>NC_048576.1:62821080-63421080 GCF_013265735.2 Oncorhynchus mykiss
GATTAACCCCCACTCCCCCAGATTTTCAAGGCTCAGGGAGAGCTCACCGTAGGCCACCGAAACCGCAACGCTTTCCAGGGCTTGGGCCCCTCTCTAGGGGCGAACCCATTCCAGGGCGCACTGCCCTTCACAAAGAAAAGAGAACTCTCCTCGGGGCTCCCGCCAGCTTCTCCGGGATCGGTCGCGTTACCGCACTGGATGCCTCGTGGCGCTGTCTCCACCAGTCCGTGGACATTCTGAAAGTAGCTTGAGTCCAGTTCACATGACCATGGAGATATTGACATTTTAAATACAATTTTAACAATGTAAAAATGTGTGAAATGAAAATGGGCAAACAAAAGGGTGTGCAATATAGAAGGGTAGTCAGTAAACATTCTGAACCTTGTTTGAGGTCAATAGGTCACATGACCAAGGAGCTATTTAAATGAGAAACATTGAAAAACATTTAAAATTCATGTACAATTGCATGAGATGAAAATGGACAAATAAAGGGTGCCAATATACAGTGGGGCAAAAAAGTACTTAGTCAGCCACCAATTGTGCAAGTTCTCCCACTTAAAAAGATGAGAGAGGCCTGTAATTTCCATCCTAGGTACACTTCAACTATGACAGACAAAATGAGGAAAAAAAAATCCAGAAAATCACATTGTAGGACGTTTAATTAATTTATTTGCAAATTATGGTGGAAAAAAAGTATTTGGTCAATAACAAAAGTTTCTCAATACTTTGTTATATACACTTTGTTGGCAATGACAGAGGTCAAACGTTTTCTGTAAGTCTTCACAAGGTTTTCACACACTGTTGCTGGTATTTTGGCCCATTCCTCCATGCAGATCTCCTCTAGAGCAGTGATGTTTTGGGGCTGTTGCTTGGCAACACGGACTTTCAACTCCCTCCAAAGATTTTCTATGGGGTTGAGATCTGGAGACTGGCTAGGCCACTCCAGGACCTTGAAATGCTTCTTACGAAGCCACTCCTTCGTTGCCCGGTCGGTGTGTTTGGGATCATTGTCATGCTGAAAGACCCAGCCACATTTCATCTTCAATGCCCTTGCTGATGGAAGGAGGTTTTCACTCAAAATCTCACGATACATGGCCCCATTCATTCTTTCCTTTACACGGATCAGTCGTCCTGGTCCCTTTGCAGAAAAACAGCCCCAAAGCATGATGTTTCCACCCCCATGCTTCACAGTAGGTATGGTGTTCTTTGGATGCAACTCAGCATTCTTTGTCCTCCAAACACGACGAGTTGAGTTTTTATCAAAAAGTTATATTTTGGCTTCATCTGACCATATGACATTCTGGATCATCCAAATGCTCTCTAGCAAACTTCAGACGGGCCTGGACATGTACTGGCTTAAGCAGGGGGATACGTCTGGCACTGCAGGATTTGAGTCCCTGGCGGCGTAGTGTGTTACTGATGGTAGGCTTTGTTACTTTGGTCCCAGGTCTCTGCAGGTCATTCACTAGGTCCCCCCGTGTGGTGCTGGGATTTTTGCTCACCGTTCTTGTGATCATTTTGACCCCACGGGGTGAGATCTTGCGTGGAGCCCCAGATCGAGGGAGATTATCAGTGGTCTTGTATGTCTTCCATTTCCTAATAATTGCTCCCACAGTTGATTTCTTCAAACCAAGCTGCTTACCTATTGCAGATTCAGTCTTCCCAGCCTGGGGCAGGTCTACAATTTTGTTTCTGGTGTCCTTTGACAGCTCTTTGGTCTTGGCCATAGTGGAGTTTGGAGTGTGACTGTTTGAGGTTGTGGACAGGTGTCTTTTATACTGATAACAAGTTCAAACAGGTGCCATTAATACAGGTAACGAGTGGAGGACAGAGGAGCCTCTTAAAGAAGAAGTTACAGGTCTGTGAGAGCCAGAAATCTTGCTTGTTTGTAGGTGACCAAATACTTATTTTCCACCATAATTTGCAAATAAATTCATTAAAAATCCTACAATGTGATTTTCTGGATTTTTTTTCTCATTTTGTCTGTCATAGTTGAAGTGTATCTATGATGAAAATTACAGGCCTGTCTCATCATTTTAAGTGGGAGAACTTGCACAATTGGTGGCTGACTAAATACTTCTTTGCCCCACTGTAGAAGGGTAGTCTGAACCTCGTTTGAGTGTCGTAGATCACATGACCAAGGAGCTATTGAAATTAGAAAGTTTTAAAAAGTGGATGTAAATACGTGTGATATTAAAATGTACAAAATAAAAGGTGTGCAATGTATTTAAATTAGTGCAAGATATAAATCAACCAAGAAAGCGTGTGCAATGTGTGTCTAAGCCATCGGGTTAGCTAGAACCTGTTTTAAAAGTTTTAGGAGTAATGGTTAAAAAGCTATGGAAATTCAAACAATTAGATTTGTCACTATGTTGATGGTCCCTAACTGCTCTTGGTGGACGTAACGAAATCTACAGGCAAATATCTGTTTAATATCCAACCTGAATCTGTCTTTACCTCGGTTCCTCCCACTGTGACTCCGGAAAGCATGCAGTTTAGGGTACAGATGAAATAGGTCTAAATGTGCAGTTTTACAGCTAATATCCTGCAATTCTACACATATTGCCATCGGATGGAGGCAAAAGCTTTCTGTTTTTCATATGATAACTGATGATCATGGTAATTCGACCATGCCTGCAAATTTACCAATAAAAATGTTTTTGATGACATTGGCTAATTGAGTGACAACCAAATTTCGAAATTGCACCTGGTGTATTCTATTATTATAACTCAACAGTAAATTGCGATCCTGAGTGAGATACAGCCTGAAATCGCTAAAAAAATGTATCACAGCTGGCCGCGATAGGGAGTCCCTTTGGGCGGGGCACAATTGGCCCAGCGGTGTCCGGGTTTGGCCGGGGTAGGCCGTCAGTGTTCAGATCATTTTGTGAAGTTTAAAATGTACTGTATCTGCATACACATCAGAGAGAGAGAGTGTGTGTGTGTGTGTGTGTGTGTGTTTCTGACAAAAAGAAGAGACAAGAGAATAGTTTATCTGCATGTATGCATGAACGCTTGTTTATGTGCATGTGTACAACAGTGAGTTTGTGTGTATGTGTTTGTTTTTTATGCTAATGTGATTCTTGTGTCATTCGTTTCTTTGTTTTTGCAGCAGCAACGGTGCATGAATTCTACATACCACTAGGCTGACTAGACAAGTCAGCTAGCATCACAAAGACTATCCACAGCGTAGAACACTATAGAGATGAGATGCCTTGTCAACCACCCATATTTCTCTCTCTCTCTCTCTCTCTCTCTCTCTCTCTCTCTCTCTCTCTCTCTCAACAATGTACATATTGCCAGAGTTTATTTTGGATAATTACAATATAAAAATGAGAATCAAAATTGTCAACGGGACAACAGTAACAACAATAACCAATGGTCAAAATAACCATACATTCAACAATAACAATAAGCATACAGTAGAGTACATGTGCAGGTTTATTGGTCTGTCAGACACTGTCCCTCAACTTATGGCAGGCAGCAATGTAGTGCGCTGCCAACCCACAGCTCTCTGTGTCCTCCCCCTACAGAACGGGTAGCCTATCCTCATCAGAGAGGTCTTTGAAACCTTGAATAAGGGTTTCAAATTTGGGAAAATTACACTAATTGTTTTATATTTCTGACATTTTGTCAGGAAATGCAGCTCCGTCTCAAGTTCTGCTGTTGTGCAGTGGTTGCACAGCCTATCCTCTACAGGGAGACAGGTTTTCCTGTGTCTACCCTTCTCAATGGCAAGGCTGTGCTCACTGAGCCTGTACTTAATCAAGGTTTTTCCAAGGTTTTGATCAGTGACCATGGTCAAATATTTAGCCACGGTGATTTAGAGCCAGATAGCACTGCATTTTGCTTTGTGTTTGTGCTTCCCAATAAGCAATGCAGTTTTGTTTTGACTGTTTTGATTTGGTTTATTCTGATTGATTGGATCCCTCTCTCTCTCTCCTCCCACACTGTCACAGTTGGATTGTTGGATGTATCTGCTAGGTGTTGGCTAGAGTGCATGTGCCAATCCCAGAGTGGGTACATTGGCTATCTAAAGCAACATTTTCACATCATTCCATAAATGGGAATTTACCCCCCCAAAAGGCACCCCCAAAACAGACAATACCAGGAATTCAGCTAAACGTGTTTAATTTATGAAATCTGTTCCCAAGTATTCCCACGAATAAAAATAGACGTGGTCGTGTCTCAATGTCATCAAGGTATGAAATTGTTGTTATTTTCAAATACAATCCCTTTTGGCGCCTAGATGGGCAGTTTACAGTGTAGAACTACCTATACATGATAATTACGTTCCAGCCCCCCGACCATTCACTCAAACAAAAACCGACCTGCGTCTGAATCTAGTTGCCCAAATGCCTACCCGTGGAATAAAAACTATTACATAGAGGTTATGTGTAGAAATGTTATTATTAACAAGCCTATAGCAATTACAAAGACATTGGCATGGGAAAACAGAAATAGATCGAAAATCAGCAACACCTTACCTTTTAGTGTCTGCTCTGGACGTTGTGCAAGCGTGCCTTTTGACATTACTTTCACTTTTGTAGACTATGGCGCTTTTGTAGTTTAAACTGCCACCCCGGCCCCCCTCTTCTCCCTTAATGTGAAAAAAAGGTCCATGTACCACTTGGACATTCTGGGGACTTGTTATGACCCCCGGGCTGTCTGCATTGAGACCTCAACGACCCTTTATGGCTCTACTAGGATACATTCACATATCGCGGAAGGAATATGATGTTATTGGAGTTCTAATCCAGCGTTATAAATTGACGCAGACATTTCGAACCTCCCCGCATATAAATCAACTAGTGGACATAATAATCTAAAGATGCCTGTTTTAAATGCAATTCTCGGAATCGCAGTTCAGGTATTTTGTGGTGAGTGCAGGTGGCTGTAATTCAGAGCCGGAAAATAAGATTCCCTTTACACTGTGGACACTCAAAGCCTACACATGGAGGCGTCGAATGGGTTAGTAACAGTTTCCGCAGGGGGGCATAATACATGAAAACCACATGGAATTATGATGAAATATGAATGTCTTTGAATGGAAATGATTCATTTGCAGTACAAATACGCTCATGTATTTTGTATTCCATTGTTATAACCCAATTCCTAAAAAAATAAAAAATAATCCCTATCGACTATGGATTATGTAATCTGTCTGGGGAGCAACTTCACTGGTGACAGAAGTTAAAGATCTTCACATAGTAGAGGAAGATTTGGAGTGGAGCTGCATGGGTGCTCTTTGATATCACAGCATCTACCCAAATCACTTCGAAATCATTTTAGGTTGGAGCAGCTGTGTCCATGGTAGCTCATGCATGCTCAATGACTGACACACACACACACACACACACACACACACACACACACACACACACACACACACACACACACACACACACACACACACACACACACCTCATTTGTTGCATTGTTGTTTATAGGCAGAATGGCAACATGTTGATCCATATATTTTTTTTATTGACTACATGTGCCTGCAGTGTTTTTGAATACACCACTGCTACTGCCAGAACCAGCACCTGGCTCTAGACACAATAGTGTTCACATGGTTCTCTTTCTTTTTTACCTGCAAAGATTAGGGTCAATTCCTCCAACAATATCACCACCGGTGATTGCTGTCAATTCAAGGGAATTGATTCAGGCCTATATCTGGCTGGTAAACATAGACCATTCATTCAACTAGGCCACTGGGCTGTTCAATTCCGGTCCTGGTGGACCAAAATGCTTCTGGTTTTTATTGCACTCACCTGGTGTCCCAGGTCTGAATCGGTCCCTGATTAGAAAGATAAGATGAAACCCAGAAGTGATTTGGCCCTCCAGGACCAACATTGAATAGCCCTGATCGGGCATTGCTCCAATCAAAGACTTGAAACTCAGCCCTTCTCCTGAACTGAAATTGCCTTCCAATCAATAATTTCTGGATTTTCTTAAATCACCAGCCAAGACAGCAGTCAACCTTGTCAACTTTGTCACAAACAGTACCAACTAGGCCATGAAAAGTATTCCATTCATACTACCATTACAATTGGTTAAAGGCATTTTCACAGTCACGTTTACATTTAAATAATTCTTAATATGCAAAATGACCACCAATAATATGAGCATCCTACTCACTACACATGCAACAAACAAAAGAGGTAAACATGGATTAGGTTCCATCCACCTAGGTTCTGAGCAACACATTGTTTCCCAATCCTAGTCCTGGAGATTGGGAAACGTTTCGTTTCTTTGTCCTAGCACCAACACACTTGACTCAACGAATCATCAAGGGATGAATCAGGTGTGTTAGCGCCAGGGCAAGAACACTTTTTTTGCACCCGTTTTGGGTCCCCAGAACCAAGATTGAGAAACACTGACATATACATTGAACTAGTGCTGCTGGGTCGGCTGGAGTGGGCACCTACAGACAGAGATGTATAGATAATGATGAGATACTCATGTCCCAAAGGCGGGAAGGCAGGCGACAAGCGTAGGGCCAAAATAAGTCCATAGAAATGCATTGGCTTGTTTTGGAAAGATTTTGGCGTCAGTGAAACGTTGTGCTTCGCCTCTTCCTCTCTGCTATAGATGATCCCATTCTGGGGAACTTAAAGGACCCCCCCCCCCCCCCCCCCCCCAAAAGGAAGTTGCCGCCACTATGTTGACGTAATCATCAACAAATAGGGCACTGACAGCAGTCTGTCTTGCTAAGATTATCTAGCTAGTCATCTTGCTAACCTTATCTTGCTAGTTAATGTTACTCGTTGCGTTTTTTTTGTTAACTACACCAGTAGCCAGCTACTGTAGATCTATGGCTGGTTCTGGAGCTGGATTTGTCATAAGCATTGATTCAGGGAAAACTCCGCCACAGGTGGAAAACACTGGCCCATCTTTGACACCGCCATCTATCGTTATCTCCAAAGTTTTGGCATCTTCCACAAATGATGGCCTTGACTCCACCATAAAAATAATTACAGAGAATAATATGAAGCTCCTGTAATATTTATAACGACTGCTGATATGCGTTTTCGACATTGTCGTGCAACCTTTGGTACAGTAGGCAGGCTGCTGGCAGGTTTTGGCTGGGGTACAGCAAAGCCAAGTCCCTTCTTATGGTTCTCACAGGGGAATTGAAATGATAGGCTACAATGACTTTACTTACATGAACTATAAATTCCTTTACATTTTCTTTCGCTGGTGCCTTTTCATTGAATAGACACTTGTGGTTTCTAGCTAACCTTCCACCAATCAAAACAGTGGAGCCTGTAGTGAAGCAAAAACTTTAGTTGTCAAAACCATTCAGAAACGGGGGGAAACGGGTTTGCAAAACGCCATCATATCATGCATTTATACCATTTTATATATATATATATATATATATATATATATATATATATATATATATATATATATATATATATATATATATATATATATATACACATACATATATACTTTTAATACAGACTATCCAAAAAATAAGTAAACGTTTACAAATGATCCAATCGCGAAGAAGAATAACTTTGCAGTGGCTTCTGATGAATTAACAATGCCATGCTGGTAACATTGACATAAAACCCAGCCCTGAAACAAAAGGTAGGCTCTGGCCATTGTCTTTCAACAAAAAAAAAAAAACTGGATTTCTACTGGTGAGGGTGTTTAAAAACTAAAATTAATCTCGCCCGTAATCAAAAAGCATCTCAGAGTAGCTGTGCTGATCTAGGATCCATCCCTGTCCATATACTCTTATTAATTAGGATCTAAAAAGGCAAAAATGTCCCGACATCAACACTCCTAATCTGAGATGCTTTATGAATACGAGCCCTGGAGATGATCCCTAGCCAAAAAATTAAGAAGATATCCTGGACAGGATTTGGATCAATTACATTTTAATAAAGTAAATTCAAAAGTGATTTTTATTAAAATAGAAAAACAGAAAATTAACTGTTTCTCCTTCTCTTATGTATAGGGAAATCATTGAAAAATCTAATTGAATTGTTTTTAAATCACTGAATTTGAAATTACTTCCTGAATCGATTGAAATGGAATAGACCCCAACCCTGCCCCTGATATCTTATCCTAATGATTGATGTTCACTGCAGCCGACCCATTCCGTTAGTGATCTACATTCACGTGAGAACAGAGTTAAACCAAAATTACAAGTCAGTCCCGCTTCTTTAAACTTCCACTGCTTCTCCTATAGATGTATTTTTAACTAGGGAAGTCTTTTTGAGGCCAACTTAAAAGGACTTTTCAATCAAACATTACAACTCTTTCCAACAGTAGTTCACAATCAAGATGATAAAATAGAAAAGACAGCCATAGGTGGGTTCACAAAGAAAGAAAAACAAGAAAAAAAAGTTATTGCCTACCTTTGACCTATGTGGGGATAACCTCCACTAATTCCCTTCTCTTTTTGTGGAGATTTTTCTCTCACGTCCCCATCCCTTCTTCCCTAGCTCTCTGCCTCATCCTCGTTAGTTCCCTTGCTTCCTATTGCACTTCTCCATCTCTTCAACTATCTCTCCCTCCATCACACCGAATCTCTTAGGGCTTTCTTTATACACAACCACACTCAATATAATATTATCCCACTATCAAAAAACAAAGCAAACCCCTACCCCCATCCCACCCCATAGTCCCTTCTTTCCCTGTAAGTGTTCACTGCTGTTTCTTATCCTGGGCCTGTGAGTTCTCCGTCTTAGCTGGGGTAAGCACAGAAAGGAGGTCCAATAGAGCCCGACTGATCTGGGCCCCGAACCGGTGTGAGTCCTGAGAGAGAGAAATAGGAGATACAATGATTTGACTTGGTTTATTTCTGGGGAGAAATATGATGGAAAAATATGGAGAGAGAGAGAGAGACATATTTCAATGTGGCTTTACTTATTGGGAGTGGGGGTTAAAGACTTGTACACATAGAAGGGAGGGAGGGATAGATACAGTAGACAGAGAAAGGGAGATGAGAGGGGGGAGGGGGTCTTTAAAAGGGCCCATTCATAATGTTCAGCTGGCCATGCATGATTTGTGTCGGTTTAAAAGAGAGACAAAAATGTACCGCTTGTCAACGTTTCCATTTGCTATCTGCACATTAACATCTGTCACCAATACATGTGAGTGTATAACACACACTAACCGTCTCAGAGAAGGAGTGCTTGCAGGATACATGGTAGTTGATCATGTCCTCTCCTACGATAATGTACGACACTCCGTAGCCATCGTCTGCCACCTGGAACAGAGGAAAGAAGTGGGAAAAGTAGCAAAAGGGTGTGTGTGTCTGCGTAGGGGTGTGTGTACTCACAGGGCCAAAGCTTCCCCAGGTAGTTGAAGTCTGGGTAGAGGTGTGTGTGTGTGTGTGTGTGTGTGTGTGCGTCGTGGTGTGTGTTTACTCACAGGGCCAAAGCCTCCCCCCAGAGATATAAAGTCTGGGTGGTTCTTCATGTCAAACAGCTCCAACTGCTGAACCGGAGTCTGACTGGTGGAGAGGCGCCAGGGCTCTGACAGCACCTAGATGGACAGACACACAGAAGGATCTAGGTGTTGTCGGCGCCCTAGCAGACGCTTTTAACCAAAGCGGCTTACAGTCATGCGTGTATACATTTTATTTGATTTTTTAAGTATGGGTGGTCCGGGAATTGAACCCGCTATCTTATTTCAGACGCTACAGGATATTAACAGAGCCTGACACACAAACACCAGGGCCTGATTAATGCAGGGGCTTACAGGGGCTGAAGTTAAGGAACCTCTTTACTTGGCAATTTGACTGTTAAGCTCAAGGGTACACTAGCAATACACTAGCCAGTCCTGAATTGAATGGGAACTGCCATCTATGGATTATATTTCTATGGTTGTTTGGAGCTGTCAAGTTTACCTTTCTCAAACTTCCAATTACAATGTGGAAAAAACACATTTTGGAAAGTAAATGCCTACTGCTTAAAAGAGAAACATAATTTGTCTGTGGAACCAATAGAATTATTATTATTATTATTATTATTATTACTGTTTTTCAAAGTAGCATATCTTGAGATAGACTAATGCCACGTCGAGCGCAGAGCCATCACCGGTGACTAGCCTTCATCTTCATCATTGGGTGAGTCAGTGCTACTGGAAAGTTTCCTTAGGAGCCTAGTGGAGCCTAGTGGAATCGGAAAGTATTCAGACCCCTTCACTTTTTCCAGGTTATATTATGTTACAGCCATGTTCTAAAATGGATTAAATTCATTGTTTTCCTCATCAATCACACACAATACCCCATAATGACAAAGCGAAAATCAGGTTTAGAAATTTTAGCAAATGCATTACAAATAAAATATTAGAAATTTACATAAGTATTCAGACCGTTTGCTATGAGACTCAAAATTGAGCTCAGGTGCATCCCGTTTCCATTGATCATCCTTGAGACGTTTCCAGAACTTGATTGGAGTTCACTTGTTGTAAATTCAATTGATTGGACATGATTTGGAAAGGCACACACCTGTCTATATAAGGTCCCACAGTTGACAGTGCATGTCAGAGCAAAAACCAAGCTATGAGGTCGAAGGAATTGTCCATCCAGTTCTGAGACAGGATTGTGTCGAGGCACAGATCTGGGGAAGGGTACCAAAACATTTCTGCAACATTGAAGGTCCCCAACAACACAGTGGCCTCCATCATTCTTAAATGGAAGAAGTTTAGAACCACCAAGACTCTTCATAGAGCTGGCTGCCCGGCCAAACCGAGCAATCGGGGGAGAAGGGCCTTGGTCAGTGAGGTGACCAAGAACACAACGGTCACTCTGACAGAGCGATGGGGGGGAGAACCTTCCAGAAGGACAAACATCTCTGCAGCACTCCACCAATCAGGCCTATATGGTAGAGTGGCCAGACGGAAGCCATTCCTCAGTAAAAGGCACATGACAGCCCGCTTGGAGTTTGAAAAAATGCACCTAAAGGACTCTTAGACCATGAGAAAGATTTAACTATTTGGCCTGAATGCCAAGCGTCACGTCTGGAGGAAACCTGCCACCATCCTTACAGTGAAACATGGTGCTGGCAGCATCATAACTGTGTGGATGTTTTTCAGCAGCAGGGACTGAGAGACTAGTCAGGTTTGAAGGAAAAATGAACAGAGTAAAATACAGAGAGATCCTTGATGAAAATCTGCTCCAGAGCGCTCAGGACCTCTGGGGCGAAGGTTCACCTTCCAACAGGACAACGACCCTAAGCACACAGCCAAGACAACGCAGGAGTGGCTTTGGGACAAGTCTCTGAATGTCCTTGAGTGGCCCAGCCAGAACCTGGACTTGAACCCAATCAAACATCTCTGGGGAGACCTGAAAATAGCTGTGTAGCAATGCTCCCCATCCAACCTGACAGAGTTTGAAAGGATCTGCATAGAGGAATGGGAGAAATTCCCCAAATACAGGTTTTCCAAGCTTGTAGCGTCATACCCAAGAAGACTCGAGGCTGTAATCGCTGCCAATGGTGCTTCAACAAAGTACTGAGTAAAGGGCCTGAATACATAAATACTGTAAATGTGATAAGTTTTGTACTTTTAATACATTTGCAAAAAAATTCTAAAAACTGTTTTTGCTTTGTCGTTATGGGGCATTGTATATAGATTGATGAGGGGGAAAAAAACAATTTAATCCACTTTAGAATAAGGCTGTATCCTAATATTGTACTCTCTGTGCGCCTCTTCATTGGCCTGGCCTGGGCTATTGTTTGCATTCAAGACCAGGTCGTTTTTATTGATCTCCGTTTGTCAGTGTCAGAGTAGCCACTCAGTTTGGTAATTTGTGTAGCATTAAAAAAAGATTCTGCTAATAATGTCGTATGCCATGTAAATGATGTATAAATCGCATGAAATGCGTTTATCATAGGCCAATTCTTTGGGGACCCTGCTCAAAACATTTCCCCATGGGTGGAAATTCTTAAAATGCCAATTAGGGCTTCATAATAAAGGGTATTTTACTTCAACAGTAAATGTAGCCACGCACTGCTACTGAAGTTAACGAATTGCATCTTTGTGTGCCGATTTGTTTACAGAAAATGGGGGCGTGCCGGGAAGGGGGATACTGTTCTTGCTAGCAGGTTAGCACCTACCTCTGTTAGGAACGGTGACTCCACCCCCAGGTATTTAGACACCACGTACAGGCAGAAGAGGTGCCTGTCAATGCCGGACCCTGTCATGGCCAATCGGTAGAGGTTCTGGTGCTTCTCAGCAGCCAATCGGAAAAGCCGCCTGCAGTGCTCCGGCCCCTGTAATAAGATAACCTGTCTGTTAGAAGTGAGATATGTTGAATTGGGATTACAGTTGATGGTAGTAGTGGGGCGAAAGAGGTTACTAAAAAAAACAAAAAAAAACAACTGTAATATGAGAGTGAAACCCCCATAAGAGGTTAATGTACATATTTATGGCGTGAAACTGGTTCCTCTAGAGTAGGAGATTATTATAGAGTTAATCCTCATTATTTTAATGGGGATATGCTAATTACTTTTGGAGTATTTTATTTATTTAGTGGAGAATGTAGTAGTTTAACTCTGTGAGGTGCAGATAATGGAGTTAAGTGCAGTTATCCATCAGGTATGAGCAAATCTGTCATAATCCTGGAGCTAGATATTGCAATTGAGATTATGACTCAAAACATTTGGTGAAAACTTGATCGTTCCATGAGACAAGTGTCAAGGTAGAGAACAGCACTTCTAAAATGAGCTAAGAGGACTTAATACATGCTGAGGTAACTGGAAATAATCATTAGCTTGATCCCAAATGTGATATTTTAATTTATTAGAATCCTATTAATGAAATGTACAAGACCAGTCAAAAAATTTGAACACATCTACTCATTCATAAAAAGGGCAGCAAAGAAGACACTTCTCTCCAGGAAAAAACATCAGGGGCAGACTGATATTCTGCAATAGGTACAGGGATTGGACTGCTGAGGACTGGGATAAAGTCACTTTCTCTGATGAATCCCCTTTCCGATTGTTTGGGGCATCCGGAAAAAAGCTTGTCCGGAGAGGACAAGGGGAGCGCTACCATCTGTCCTGTGTCATGCCAACAGTAAAGCATCCTGCATGTGTGGGGTTGCTTCTCAGCCCACTCCCTTGGCTTGCCTAAGAACACAGCCATGAATAAAGAATGGTACCAACACATCCTCCGAGAGCAACTTCTCCCAACCATCCAGGAACAGTTTGGTGACAAACAATGCCTTTCCAGCATGATGGAGCACCTTGCCATAAGGCAAAAGTGATAACTAGGTGGCTCGGGGAACAAAACATCAATATTTTGGGTCCATGGTCAGGAAACCCCCCTGACCTTAATCCCATTGAAAACTTGTGGTAAATCCTCAAGACAAACAAAAACCCACAAATTACGACAAACTCCAAGCATTGATTATGCAAGAATGGGCTGCCATCAGTCAGGATGTGACCCAGAAGTTAATTGACTGTCATGTATTGTCATGTTGTGTCTTGTTCCTGTCCTTTCTCTTCACTCCGTCTCCCTCTGCTGGTCGTATTAGGTTACCTTCTCTCCCTCTCCTTCCCCCAGCTGCTCCTCATCTTCTCTAACTACCTCGTTCACCCCTTTTCCCACCTGTTCACTTTTTCCCTCTGATTAGGTCTCTATATCTCTCTCTGTTCCTGTTTCTGTCTTTGTCAGATTCTCGTTTGTGTTTCTCATGCCAGAACCAGACTATCGTCGTGTTTGCTTTACCTTGTCCTGTCCTGTCGGAATCTGCCTGTCCATCTGAGCCTACGTGTGTTTCGTTATTAAAGAGACTCTGTTTATGTTAAACCGCTTTTGGGTCCTCACTCACCGCATAACAGAAGAATCTGACCAAGAATGGACCCAGCGACTTCGGATCCTCTCCACTCTGCCGTCGAGATCCAGGGAGCGATGCTAGGCAGACACGAGCAGGAATTGTCTGCTGCTCGACATGCCGTTGAGACCCTGGCCGCCCAAGTCTCCAACCTCACAGAACAGGTTCACCATCTCCGCCTCGATCCACCGGCCACTTCCAGGGCTTTCGAATCTCCGGAGCCCAGAATCAATAACCCGCCGTGTTACTCTGGGGAGCCCACTGAATGCCGCTCGTTCCTCACCCAGTGTGATATTGTGTTTTCTCTCCAGCCCAACACTTACTCCAGGAGCACAGCTCGTATCGCCTACGTCATATCTCTCCTTACTGGACGGGCTCGTGAGTGGGGCACGGCAATCTGGGAGGCAAGGGCTGAGTGTACTAACCAGTATCAGGACTTTAAGGAGGAGATGATACGGGTTTTTGATCGTTCTGTTTTTGGGGAGGAAGCTTCCAGGGTCCTGTCTTCCCTATGTCAAGGTAATCGATCCATAACAGACTACTCTATTGAGTTTCGCACTCTTGCTGCCTCCAGTGACTGGAACGAGCCGGCTTTGCTCGCTCGTTTTCTGGAGGGTCTCCGCGCGGAGGTAAAGGATGAGATTCTCTCCCGGGAGGTTCCTTCCAGCGTGGATTCCTTGATTGAACTCGCTATTCGCATAGAGCGACGGGTTGATCTTCGTCACCGAGCTCGTGGAAAGGAGCTCACGTTCTCCGTTGCCCCCCTCTCCGCATCACTACCATCTTCCTCTGCCGGCTCGGGTGCTGAGCCTATGCAGCTGGGAGGTATCCGCATCTCGACTAAGGAGAGGGAACGGAGAATCACCAACCGCCTCTGTCTCTATTGCGGTTCCGCTGGTCATTTTGTCACTTCATGTCCAGTAAAAGCCAGAGCTCATCAGTAAGCGGAGGGCTACTGGTAAGCGCTACTACTCCTGTCTCTCCTTCAAGATCCTGCACTACCTTGTCGGTCCATCTACGCTGGACCGGTTCGTCAGCTTCCTGCAGTGCCTTAATAGACTCTGGGGCGGAGGGCTGTTTTATGGACGAGACCTGGGCTCGGGAACATGACATTCCTCTCAGACAGTTAAGGGAGCCCACGGCCTTGTTCGCTTTGGATGGTAGTCCTCTCCCCAGGATTCAGCGTGAGACGCTACCTTTAACCCTCACTGTCTCTGGTAATCATAGCGAAACCATTTCTTTTTTAATTTTTCGTTCACCTTTTACACCTGTTGTTTTGGGCCATCCCTGGCTAGTTTGTCATAATCCTTCTATTAATTGGTCTAGTAATTCTATCCTCTCCTGGAACGTCTCTTGTCATGTGAAATGTTTAATGTCTGCTATCCCTCCTGTTTCCTCTGTCTCTTCTTCACAGGAGGAGCCTGGTGATTTGACAGGGGTGCCGGAGGAATATCACGATCTGCGCACGGTGTTCAGTCGGTCCAGGGCCACCTCTCTTCCTCCACACCGGTCGTATGATTGTAGTATTGATCTCCTTCCGGGAACCACTCCCCCCCGGGGTAGACTATACTCTCTGTCGGCTCCCGAACGTAAGGCTCTCGAAGATTATTTGTCTGTAGCTCTTGACGCCGGTACCATAGTCCCCTCCTCCTCTCCCGCCGGAGCGGGGTTTTTTTTTGTCAAGAAGAAGGACGGGTCTCTGCGCCCCTGCATAGATTATCGAGGGCTGAATGACATAACAGTGAAGAATCGTTATCCGCTTCCTCTTATGTCTTCAGCCTTCGAGATCCTGCAGGGAGCCAGGTTTTTCACTAAGTTGGACCTTCGTAACGCTTACCATCTCGTGCGCATCAGGGAGGGGGACGAGTGGAAGACGGCGTTTAACACTCCGTTAGGGCACTTTGAATACCGGGTTCTTCCTTTCGGCCTCGCTAACGCTCCAGCTGTCTTTCAGGCATTAGTCAATGATGTCCTGAGAGACATGCTGAACATCTTTGTTTTCGTTTACCTTGACGATATCCTGATTTTTTCACCGTCACTCCAGATTCATGTTCAGCACGTTCGACGTGTCCTCCAGCGCCTTTTAGAGAATTGTCTTTTTGTGAAGGCTGAGAAGTGCACTTTTCATGCCTCCTCCGTCACATTTCTCGGTTCTGTTATTTCCGCTGAAGGCATTAAGATGGATCCCGCTAAGGTCCAAGCTGTCATTGATTGGCCCGTCCCTAAGTCACGCGTCGAGCTGCAGCGCTTTCTCGGCTTCGCGAACTTCTATCGTCGTTTCATCCGTAATTTCGGTCAGGTGGCAGCTCCTCTCACAGCCCTTACTTCTGTCAAGACGTGCTTTAAGTGGTCCGTTTCCGCCCAGGGAGCTTTTGATCTCCTCAAGAATCGTTTTACATCCGCACCTATCCTTGTTACACCTGACGTCTCTAGACAGTTCGTTGTCGAGGTTGATGCGTCAGAGGTGGGCGTGGGAGCCATTCTTTCTCAGCGCTCCCTCTCTGACGACAAGGTCCACCCTTGCGCGTATTTTTCTCATCGCCTGTCGCCATCGGAACGTAACTATGATGTGGGAAACCGCGAACTGCTTGCCATCCGCTTAGCCCTAGGCGAATGGCGACAGTGGTTGGAGGGGGCGACCGTTCCTTTTGTCGTTTGGACTGACCATAGGAACCTTGAGTACATCCGTTCTGCCAAACGACTTAATGCGCGTCAGGCTCGTTGGGCGCTGTTTTTCGCTCGTTTCGAGTTCGTGATTTCTTATCGTCCGGGCTCTAAGAACACCAAGCCTGATGCTTTATCTCGTCTCTTCAGTTCTTCAGTAGCCTCCACTGACCCCGAGGGGATTCTCCCTGAGGGGCGTGTTGTCGGGTTGACTGTCTGGGGAATTGAGAGGCAGGTAAAGCAAGCACTCACTCACACTCCGTCGCCGCGCGCTTGTCCTAGGAACCTTCTTTTCGTTCCCGTTCCTACTCGTCTGGCCGTTCTTCAGTGGGCTCACTCTACCAAGTTAGCCGGCCACCCTGGCGTTCGGGGTACGCTTGCTTCCATTCGCCAGCGTTTTTGGTGGCCCACCCGGGAGCATGACACGCGTCGTTTCGTGGCTGCTTGTTCGGTCTGCGCGCAGACTAAGTCCGGTAACTCCCCTCCTGCCGGCCGTCTCAGGCCGCTTCCCATTCCCTCTCGACCGTGGTCTCACATCGCCTTAGATTTTATCACCGGACTGCCTTCGTCAGCGGGGAAGACTGTTATTCTTACGGTTGTCGATAGGTTCTCTAAGGCGGCTCATTTTATTCCCCTTGCTAAGCTTCCTTCTGCTAAAGAGACGGCACAAATCATCATCGAGAATGTTTTCAGAATTCATGGCCTTCCGTCAGACGTCGTTTCGGACAGGGGTCCGCAATTCACGTCTCAATTTTGGAGGGAGTTTTGCCGTTTGATTGGGGCTTCCGTCAGTCTCTCTTCCGGCTTTCACCCCCAGTCTAACGGTCAAGCAGAACGGGCCAATCAGACTATTGGTCGCATCTTACGCAGTCTTTCTTTTCGTAACCCTGCGTCTTGGTCAGAACAGCTCCCCTGGGCAGAATACGCCCACAACTCGCTTCCTTCGTCTGCGACCGGGCTATCTCCTTTTCAGAGTAGCCTCGGGTACCAGCCTCCGCTGTTCTCGTCTCAGTTCGCCGAGTCCAGCGTCCCCTCCGCTCAGGCTTTTGTCCAACGTTGCGAGCGCACCTGGAAGAGGGTCAGGTCTGCACTTTTCCGTTATAGGGCGCAGACTGTGAGAGCTGCTAATAAGCGTAGAACTAAGAGTCCTAGATATTGTCGCGGTCAGAGAGTTTGGCTCTCCACTCAGAACCTTCCCCTTAAGACAGCTTCTCGCAAGTTGACCCCGCGGTTCATTGGTCCGTTCCGTATTTCTCAGATCATTAATCCTGTCGCAGTACGACTTCTTCTTCCGCGATATCTTCGTCGCGTCCACCCGGTCTTCCATGTCTCCTGTGTTAAGCCCGTTCTTCGCGCCCCCGCTCGTCTTCCCCCCCCCCCCCCCCCCCCCCCATCCTTGTCGAGGGCGCACCTATCTACAGGGTCCGTAAGATTTTGGACATGCGTCCTCGGGGCCGTGGTCATCAGTACCTAGTGGATTGGGAGAGGTACGGTCCTGAGGAGAGGAGTTGGGTTCCCTCTCGGGACGTGCTGGACCGTTCGCTGATCGATGATTTCCTCCGTTGCCGCCAGGTTTCCTCCTCGAGTGCGCCAGGAGGCGCTCGGTGAGTGGGGGGGGTACTGTCATGTATTGTCATGTTGTGTCTTGTTCCTGTCCTTTCTCTTCACTCCGTCTCCCTCTGCTGGTCGTATTAGGTTACCTTCTCTCCCTCTCCTTCCCCCAGCTGCTCCTCATCTTCTCTAACTACCTCGTTCACCCCTTTTCCCACCTGTTCCCTTTTTCCCTCTGATTAGGTCTCTATATCTCTCTCTGTTCCTGTTTCTGTCTTTGTCAGATTCTCGTTTGTGTTTCTCATGCCAGAACCAGACTATCGTCGTGTTTGCTTTACCTTGTCCTGTCCTGTCGGAATCTGCCTGTCCATCTGAGCCTACGTGTGTTTCGTTATTAAAGAGACTCTGTTTATGTTAAACCGCTTTTGGGTCCTCACTCACCGCATAACATTGACAGCATGCCAGGGCGGATTGCAGAGGTCTTGAAAAAGAAGGGTCAACACTGCAAATATTGACTCTTTGGATCAACTTCATGTAATTGTCAATAAAAGCCTTTGACACTTATGAAATGCTTGTAATTATACTTCAGTATTCCATAGTAACATCTGTCAAAAATATCTAAAGACACTGAAGCAGCAAACTTTGTGGAAATTAATATTTGTGTCATTCTCAAAACTTTTGGCCACGACTGGATGTCCCAAAAAACCTGTGACAACACAGTGAACATAATGTAGGCCTACCTGTTAGGGGTAACATGGGGTTACCTGCCAACTGCGAAATGGCGGCAATGATTTTGCACTGGCGCATTGCCACAGTTAAATGACTGCAGAGGAAACACTGGTGTGAAGCACAAATGTCTTGCATCGCTCTCATCTCAATATCTGTGTCAAAGGGATAATATTTTTTGGGCCTCTTGACATATGGATATTGTATATGTCAATATCACAATTTCAATTTGAATTAAATTAATCTTACAGCCGTAAGAGTCATCAGTGTCTGAAGAAAGAATGCAAATCCCTTTGAGTGAAACTCGTTTCTTCCTAAACGACCTTATTTATACTGGAGTGAAATCTGTTTCACTAGCAAGTGTGTGAACACATTCATTCCGAAGTGAATGTGACTCCGCATCAATAACACAGTAAAACCTGTGAAATCTATTTTCACTGAGCCACTGGGAAGGTTCTAGAAGAACTTATGAGCACCATTAAAACATCCCCAATCAGTAAGCCTACTTCTCCGCTCTCCACAGCTTTGACAAAGGCACAGCCCTCATTGGAGCAGGATCGTACAGTCTCAGTCCTCCCCTCTCGGAACAGCCGTGTCATGGAGGCCTCGTAGGTGAGGCAAAACGTCTTACGATCCTGGGAGACAAAAAAGATAAAAGGAATATTATTAGTATAATTATCTGAAATGATCAGTATTCTTCTCAATGTTCATAGATGATAATAATGTGATGTTATTTTTTTTTTCAAACCTTGTACAGCTCAGCATACTGCACAATTGTATTATACAGAAATAGACCATTTCCGTGGTAGCCTACTCTAATTCCATTCCTAGTTGCAAGATGTAGTTATTGTAAAATAATGTTATTGTATTATGACACATTTTATTCAGTTGTAGTAGTCTAGTAATGTCAGCAACCTCTTAAACAAACACCTGTGTACTATGTAAGAGTAGGAGGGGAATGATCGTTTCCTTGTCAGAAGGAATGAAAGAGACCTTTACTAGAGGTAACTGACGCTAGTGGCATGACTCAACGAGTCCCTGGTCGTTCCAAAAATTCCTAACAGTTTGACATCTTGTTTGACTAGTGAGAGGAGATAGACCTGGGGAAGATACCATTTTCAAGAGGTATTAGTAGGGAGCTGGCAGAGACGGATTCACAAGGTATATTTAGCTATAGTACTTACCCAAGACTAAAGCATGCATGGAATTCAGAGATTACATTCAAATAAGAATGTAAAGCGGCCAAATAAATCAGCTACAGGTCTTTTTCAATGCGCTTGAGTTACAGTATATGTGGAGGAAAAGTTTATGGAGGAAAACTTGGGTTAGTACCCACATCTGCCTTCTGAATGTGTCATTCAAAGAGTAGCACCTTTACCAGTGGATTTCCAAAACTCTATTAGATTACATCATATCAATAGGGACCAGTGACTTCACTTTGAGTTCCATTTTGTAGTGTCCGCCATCTTTAGGACCGCCCATTCTGGCGCAACTAGTCTGGTCAAAGACGGCAACTAACGCCAAGATCGCACATCTAACCACACCTGGAAAACCAAGATATCTTGACAAGATTGAAATACTCTGTTGTGATCCATATCTCGCTCCTAGCGAGCTTTTCACAGCACCTAAACCCAGCAAACAAAATCCTCCCTCATACTATAGATGTAGCTAGCTAACATTAATGTGGCATTACTGACATAGCTACTAGCTACTACTTAGCTAGCTAACGCTACCTTTTTTCTGACAAGCAAACTCGCGTGAGTTGCAGCAACAGGCAGCTGCTTCGTGAAAACGAATAATAATGTCAGCTAGATACTAATTTAGCAACAGAAGCAAGCTAGCTTTTATTGGAAGAATTCAACATTGTGTGTGACGCACTGGGTTAGCTGCATCCCTTTTGCTTCATATGAAGTATGACTCAGCTAGCTAGCTTAGCTATTGTTGGACAAATCATGCTAGCTTTCATGACATTGTCAAACTTCATAAACACTGCTTATCGGTGCACAAAACACCTTAGTTAGATGTAAAATGGTACAACTAAGACAGATTTCTTGTTTTAGCTTTGATTAATTCAGTGATTTAGGCAATGGACTGCAATAGATGACAGACTTCTAAAGAACTTAAGAACACTTGGAATCAATAAATAGGCATAGAGGGTCTTCTCAATGTTGTATATATAGTGCCTTTGGAAAATATTCAGACCCCTTGACTTTTTCCACAGAAATATCACATTTACATAAGTATTCAAACCCTTTACACCTTTGGCAGCAATTACAACCTTGCGTCTTCTTGGGTATGACGCTACAAGCTTGGCACACCTATATTTGGGAAGTTTCTACCATTCTTATCTGCAGATCCTCTCAAGCTCTGTCAAGTTTGATGGGGAGCATTGATGCACGGCTATTTTCAAGTCTCTCCAGAGATGTTAGATTGGGTTCAAGTCCGGGCTCTGGCTGGGCCATTCAAGGACATTCAGAGACTTGCCCCAAAGCCACTCCTGCATTATCTTGGCGCTGTGCTTAGGGTCATTGTTCTGTTGGAAGGTGAACCTTCGCCCAGTCTGAGGTCCGGAGCGCTCAGGAGCAAGGAACTCTCTGTACTTTGCTCTGTTCATCTTTGCCTCGATTCTGACTAGTCTCCCAGTCCCTGCCGCTGAAAAACATCCACACAGCATGATGCTGCCACCACCAGCACCATGCTTCACCATAGGGATGGTGCCAGGTTTCCTCCAGACGTGACTCTTGGCATTCAGGCCAAAGAGTTCAATCCTGGTTCATCAGACCAGAGAATCTTGTTTCTCATGGTCTGAGCGTCTTTAGGTGCCTTTTGGCAAACTCCAAGCAGGCTGTCATGTGCCTTTTACTGAGGAGTGGCTTCCGTCTGGTCATTCTACCTTAAAGGCCTGATTGGTGGAGTGCTGTCGAGATGGTTGTCCTTCTGGAAAATACTCCCATCTTCACTGAGGAACACTAGAGCTCTGTCACAGTAACCATCGGGTTCTTGGTCACTTTCTCTTCCCCAGATCTTGGAGCTCTACGAACAATTCATTCGCCGTCATGACTGGGTTTTTGCTCTGATATGCACTGTCAACTGTGGGACCTGATCTAGACAGGTGTGTGCCTTCAAGGGGTCTGAATACTTTCCGAACGCACTGTATGTTATAGGAATGTCCTGCTTACCCTGTAGTAAGCTAGCTGCAGAGCCAGCTGAATGAAGGACATCCCCATTAATTAACTCACCCTGTAGTAAGCTAGCCAGGCACGTGCACAGATCGAGCTCAACCAGTGCCCTCGTTGCCTGGTAGAATTTTTTATTTTATTAAATACTTTTTACATTTTATTTAGAGACTCATTTACATTTTTTGTTTGAATTTTTAAAATGTAACGAATTGCACATCAAACTGGCTAATTTCATAAGCTGCTTGAATCCCAGCAAATACCCCCTCCGCCGCCCCCAAGAGCACCAGCACCCCCAATGATCTGTGCACGGCCCTGAAGCTAGCTGCAGAGCCAAATGTTTGAAGGACATCCCCTTTAACTCACCCTGTAGTAAGCTATCTGCAGAGCCAACTGGTTGAAAGACATCCCCTTTAACTCACCCTGTAGTAAGCTAGCTGCAGAGCCAATTGAATGAAGGCGTCTGGGCTGATCTTCAGCTTTTTGATGCGTCCCTTCCCAAAGTCCCTGAAGGGGAAGACATGACAGTCCACATCGTCAGCTAGGGCCTGTGCCACAGACAGAGAGATGGACACCTGCTCCTGAACCTGAAGAGAGAAAGATGGAGGGGTGAGGGGAGGAAACACTTAATAAAAGCTTGTACATTTTTATTAGTTATTTTTCATTAAGACCTGGTAACTCATTGGCCAGACAATCATTTCAGACCTAGTGCCTAGTTAATCTCTCTCTGCTGATCCTCTGGTTTCCAAGTGACTCAGAACAGGACTTGACTGGAAGCCAATGGCAGGAGCGGACAAAAAAAACCAAACAGCTGGTTTTAGTTGACTGATCTCTATAGATCACCATTTAGCGCAACCCTTATAACCTCCCCATACGTGTCCTGCATACAGGGGCCAGTATTGTTTCGGTGTTCTTGCGCAACAAAGAAAACTGGGTTAGCTTGTGCAACATGGATATTTTCTTTCTCAAAATATATATTCTTTCCAATTCACAGCTGCTTTTGTAGTATCTTCTATGAAGAGTTCAACACTTTTCTCAAAACTGCCAGCGGCAAGCCATCTCCCACAGAGATGGGTCCAACAATCTCCTCCAGTGCTTTGCAATAGTCGTAGCGTTCTACATCATTGTCATTGGTACGGAAAAGACTGTGCTTGTACTTTTTACTGGGATAGTGTTCTGTACAACCACGACATCGTCAAATGCCTTTGATGGCGTATCTTTACTTTTTCTATTTGAAGACAGTGTATATCATATGTTACAGGACGGGTAGCAGAGTTACGCTCGCTAGTTATTAGAATGAACAGAGATATGTTCCTACTACCTCGGGTTACGGGGAATTATTTATGTGGTGCACCATAGCAAAACACTTTTCTGCTCGATTTGGCCCCATGCCCCATAGTCGTGTGATTCGCTCAGAATTGGAATGGATTATCATGTCACTCAGTAAATCGACCCCCCATAAGTCCCAAACAGTCCCACACTGTTACCAGGCTCTACACGCCAGCAATTCGAGCCTGGGCACGAGGTTAGTGCGTAGTAATTCAGAGGGGTTGGGTTAAATGCGGAAGATACATTTCGGTTGAATGCATTCAGTTGTGCAACTGTCTAGGTATTCACTTTCCCTAGTAGGCTGTAAGCGTTGTTAAAGGGCGGGGGTGACACAACAGATGTGAAAGTGCCACTAAAAGATTGGTTTCCAGTCTCTCCCCATCTGACAACAACATCTGGTTGAGATCATGGGAAGTCATGGCAGAGCAAGAGAGAGCACATATTGATGGGAGGGTACTTCTCCCTTTATCTAAATCTTCTTCACCATCTCAGGTATTCAATAATAAGGCCAAAGAGGACCGAGAGAGAAAGACTGCAAGAGATAAAGAAAGATAGAGAGGACACAGAAAACATAACCCATGCTTCGGTCACTTCTAGATTAGACTACTGCAATGCGCTACTCTCCAGCTACCCAGATAAAACACTAAATAAACTTCAGTTAGTGCTAAATACAGCTGCTAGATTCTTGGATTGAACCCCGAAAAATGTATCATATGTGACCGATGGGCTTGATTTGGTCTTATGTAGCAAAATTTTAAATGCCGTTTTTTAAAATTGGATAAAAGTAGAGACTCGGAGCTAGAAAATTGTATATCGTACACTACAGTTGAGGAACAATGGGAAAGTAATTCTGCTTTGAAAGTTGATAAACTTGTAACCTCACTTTTGAGAAAATGGACCTTGAATGTTTTGGTACACCTACTGGAGAGCTCTTCTTTGTCTAAACCCATTCAGCATCGTTCACACCCACTTAAGCCTTAGCCCCACCCATCTCTTTAAGGATTCACATGTGAGGGCATGTGCTAAACATAGTGAGTACGGTAGTGCATTAAACAAACAAAAGATTTCAAGACTAAAGCCTGGTTTACACTACATCTATCGACATGTCTGTATACAGTTTCCGCAGTGACCTCATGAACTTTCTATTGTCGTCAGACATCAAACTTGTTATTATGAAAAAGTATAAATACAAAAACGTCAGGTTGCATGACATCAGCAGCGTGGTGGTCCAAAATAGCATAACTGGTGTATTTTAACACCAATAAACCCATCAGTTTAAAAATCAATTTAGCACATACTGATGGGAGAGTACTTATCCCTTTATCTAAACTCAGCAAAAAAAGAAACGTCCTCTCACTGTCAACTGCGTTTATTTTCAGCAAACTTAACATGTGTATGAACATAACAAGATTCAACAACTGAGACATAAACTGAACAAGTTCCACAGACATGTGACTAACAGAAATGGAATAATGTGTCCCTGAACAAATCAAAAGTAACCGTCGGTATCTGGTGTGGCCACCAGCTGCATTAAGTACTGCAGTGCATCTCCTCCTCATGGACTGCACCAGATTTGCCAGTTCCTGCTGTGAGATGTTACCCCACTCTTCCACCAAGGCACCTGTAATTTCCCAGACATTTCTGGGGGGAATGGCCCCAGCCTTCACCCTCCGATCCAACAGGTCTCAGACGTGCTCAATGGGATTGAGATCTGGACTCTTCGCTGGCCATGCAGAACACTGACATTCCTGTCTTGCAGGAAATCACACACAGAACAAGCAGTATGGCTGGTGGCATTGTCATGCTGGAGGGTCATGTCAGGATGAGCCTACAGGAAGGGTACCACATGAGGGAGGAGGACGTCTTCTCTGTAATGCACAGTGTTGAGATTGCCTGCAATGACAACAAGCTCAGTCCGATGATGCTGTGACATACCACCCCAGACCATGATGGACCCTCCACCTCCAAATCGATCCCGCTCCAGAGTACAGGCCTCGGTATAACGCTCATTACTTAGACGATAAACGCGAATCCGACCATCACCCCTGGTGAGACAAAACCGCGACTCGTCAGTGAAGAGCACTTTTTTGCCAGTCCTGTCTGGTCCAGCGACGGCAGGTTTGTGCCCATAGGCGACGTGGTTTCCGGTGATGTCTGGTAGGACCTGCCTTACAACAGGCCTACAAGCCCTCAGTCCAGCCTCTCTCAGCCTATTGGGGACAGTCTGAGCACTGATGGAGGTAATGTGTAACTCAGGCAGTTGTTGCGGCCATCCTGTACCTGGTGTGATGTTCGGACGTGCCGATCCTGTGTTATTACACGTGGTCTGCCACTGTGAGGATGATCAGCTGTCCGTCCTGTCTCCCTGTAGCGCTGTCTTAGACATCTCACAGTACGGACATGCCTCCTTGCAGTATGCCTAAGGCACGTTCACACAGATGAGCAGGGACCCTGGGCATCTTTCTTTTGGTTGTTTTTCAGAGTCAGTAGAAAGGCCTCTTTAGTGTCCTAGTTTTCATAACTGTGACCTTAATTGCCTACCGTCTGTAAGCTGTTAGTGTCTTACCGACCGTTCCACAGGTGCATGTTCATTAATTGTTTATGGTTCATTGAACAAGCATGGGAAACAATGTTTAAACTCTTTACAATGAAGATCTGTGAAGTTATTTGTATTTTTACGAATGGTCTTTGAAAGACAGGGTCCTGAAAAAGGGACGTTTCTTTTTTTGCTGAGTTTACATTACATATTATCCAGAGCGATTTACAGTCGTGAATGCATACATTTCATACGTTTTTTTCTCCGTAATCGTCCTAATCTTCTGCCTATGTCTCAGCTCTTCAATAATAAGGCCAAAGAAGCCTGAGATAGAGAGAAAGACAGTGAGAGATCAAGAAAGATGAGAGAATGCAGAAAAACGAATCCATGCTTTTGTCACTTCTAGATTAGACTACTGCAATGCTCTACTCTACAGCTACCTGGATAAAACACTAAATAAACTTCAGTTAGTGCTAAATACAGCTGCTAGAATCCCGACTAGAGCCAACAAATGTGATCATATTACTCCAGTGCTAGCCTCTCTACACTGGCTTCCTGTTAAGGCTAGGGCTGATTTCAAGATTATACTGCTAACCTACAAAGCATTACATGCACTTTCTCCTACCCATCTCTCTGATTTGGTCCTGCCGTACATACCTACACGTACGCTATGGTCACAATACGCAGGCCTCCTTATTGTCCCTAGAATCTCTAAGCAAACAGCTGAGGGGAGGGCCTTCTCCTATTGAACTAGATTTTTGTGGAATGGTCTGCCTACCCATGTGAGAGACGCAGACTCAGTCTCAACCTTTAAGTCTTTATTGAAGACTCATCTCTTCACTAGGTCCTACGATTGAGTGCAAAGGTGAACGGCAAGGCACTGGAATGACGTACCGCCCTTGCTGTCTCTGACCTGGCCAGCTCCCATCTTTCCACTGGGATTCTCTGCCTCTGACCCTATTATAGGGGCTCGTGCATTGAGGGACATCTTCGTGGGCTATACTCATCCTTGTCTCAGGGTAGTAAGTTGGTCTGTTGCTATCCCTCTAGTGGTGATGGGGGCTGTGCTTAGTCAAAATGGATGGGGTATGTGCCGGGGAGCAAGGTTCAGTCTGTCCTATCTGATACACGGCATCTGTATAAATAGATTGCGACAAGATGCATATATTTCATTCTAGTGGGAGAGGGCTCAACTGACTTTTCTGACTAGCGAATTGAAACTTTCAAATAAAAAAAATAGCCTAGTTAATTAATGAAGTGGAAAAAAGTAGCTGGCTGAAAATGTGGGATGAGTCAGGTCAGCTGGCACAGATCTTGCCATGGGAGTTTGGTTCCCAGGGGTTGAGTCAGGCTGAGAGCCAGGTTTGGGTTTTCTAGACAAACACTCACTAGTTAAACTTTCTAAAAAGGAATTTGTTTAAGGATGGAAAACCCCCCACGACACCCTGACCTTAACCTGTTACGTGAGCGGTGTGCGTGTGTGGAAACCCCCTGTGAGTTTGAGAAGAACCACACGTCCTTCCGCTTTGCATCCAGTAATATTTACATTATGATAGTTTTGATGTTTTAATGACAGCCCGGGTTAGTTAGTGGTCCAGAGAGACCGTCGCCGACGGTAACTTATGACTGCTGTTATAGCGGACATAGATTACCTTGTGGACTTTTTTGAAGTATTTATTTGATTACTCAAGGTTAATGGCGTCTTATTTGGCCGACCCCAGTGCAGGTTAGTTCTGAAGAATTCGTTGACATTGAAATTTAGCTGGCTAAAAAGGTGAGCCACGTTCGTACGACTGGTTGAACTGGGAGTTGAATAAAGTTACCTCACTAACTCCTCAAACCTGATTAGTAGGATACCCCCCCCCCCCTGTTCTTTCCTTGGGTTGAAAACTGTCAGCCACTCTTGAAGAGCAATGAAACTCAAACAAAGTGGAGTAGACTTGAGCATGAACAGCATTCAGAAAAGCCGGTTGAGAGTAGTTTTTATTGAGAGTAGTTTGCTGTGGAGTGGCATGACACAGCAAAGTACTTAAGAGTTCGATCCAACCAGCCAGAATGCATATATTTCATATGACTGGAGACCAGTTTACCACATGTTATTTCTGTTTTCAGTTCAGAGACAGAGGCCGCTTCCAACAGAGAGAGAGAGAGAGAGAGAGAGAGAGAGAGAGAGAGGAAACAGGGAGATGAAGGGGAGAAGAGGAAAGCATACTGTAGGGAGAG
Organism: Oncorhynchus mykiss; assembly: GCF_013265735.2. Taxonomy (NCBI): domain Eukaryota; kingdom Metazoa; phylum Chordata; class Actinopteri; order Salmoniformes; family Salmonidae; genus Oncorhynchus; species Oncorhynchus mykiss. The sequence continues at coordinate 62,849,093 of NC_048576.1, forward strand.
GAAGAAGGGGTAGGAGGAAGGAATAAGAGAATGAGCGGTACTAATAAGGGGAATTTGAGAAAGGCAAGCCCTCATGAAGCAGACAGTTTGAGAGTTGAAGCAACATGAAGGGGAAATGAAAAAAAAACACAGAGGGAGAGAGAGAGAAAACAGATGAAGAAAGAGTTGGTAGTGACATAAGGTCCAGGTGAGTGAGAGAGTGCGTGGGGGGCAAGCAATGCGACTCGAATAGACCTTTGAGCCTTGGTGATGTACGGAGGCACTCGTGTGTGTTCTGTTATCAATGTGAAGGCTTCACTATTCTAATAAGCATAGAAATGCTGCAAGTAAGTTGGCGCATGTAATAATTAACAGGGGCAAAGTCCCCCAAAAGTCCCCGGTCATTTGGCGACCAGGCTGTGTGTGTATATTATGTACACTACCGATCAAAAGTTTGGGCACACCTACTCATTCAATAATTTTTCTTTATTAGTACTATTTTCTACATTATATAATAATACTGAAGATATCAAAACTATGAAACAACACATCATGTAGTAACCAAGAAAAAGTGTTAAAGAAATCCCAAAATATTTTATATTTGAGATTCTTCAAATAGCCACCCTTTGCCTTGATGACAGCTTTGCACACGCTTGGCATTTTCTCAACCAGCTTCACCTGGAATGCTTTTCCAAAAGTCTTGAAAGAGTTCCCACATATGCTGAGCACTTGTTGGCTGCTTTTCCTTCACTCTGCGGTCCAACTCATCCCAAACCATCTCAATTTGCTTGATCTTGGGGGATTGTGGAGGCCAGGTCATCTGATGCAGCACCCATCACTCTCCTTCTTGGTAAAATAGCTCTTATACAGCCTGGATGTGTGCTGGGTTATTGTCCTGTTGAAAAACAAATGATAGTCCCACTAAGACCAAAGCAGATGGGATGGCGTATCGCTGCAGAATGCTGTGGTAGCCATGCTGGTTAAGTGTGCCTTGAATTCTAACTAAATCACAGACTGTCACCAGCAAAGCACCCCCCACACCGTAACACCTCCTCCATGCTTTACAGTGGGAAATACACATGCGGAGATCATCAGTTCACCCACACTGCATCTCACAAAGACACGGTCGTTGGAACCAAAGATCTCAGATTTGGACTCCAGACCAAAAGGACACATTTCCACCAGTCTAATGTCCATTGCTCGTGTTTCTTGGCCCAAGCAAGTCTCTTCTTCTTATTGGTGTCCATTAGTAGTGTTTTTTTGCAGCAATTCGACCATGAAGGCCTGATTCACACCGTCTCCTTTGAACAGTTGATGTTGAGATGCGTCTGTTACTGGAACTCTGTGAAGCATTTATTTGGGCTGCAATTTATGAGGTTGGTAACGCTAATGAACTTATCCTCTGCAGCAGAGGTATCTTTGGGTCTTCCATTCCTGTGACGGTCTTCATCAGAGCCAGTTTAATCACAGCGCTTGATGGTTTTTTCGACTGCACTTGAAGAGACTTTCAAAGTTCTAGACATTTTCCAAATTGACTGACCTTCATGTCTTAAGAAAATGATGGACTGTCATCTCTCTTTGCTGATTTGAGCTGTTCTTGTCATAATATGGACTTGGTCTTTTACCAAATCTTCTGTATACCACCCCTACCTTGTCACAACACAACTGATTGGCTCAAACGCATTAAGAAGGAAAGAAATTCCACAAATTAACTTTAAGGCACACCTGTTAATTGAAATGCATTCCAATGCATTCCACCTCATGAAGCTGGTTGAGAGAATGCCAAGAGTGTTCAAATCTGTCATTAAGGCAAAGGGTGGCTATTTGAAGAATCTCAAATATATTTTCATTTGTTTAACCAAAAAAGTGTTACTACATGATTCCATATGTGTTATTTCATAGTTTTGATGTCTTCACTATTATTCTACAATGTCAAAAAAAAGTACATAATAGAAAAACCCTTGAATGAGTAGGTGTTCTAAAACTTTTGACCAGTAGTGTATGCAAGATTCTGAGCTCTGTAACTGTCAGCCAGTCAGTCAACCAGCCAACCAGCCAGCTAGTCAGTCATAGCAGCACATTGAGGTAATTTCCAGGAGTGGAACTCCCCAGCGTTCCCACAGACAGGCAGTTAACACAGTAGAGGCCAAGGGAGGAGAGCACTGCACTGCTGAGGTAGAAGTAGGGAGAGAAGGTGGAGATATACAGTGCCTTCGGAAAGTATTCAGACCCCTTGACTTTATTCACATTTTGTTACGTTGTAGCCTTATTCTAAAATGTATTAAATATTTATTTTTTCCTCAGAAATCTACACACAATACCCCATAATGACAAAGCAAAAACAGAGTCTCATAGCAAAGGGTCTGAATACATCCGTAAATAATAAAAAAAATATATATATTATTTACATTTATTATTTACATGATTATTTATCTATTCAGACCCTTTGCTATGAGACTCGAAATTGAGCTCGTGTGCATCCTGTTTCCAATTCAATTGCATTCACCTGTGGTAAATTCAATTGATTGGACATAATTTGGAAAATAACACACCTGTCTATATAAGGTCCCCACAGTTGACAGTGCATGTCAGAGTAAAAACCAAGCCATGAGGTCGAAGGAATTGTCCGTAGAGCTCCGAGACAAGATTGTGTAGAGTCACAGATCTGGGGAAGGGTACAAAAAAAAATGTCTGAAGCCATGAAGGTCCCTAAGAACACAGTTGCCTCCATCATTCCTAAATGGAAGGAGTTTGGAAACACCAAGATTCTTCCTAGATCTGGCCATGCGGCCAAACTGAGCAATTGGGGGAGAAGGGCCTTGGTCAGGGAAGTGTCCAAGAAGCCGATGGTCACTCTGACAGAGCTCTAGAGTTCCTCTGTCGAGATGGGAGAACCTTCCAGAAGGACAACCATCTCTGCAGCACTCAACCAATCAGGCCTTTCTGGTAGAGTGGCCAGACAGAAGCCACTACCCAGTAAAAGGCACATGACAGACCGCTTGGAGTTTGCCAAAAGGTACCTAAAGACTCTCAGACCATGAGAAACAAGATTTTCTGGTCTGATAAAACCAAGATAGAACTCTTTGGCCTGAATGCCAAGAGTCACGTCTGTAGGAAACCTGGCACCATCCCTACGGTGAAGCATGGTGGTGGCAGCATCATGCTGTGGGAAAGTTTTTCAGCGTCAGGGACTGGGAGACTAGTCAGGATCAAGGCAAAGATGAACGGAGCAAAATACAGAGAGATCCTTGATGAAAATCTGCTCCAGAGCGCTCAGGACCTCAGACAGGGGCGAAGGTTCACCTTTTAACAGGACAATGACCCTAAGCTCACAGCCAAGACAACGAAGGAGTGGCTTCGGGACAAGTCTCCGAATGTCCTTGAGTGGACCAGCTAGAGCCCGGACTTGAACCCGATCTAATATCTCTGGAGAGACCTGAAAATAGCTGTGCAGCAATGCTCCCCATCCAACCTGACAGAGCTTGAGAGGATCTGCAGAGAGGAATGGGAGAAACTCCCCAAATATAGGTGTATTCCAACCTTGTAGCGTCATACCCAAGAAGACTCGAGGCTGTAATCACTGCCAAAGGTGCTTCAAGAAAGTACTGAGTAAAGGGTCTGAATACATATGTAAATGTGATATTTCAGTTATTTATATTTAATACATTTACAGAAATGTCTCAACTTGTTTTTGCTTTGTTATTATGGCATATTGTGTGCAGATTAATGTGGAAAATAACAATTTAATACATTTTATAATAAGGCTGTAACGTAACAAATTGTGAAAAAAAGTAAAGGGGTCTGAATACTTTCCGAATGCACTGTAGGTGGTAGAGATAGAGTGGAGGGAATTTCCCCCGATTGTCTGACTGTTGTGGGTCGGTAGAAACAGAGGAGGAAACGGAACACTCCAACCGCAACAAACAAACAGAGAGAGAAAGCGCGCGATAGAGCGAGATGCCACTTCTCTCGGATGAAAGAAAAGAAACTGATGAAAGACAAAAAGAGAAGAACCTTTCATCTCGGGCTGTGTTGGTCATGACATTTTGTCAGCCGGCCATTGTCATGCAATCATCACCTCAGAAAGCACTGCCCATTTTGTTGTGTTAGGCTTTGAAACAACATCCACAACGACCATGTTTTCACACTCACACATTCAAATCTGTTAATTAACTTCTTTCTTCAAAACGATCAATCACAATGAGGTGACTTTTAAAAGCACATACTGTTTTCATGATGTGTTCGATGGGATTGCATTTGAATTGATGTCAGAGTGGTTAAAGGAAAAAGAACCCTGACTACCAGGCCATTAGCAGCCTGATAATCATTAGCGAGTTGGGTACTACCAACGCATGTCCTGAGTCCATAAAAGGAGGTTACCGTGACTCAACGGCCACATAGAATTTTACTGCAGTCATGACTCATGATTGCCATTAATACAGTCACTGCAACTGCCCCTACTTTCACCAAATCGTGGCTCAAGGAGGTCATGCTAACATTGTGCACCATACTTAGACTAAAATATTAAACTTAAGCCACTGAATTGGTTCCTCAACATGTATTAATTGTGGTTCAGGACTGTCAATGGACATTAAGTCGTGGAATGAAACCGAGAGAAGAACTGATCCAAGACTTAAAGAAAGAGGAGAGAGGGAGCTGGACAATGTTTTACAGGGTGTTTCAAGTGACAATAAACACGGACACACTCCCCTCCCAGAGGATGTCTGAGGGAGGCAAGGTTTCCATTGGATGACAAATCACCTGGAGCAAAAAAAATCAAATTTCAAAATTATGCTTTTTATTCATTAATCGAAAAAGCAATCAATGGGAATACTTTTGACAGGTAAAGAGTATTGGTCGATAGGTTCCTTTTCCTTATTTTGTGGAATTAAAATTGGCCTGTGTATTTTCGTTAGTCAGCATAGAGCCTATTTTGAGCGGGATTTCTCCTGCACGATTAAAAAGTACTACTGGTAATTGAAGCATGCCTCCCATTCACCATACAAGTGCAATCAACAGGCTATCAGCGCTTCACCCACCACTTTACAATGTGAGCTGGAGGCAGTAGGCATTTTGAAAACATACTTAATAAACCTGAATGTTTAATTTCATATTACGAGGCATCGTTTAACTTGCTTCAATTAGCATATAGGCAAAATCCGACCATGAAAACGTGGAGGCAATTTAATAGGCGGCGCGTGAGTTGCAAGTTTGGGGACGCTTACAATTTATCCTACCATTTTTACCGTTCTGAGTGACAGTTACGATGTACATATGCAGATTTGCGTGGAACAGCTTCATTTCAACGTTTCTTAAAACCATGACAAAATTCGAAAAAGTCATGCATGGAACTCATAGCTAATACAGCAGTAGGCCTTTAACTTAGATTTCTCATTCACACTGAGGATTGGTGACTATCGAGGGGGAGATTGGAAGATTTGTTAAAATAGCTTACTGTGAGGAACTATAGTTTTAATATATCATCATTTGCAATGATGGAAAAAAAAACGACAAAAAAAACACTTTCCCACATATGCGTGCTCACGTGTTTCCTTCAACATGATCAGGACATAGAAAACAGATACATACTCATTGCTCATATGGAGCATTCCAAAACAAAAGTGTAACGGGTTGTGAACTCCACAAAGAATGTTTCCACTCCGAGAATGAGAACGGTAAATGTAAGAAAATTATGGGGATTAATGGCACATTTACTACTGGTGTCATATGTAAAGAGGAATTGATTTAAAAAAAAGTTTTTTAAAAGGACAAACAATTCACACAATGACATAATGAATGTGCAAGAGCTGGCGGGAGATTCGGCTGTATCGTCACCAGACACCCCTCCCCTTCTTATTGTCTCAACACATTATCTTCACAGGTATTTTTTGCTTTTCACTGACAGCCAAATCTCAATAATCAGCTTGGCCTACCATGTGTCTGCTCAAACGGTCAGAAACAGACTCCATGAGGGTGGTATGAGGGCCCGACGTCCACAGGTGGGGGTTGTGCTTACAGCCCAACACCGTGCAGGACGTTTGGCATTTGCCAGAGAACACCAAGATTGGCAAATTCGCCACTGGCGCCCTGTGCTTTTCACAGATGAAAGCAGGTTCACACTGAGCACATGTGACAGAGTCCTGTTCTGTTGGTTTTCATATAAATGTTATTTTGCTGCCCAGAAGCCAAAGGCACAATCCTAGTCATATTAGCAGCACATCCTAGTTGTTGTGTCGTTTCCCCGGGTGGGCTGTTTAGAATGGGGTTTCCCATTGCATTTTGGAAAATGTCTGAAAATTCTGTTTTATTGGCCGTTTCATTACGAGTTACATGTTCTGTTAAGATGAATTACCATAATGTAAATGTGATTTCTGTCATTCTGATCACCGTGGGTGGATGCCCTAATGGGTTACGCATCCAATGTATAGGTGTCCGGTAAATTTCTCAAAATGGCCAGTTAATTTGAATCTTCCCCGTCATGTTGTCCGGGCGCCACATTGTCCTAACGGACACCCTGGTCTGAGGGTGTGTTAGGGAACGATGCGCACACCCAGCACTCTCTCACCTCCACAGGGATGTCCCAGGTGAGTCTCTGAGGGGGCGGTAAGGAGTGCTCCACCTCTCCCTTACAGTGGCCGTCCTCTGTGTAACCCAGTTGGAAGGCATCTGTGGCCAGGGTGAACTGAGGACAGACAGAGAGCAGCTGTTACACACACACACACACACACACACACACACACACACACACACACACACACACACACACACACACACACACACACACACCACACAGACACAGACACAGACACACATGCAGACACACATGCAGACACACATGCAGACACACATGCAGACACACATGCAAACACACATGCACACACACATGCACACACTCAAAGTTCAGTGGCTTCACCATTCACAAAGAGTATAAAACACACAGAAATTTGATCTGCCAAAAACTAACAACAAACATGTTTATCCTCTATCTGATTGAGCAAATCCTGAGAATATCCCATTTGGATAATAACTGGAACATCCTGATCTGGGCTATGCTCTATTTAACCATAGCTACTTTTAGCCACATATCTGGCCATATGTAGTCTACCTCACACATACACTCAAATCTGCAAGATCGGATTATTCTAAATAAAACCAAGTGCTTGATCTCCATTGAGGACAAATCATTTGGGCTGTCAAGGGGACCCCCCCCCCCCCCTATATCTTTTTAACCTCTAGCTCCAGCACCATACTAGTGTCTACACAATGTGAAAACGGCACATTTCTATGTCATGTAGCTAAAAAGAGAAGAAAACGGCCCTAATAAAATGCTATTTGATTATGCCTGTTTGACAGATAAACACACACCTCCCACAGGTGTGCCACTGTCGGGGCGTCGGCCCAAGAGTGCTCTGCATTCAGCCCATTCTTCCCATTCTTGTACACCACCACAGAGAATGACTTATCAAACCACCTGAGAGACCGAGAGAGGGGAGGGGGCAGGAGAGAGGAGAGGGGGGGCAGGAGAGAGGGAGAGACACAGAGATATATATATCAATTAGCTCAGTGCTTTCAGTTTTGAGAGTTGACCACACACTATCAAAGCAGAATATATACATCCCCTGACCACCCACCACTGCCCTGGTCCAGGACACAGATGTGAAGCACTTGATTTGGAGGGGGGGAGAGAGGAGTGTGTACAAGAGGAACTTCGGCCTAGTGTCGATGATTCTAAACAACCAGAACCATGTCCATGGATGGGATATATCCGTCAATTACTTCACCTAAGCAACTGGTGCTCTTGGACTTGGAAAACATTTGCTGCTAATTCAATCAGGTTGTCACATACCGTGTGTGTGTGTGTGTGTGTGTGTGTGTGTGTGTGTGTGTGTGTGTGTGTGTGTGTGTGTGTGTGTGTGTGTGTGTGTGTGTGTGTGTGTGTGTGTGTGTGTGTACTCAAATGCTCATGTGTGTGTGTGTAGCCCTACAGTACAGCACGTGTGAAAGGAAGAGAGGATAAAATGGACCAGATGAAGACCATCTGTTAACAAAGACATCCTGCCCTCTTCATTACGCATAATTCAACTCAATCTAGGTAACCGGTAAACTATGATAGAGGTGAAGAGGAGATGTGCTTCACAAACAGCTTTGCCCTGCGGGGCCTAGGTCAAATCCCAAATGGAACCCTATTCCCTATATGGTGCACTAGTTTGGATCAGAGCCCTATAGGGCCCACGCCCTGGTCAAAGGTAGTGCACTACAGTATATAAGGAATAGGGTGCCATTTGGTACATACTAGTACCAGACCCCCCCCTGTAGAAGAGTGAAATGCATTGAATGTTCTTATGTTGAGTGGTAACATGGGAAAGGCAGAGCTGGACACTCTCTATAAAACGGGTCCTAATTCACTCCACAGCCCCTTCCAGTTGGCTCCATCCTGTAAGGTGTTAGCAATAAGGCGGAAGCGCCGCCACGATTCTACATTCCGACTACGTAGGAGGCTCATCTTAATGCGCCTGCACCACACAGTCTCACACACCTGTCATAACATTTCCCGTGGAGGAGGGACTTGGCGTAGCGGTCCAGGTTTCCCACGGGGTCTTCTCCCATCATTCCTTGCTCCTCATCGTCCAGGGTGACAAAGAAGGCGGCCCGCTCGATGCAGTCCAGCGAGCGCTTGTTCACCCCTGAGCTGAAGTACTGCTTTCTTACGGCACACCACGGCACCCTGGGACAAAACGCATTCCAAATCACGCCAAAATTCATTACATTTTTTTAAAAAAAATTAAAAGGTAGACTCAAGATGACATCATCAACCCAGAGTCGACTGTACTTCTTACTTACAGAAAGACATCAATATCAACCAAAACGGACAAGAATCCTCAAATTGTTACTGAACCTTTCTGCAACCCACTCCCTGCAGAACAGTGAGCACGGTGATAATGAACACAACAGAATACTTGACAGTAGTGTGAAAGTGATGCTACGGGACATGCCAGGACAAAACACCCCATGATCAGACTAATCCAACCGTGTGGTTGTAACTGTTCCTTGCTCAACGGCGGGAACCCTATTAGCAGTCATGACGAGCTGAAGATGACTAAAAGATACAATGGCGAGAGGAAGGGTGTGCTGCTACTGTACCACACCCACACCCCCGGGAAAGAATGTGAGTTTTTAACGCTGTGTGTAAATTGTCTACGGAAACAGACGGGAGCACCACAGTGTACCAACAATTGTTACACGCACAGAGTTGTTGTACGCGTCTGCATGGGAGTCGTGTTTGAAGTGTGTTTGAGAGAGAGTGAGCGAGAGTGCGAGGGAGAGAATCCTACTCATTCCAACTTACCACAATCAAAGCCCAGAAAGGCTCTGTTGGTATACATAGACCATAACTGCACAGACTATTAACTACATTCAGTATAATTGACCTTAATCCTAGGATAATGCTTGCATTTGTGTAAAGAGAGCAGTAAGTGGCCCGGTTTAGCAGGTTTTAACCAATACTGCTTTAGTTGTTTTATCTTATCATAACACACACCCACACAGCAAATGGTACATATCGTTTCATGCATTCTCCTTATATACGAACTCGTCTTTTTTCCCCCCTTTTTTCTTTCGTCCCCCAACATCTACTCTGTCATCTTATATTCCTACCGCTGTTCCCCCTCTCCTCTTTCACCTAATCTCACCTTTAGCCTCACTCCTTCCCCTCACCCTCAGTTCAGTTCCCTTCCCTCCATGCATTCTCAACAAACACTCTCCATTTCGCTTTTCCACCCCCCCCCCTCTCGTTTGCTTGCTTCTTCCTTTAAAAATGGTTTAGGCCCTTCTCGCCTTCTCTTCCTCTTGGTGACTTCTCCATCTCTCGGCCGACACCGCTCTGCACTCTTCCTTTCCAAGTTGTGCTCGGACCACTTGAGACTCTTGTGGCCATTGAGGTGACTGACGGACGCTCTGCTTGTCTGCGGTCTCCTGCAGACCCGGGTTCAAATACTATCAGAAATCATTTCAAATACTTGAGTTGTGCTTGATTGAGCGTGCTTGGCTCAATGGACCAATGCAATAGGCCGGAAAACAAAAACCCTGCCCACTTGGCACTCCAGGCTGGCTAGAGTGAACGGTCAAAGTATTTGAAAGATTTCAAATCATATTTGAACCCACGTCTGTTATCATGCAGTGCCATCCTTGTCTGATGTCTCAAGCCAAAGTCTGCACATCTACAGCCGTCTCAGGCATAATGAACATGAAGCTCCGTAAGGGCCATATTTAGGGGGATATCCGGGTGATGAAAAATGCAGAGAACTGTATTTGCAGTGTGTACATACACCTATGTGTACAGGCGCTCACACACACACACCCTCTTCCCCCCACCACTATAGACACCTGTTTCCAGCAGTCAGTGCTCCCAGCCTGTCCTCTCCAGGTCCGGGGGGTGAAGGGTCATCTAGGATCCTCTGGATCTGGTACTCTATCTCTCTAGGGGAGAGGAGACGCCCCGCCTTGTAGACCCACAGCCTGAAGTAGCGCCCCCGGTGGTAGACAGTCACAAATTCACTGTCCTGCCAGTGCTGCAGCACATCTGGAGAGGAGACACACGTCGAGAGAGAGAGAGAGATGCAGAACACTACGCATTTGTATTTTATTTCACCTTTATTTAACCAGGTAGGCCAGTTGAGAACAAGTTCTCATTTACAACTGCAACCTGGCCAAGATAAAGCAAAGCAGTGCGACACAAACAACAACACAGAGTTACACATGGAATAAACATGTGTACAGTCAATAACACAATAGAAAAAAAAAAGAGTCTATATACAGTGTGTGCAAATGGCGTGAGGAGGTAAGGCAATAAATAGGCCATAGTAGCGAAGTAATTACAATTTAGCAGATTAACACTGGAGTGATAGACGAGCAGATGGTGTGTAAGTAGTGATACTGGTGTGCAAAAGAGCAGAAAGGTAAATCAAAACAATAAGGGGATGAAGTAGGTAGATTGGGTGGGCTATTTACAGATGGACTATGTACAGCTGCAGCGATCGTTTAGCTGCTCAGATAGCTGATGTTTAAAGTTAGTGAGGGAAATATAAGTCTCCAGCTTCAGCGATTTTTGTAATTCGTTCCAGTCACTGGCAGCAGAGAACTGGAAGGAAAGGTGGCCAAAGGAGGTGTTGGCTTTGGGGATGACCAGTGAGATATACCTGCTGGAAGCGTGCTACGGGTGGGTGTTGTTATTGTGACCAGTGAGCTGAGATAAGGCGGAGCTTTACCTAGCATAGACTTATAGATGACCTGTAGCCAGTGGGTCTGGCGACAAATATGTAGAAAGGGTCAGCCGGCTAGAGCATACAGGTCACAGTGGTGGGTGGTATAAAGGGCTTTGGTAACAAAACGGATGGCACTGTGATAGACTGCACCAGTTTGCTGAGTAGAGTGTTGGAAGCTATTTTGTAGAAGTTGTAGGATCGGTAGGATAGTCAGTTTTATGAGGGTAAGTTTGGCGGCGTGAGTGAAGGAGGCTTTGTTGCGAAATAGAAAGCAGATTCTAGATTTGAGATGTTTGATATGAGTCTGGAAGGAGAGTTTACAGTCTAGCCAGACACCTAGGTATTTGTAGTTGTCCACATATTCTAGGTCAGAACCGTCCAGAGTAGTAATGCTAGTCAGGCGGGCAGGTGGGGGCAGCGACCGGTTGAAAAGCATGCATTTGGTTTTACTAGCATTTAAGAGCAGTTGGAGGCCACGGAAGGAGAGTTGTATGGCATTGAAGCTTGTTTGGAGGTTAGTTAACACAGTGTCCAAAGAAGGGCCAGATGTATACAGAATGGTGTCGTCTGCGTAGAGGTGGATCAGGGATATATACAGAGACAAGAGTCCGCCCGAAAATTGAACCCTGTGGCACCCCCATAGAGACTGCCAGAGGTCCGGACATCAGGCCCTCCGATTTGACACACTGAACTCTGTCTGTAAAGTAGTTGGTGGACCAGGCGAGGCAGTCATTTGAGAAACCAAGGCTATTGAGTCTGCCAATAAGAATACGGCGATTGACAGAGTCGAAAGCCTTGACCACTTTTATCAATGGCGGTTATGATATCGATTAGTACCTTGAGCGTGGCTGAGGTATACCCTTGACCAACTCAGAAACCAGATTGCACAGGGGAGAAGGTACGGTGGGATTCGAAATGGTCAGTGATCTGTTTGTTAACTTGGCTCTCGGAGACTTTAGAAAGGCAGGGCAGGATGGATATAGGTCAATAACAGTTTGGGTCTAGAGTGTCACCCCCTTTGAAGAGGGGGATAACCGCGGCAGCTTTCCAATCTTTAGTGATTTCGGACAATACGAAAGAGAGGTTGAACAGACTAGTAATAGGGGTTCCAACAATGGCGGCGGATAATTTTAGAAAGAGAGGGTCCAGATTGTCTAGCCCAGGTGATTTGTACGGGTCCAGGTTTTGCAGCTCTTTCAGAACATCTGCTATCTGGATTTGGGTGAAGGAGAAGCTGGGGAGGCTCGGGCAAGAAGCTGCGGGGGATGTGGAGCTGTTGGCCGGGGTTGGGGTAGCCAGGAGGAAAGCATGGCCAGTTGTAGAGAAATGCTTATTGAAATTTTCGATTATCATGGATTTATCAGTGGTGACCGTGTTACCTAGCCTCAGTGCAGTGGGCAGCTGGGAGGAGGTGCTCTTGTTCTCCATGGACTTTACAGTGTCCCAAAACTTTTTTGAGTTAGAGCTACAGGATGCAAATTTCTGCTTGAAAAAGCTAGCCCTTTGCTTTCCTGACTGACTGCGTGTATTGGTTCTGGACTTCCCTGAAAAGTTGGATATCGCGGGGACTATTCAATGCTAGTGCAGTACGGATGTTTTTGTGCTGGTCGAGGGCAGTCAGGTCTGGAGGGAACCAAGGGCTATATCTGTTCTTAGATGTCATTTTTTTTTGAAAGGGTGCATGATTATTAAAGATGGTGAGGAAATTACTTTTAATGAACAACCAGGCATCCTCTGACGGGATAAGGTCAATATCCTTCCAGGATACCCGGGCCAGGTCAATTAGAAAGGCCTGCCCGCAGAAGTGTTTTAGGGAGCGTTTGACAATGATGAGGGGTGGTCGTTTGACCGCGGACCCATAACGGTGGCAGGCAATGAGGCAGTGATCGCTGAGATCCTGGTTGAAAACAGCAGAGGTGTATTTGGAGGGCAAGTTGGTCATACGGTTTCCTTTATGGTCGATGCTAACAAATAAAGATTCCAAAACTGACTTTCTTTTGTGTGTGTGTATTACCAGTCTCCTCTCCTGGAGTGCGAGTAGTGTTGAACATCCTCTCACACTGAGCTGCACAGAGAGGGATGACTGTACCTGGAACACGACTCTGAGAGAGTGAGTGAGAGAGAAAGAGAAGAAAAAAAAAACTGTTCTGTAGTTCGCATTGTTTAGCCTCAAATGCCATTCATTTCATCCATGACAATTTGAATTTATTTTACCTTTATTTAACCAGTTAAGTCAGTTAAGAACAAATTCTTATTTTCAATGACGGCCTAGGAACCTAGTGGTTTAACTGCCTGTTCAGGGGCAGAACGACAGATTTGTACCTTGTCAGCTCGGGGGTTTGAACTTGCAGCCTTCCGGTTACTAGTCCAACGCTCTAACCACTAGGCTACCCTGCCGCCCCATGAGAGAGAAAGAGAGAGGAAGTGGAATATTCAGATGCATAGTTCCTTAAAAAAAAAGACCACATCAGCGGAAAAATTCTAGAACTCGATTAAAGGTCCTTCAAATGACACTTTCACACAGTTGCTTCGATGAAATAGCCAACTAATGAGTAAATATACCAAAACAACCCATGTTCAACTTCAGTATCCTTCATAAAGTAGGAATTGAGAAAAGGAGGATAATGAAGAACTAAGAGAAAAGGGTGTTTAACAAAGTTGGCTGGCTATTATTCATTAATTTATTTGACATATTTGTTATAAGAATAATTATTATCATCTATTATTAATGTATATATTTGTTGTTGTTATTATCGGACTCATAACTCAGTGCTCCAGTTTGGTAAGATACTGTAGCATTCCTGTCACCGATGTCAACAACACCAAAGATTATGGATATTCTAACAAGATGCATGTCTCTCCACCCTAACAATGGGAGTTGTTTACCACAAAGCTGCACGCTGGGCTTTCTAGCTCCCACCTATCCTTTCTTTTGATTGGTGGACACATCTCACTATTGCAATACTTTTTTGAATATTCAATGAGGGTTGTTGACGTCAACCGCATGTATTCAATGGAGAGAGATGTTATGCTACTAGCCTCATACCATGAATATGCATAGCCATCGAGACCAGTCTGATATAAAGTGTTTTTTTCTCAAAGTTGCCGGGATATCCCGTGTCCTACTTATATCAGTACACTCATCACAACTTAAGCGTCACGAAACTTCTATTAGATTTAATAAACCTCACGTAGCAAATATGCCATACATTTGTTCGTTGACCAAATTCAACACTCTCATTGACCTCCAAACAAAAATCCCTTGCTTGGTGGGCAAAACAATGAAAAAAATCGCCACCTGCTGGAGGGAGACAGATTTTGCGCCGAATTGGGTCTCTCTCCTCCTCTCTGACAACACCCACCCACATCTACAAACTGACACAGTGCTGTAAACGACAGTTAGACAGAATCAGGTTTGACCAGCCACATAATGACTTCAGTTCTATTCATATAAACTATGTCTGCAGCAACAGCAGTCCAATACAGACAGTTAGGGGAGTCTCACTCCTATTCCAATGGGTTCCCTGGATTGTTAACTTGATACATTTTCCCAGAATAATAACGGGCATAACCAGGTCAGCTCAGTACAGCTTAGTAGTTAGAAAAGGGTAAAGCTCTTCACACTGTACAGTGGGTATAGAAAGTCACCACCCTCTTTCAAAATGTTCACCTTTTGTTGCCTTACAGCCCGAAATGAAAACACATCAAATCAGACTTTTTCCAGCTGCGAATTACACTTAAAAAAAAAAAAAAGTACTAGTAAAATATCCTATTTGGATAAGTGAACACCCTCCCCTGAGTTAATACTTGGTGGAACCACCTTTTGCTTGAATTACAGCCACGAGTCTCGTCGAATACGTCTCTACTAACTTTGCACACCTGGACTGCGCAATATTTGCCCATTCTTCCTTGCAGAATTGTTCAAGCTCAGTCAAATTGCATGGTGACCGCTCATTGACTGCAAGTCATTCCACAGATTCAATGGGATTTAGGTCGGGCTCTGACGAGGCCACTCAAGGACATCTACCTTCTTGTCCTTCAGCCACTGTACGGTTGCTTTGGTGATGTGCTTTGTGTAATTATCACGTTGCAACGTGAACCGTCTTCCCATTTCCAACTTCCTGGCAGAGGGCTGCAGGTTCTCCTGCACTGCTGAAGAGAAACACCCTCACAACAGGATGCTGCCACTGCCGTTCTTTACTGTAGGCGTGGTGTTCTTTACCGTAGGCGTGGTGTTCTTTACCGTAGGCGTGGTGTTCTTTACCGTAGGCGTGGTGTTCTTTATCGTAGGCGTGGTGTTCTTTACCGTAGGCGTGGTGTGCTTTACCGTAGGCATGGGGTTCTTTGGGTGGAAATATGTATTGGGTTTTCGCCAGACATATCATTTTGCATTCAGGCCAAAATGTGCAATTTTTGGTCTTATCTGACCACAGCACCTTTTGCCACTTGGCCTCGGAATCTACAATGCTCTTTTTTTTCATATCCATCCCCCGACTTTCCTTAACTTTATCTCGTAGATCTTTTGAAAGTACCTGTTCCGCCCAGTTGTAAAGTGGAGTCCTCTATGAACAACTGGTTTAATTAAGAACTAATCAAAGTCACTACAATTAAATCACAGAAGTAGGCTTGATTTGTGATCTGGAAGTTGGTTGGTTAAACCTCAGAAAGTTTGGGGGGGGGGGGTTCACTTATCCAAATAGGGCATTTTACTGTTTGACTTTTAATAAATTCTCAGATGAATTCCCCCCCCCCCCCCCCTCACTTGGATATTGTGGGTTAAATAAAGCTGTAAAAAGTAACATTTGATGTGTTTTCATTTCAGGCTGACTGTAAAGGCAACAAAAGGTGAACATTTTGAAAGGGGGTGGTGACCTTCTATACCCACTGTACATGTGTACTAGTACTGGTAGCAGGACTCACAGGCGTTAGCTGCTCACTGTTGACCTTGCGTCGGTAGAGCAGCAGAGCGGTGATGGTGTTGCCGGCCCTCGCTGCCTGGATGGGAGTGGGAGTCACATACAGAAAGTCCTAGTGGAGAAGAGGGGTCAGAGATGGAGGTGAGAGCGAGACAAAAATAAAACAGAAAAGGGAGTGTGAGACAGAGACAGACGAGTCAGCGGGAGGGAGAGTCAGCGGGAGGGAGAGCCAGCGGGAGGGAGAGCCAGCGGGAGGGAGAGCCAGCGGGAGGGAGACAGACACAGAAGAGACAGACAGACAAAGGTAAGGACATGTGGCACTACAGCAGGTTTCTGGGGGCAACATTTCCAGTATTTCCGGAAGTTGAGGAATTCCTGCCCCAGCCCTGTCTCAATAAGCAAATAGAGAGGGGGCAGGTGAGGGAGAGGGCACTCTAGGCTTTTGGACGGTTGGAGAACTGAAGGTCTGAGAACTGAAGGCATGAAGACGGGAAGCATATGTTGCGGGAGAGAGAGATGAAGAGTATCACATAGACAGTATAACAGTGCATTTAAAGTTTACACAGAGTATCCCAAACATTAGGAGCACCTTCTTAATATCGAGTTATACACCCTCAACCCCCCCATTTTGGCTTCAGAACAGCCTCAATTTCCAAAAAGGATGCTGGCCCATGTTGACTCCAATGCTTCCCACAGTTGTGTCAAGTTTTTTGTCTTGCCCATTCACCCTCTGAATAAAAAACATATACATCTCACTTGTCTCAAGGCTTAAAAAAAAAAAATATATATATATATATATATATATATATATATATATTTTTAGCCCTTTTTTCTTCCCAATTTTGTGATATCCAATTGGTAGTTACAGTCTTGTCCCATCGCTACAACTCCCGTACTGACTCGGGAGAGGCGAAGGTCGAGAGCCATGTGTCCTCCGAAACACGACCCTGCCAAGCGGCACTGCTTCTTGACACACTGCTTGCTCAGAAGCCAGCCGCACCAACATGTCGGTGGAAACACCATACAACTGACCACCGAAGTCAGCATGCATGCGCCCGGCCCGCGACAAGGAGTCGCTAGAGCGCGATGGGACAAGGACATCCCGGCCAGCCAAACCCTCCCCTAACCCGGACGACGCTGGGCCAATTGGGCACCGCCTCATGTGTCTCCCGGTCACTGGGTCTGTAGTGACACCTCAAGCACTGCCTTAGACCGCTGTGCCACTTGGGATGCCCCAAAAAAATGTTATTTAACCTGTCTCCTGCCCTTCATCTACACAAATTGAAGTGGATTTAACAAGTGACATCAATAATGGATCATAGCTTCTTTTTCTTTCTTTTTTTTAAACATTTATTTAACTAGGCAAGTCAGTTAAAAACAAATTCTTATTTTCAATGACGGCTTAGGGGTTAACTGCCTGTTCAGGGGCAGAACGACAGATTTGTACCTTGTCAGCTCAGGGATTTGAACTTGCAACCTTCCTTACTAGTCCAACGCTCTAACCACTAGGCTACCCTACCTACCCTTTCACCTGGATTCACCTGGTCAGTCTATGTCACAGAAAGAGCAGGTGTTCTTAATGTTTTGTAATCCCAGTGTATATCTATAGAGTATCGTGGGAAGAGCTGTACCATGCCATAGTAGTTGCTGTTGACCATGATGGGGCCTCGTCCTCGTAGGTAGATGTACTCCTCCCACCAGTCACTCACCTGACAGACAGACAGAGACAGAGAGAGAGAGAGAGAGAGAGAGAGAGAGAGAGAGAGAGAGAGAGAGAGAGAGAGAGAGATTAGAAGTGAAATCCTTACACTACAACAGCTATGAGCCTAAGTGAGTGAGCGAACTGTGGATGTGTTTGTGTGTGTGGGAGTGAGTGAGTGAACAAACAGTATGTGTGCAGCAGTGAGTCTACTCACATAGTTGGTAGCCCACAGAGCTTTGAGCTTGAGATAGCGCTGCAACCTGTTCCCCAGACTGTTCTCAAACTGAGCTGCCAACACAGTCATCCGCTGGAACCCCGGGCCACTCAGCAACGGACGCACTGACTCCAGGTACTAAGTGAGAGAGACCCACCACACACCTCGGATCAAACAGTGTACTGTGGTGTCTTCATTAGTTGTACGCCATAGCAAAACGTATAGCACCTTAGCAAAACATTCTGCAACGGAAACCATTGACTCCGAGCATCAATTTGGTTTGCAACAAAAACAAGAGAAGAAGAATTTTGGAAGTATATATTGGAAGAATTCAGCTAGGTCCTTCCCAGTTTCATTCTGTTTGCCTCTGTTTGATTCCACTCTGATTCAGTCCATCCTATTTAAAATGGCCAAGATAAAAATGGATGTTCAATCGTTGTCAGGTTTCAGGTGACAACCAGCCATTTCAATTATTCAAACTCAGGTTGGTTGTTGATCATCGCTAGACAGCCATTTTCAAGCAGATTTAAGTCAAAACTGTAACTACGCCATTCAACGGCAGGAATATTCAATGTCGTCTTGGTAAGCAACTCCAGTGTGGCCTTGAGTTTTAGGTTATTTTCCTGCTGAAAAGGTGAAAGTCTCCCAGTAACCACATATCCATCCACAGTTATGTGAGTAAAGTCACACCGTATTAAAAGCCCCGACAGCTGTGATAGAAACAGGAAGTTTCACAAAACAAAATCGGATACAACGCTGACACAATTTGTTCGTTCGACACGGCGACATCTTTGTGTCTCTGTCAAATGAATTACGCGAGAAATGGCGGTGCATGTGTTGCATTGGATTTGCCCCAAACATAATGCTTTGTATTCGATAAAAAGTTAATTTCTTTGCCACATTTTTTGCAGTATTACTTTAGTGCCTTATTGCAAACAGGATGGATGATTTGGAATATTTTTTGTTGTGCACAGGCTTCCTTTTTACATTGTCACTTAGGTTAGTATTTTGACGTAACTGCAACGTTGTTGATCCGTCCTCAGTTGTCTCCTGTCACAGCCATTAAACGGAGTAACTGTTTTTAAAGCTACCGCTGGCCGCATGGTGAAATCCCCAAGCAGTTTCCTTCCGCTCCAGGAAACGGAGTTAGGAAAGGCGCCTGTATCTTTGTATTGACTGGGTATATTGATAAACCATCCAAAGCGTAATTGATAACTTCAACATGTTCAAAGGGATAAGAATCCTGTTAACCACTATGATTGCACTTATTGAGTCCATGCAACTTATTATGTGACTTGTTAAGCACATTGTTACTCCTGTACTTATTTAGGCTTGCCATAACAAAAGGGTTTGATCATATTACTCCAGTGCTAGCCTCTATACACTGGCTTCCTGTTAAGGCTAGGGCTGATTTTACTGCTAACCTACAAAGCATTACATGGGCTTGCTCCAACCTATCTCTCCTATTTGGTCCCTATAGTCACAAGACGCAGGCCTCCTTACAGTCCCTAGAATTTCTAAACAAACAGCTGGAGGCAGGGCTTTCTCCTATAGAGCTACATTTTTATGGAATGGTCTGCCTATCCATGTGAGAGACGCAGACTCAGTCTCAACCTTTAAGTCTTTACTGAAGACTCATCTCTTCAGTAGGTCCTATGATTGAGTGTAGTCTGGCCAAGGGGTGTGAAGGTCAATGGAAAGGCACTGGAGCGATGAACCACCCTTGCTGTCTCTCCCTGGCCGGTTCCCCTCTCTCCACAAGGATTCTCTGCCTATAACCCTATTACGGGGGCTGAGTCACTGGCTTACTGGTGCTCTTCCATCCTGCCCCTAGGAGGGGTGCGTCACTTGAGTCACTGACGTGATCTTCCTGTCCGAGTTTAACGCATCCTCGGGTTCGTGCTGTGGGGAGGTTTTCGTGGGATATACTCAGCCTCAGTCTCAGGGTAGTAAGTTGGTGGTTGAAGATATCCCTCTAGTTGTGTGGGGGCTGTGCTTTGGCAAAGTGGGTTGGGTTATATCTTGCCTGGTTGGCCCTGTCCGGAGGTATCGTCAGACGGGGCCACAGTGTCTCCCGACCACTCCTGTCTCAGCCTCCAGTATTTATGCTGCAATAGTTTGTGTCGGGGGGCTAGGGTCAGTCTGTTATATCTGAAATATTTATCCTGTCTTATCGGGTGTCTTGTGTGAATATAAGTATGCTCCCTCTTAATTCTCTCCCTCCCCTCCAGGAGGACCTGAGCCCTAGGACCATGCCTCAGGACTACCTGGCCTGATGACTCCTTGCTGTCCCCAGACCACCTGGGCGTGCTGCTGCTCCTGTTTCAACTGTTCTGCCTGCGGCTATGGAACCCTGACCTGTTCACCGGACATGCTACCTTGTCCCGGACCTGCTGTTTTCAACTCTCTCTACCGCACCTGCTGTCTCTAACTCTGAATGCCCGGCTATGAAAAGCCAACTGACATTTTCTCATGAGGTGCTGACCTGTTGCACCCTCTACAACCACAGTGATTATTATTTGACCCTGCTGGTCATCTATGAATGTTTGAACATCTTGGCCGTGTTCTGTTATAATCTCAACCCGGACAGCCAGAAGAGGACTGGCCACCCCTCAGAGCCTGGTTCCACTTTAGGTTTGTTCCTAGGTTCCTGCCTTTCTAGGGAGTTTTTCCTAGCCACCGTGCTTCTACATCTGCATTGCTTGTTGTTTGGGGTTTTAGGCTGGGTCTCTGAACAGCACTTTGTGACATCGGCTGATGTAAAATGGACCTTATAAATACATTTGATTGATACATCTGATTGGTTTAATACTTATTGACTCAAGACATTTCAGCTTTTCATTTTTAATTAAGCTTTTCTTTTTTTAATCCATTTTGACATTATGGGGTATTGTGTGTAGATCAGTGACACAAAATCTAAATTGAATACATTTTCAATTCAGGCTGTAACACAACAACATTTGGAAAAAATCAAGGGGTGTGAATACTTCCTGAAACCACAATATCTCTGCCACTAGGGTAAACTGGGCACTCTTAGGTTGGTTATGCGTTTTGGGGAAGCGGATCCTGGATCTGTGCACACTCACCCTCTCCAGTGTGTCTTTTATGGGCGGGACAGGCAGGCAAGGAAGAGAGGTCTGATAGCTGTACAGGAGAGGCTTCCTGCCAGACAGCAGACGCACCAGGGTCTGAGATGAGATGAGATAGAGATAGAGATAGAGAGAGAGAGAGAGAGAGAGGGGGGGGGGGGAGTGGGAGAGAGAGAGAGAGAGAGAGAGAGAGAGAGATATAGAGAGAGAGAGAAGAGAGAAGAGAGAAGAGAGAGAGAGAGAGAGCATCAATGAATCTACTAAAACTACAACCACAGTACAAACAAATATTTGTTTTATTACTAAACCCAGATAGACCACAGCCTGTCGTTTCCAATGGGAACAAATGAGTCATAGTGGGCAGAACAAGCAAGGAGGTTGGCAGAGCCAAGCACGAGCTAGCGAGATCCTATTGGCGTTTTCTAGAATGCGTCTGCATGTTTCCGTTAGGGAACGCCTCCTCTGTGAAGTGCGCGTGTGCAATAACTCAATTTGCCTTTGCACTCCTAAACAACGCAATTTTTAAACACTTTGGCAAAGGTTAAAGTCTACAAAACTTAAGTCAGCTCTGTTCATAACAGATTTTACTTTTGGGAACAGAAACTGTACTGGCAAATGTTTCATCGATGAGAAAATGTGCAGAATGTCAGCCAAAAGTTTCCTCATTGAGCGAGAGAGAGAGAGAATACATAAAATGAATACATTATAGTAGTAGACTGGTTGTCAGTGCGGCTGCAGGTCTGCGAGAGACTCCAAGAAAACATCACTGGATAAAAGAAAAACAAGTAACAGGGGGGACCTCTATTGGTCAAACGGAGAAGATTACAGCCCTGTACTGGCATGAGTTTAAAGAACAGGCCCTGACCCATGTCAGCCAGTTATTGTCATGAGAGAGACGGCCAGTCTCACGGTAATCGACTGTTAATATAATCCGCTCACCACCATATTTGGCAGACGAGTGGAAACGCCAAGCGGATGCTTCACATGTATATGTCCAGCTGAAGACATTTGTCACATTGTTCCCGTCTGTGGTACAACTGCAGCTACTTCTCCTGTTCATGCTTTGGCCACCGCGTGTACCATTGCCACAACAAATACCATGACCAGCGTTTACAATATCACCATTATTCCATCCCGTCTATATCTACACTACTACAGGGGGGGAAAAAAAGGAACAAAATGCTAGAGTGAGAAGTTTCCTCATTAAAAGGTCTCCACCGTCTCTGGCATAGCATACATACCACCCAGACTTTGGTGGTGGTGGAGATGTGTCCGTGCTGCTCGAACATCCAGCGGTGGTAGGAGAGCAGCAGCTTGAGACAGAACCTCAGGGTCAGGATGAGCGACAGCCACAGCAGGGTACTGAACACCAGCACTGACAGCATGGTCTGGCCCTGGACACTCAGAGAAAGACTACTGGTGGGTGGGAGAGGAGAGAGGAGAGAGAGAATACCGACAATGAATGCATTATAGTAGTAGACTGGTTGTCAGTGCGGCTGCAGGTCTGCGAGAGACTCCAAGAAAACATCACTGGATAAAAGAAAAACAAGTAACAGGGGGGACCTCTATTGGTCAAACGGAGAAGATTACAGCCCTGTACTGGCATGAGTTTAAAGAACAGGCCCTGACCCATGTCAGCCAGTTATTGTCATGAGAGAGACGGCCAGTCTCACGGTAATTGACTGTTTCATTAATATAAACCACGTTTTGCATCTCCAGGCCTCCATTACAAGCCAGTGATGCGGGCCTCTGGAACACCTAGATCTAATTCATTCATTGAATATACAATGTCACAATAAATCCATTATTTTATTTTTGTCAAGTCTAAAGAAACATTATGATATGAAGAAAATGTATTTCCGAAGAACAGAATATGATCTGGCCTACTGTATGTTATCTGGCTGTGCTCCATACCATGGGCTGTAGGCGTGTTAATTAAAATCAGACAAGATGTGCTTATAAGTCCCGTGCCATTATTTTGTATCATATGATTTTATAGTAAGAAGAATATAATTTAACTTAGCTGAATAAAATAGAAAGGATATTTGTCCTGTTCCGGAGCGCATGAGAAGCGGCTATCTTGAGCGTAAAAGTGACCATTTGAAACAGGTCCTGTCCTATACACTATATTCAAACCTTAGAATGTCTTAGAAATCAAAACATTTATGGGCTGCATGGTGCGACTATAGGCTATTGATGATTTGAGAAAGTAGAAAAACAAAAACAACTTGTGCTCTGTTCCTTGCCTCAGGCTGTTCTCTCAAGTGAACATATTTTCACCTATAACGCTATTCTCAATTTAATCTCGTCTTTTCTAATACGTAAAATATGTGTTTCGATTTAGAATGGCCCATTATTAAATGGGCAGGAACAGGGGGAAAAATAAACACACACACACATAATGAATGTTATCATGGGAGGAGGGCGCAGGAACGTGAGTTTACATACAGTGGGGCAAAAAAGTATTTAGTCAGCCACCAATCGTGCAAGTTCTCCCACTTAAAAAGATGAGAGAGGCCTGTCATTTTCATCATAGGTACACTTCAACTATGACAGACAAAATGAGGAAAAGAAATCCAGAAAATCACATTGTAGGATTTTTAATGAATTTATTTGCATATTATGGTGGAAAAAAAGTATTTGGTCAATAACAAAAGTTTCTCAATACTTTGTTATATACCCTCTGTTGGCAATGACAGAGGTCAAACGTTTTCTGTAAGTCTTCACAAGGTTCACACACTGTTGCTGGTATTTTGGCCCATTCCTCCATGCAGATCTCCTCTAGAGCAGTGATGTTTTGGGGCTGTTGCTGGGCAACACAGACTTTCAACTGCCTCCAAAGATTTTCTATGGGGTTGAGATCTGGAGACTGGCTAGGCCAATCCAGGACCTTGAAATGCTTCTTATGAAGCCACTCCTTCCTTGCCCGGGCGGTGTGTTTGGGATCATTGTCATGTTGAAAGACCCAGCCACGTTTCATCTTCAATGCCCTTGCTGATGGAAGGAGGTTTTCACTCAAAATATCACGATACATGGCCCCATTCATTCTTTCCTTTACACGGATCAGTCATCCTGGTCCCTTTGCAGAAAAACAGCCCCAAAGCATGATGTTTCCACCCCCATGCTTCACAGTAGGTATGGTGTTCTTTGGATGCAACTCAGCATCCTTTGTCCTCCAAACACGACGAGTTGAGTTTCTACCAAAAAGTAATATTTTGGTTTCATCTGACCATATGACATTCTCCCAATCTTCTTCTGGGTCATCCAAATGCTCTCTAGCAAACTTCAGACGGGCCTGGACATGTACTGGCTTAAGCCAGCAGGGGGACACGTTTGTTACTTTGGTCCCAGCTCTCTGCAGGTCATTCACCATGTGGTTCTGGGATTTTTGCTCACCGTTCTGGTGATCATTTTGACCCCACGGGGTGAGATCTTGCATGGAGCCCCAGATCGAGGGAGATTATCAGTGGTCTTGTATGTCTTCCATTTCCTAATAATTGCTCCCACAGTTGATTTCTTCAAACCAAGCTGCTTACCTATTGCAAATTGAGTTTTCCCAGCCTGGTGCAGGTCTACAATTTTTTTTCTGGTGTCCTTTGACAGCTATTTGGTCTTGGCCATAGTGGAGTTTGGAGTGTGACTGTTTGAGGTTGTGGACAGGTGTCTTTTATACTGATAACAAGTTCAAACATGTGCCATTAATACAGGTAACGAGTGGAGGACAGAGGAGCCTCTTAAAGAAGAAGTTACAGGTCTGTGAGAGCCAGATATCTTGCTTGTTTGTAGGTGACCAAATACTTATTTTCCACCATAATTTGCAAATAAATTCATAAAAAAATCCTACAATGTGATTTTCAGGATTTTCTTCCTCATTTTTTTCTGTCATAATTGAAGTGTACCTATGATGAAAATTACAGGCCTCTCTCATCTTTTTAAGTGGGAGAACTTGCACAATTGGTGGCTGACTAAATACTTTTTTGCCCCACTGTAAATGGTAAAGTGAGTCAGCCATAACTATAGCCAACTAAGTCCAGGATGTAGCTTTAATAAGTGCATAGGTCATGTGTAGTATAACATTAATTATAAACTGGGTGGTTCTACTCTTCCTCCCTAGGACAGTGTATGATGTAGTTACCGCACAGGGAGAGGTAGTGAGTAATATAGCTAGTTACCTGACGGGCAGGTGCTCCTGGATTTTGGCAATGAGGCCCATGGAGGGGTCAGAGCGCATGTACATGGTGGCCAGGATGGCTATGACAACAAACAGCCAGGAGGAAGGGCTGGCAGGGTACACCCCTTTGATCACCCTGTTCTGTCACCACAGAAGAAGAAGACCACGGTGTGAATATACTGTACATAGAATATGAAATGGTAGGACTGGTAGAAAATAGAGAGGTCAGTGTACTGGATACTTGAAGACCAGTAGAAAAACAGTGTCAGTATATAGGATGAATTGGATATGGTTACCTGAGGAATAGTAAAGAAAGTAGTAAATATGCATAACGATGAAAGTGAAGGTGATATAATGTATATATACTGTACGTACACACACACACACACACACATTAATTCAAGGGTTTTTCTTTATTTTTACTATTTTCTACATTGTGAGCTGCATCAGATGACCTGGCCTCCACAATCACCCGACCTCAACCCAATAAAGATAGTTTGGGATGAGTCGGACCGCAGAGTGCAGGAAAAGCAGCCAACAAGTGCTCAGCATATGTGGGAAATCCTGCAAGACCGTTGGAAAAGCATTCCAGGTGAAGAGAGAATTCCAAGTGTGTGTAAAGCTGTCATCAAGGCAAAGGGTGGCTACTTGAAAGAATCTCAAATATATTTTGATTTGTTTAACACTTCTTTTTTTGGGGGGTCACGATATGATTCCATGTGTGTTATTTTATCGTTTGGATGCCTTCACTATTATTCTACAATGTAGAATATAGCAAAAACAAAGAAAAACCCTGGAATGAGTAGTTTGTGACCAAACTTTTGACCGGTACTGTATATAAATGTCAAGGACTGGTTTTAGAGGAAGACCTGGCACATACTGAACCCTTCATCTCAACATTACCCAATTCAAACTCTTAAACATGCCTGAGGCAGGAGTCTGAAGAGGAAGTGTTGCACAGAAAAAAGGAAACAATCCAACATTGGAGTTGACAGACAAAAACTTGAAGAATGGGCGTGGCTACGCTTCAAGTCAACGGCTCATGACAATGTCTGAGCATGCACAGGGGCACCATAGCAACCCGGTTGGGAGGCGTGTCGGAGTGAACACGAGTTCAATACTTTTGACGTACATGAAGGCCTAGCCATTATTGAGTCGCCTTTGCTTGTAAATATCATTTGATATCTGTTGATTTAAATGTGATTTTGTCCGTATGTAATGATTGCTGCAAAATGAATTGCCTCAGAGGACATTAAAGTTACCTAAACTAGTTGAGCACTACAGCATAGACAACATGAGGGAAGTGACATTGCATTAAAAAAAAAGCCATGCGACACAACTTCACAAAAAAAAAAAAACACTCATCAGCACAGCTGTACAGTGAGCAGAGCAAAATACTGTAAGTAATGTACTAACAAAAAGGTATTTGTTGACATATTTATACATCAAAGTCCAGCTCGTTTCCCTCTGCATCAGGCTCTGTAGCACCTACATATTGCATTTCACAGAACATGAACACACACATGCATACATTCTCTCATACATAGACACACACACACTCATGTTGTCCTATATACACTATATGTATACAGTACCAGTGTCAAATGTTTTGAACACCTACTCATTCAAGGCTTTTTCTTTATTTTTACTATTTTCTACATTGTAGAACAATAGTGAAGAAATCAAAACTATGAAATAACGCATATGGAATCATGTTGTAACCAAAAAAGTGTTAAACAAATCAAAATATATTTTAAATTATTAAAAGTAACCACTCTTTGCCTTGATGACAGCTTTGCACACTCTTGGCATTCTCTCAACCAGCTTAACCTGGAATGCTTTTCTAACAGTCTTGATGGAGTTCCCACATATGCTGAGCACTTGTTGGCTGCTTTTCCTTCAATCTGCGGTCCAACTCATCCCAAACCATCTCAATTGGGATGAGGTTGGTGATTGTGGAGGCCAGGTCATCTGATGCAATACTCCATCACTCTCCTTGGTCAATACCCCTTACCCCACCTGGAGGTGTGTTGGGTCACTGTCCTGTTGAAAAACAAATGATAGTCCCACTAAGAACAAAGCAGATGGGATAGTGTATCGCTGCAGAATGTTGTGGTAGCCATGCTGGTTAAGTGTGCCTTGAATTCTAAATAAATCACAGACAGTGTCACCAGAAAAGCACCATCACACCTCCTCCATGCTTCACGGTGGGAACCACACATGCAGAGATCATCCGTTCACTTACTCTGCATCTCACAAAGACCAAAAAAATCTCAAATTTGGACTCATCAGACCAAAGGACAGATATCCACTGGTCTAATGTCCATTGCTCGCGTTTCTTGGACCATTAGTAGTGGTTTCTTTGCAGCAATTTGACCATGAAGGCCTGATTCATGCAGTCTCCTCTGAACAGATAACATTGAGATGTCTGTTCCTTGAACTCTGTTTTGCATTTATTTGGGCTGCAATCGGAGGTGCGGTTAACTCTAATGAACTTATCCTCTGCAGCAGAGGTAACTCTGGGTCTTCATTTCCTGTGGCGGTCCTCATGAGGGCCAGTTTCATCATAGCGCCTGATGGTTTTTGCGACTGCACTCTTTAAATTTTCTGAATTGACTGATTTTCATGTCTTAAAGTAATGATGGACTGTCGTTTCTCTTTGCTTATTTGAGCAGTTCTTGCCATAATGTGGACTTGGTCTTTTACCAAGTAGGGCTATCTTCTGTATACCACCCCGACCTTGTCACAACACAACTGATTGGCTTAAATGCATTAAAACTTGTTGAGGATAGGGGGCAGTATTTTCACTTTGGATGAATTGCGTGCCCATAGTGAACTGCATCCTACTCTGTCCTAGATTGCTAATATATGCATATTATTATTACTATTGGATAGAAAAACACTCTGACGTTTCTAAAACTGTTTGAATTATGTCTGTGAGTATAACAGAACTCATAGGGCAGGCAGTCTTCCAAACAAGAAGTGAAATTCTGAATGAGGTTCAACTTTGACATCACCGCCCCTTCCTTTCCCAACAAGATATGGATCTGGTAGCACTTCCTACGCCTTCCACTAGATGTCCTCATTCAGTAGAACGTGGAATGGAGCTTTTGTTGTGAACTTTGACCGAATGGGAGGGGAAATAGTCACGGTCTTGGCAGAATGTAATTTCCCTGTGGCGCATTTCTCTGTGGGTGCCACCGTAGTTCCATTTGGCTGCAGCTGAAAACGTATGATCCGGTTGGAACGTTATTGGATATATATGAAAATAACATCCTGAAGATTGATTACCTACTTAGTTTGACCAGTTTATTCGACCTGGAATATATCTTTTTGAAGTTTTTGTGCGAGTTGTCCTGGACCAGCGTCAGTTTTTGGGCACGTGAGCTGAAAGTGGTAGCAAATGCAGCTAATTGAACACTAGTATTGGACATTATGGATCAAAACAACGATTTATTGTGGAACTAGGACTCCTTGCACTGCATTCTGATGAAAGATCATCAAAGGTAAGGGAATATTTATGATGTAATTTCGTATTTCTGTTGACTCCAACATGGCGGAGAAATAGTTTTACGTCTGAGCGCTCTCAGATTATTGCATGGTAGGCTTTTTTCGTAACGTTTAAAAAAAATCTGACATAGCGGTTGCATTAATAACCAGTGTATCTTTAATTATATGTAGAACATGTATCTTTAGTCAAAGTTTATGATGAGTATTTCTGTTATCTGGCGTAGCTTTCTATAATTCCTCCGGATATTTTGGAGTCATTTCTGAACATGGCGTCAATGTAAACCGAGATGTGTGGATATAAATATGCATATTATCGAACAAAACATAAATGTATTGTGTAACATGTCATCTGATGAAGATTTTCAAAAGGTTAGTGATTCATTTTATCTCTAATCCTGCTTTTGTGACTATCTTTGGCTGGAAAAAATGGCTGCGTTTTTCCTTTGATTTGGTGGTGGTCTAACATAAATATATGTTGTGTTTTCGCTGTAAAACATTTAAAAATCAGACATGATGGGTAGATGAACAAGATGTTTATCTTTCATTTGAGGTGTTGGACTTGTTAATGTGTGAAAGTTAAATATTTCGAAAGAATATTTTTGAATTCCCTGCGCCACCTTTTCAGCTGAATGGGGGGGTGGAGTTCCCCTCGGGGATCGCCTTGCCATAACAGGTTTTAAGGACAGAAATTCCACAAATGAACTTTTAACAAGGCACACCTGATAATTGAAACGCATTCCAGGTGACTACCTCATGAAGCTGGTTGAGAGAATGCCAAGTGTGGCTATTGTAAAGAATCTCAAATAGAAAATATATTTTGATTTGTTCAACACTTTTTGGGTTATTCCCTGATTCCATGCGTGTTATTTCATAGTTTTGACATCTTCACTATTATTCTACAATGTAGAACAGAGTAAAAATAAAGAAAAACCTTTGAATGAGTGAACCATTATCATGCACTTGTCTCTGCACAGGTACAGGGGGGAAAATACATGTCATCTATGCACGTAAATAGCAAATTGGAGGACGTGTTTAACGTGGTTCATTTCCATGCCAGCCAGGCAGGCTATACTCCTGTTGTAAAGTGGCTGTAGGTAATAACACAAGGTACGTTCTGAGCAAATATTGTAAGAAGTAACACACACTAAGAAAATACTGCAAAGTTGCCTCTGCACCATTTTGTTATCAAACACACACACCCCACAACTACCCCCCCCCCTCCCCTCTCCCCCTCGGTCCTTCTTTACCCTCATGCGGCTGATCCTCTTCTTCCAGGAGCGCAGGCCAGAGAGGTAGATCTGGGTTAGGGCCTGGTAGGAAAGGCGCAGGTCGATCCCCTCGGGGGTGATGGTGAACTGGAATGCCACTGCCTGGTGGGCCTCTGCCATCGCTACGGAAACAGGACCAGAGTCACATACAATCATCTATTAAACAGGAAAAGTTACAGTTACAACTACAGCACCATCAACTATAGAAACAGGACCATACAGTTACATAAAATTATTTTTTATTTTATTTTAAAAAATGTCATAACGCAATCATTGTACCAATACTTGCTTCTACTTCACCATTTTTTTTTTTTTAAATCGCATACAGAAGAAGTTATCATGTTTATTTGCAGCCTGTAGTACCCTTCAACTTGGGCTACTCAATGAGAGAGGGCAGCACTGAGCTAGCTTGCAAAGTCACTTCCTGGAGTAGCTCAAACTGCAGGTGCAACATTTCCAAAAACTCCTCCACGAAGCAAGATGGTGACATGCTAAAACGACACTTTCCGATGTTCAAATGCGCCACTGAGACCCCACATAGGAAACAATGGGGCGACGTCAATTGAGTCCCCTGACAATAACAATCCACAGATGATGAGACGATCTGTCTGTGACATTTCAACCATAATATTAGCATCTATCCAATAGGGTTCGGGAAAATACCAAGCATCTCGATACTTGTTAGGACACAAAACACGAAGCGGATGTAACTTCATTAGGAAAACAGCCCTGATGTTGGAAACAAACACCATTATGTTGTCATCCAGAGTCGCATGTATTTATTTTCCAAGCTGTAGCACACTATTTTACAGACAGCAGGTTTTTAAAGGACCAAAAGGGTTCGGTCAGCTCCGTGATACATTTTTGCCCGTCAAAAAATGTTGTGATGCTGGTATTGTCACAGCCTTTATCGAAGAGAAAGAAAAAACATTGGCATGTTCAATCAAGTGCCCACTGATTGAATCAAGTTTTGGTGAACGGCAATGTGCCGCTGTTCAGTATTAGTCTATTATCCAATACTTTCAGATCTACATAAAGAACCTGGGTACATTAGGTCTACATGACTACCTGTCGGTTCAGTTCTAGTCTCGGTCATTCCTCACATGGTTGAACTGGATCATTTCCAAACGTCAAAGCTATACTGTACTATACTGTAACTGTGCCCCGAAAAAAAGATGCACAGATGTGTGGGGGCACACACACACACACACACAACAGGGGTAAAGTTCACTGGTACAGCTTGCCACTGTTGTGTGACGGTTCACATCATACCAACGTGACTGAACCGATTCCAGTTGTAATAGCTACACACTGACACACACACACACACACACACACTGCCATGTACACACTGAACAAAACACACCCCTGCCATGTACACACTGACACACACAACATTGGCCCAGGATGTGATGGTTGACCAGCCTCCAGTACCCCGTTGGCCTTCAACTTGGGCAACTCAATGAGAGAGGGCAGCACTGAGCTAGCTTGCAAAGTCACTTGCTAGAGTAGCTCAGAGAGAGCGAGAGAGAGAGAGAGAGAGAGAGAGAGAGAGAGAGAGAGAGAGAGAGAGAGAATGTGTTGGAATGAACAATGCATATTTCTCCCTTCACTCTGATGGGGTTTGCATCTCTCTCTTTCTCTTCCCATATGTCTCTCTCACAACCAGAGAGAAAGGGACAGTAAGAAGAGCGAGAGAAAGAGAGAGAGAGAGAGAGCAAGGAAGTAAGAAGATTGAGAGGAAGAGAGAGAGAGGAAGTAAGAAGAGCAAGAGCGAGAGAGATTGAGAGAGATAGAGGGATTGAAAGAGTGGGTGTTTAAACTACGTGACACAGTAAATGACAAAGAATCCATGCACACACACACACACGTAGAGGTGTGCACACAGTCAGAAATACACAAAGAATGTGCAAGTGACACACACACACACAGAGAACAACGACAATCGAGGTATTGTGACAATGAAGGAGAGGATTGTTGTTCAGCGTAAGAGTCTTCCATGCTCAGGGCAAGGCAGCTGCCATGCCTCCCGCTCCTCTCCTCAAGTGAAAGACTCCCTCTCCTCTCTGCAAGTGAGACTACATGCCTGCCCTGCATCCACAAATCCTGAACAGGTTCAAACATTGATTTCACCAGCGTCCAAACAATCCAGATGAGTTACTGAGTTATTAGTCTACCTTCGCAAAGTCACTGGGGATAGTTTCAGAGAACACTGGTTCAATACGGTGTGTATAGCCCTCCAGCTATAGCTCTCTAGGTGGGGTGTTAAAAGCTTTACATGGTAAACAGCACTGAGTGAAACTATGGAAATACAACTATTGAGTAGGCTACGTTCCTCGCAAGGTGGTGAAACAAGTTTCAAGTTGACAAATAACCTTTGCACTCAGTAACCTGCAAACGGGCGTCTTGGAAATGAAATAGTATGTGGTAAAACAGGTTTGGCGTGATCATTGGGAGAAAGGAAAGAACTCGCTCTGGGAGTTGACTTGCACGTGAACGCGATGGTACAAATACACAATGTTACGAAATCACAAAGCGCAGACTCCAAAACAGCTGGAACATGTGGTGCACGCACATTCAGTTGTTTATACCGCATGTTAATTGATAATAAATGAAATCAATTAACTAATTAACTGTCTGTGTGTGTAGATCTGTATTATACAGAATATAAAGGATAGGTCTACTTTCTCCACCTATATCTGATTGCAGTGACATTAATTGTGCACGAAATGTAAGCCAAGGGAAGATGTATTTGACCATTTAGGGCTACACAGTCGCCCATCCACTTCCTGCTTGTGAGTAGGTCTATCAGCAAAGACATCTCGGTTACGTTATGACGTTTCTACAGGAAAACTACAGGTCTACTTAGGCCCTAGCCTACTTGTAGCCAATAGTCTAATCGTATGCAACATTCCTAGAAACTAGGGAATTATCATATGTTTTAGCCAACTATTATTTTTGTTGCAAACAGTGGTGGAAAAAAACACCCAATTGTCAAACTTGAGTAAAAGTAAAGATGCCTTAATAGAAAATGACTAATAAATGTAAAAGTCACCCAGTAAAATGCTACTTGAGTAAAAGTCTAAAAGTATTTGGTTTTAAATATACTTAAGTATCAAAAGTGTAATTGTTAAAATATACTTATACTATCAAAAGTAAAAGTATAAATCATTTCAAATTCCTTATATTAAGCTAATCAGATGGCATGACTGTAAAATATATATGCTTTTTTTTTTTACAGATAGCCAGGGGCACACTCCAGCACAGACATAATTTACAAACAAAGCATGTGTTTAGTGAGTCCGCCAGATCAGAGGCAGTAGGGATGATCAGGGATGTTCTCTTGATAAGTGTGTGAATTTGACCGTTTTGGGTGTCAGGGAAAATGTATGGAATAAAAAGTACACGATTTTCTTCAGTAATGTAGAGTAAGAGTAAAAATATTCAAAAATATAAATAGTAAAGTAAAGTACAGGTACACAAAAAAAATACTTTAGTACTTTAAAGTATTTTTACTTAAGGAGCCTTATATTACAGGCCCACTTAGACAAATGAAAAGTAGGCCTATAACAAAGCAATTAAAAGTTATGTTTTTACCTAACGACTCTATATATTCTTTCACCTGGCTGTTAGAAGTCCAAAAACATGCAACACTCATGATGCACTGACAAAGTAGACTACTGTTCCATTGGGATAAAATATATTGTTTAATTACTGTATCGTATATTCGTCAGAAACTGTTATGTTCCACGCGGGGTTGGATAGGTTACTTTCTAAATGTAATCCGTCACAGTTACATGTCCAAAGTTGTAGCCAGTAACGGAACTTCTGGATGACCCAAACTCAGTAATGTAATCTGATTACATTCAGTTACCTTTTAGATTACTTTCCCCTTAAGAGGCATTAGAAGAAGACAAACATGTATGTTACCAATTGAACGACATCTATTACAGGATAAATCAATGTTAAAGTTTGTTTTCATGGGTTGGTTATGTAGGCTTCTTCTAACCCACCACTTTTTCCTACATATACTAGTATGATTAAATGATAACTTCACATTAAAAACCAACGTCTATCAGAATTCCAGTCATGCCGTGATCTTCAAGAGGAGGATTTGGGAATATGGAATTATAGATGAGCCAAATTGTTTTACCTGAGAATAACCTCAAAACGAAGGACTTATTAGCCAGCCCTACTCTGTTGTTTACGATTTTGTTTTCATGGAGGACTGATGGCTCATTGATTAAAGTTGAAAAATAAATGCTGCCCTCATGGAATGGCATGCACTACTGAAAAGTGCTATTTACATGTGAAAAATGAATGCCATTTGCTATAGGCCTATTGTTTACCTTTTTGATGGTGACACTTTGATATCTTGATAATATGCAACAGTTTAAAAAGGCACAAATAGCTAAATGAGAGGCATTGTGATTCACATTGGGACGGCAGGTAGCCTAGTGGTTAAAGCTTTGCTGGATCGAATCCCCGAGCAGACAAGGTAAAGATCTGTCGTTCTGCCCCTGAACAAGGCAGTTAACCCACTGTTCTCCGGTAGGCCGTCATTGTAAATTAGAATTTGTTCTTAACTGACTTGCCTAGTTTAAATAAAGGTTCAAATATTTAAAAATGCGCCGTAGACTGCTGTCATCGTAGACTGCCGCCTCCAAGTGTTTATTCAAGTTGGATAATCTTTGGATGCCGATAGTTTGGCCTACACAGGTGGGCAGCGGCGCCTACTCTTTTCCAGCGATCCATCAAACACATTTGGTGTGTCATCATAATGGTCTCTGACTTGTGGTCAGGTGGCCCAAATGTAAACCTGGTCCAAATGTAAACCTTTTTTCAATGCTGATTTCAATGTCATTGAGAAAACAGAAGTGTCAAATATTATTTTTCGCAACATCCTTTCTGAAATGAAAAGTAATCCTCGAAGTAATCTAGTTTTTCAAAAGTATATGTAATCCGATTACAATAGTTTTGCTGGTAACGGATTAGTTACCATTTTTGTGTAATCCCTTACATGTAATCCGTTACTCCCCAACCCTGGTTCCGCGTCCCTTCGAACGAATGGTGGGTTCATTCAATATCGCACATCCATCGCTCGCTACACACAAAAGTCAACACACTAACTAGCAGCAGTGCACTGAAAACCACGCCCAAGGAAAACCACAACGAGTAGACAATAATGTAATAGAAATACCTGTATTAGTCTTGAAATGTCTTGCCGTAAAAGCACCCCAAAGGAGTTATTCAAACACCGAATCTCTTCTTTTTTTTTTTTGTTACATCCAACCACTCCTTTCACTCTCAGTGAAAACAGACTGGAGTAGGTGGGCAGCGGCGCCAGAGAGCCACATACATGGATGACATCACTCTCACAACCCCGCCTCTTTTTTTGTGTGTCACATGGGACGCGGTGAACACCCTTTCCGAGCGCATTTACCGATTGAGTCAATACAGTAAATTATCAATCAATATTACACATCCAAAAAACAGACCCGGGATCTGTCGTGTCGCTACACAGTGTAGTCTACATTTGGCAATATATATATATATTATTTTTTTTTAAATACTATTTTTGCTAAAGAAAATGCAGATGTTGAGCACAATTTATGGTCAGTAATCCTAATTAATAGAAGAGTAGGAATTGAGGCAGTTTCTTAACTTCTGATGTAGTTTATTGTTCTTTATTTATCACAGGCAATAATAATAATAATCATAATAGTGCACTTTCATTTTTTATTTTTTATATAATACAGACATTTCTTATTTAATCCTCCTCATCATGTTGTTTTCCCCCAAATTTCTGTTTTGAATTTTTAAGAATTGTTTTGTTCTACTGTGTATGAAGTGGGGGGGGGGGGGGGATAACAGTTTTACAATCTTGGAATGATCAATAATGATGACAACAATAATCATATTGTGAGTACAGGGTGAATAAAGAATCAAGACATGGTTTCATACTGTATACAATGGACAGACACATGGGGAGGGGTGTGATTATATAAGGATGGGCTGGGGTTGAGGTATTTTCATCTGGATAAGAGGATTGGGGGGGGTGGGGGGTTCAAGAAGAGATACAAAGAGATAATGAGGGTGTAGGAAGGGGGCAAGGAGGGGGTTGAGTTGGTTGGAGAGAGAGGGGGCCTTTTGTTGTAAGATTCACCCGCAATGGGGGTCAAACTTCTCCCCCTCATCCCATCATTTACTTTGAACGGTTATTTACACACAATGTCTAAGAAGGGTTTCGCTCTAGTTGTATCTCCAGACAGTTTTTCCCCTAGTTTCCCCTAGGCGGGGCGTCCAAGCTCTCAGTAACAGCAACGTCCAGGCCCTTTGGCCTCAACAACGCCAATTGAAACCAATAGAAGCCAAACTCTTTTAGACGTGGAGCAACAGAAATAGGCAGGGAGAGGTTTACCCCACCTATACAAAAGGTAGGGGTAACGCTGTCTCCCACTATCCCTCTCTGGTTTAAAGCACAGGGTAATGGAGAATGAAAGACTGTGGGGTCGTCTTGTGTCACATCTCGCTCCCATTCACATGACCCCTGACCTAGCATTAGAATGTGGCGGGGAGTAGGATGAGGGCTCGGAACAAAACGGACAGGTCGAGCAAATATAACAGGCATGTACCTCCCTCCGTACGCATCATCTTAAGGCGCCAAAACTCATTCCTGGCTATGCAAACTCTTACAACTACTATTCTGTGCAGGACGGTGCTGGATTCATATGCCACCTATATTAATGCAGTAAAAAAACAAAAACATTCAGTCATCACCCCCTACATTGCTTTCCAGTAGTGTCATGCAGCATTTCATTGGAGACTAGCTCGGCCAGCATGGTTACACATCCGCCATGCTGGAAAGGACAATGTGAAAGGAAAATATCCAAGACAGCACAGTACGGTTCGAGTCGGCACGATATTAGGAAAATGGGTACATGATTCCTGCCAAAAGGCCTTGAGTGAAGGGTGTGAGCTACAATGAGAGGTGAGCTACTAAAAGTCAACAAGCCATAATCGTGTTCTTTGCTGTGTTGGAAGGGGAGCAAGACGAGCCCCAGGTCAGGAAATAGAGGAAGACTGCCTCCCACTCTTTTCGTATTTCATGGTAAATGGCCGTTTCACACCAGGGAAGTATCCAGTAGACAGAGAGTACGCTAAGTAAAGAGTTACAATAACCTACTGTTCTACGTCTCCTAGCTACAGAACCGCCCCTGTTTGCTGTACGAGGAGTTGTGTGCTATGGTAGCAGCGTGTTGACTCGGACTGATATGAAGTGTGATGATGGCTGATGGGGACGTGGTGTGCCCAGTCTCAGTTACTGTGTCGTGGTCACAGCGGTCACGTGAGGCAGGGTGAGACTGATAATAGGGGCTTAATGGCGGTGGCATGAAACAACAAGGTGTCGACTGATGACGAGGGACTAGAGAGAGACTAGAACGAAACCTGCGTTTACTTTTGGTGCTCTTTGCAAGGGGAAGGGGTACGTGGGGGGTCGTAATGAAGGAAGTGGGGGGCAGTGGCCAAGGGCGAAAGGGATGGTAGGGGGAAACCACAACGTGTTTGGTGTCTTTTAGGACAGTGCGTTCCAATGTTAAGGTCCAGTTTTTAATTGTTGTTGTTTTTTTTTTCTCTGAAAGAACAGGAGGTTTTCTGTTTTTGAAGGGTCCGTGTGTGTGTGTGTGTGCGAATACTGTTTGTGTTCTGCACGTGGGGTTGGGCCCTCAGTCAGTGTTTTTATGTGGCGTGTCCATATCTTTGTCCTCTTAAGTAACAACATTCTAGCAGAATGTGACAGAGAAGGAATTGGAGATTACTACCCCCCCCCCACCCTTTCCTGCTCTCCTCTGCTTTTTCAAGTGTCTATGCAATCATTTTTTATTTACTTCATGAAAGATTTTCATTTTTATTTTTTTTTGCCATCCCAGAAATTCCCAAAGCATCAAATCTATCCTTGGCTCATTTCTTAAAATGTGTTTTGTTTTTGCCTTGTTTTGTTGCTTTAAAACTGGAAATGATCTTCATTATTACCAAACAAAGACAAATCAACAATAAAGACACAACATCAAAAAGGATCTGGAAGGATTTTTGCAGCATTGGTTTCTAAAACATTGAGGAATGATTGGACAAGAGGTTGTTTTCTGTCCTGCTCTGGAAACGACGGTTCAATCTGGTTTCTCCTGCAAGCAGCCATTTTTGTCCGTTTCAATGCTGTTCCAATATTCCAACAGAACTTTCCCCTCTATTCTTGTCAGCATCTTCCCTTTCCACTTTACAATATATAAATCAACAATTAAATACATAAATAAATATTAAATAAATCTATGACAAATGAAATAAAATACTTTTACAATAGTGTTTTTTTTCCGTTTTTGACATTCACTTGGTTAGCGTTATCCTCCATTTTGTTGGCGGCAAACATCAAACTCATTTGCGCTCAAATCACATAAACAAAAGGAAAAATGAAACAAAAAAACAAAATGGATTTCATTATTTTTGTGTGTGGTCTGTTTCTTTCCTCTCCTGGGAATGAGTGTGCATCAGTTTCAATGTCTTTCTCTCTGTCATCCTTAAGACAAAGTCTCTCTTTTTGTTTCTTGAAATGAGCTTTTCCACCTCCTCCCCTCCCTCCCTCTTTCTGCTCTCTTAACAGAACAAATCCGTCTAGGTGTCTAGGGCCTTTTCAAAAGCCGCATCATTCAGTGCCCCATGTCGGCCATATTGGGAACGTAAGGGAGGGAGGGTTGGTTGTTTTCTGTCGAAGACAATAATGGATGTGGAGGGCTGGGTCCAGTCCTCGCGGAATGAACACAACTGATGACGGTAACTTCCTGTGAACCACAACATCTTCATCTGAGCACCTCATTCTGAGGACCTGCTGAGGGCTCCAAATTACTCGAACGATTCCAATTATGTCGTTCACTCATCTGTTTGAAGTCTCTCCGTGTTCCAGATGTCAGTCGTAGTGGGAGGGGGGGGGGGGGGGGGGGGGGGGGGGTGCGTTGAGACATTCTTCCATGCCTTGTCCGTTCTTTTTCTTCAACTTGGGTGATATCCGTAGAGATATCCGTTTGCTGAATCCTCACTTCAAGGCAAGATGGTTTTCATAAGTTTGTTTCAATTGTATTTTAGGAATCGTACAATTGTGCTGTTTCGTTATGGAGACAAACAGGTATTTGTCTTTATTTTGTTCAAATGGCTGTATTGACGTCTTTGGAGCGACTTGGATGAAAAGATGCAATCGGACGCGTCACTCTGATTTTGATGCAGTCTTCCTCACCCTTATCTTCAATTCTACCATGTTTCTGTACCATGTTTCTGTACCATGTTTCTGTTCCAGGTTTCTGTTCTGTTCTCGTAACTTATCGTCACTGAGAATCCGGTGAAAGGACCCAACCTGTCCGTTTCCCCGACCGCCACTAAATTGACTTGACCCGTAATATTTCACTCTCACTGACCCCCCCCCCCCCCCCAAAAAAAAGGATGTTGGGTCAAACTTAAAAGTGGATCCACGCCAACTAGGAAACGCTGTTATAATTATTATTTCTGGAATTCCACAAAGGTTTTCATCTTATTGGTTGTAGACCGGATAACTTAAAAAAAACATCTATTTATCCTTTAACCATTCGGAGCCTGCCTTTCCCCGTACAAGTCTTCCTGATTATTTTACTGGCTCCATATTGTTGTTGACAGTTGCATGATGTGTTGTACTTCAAATGTACACTTAGACATTTTTCTGATCTTGGCTTCTCTTCTGAAGCAAGTCCATGAGTGACACTGCGTTTTCCTCTCGTCCTCTCTTTTCTTTCTTCTATCTTGGTGGCCAACTATCTGGTCGGGCCCGTTTCAGGTTGAAGCAGTGGTTTGTGATGATGATTGCTGGGTCAGGTGGTTCGGTAGATGTGACGGTGGTAGTGGTGATGGCGGTAGTGGTAGTCTGAGGGGTTTTTGTCTGTGTTGTTCTCTAATGTCATCCCTCTCTAACGGTCTGCCCTATCTTGTTCTGTTGATGTCTGTTTCCACAATGTTCCCTCAGGGCTGAGACTGTGTCCCGTTGGAGGAAAGGAGTCTGGTCTTGTCTTTACCCGAGCCCTTCCTCTGAAGCACGCTCCCGCTGCCCCCTATCCCTGCGTCACCACGCTCACACTTCTCGCCCCGGTCCCCGCCTCCTTCCGAACGTCGGGAGTTTTGCCGGGTCGGGGTGCCGGGCGGACGCGAGGTCAGCTGCCCATTCTTCTCATCTGAGGAGAAAAAGAGTTAAAAAACATGAGTTTGATGAAGACATATATAAATAAATAGTGTGTGTGTGGTGTGTGTATGTGTGCATGTCTGTGTGTGTGTGTCTGTGTGTCTGTGTGTGTCTGTGTGTGTGTGTCTGTGTGTGTGTGTGTATGTGTGTGTCTGTGTGTGTGTGTGTGTGTATGTGTCTGTGTGTGTGTGTGTATGTGTCTGTGTGTGTGTGTGTGTGTGTATGTGTGTGTGTGTGTGTGTGTCTGTGTGTCTGTGTGTATGTGTGCCTGTGTGTGTGTGTGTGTGTGTCTGTGTGTGTGTGTGTGTGTGTGTGTGTGTGTGTGTGTGTGTGTGTGTGTGTGTGTGAGGGGACCAACCAGCCAGTGCCTGCACAGATGGCTGATCATGAGTACTAAGTAGCTGGGCTTGAATCGTTTCCACCACTCTCTTGAACCTGCGACTTGGACCTAAGGAGTCAGACACAATAAGTTAGTAGTATTTGTACCATTAACATCAGTGATTTTACTGTACACATTAGCCATGTGAACACAGAAATAATAACTTTCGTATTCATTTTTTTATTCAGACCTTTTCTGCTGTTACAAAGCGTTACATTTTGTCGTTACTCGGTCAAGGTATACACTGCCCCGCATCAATATGGGGATGACTTTAAGATGAATTACCTACATGTATAATGAGTTCTGTTTAACTGTCTCCTGACAGTTTTGTGGTATATGTCAGGGATATTTTAACAGGATAAAATATAGGACAAAATCATGCCAAACATTGGTTACCAAACACCGACTACACATTTTTGCAAATGAAAGTCTCATAGACTAAATTAAACTGTAACTTCAAGCGAATCATAACTTCCACTTAAATCACATTTTCACTTGAAAATCCTACTCCCATTGACATCAATGCATAACTAAGTGGCAATTTGCCTTAAGTGGGTAGCAAGAACGCTTTAAAAAAAAGGTCTTAAACCTGTAACACAAACAAGTCTGGGAACCACTACCTGATATGAGAGTGAACGTCACGCTGTAGATGCCAGTTTCCCTCTTTCCTTCCCTCTCGGCACGCTCCCTCTCTCTCTCCCTCTCTCCCTCAGAGAAGGCGATGTCCACCTGGAACTTAACAGGCTTCTGGAAGACGGAGGGGCCACCAGAGGACTTATACTCGGCTCTGAAGCTGGTCTGGGAGATGACGCTGTGACTCAGAGACGGGATCTGAACAGATGCAATGCAACAACACAGCATTGGAAACAAGAGGTGGAAACCGCTTTACACGGCTTACAAGACTTTCCATCTATTGTTTATGTGTTCATGTTTTATGGAGGTGGTTGGTGTATCTTTGTATCATGGCTGTGCAGGCCTTTCACTGAAAGTAGGTGAAGGTACAGAGTTAAAGAGAAGGAGTTAGAGAGAGAGAGAGGATAGATAAAGAGAGAGAGAGAGAGAGAGAGGATAGATAAAGAGAGAGAGAGAGAGGATAGATAAAGAGAGAGAGAGAGAGAGAGGATAGATAAAGAGAGAGAGGATAGATAAAGAGAGAGAGAGGATAGATAGAGAGAGAGGATAGATAAAGAGAGAGAGGATAGATAGAGAGAGAGAGAGGATAGATAGAGAGAGAGAGAGAGGATAGATAAAGAGAGAGAGAGGATAGATAAAGAGAGAGAGGATAGATAGAGAGAGAGGATAGATAGAGAGAGAGGATAGATAGATAGAGAGAGAGAGAGAGAGAGGATAGATAAAGAGAGAGGATAGATAAAGAGAGAGAGAGGATATATAAAGAGAGAGGATAGATAAAGAGAGAGAGAGGGAGAGGTTAGATAAAGAGAGAGAGAGAGAGAGAGAGAGCGAGAGAGAGAGAGGATAGATAGAGAGAGAGAGGATAGATAAAGAGAGAGAAAGGATAGATAAAGAGAGAGAGAGGATAGATAAAGAGAGAGAGAGAGAGAGAGAGAGGATAGATAAAGAGAGAGGACAGAAAGAGGGAGAGGGGATAGATAAAGAGAGAGGATAGATAAAGAGAGAGAGAGAGGATAGATAAAGAGAGAGAGAGAGAGAGAGGATAGATAGAGAGAGAGGGGATAGATAAAGAGAGAGAAAGGATAGATAAAGAGAGAGAGAGGATAGATAAAGAGAGGATAAAGAGAGAGAGAGAGAGGATAGATAAAGAGAGAGGACAGATAAAGAGAGAGAGAGGATATATAAAGAGAGAGAGAGAGAGATAGATAGAGAGAGGATAGATAAAGAGAGAGAGAGAGAGAGGATAGATAGAGAGAGAGAGGATAGATAAAGAGAGAGAAAGGATAGATAAAGAGAGAGAGAGGATAGATAAAGAGAGAGAGAGAGAGAGAGAGAGGATAGATAAAGAGAGAGGACAGATAAAGAGAGAGAGAGGGTAGATAAAGAGAGAGATAGGATAGATAAAGAGAGAGAACGGATAGATAAAGAGAGAGAGGATAGATAAAGAGAGAGGATAAAGAGAGAGAGAGAGAGAGAGAGAGAGAGGATAGATAAAGAGAGAGGGCAGATAAAGAGAGAGAGAGGATATATAAAGAGAGAGAGAGAGGATAGATAGAGAGAGAGGATAGATAAAGAGAGAGAGAGAGAGGATATATAAAAAGAGAGAGAGGATATATAAAAAGAGAGAGGATAGATAAAGAGAGAGCGAGGATAGATAAAGCGAGAGAGAGAGAGAGAGAGAGAGAGAGAGAGAGAGAGAGAGAGAGAGGATAGATAAAGAGAGAGGACAGAAAGAGAGAGAGAGAGAAAGAGAGTTGTCCGA
This sequence comes from Oncorhynchus mykiss, assembly GCF_013265735.2. Lineage (NCBI taxonomy): Eukaryota > Metazoa > Chordata > Actinopteri > Salmoniformes > Salmonidae > Oncorhynchus > Oncorhynchus mykiss. The sequence goes on from NC_048576.1 coordinate 62,892,229, forward strand.
GAGAGATAGAGAGAAAGAATGAGTGAGGATAGAGGATAGACAGAGATACTCACAGACAAGAAGGCGTGGACTATATCAGCTTTGATGGAACTAAGCGGTTTGTCTCTAATGACAACAAATATCTGTTCCTCCTTTTCCAGGCTGATGAAGTTCCCAAACCACGACTTCTTGGCCAGCCTGCCATTCAGAAGCATTTTTTAAGTCACACATTCATATTTCAGCCATGTCAAATAGAGGTGCTTATAACAATTTCTGAACACTTATAAGCATGTGGAATGACTTATTCAAGGAAGTTGATATAAAGTGTTCCCGAAACATGCGGCATCGAAACGTGTTACAGGCTAGCAGATACGATAGCATTTCACATGACAGGCAGGACAGGATATAGATAGACTAACTGTGTGTGTCTAGGATTATCTACTTACTCTGGGCTTGATTCTGGAGTTAGACTGGACATGTCCTCCGGTGTTGGAACTACAGGAGAGCAAAAGGAGAGAGATGGAGAGAGAGAGAGAGAGAGAGAGAGAGAGAGAGAGAGAAAGAAAGAAAGAAAGAAAGAAAGAAGAAAGAGAGAGAGAGAGAAAGAAAGAGTCAGAGGGAGAGAGATGGTGAGTTATATATCGAGGGGAAAAAGAAAAAGAAGGAGAAAGCGAGAGAGGGTGAGGAGGGAAGGACTAGAGTGGAGAGAAGTAGAACTTGATGACGTCACTTGACGAGGTTCAGTTTCATTGATTTAATGACCAATCTGTCTAATACATTTGAGCACCGTATAGTACAGTACGGTCCTTCTGCAATGGTAGAAGAGACTGTGGCTACTTTGAGGACAGAATATGCACATACTGGTTACTTTAATAATCTTTGCATACTGTTTTACCCAAATCCTCTGTATATACTGTATTCTAGTCATGGCTCATTCTATATACTGTGCCTTCAGACAGTATTCACACCCCTTGACTTTTTCCGGCCTGAATTTAAAATGGATTTGGGGTTTTCACTGGCCTACACACAATACCCCATATTGTCAAAGTGGAATTGTGTTTTTAGACATTTTTGCAAATTAATTAAAAACATGTCAAGCTGAAATGTCTCGACTCAATAAGTCATCAACCCCCTTTGTTATGGCAAGCCTAAATAAGTTCAGGTGTAAAAATGTAAAAAGTGAGCAAAAACTCACATAATAAGTTGCATGGACTCACTCTGTGTGCAGAAATAGTGTTTAACATGATTTTTGAATGACTACCTCATCTCTGTACCTCACACATACAGTTATCTGTAAGGTCCCACAGTCGAGCAGTGAATTTCAAACACAGATTCAACCACAAAGACCAGGGAGGTTTTCCAATGTCTCGCAAAGAAGGGCACCTATTGGTAGATGGGTTTAAAAAAAAGCAGACATTGAATATCCCTTTGGGCATGGTAAAGTTATTAATTACACTTTGGGTGGTGTATCAATACACCGATTGAATGTAAAGATACAGGCATCCTTCCTAACTCAATTGCCGGATATGAAGGAAATCGCTTAGGGGATTTCACCATGAGGCCAATGGTGACTTTAAAAACAGTTACAGAGTTTAATGGCTGTGATAGGAGACAACTGCGGATGGACCAACAACGTTGTAGTTACTCCACAATACTAGCCTAATTGAAGCCTGTACAGAATAAAAATATTCCAAAACATGTATCCTGTTCGCAACAAGGAACTAAAGTAATACTGCAAAAATTGTGGTAAAGCAATTAATTTTTCAGCCTGAATACAAAGTGTTGTTTGGGTCAAATCCAATAAAACACATTACTGAGTACCACTCTCCATATTTTCAAGCATAGTGGTGGCTGCATCATGTTATGGGTATGCTTGTAATCGTTAAGGACTGGAGAGTTTTTCAGGATTAAAAAAAAGAAACGGAATGGCGTGAAGCACAGGCAAAATCCTAGAGGAAAACCTGGTTCAGTCTGCTTTTCACCAGACACTGGGGAATTAATTCACCTTTCAGAAGGACAATAATTTGAAACACAAATCTGAAACTGGAGTTGCTTACCAAGAAGACAGTGAATGTTCATGAGTGGGCGGGTTATAGTTTTGACTTAAATCTGCTTGAAAATCTATGGCAAGACCTGAAAATGGTTGTCTAGCAATGATCAACAATTAACTAGAAAGAGCTTAAAGAATTTAGAAAATAATGATTTACAAAAAATGTCTAAAAACATGTATTCACTTTGTCATTATGTGTTATTATTGGTAGATGGGTGAATAAATAATATATTTCATCCATTTTGAATTCAGGCCTTAACATAACAAAATGTAAGTCAAGGGGTATGAACACTTTCTGAAGACATTGTAACTTCTACTGTACACACCTTTCCTATTCATATACACACATATATATTTATATTCCGGACTCTTAACATTGCTCATTCTGAAATGTCTTAAATTCTTTCTTACACACACTCCCCCTCTCTCTCACCCTGCAGTTTGCGTCGGTGGAAGCGTGGCGAACCCAGCAGGTTGTTCTTGAAGGAGTTGAGGCGTGTCCTCCAGTGGGCGGAGCTACTGGCGGCCATCCCCCCGCTGCCTCCGGGGCTGGAGGGTGGAGTTAGGGAGAGGGATCCGCCCCCGCCCACACCCCCGCCGCCTCCCTCCGCCCGTGAGGAGGAGGAGGAAGAGGAGGAGGAGGGAGGGGTGGGCGGGGGGTGCTGGGGGTGGTGGACGGGGGTGCCCAGGGGGGTGGGGAGTGGAGACCCCTGAGGGGTGACCTGTGGCACAGGGGCAGAGTTAGGATAGACGCTCTTAGTGACCGACTTAAAGACGGAGGGGGCGGGGAAAAAGAAGAAGCGAGGGATGGGGGAGGGGATGGGGGAGGGGGACGCAGAGGGGGGAGCTTGGAGAGGTAGTGACTTCATGGACTGGAGGTGAGTGCGATCGGAGAGCCCTTTGGAGGGCAGGGTCTGGGTTTTGGGGTCGGGCACAGTCATCCGTTGTGACGGCCGGGGAGTGGTGGCACTTCCTGGTTTGGGGTCTTTGGAGTGGGTGGTGGAGGCGGAGGTGACTTCTGATTGGCTGAAAGTGAAAACTGGGCTCTGATGGGTGGGAAGACAAAGGACGGAGGGACGGAGAGGAGGGAAGGAAAGATGAAGAGAGCAATGGTCATGAGTTATGATTTATGAATATGCTGTAGTCTGATTGTACTTACATTTCTAATTGTAGAGATGCTGTTATTTCTCTTATTATGTTAATTCAATAGGGTCCATTTTGAATAAAGGTCCAGAGACCCTTTCAATTTGAGGGCTAATATGTGATCCTATCGGTCTGTGTCTCTTGTGTGCTTCTAGGCCCTTACTATTGGTGTGTGTGAGTAAGTGTGCGTGTGTGCGTGCGTGCGTGTATGTGATGGTATCTATGGTGTGGGTAATGGCTCAGAATGGGACAGTAGTGAGGGTGATGGACAGTCTCAGAAGAACATTTACAGTTACAGGAACACTTCAGTTCATTACAGAGAAACACTATCATATCACAGTAGCTGTGCAGTAGCACATTTCACCGCGAACAAAGATAGGTAGTCTCATCTGCATGTGAGTTCGGCATATCAAAGATATACTTATGTACAGAAATATACTGATATTACAGGTATGGTATTTTATCAATTCTACAGTAGAACCACCTCTATAATAATCATCAGGTGGTGTAAATGTGTGTCTTTTTGTAAAAGAGTTGGCCAAGCGTGACTTACCCTGGGACTGCTGAGAGGACTTGACGAGAGCCCTGTTGAAGCGCCACTGACTGAACGAGACCTGGAGGACAAAAATACCAGTATCAGACAACACCGGTACAGTAACACATAGCACGGTCCCCCTTATGGGAAAAACCACATGTGATCTGGCCATAGAGAGGCTTTTATTCTCTATTTTGGTTAGGCCAGGGTGTGTCTAGGGTGGGCATTCTATGTTCCCTTTTCTATGTTTTTGTATTTCTTTGTTTTTGGCCGGGTATGGTTCTCAATCAGGGACAGCTGTCTATCGTTGTCTCTGATTGAGAACCATACTTAGAACCATACTCTTGCCCACATGGGTTTTGTGGGTAGTTGCTTTCTGTTTTGTACCTGACGGAGCTGTTTCGGTTGTTCTTTTTTTGTTACTTTGTATTTAGTGTTCAGTTCTATTTAATAAATGACGAACACGTACCTCACTGCGCTTTGGTCCTCACCTTCTTCCACCAACGGCCGTTACAGATCTTATGTCAAGTTAATTTGACAACATGTGACTACATGTAAAAGCAACACGTGATCGCATGAAACGACACGTCACAACGTTTTTTTCACGTGAAAGTGCAAATTCCGCATGTGAGGTGAAAACATGTTATTCTCCTCACGTGTGAAAAGGTGGTGTCAACACGTGAAGTCTATGTCGTACACATGTGAACGACTGCCCTCACGTGTCTCTCATTTCTTCCATGGAAAGATGTCAACTCAATTTCAGCTTCACAATTTTTTTTGTTAAAGGGAAGCGGGGAAATGGTATGGGGGTTTTTTAAGGTCAGTGGTTCGCTGTTGAGCTAAAAACGTGTCATTAAAAAAAAGGTATAAAAATCTTTCATCTATGACAATATTTGACAAAAATCACTTAGTACGGACTTATCAATACATCCCCAGATTGGATTTGAACTCACAACCTCTGGATTTGGGGTTCAGCTGTTCTTGCTGCTGCGTCACAAAGTGTGTAGCATTCTAAGAAGTCACATACACATTCATTACCTACCTATAATACATCTCTGCACACAGGAAAAATAGTGCCATCTATACTGCTATCTTAGCTACGGAGGACCGAGCTCGCCCCAATTCTCATCGACAGGGCCGGGGTGGAGCAGGTTGAGAGCTTCAAGTTCCTTGGTGTCCACATCACCAACAAACTAACATGGTCCAAGCACACCAAGACAGTCGTGAAGAGCACGACAAAACCTATTTCCCCTTAGGAGTCTGAAAAGATTTGGCATGAGTCCTCAGATCCTCAAAAGAGTTCTACAGCTTCACCATCGAGAGCATCCTGACGGGTTGCATCACTGCCTGGTATGGCAAATGCTCAGCCTCCGACCGCAAGGCACTACAGAGGGTAGTGTGTACGGCCCAGTACATCACTGGGGCCAAACTCCCTGCCATCTAGGACCTCTATACCAGGCGGTGTCAGAGGAAGGCCCTTAAAATTGTCAAAGACTCCAGCCACCCTAGTCATAGACTGTTCTCTCTGGTACCACACGGCACGTGGTCCCGGAGCGCCAAGTCTAGGTCCAAGAGGCTTCTAAACAGCTTCGACTCCCAAGCCATAAGACTACTGAACATCTAATCAAATGGCTACCCAGACTATTTGGATTGACCCCCCCACCCCCTTCTTTTACACTGCTGCTAATCTCTGTTATTACCTATGCATAGTCACTTTAATAACTCTACCTAAATGTACATATTAGCTAAATTACCTCGACTAACCGGTGCCCCCGCACATTGACTCTGTACAGGCACCCCCTGTATATAGCCTCGCTATTGTTATTTTACTGCTGCTCTTTAATTATTTGTTACTTTTATTATTATTTTGGGGGTATTTTTCTTAAAACTGCATTGTTGGTTAAGGGCTTGCAAGTAAGCATTTCACTGTAATTCAGCGCATGTGACAAATACAATTTGATTTGATTTATCAGTTTATCTGACTATTCTCTCATCATTGATTTAATTGATTTATTTCAGTAATCTGAGGGTTTTCTGTATAGTTGTCTACTGTAGGTGAGACATATTATTCTGTTTTAAGGTTACTCCTGAATATAAATATTATAGTTTTTCTTGAGTACAAAGCTGAGATATACTTTGAAGTCCAGTGTAGGAATACAGGTGAAATCAGTCATTGACACAGACATGGTGGAGTAGCAGGAAGATAGTAATGCCATGAACCAAGAGGTTGTGAGTTCAAATCCCAGGTGAGGACCTAATGAATAATAATTACTGTATAAATAAACATACAAAATGTAATCAAGTGTGTCAAATATCTAAGTGGAAAATACTGCAGCAATTTTGTCACATTCCGGGGACATCCTGTCCTGTTTGCAGGGCATAATGTGAAAATTTGAATCCACATGTGAAAGGTTATGTGATCATGTGAAACTTCACGTGAAATATCATCACGTGAAGTGTTCCAAAACCACATGATTTCACATGTGCAGTAGAATTTTGCACGTGCAAAACATGTGGAACTTTCACAAGTGAAGTCATCAGACAACACTAGTACAACAACACAAAGCACGAGTGTGTGTGTGTGTGTGCCTGTGTGTATGTATGTGTGTGTGCGTGCATTTGTGTGTGTGCATATTCGGTGTGCGTGTGTGTTTATTTGTGTATATATCTACGTCTAACCTCTGGCTGTGTGCGGAGGTGTCCAGCGCCCTGCGCGTGGGTGTTGGGGAGCCCTGCTCCGTCACACTCAGCACCTCCAGGCTCTTCCTCTCCGGCCGGCACCGGCCATGACGGGTCAGCATGGGAGAGTCCACCCGCTTCCTAGGGGGATCTGCTGGGAGACCTTAGAAAGGTTAGAATCCAGGTCTCAGAGGTACACAGAAAGATTAAAGCACCTCTAACCTACGTTATTTAAAGCACTGGTGCATCAAAACACAAATATGTCGGGAGGTTTTGACATGCTGACGTGTCGGACAAAGAAACCGCAGACCTACATGAACTTGTTGTAAAGTTTTGTCACGGGACTTTTATTTAGAAAAGTTTCATTGCAGGACTTTTATTTTGAAACAGACTCGCCAGATGTTGCTTACTGTCGCTAGCTTCACAGATACCTATCAGTAAGTCAGGGTTGGCTAGAAATAGAATGTTCCAAATTATTTCTGAGAATGTTATGTTAGAATAGAATATGAATCGAATGTCTCTGGGAGAGATCAGAGTGTCCAATAAGTGTCGGTTAGGTTGTTGATTCTTTCTAATATATGTTGTCTAATGTTGTCTAAAGGTTTTCTTTCTAACCTATATCGTTCCTGGGCGGCAGGTCTTCATCCTCACAGCTGGGGTAACGCTCTTTCCTGTCCAAGAGGAGGTAGTAGATCATCTTCTCCTGGTTGTCTCTGAGAAAACGAGAGAGAGAGAGAGAGAGAGAGAGAGTGTGAGAGAGAGTGAGTGAAAGAGAGAGCGAGTGAGAGAGAGTGAGAGAGAGAGATAGAGAGAGAGAGAGAAAGATAGAGAGAAAGAAAGAGAGAGAGAGAGATAGTAAGAGACATTCAGGGATTGATAAAGACGGCTAAATCAGAACTAGAGCATAATGTGAATGTGAGAGTTGGCGAGACAACAGTAGAAGGAGAAGGAGCCATTGTTTATATCTGTGGTCGTGTTAATGCTTTGCCAGAGTGATGTAACATTTGACATGCCAAAAAAGCAGATTGGTCAGTCAATAGAGAGAGATTGTCTCTTTTTGCTGGAATATCACAATCAGTTCCCCTATCCCAATTGTTTTTATTTATTTTACCTTTATTTAAACTAGACAAGTTCTTATTTTCAATGACGGCCTAAGAACAGTGGGTTAACTGCCTGTTCAGGGGCAGAACGACAGATTTGAACCTTGTCAGCTCGGGGGTTTGAACTTGCAACCTTCCAGTTACTAGTCCAACGCTCTAACCACTAGGCTACCCTGCTGCCCCACTTCTCCACAAAGTCCTATTTCCTGGGTTGGATTACCTTTACTTCTCCAGAGAGAGACAGAGAGAAAAATACTAGGATAGAGAAAGGCAGGAAAACACTAGTTGGGAGAAGGGGAGCGAGAGAATATATAGAGAGAGGCTAGTAAGGAGGAGCAGAGTGAGAGAAACAGAGAGATAGAGAATGCTGAATGGAATTGACAGAGAGAGAGAGAGAGATAGAGAGCGAAAGAGAGCGCGAGCGAGAGGAAGAGAGAGAGAGATCAATAGTTCATTTCCACAGCAACCAGTGAACGGTGACACTACAGGGGCCACATCAAGGGACACTCACACTGGAGGTCCCGGGTCAGCTTTCCCCGGTCTCTCAAAGCAGCCCCGATAGTACTCACTCCTCACACTGCAGGTCCTGGGTCAGTTTCCCCCGGTCTCTGAAGCAGCCCAGCGAGTGCATGCTGTCCAGCACATCAGGGTCCAGCTCGGTCAGCGACACGATCCTCTTCACACACACACGCCTGGGAGGAGGCTGCTCCGGGCACGGCTCGTTACGACCACCACTGGCAGGGGGAGAGATACGGAAAGGGGGAAAAGCGAGAGATAGAGGGAAAGACAGACGGCGGGGAGAGAGGTCGGATGAGTAGAGAGTTCCGTGAAAACGGACACATACACGAGCAACATGTAAGAACTATCCAACAGACTGTCTTGGTTTTAGTCTCCTGTTCGGAGAGAAGAAGACGATGATGAAGTGGTGAGAGACAACAGAGTACAACGGGGTGAGTGTACTTACAGATACCAGGAGTGTTTTTGTATGGCTTCTAGCTGTAAAAGAACACAGACGCAGCCAGTTAGTTACCCACACAGTACGCCTACTATGTCTAGTCAGTACCGTGAGTCTCTCTCCTCCCCTCTCCTACTACGTCTAGTCAGTACCGTGAGTCTCTGTCTACCCCTTTCCTACTACGTCTAGTCAGTACCATGAGTCTCTCTCCTCCCCACTCCTACTACGTCTAGTCAGTACCGTGAGTCTCTGTCTACCCCTCTCCTACTACGTCTAGTCAGTACCGTGAGTCTCTGTCTACCCCTCTCCTACTACGTCTAGTCAGTACCGTGAGTCTCTCTCCTCCCCTCTCCTACTACGTCTAGTCAGTACCGTGAGTCTCTATCTACCCCTCTCCTACTACGTCTAGTCAGTACCGTGAGTCTCTGTCTACCCCTCTCCTACTACGTCTAGTCAGTACCGTGAGTCTCTGTCTACCCCTCTCCTACTACGTCTAGTCAGTACCGTGAGTCTCTCTCCTCCCCTCTCCTACTACGTCTAGTCAGTACCGTGAGTCTCTATCTACCCCTCTCCTACTACGTCTAGTCAGTACCGTGAGTCTCTGTCTACCCCTCTCCTACTACGTCTAGTCAGTACCGTGAGTCTCTGTCTACCCCTCTCCTCCCCTCTCCTACTACGTCTAGTCAGTACCGTGAGTCTCTGTCTACCCCTCTCCTCCCCTCTCCTACTACGTCTAGTCAGTACCGTGAGTCTCTCTCCTCCCCTCTCCTACTACGTCTAGTCAGTACCGTGAGTCTCTCTCCTCCCCTCTCCTACTACGTCTAGTCAGTACCGTGAGTCTCTGTCTACCCCTCTCCTCCCCTCTCCTACTACGTCTAGTCAGTACCGTGAGTCTCTCTCCTCCCCTCTCCTACTACGTCTAGTCAGTACCGTGAGTCTCTGTCTACCCCTCTCCTCCCCTCTCCTACTACGTCTAGTCAGTACCGTGAGTCTCTGTCTACCCCTCTCCTACTACTTCTAGTCAGTACCGTGAGTCTCTGTCTACCCCTCTCCTACTACGTCTAGTCAGTACCGTGAGTCTCTATCTACCCCTCTCCTACTACGTCTAGTAAGTACCGTGAGTCTCTGTCTACCCCTCTCCTCCCCTACTACGTCTAGTCAGTACCGTGAGACTCTCTCCTCCCCTCTCCTACTACGTCTAGTCAGTACCGTGAGTCTCTGTCTACCCCTCTCCTCCCCTACTACGTCTAGTCAGTACCGTGAGACTCTCTCCTCCCCTCTCCTACTACGTCTAGTCAGTACCGTGAGTCTCTATCTACCCCTCTCCTACTACGTCTAGTCAGTACCGTGAGACTCTCTCCTCCCCTCTCCTACTACGTCTAGTCAGTACCGTGAGTCTCTGTCTACCCCTCTCCTACTACGTCTAGTAAGTACCGTGAGTCTCTGTCTACCCCTCTCCTACTACGTCTAGTCAGTACCGTGAGTCTCTGTCTACCCCTCTCCTACTACGTCTAGTCAGTACCGTGAGTCTCTGTCTACCCCTCTCCTACTACGTCTAGTCAGTACCGTGAGTCTCTCTCCTCCCCTCTCCTACTACGTCTAGTCAGTACCGTGAGTCTCTATCTACCCCTCTCCTACTACGTCTAGTCAGTACCGTGAGTCTCTGTCTACCCCTCTCCTACTACGTCTAGTCAGTACCGTGAGTCTCTCTCCTCCCCTCTCCTACTACGTCTAGTCAGTACCGTGAGTCTCTATCTACCCCTCTCCTACTACGTCTAGTCAGTACCGTGAGTCTCTATCTACCCCTCTCCTACTACGTCTAGTCAGTGCCGTGAGTCTCTGTCTACCCCTCTCCTCCCCTCTCCTCCCCTCTCCTACTATGTCTAGTCAGTACCGTGAGTCTCTCTCCTCCCCTCTCCTACTACGTCTAGTCAGTACCGTGAGTCTCTCTCCTCCCCTCTCCTACTACATCTAGTCAGTACCGTGAGTCTCTGTCTACCCCTCTCCTACTATGTCTAGTCAGTACCGTGAGTCTCTGTCTACCCCTCTCCTACTACGTCTAGTCAGTACCGTAAGTCTCTGTCTACCCCTCTCCTACTACGTCTAGTCAGTACCATGAGTCTCTGTCTACCCCTCTCCTAATACGTCTAGTCAGTACTGTGAGTCTCTCTCCTCCCCTCTCCTACTACGTCTAGTCGGTACCGTGAGTCTCTGTCTACCCCTCTCCTACTACGTCTAGTCGGTACCGTGAGACTCTCTCCTCCCCTCTCCTACTACGTCTAGTCAGTACCGTGAGTCTCTCTCCTCCCCTCTCCTACTACGTCTAGTCAGTACAGTGAGTCTCTGTCTACCCCTCTCCTCCCCTACTACGTCTAGTCAGTACCGTGAATCTCTGTCTACCCCTGTCCTACTACGTCTAGTCAGTACCGTGAGTCTCTGTCTACCCCTGTCCTACTACGTCTAGTCAGTACCGTGAGTCTCTGTCTACCCTTGTCCTACTACGTCTAGTCAGTACCGTGAGTCTCTGTCTACCCCTCTCCTACTACGTCTAGTAAGTACCGTGAGTCTCTGTCTACCCCTCTCCTCCCCTACTACGTCTAGTAAGTACCGTGAGTCTCTGTCTACCCCTCTCCTACTACGTCTAGTCAGTGCCGTGAGTCTCTGTCTACCCCTCTCCTCCCCTCTCCTACTACGTCTAGTAAGTACCGTGAGTCTCTGTCTACCCCTCTCCTCCCCTACTACGTCTAGTAAGTACCGTGAGTCTCTGTCTACCCCTCTCCTACTACGTCTAGTCAGTGCCGTGAGTCTCTGTCTACCCCTCTCCTCCTACGTCTAGTAAGTACCGTGAGTCTCTGTCTACCCCTCTCCTACTACGTCTAGTCAGTGCCGTGAGTCTCTGTCTACCCCTCTCCTCCCCTCTCCTACTACGTCTAGTCAGTACCGTGAGTCTGTCTTCCCCTCTCCTACTACGTCTAGTCAGTGCCGTGAGTCTCTGTCTACCCCTCTCCTCCCCTCTCCTACTACGTCTAGTCAGTACCGTGAGTCTCTGTCTTCCCCTCTCCTACTACGTCTAGTCAGTACCGTGAGTCTCTGTCTTCCCCTCTCCTACTACGTCTAGTCAGTACCGTGAGTCTCTGTCTACCTCTCTCCTACTACGTCTAGTCAGTACCGTGAGTCTCTGTCTACCCCTCTCCTACTACGTCTAGTCAGTGCCGTGAGTCTCTGTCTACCCCTCTCCTCCCCTACTACGTCTAGTCAGTACCGTGAGTCACTCTCTTCCTCACCCCTCTCTCTCTACCCCTCTCCTCCCCTCTCCTCCCCCGTACCGTGAGTCTCTTGTCAGGGTTGACCTGGATCATTCCTTTGAGCAGGGCCTGGCAGTCTGGGGGGATGAAGTGGGGCATGTGGAACACCCCACTCTTCACCTTCTCAAGGAGCTGGCGCAGGTTGTCATGGTCAAAGGGTAGAGCTCCCTACACACACACACACACACACACACACACAGGAGAGGAGAGAGGGGAGTTACAGAGCGAGAGACATTGAGGGGAAGAAAGAGATGGAGGGAGAGGTTCTTACCACCAGCAGTGCAAAGAGGATGACTCCACAGCTCCACACATCTGCCCTGCGACCGTCATACTTCTCCCCCTGCAATGCAAGAGGATGGCAGGACACTCAAGGAGAATAAAACCGATCCACTGTTCATTCATGCAGTACAGAGACACAGAGATTGTGGGTGTACGTCTGACCTCCACAGACGCACAGAGAGAAGGGAACTTACTCGGATAACTTCTGGACACGCGTAGTGAGGAGATCTGTCATCGTTCAGAAGAAAGAAAAGACAGTTCTTAACATGTTTTATTTATTTAACCAGGCAAGTCAGTTAAGAACAAATTCTTATTTACAATAACGGCCTACCGGGGAACAATGGGTTAACTGCCTTGTTCAGGGGCAGAACGACAGACTTTTACCTTGTTAGCTCGGGGATTCGATCCAGCAACCTTTCGGTTACTAGTCCAATGCTCTAACCACTAGGCTACCTGCCGTCCCCAAAATACTGTACGTCTTACACACACACACACGCAGGAACACACACACACTGTACTCACCCACAGCTGGTCTCTAGCAGGCTGTCTCCCACCTGTAGGGAAGCCATGCCGAAGTCAGCGATGCGGATGTTGTTCTTCTCATCCAGGAGCAGGTTCTCAGGCTTCAGGTCTCTATGACTACACACACACACACACACACACACAGGTTAGAGAAACAGGTCTGTTCTCTTCATTGACGTTTTTCACCTCTCTAGAGTTTAAACTGGATTGATTTGACATAGTGGCTGTATATATATTGCTCTGACCATATAGAGTGACAGTGTACAAACAGACTGACCAGGTGAATCCGGGTGAAATCTATGATCCCTTATTCATGTCACTTGTTAAATCCACTTCAATCAGTGTAGAGGAAGGGGAGGAGACGGGTGAAATAATAATTTTTAAGTCTTGAGACAATTGAGACATGGATTGTGTGTGTGCACCATTCAGAGGCTGAATAATGGGCAAGACAAAATATTTAAGTGCCTTTGAACAGGGTATGGTAGTAGGTGCCAGGTGCAACAGTTCCAGTGTTCCAAGAACTGCAAAGCTGCTGGGTTTTTCACACTCAACAGTTTCCCATGTGTGTCAAGAATGGTCGACCACCCTAAGGACATCCAGCCAACTAGACAACTGTGGGCATTGGAGTCAACATGGGCCAGCATCCCTGTGGAATGCATTCAACACCTTGTAGAGATCATGCCATGATGTACTGAGGCTGTTCTGAGGCCAAAAGGTGTAGGGGGGCAACTCAATATTAGGAAGGTGTTTGTAATGTTTGGTATACTCAGTGTATATACTGCATTGCTGTAGTGTCTGACCATATAGAGTGACTGTGTACATATTGTTGTATACAGCATATTACTGTAGTGTCTGACCATATAGAGTGACTGTATATATTTCTGTAGTGTCTGACCATATAGAGTGACTGTGTACAAATTGCTGCATACAGGATATTGCTGTAGTGTCTGACCATATAGAGTGACTGTGTACATATTGTTGTATACAGTATATGACTGTAGTGTGTGACCATATAGAGTGACTGTGTATACACTTCTGTAGTGTCTGACAATATAGAGTGACTGTGTATATATTTCTGTAGTGTCTGACCATATAGAGTGACTGTGTATATATTTCTATAGTGTCTGACCATATAGAGTGACTGTGTATATATTTCTGTAGTGTCTGAACATATAGAGTGACTGTGTATATATTTCTGTAGTGTCTGAACATAGAGTGACTGTGTATATATTTCTGTAGTGTCTGACCATATAGAATGACTATGTACATGTTTCTGTAGTGTCTGACCATATAGAGTGACTCTGTATATACTGCTGTAGTGTCTGACCATATAGAGTGACTGTGTATATACTTCTGTAGTGTCTGACCATATAGAGTGACTGTGTATATATTTCTGTAGTGTCTGACCATATAGAGTGACTGTGTATATATTTCTGTAGTGTCTGACCATATAGAGTGACTGTGTACATACTGCTGTATACAGTATGGTGCTGTAGTGTCTGACCATATAGAGTGACTGTGTACATATTGCTGTATACAGTATATTGCTGTAGTGTCTGACCATATAGAGTGACAGTGTACATGTTGCTGTATACAGTATATTACCGTAGTGCCTGACCATATAGTGACTGTGTATATATTTCTGTAGTGCCTGACCATATAGAGTGACTGTGTATATATTTCTGTAGTGCCTGACCATATAGTGACTGTGTATATATTTCTGTAGTGTCTGACCATATAGAGTGACAGTGTACATGTTGCTGTATACAGTATATTACCGTAGTGCCTGACCATATAGAGTGACAGTGTACATGTTGCTGTATACAGTATATTACCGTAGTGCCTGACCATATAGTGACTGTGTACATAGTTCTGTAGTGCCTGACCATATAGTGACTGTGTACATAGTTCTGTAGTGTCTGACCATATAGAGTGAATGTGTACATAGTTCTGTAGTGTCTGACCACATAGAGTGACTGTGTATATATTGCTGTACTGTCTGACCATATAGTGACTGTGTATATATTTCTGTAGTGCCTGACCATATAGTGTCTGTGTACATAGTTCTGTAGTGTCTGACCATATAGAGTGAATGTGTACATAGTTCTGTAGTGTCTGACCACATAGAGTGACTGTGTATATATTGCTGTACTGTCTGACCATATAGTGACTGTGTATATATTTCTGTAGTGCCTGACCATATAGTGACTGTGTACATAGTTCTGTAGTGTCTGACCATATAGAGTGAATGTGTACATAGTTCTGTAGTGTCTGACCACATAGAGTGACTGTGTATATATTGCTGTAGTGTCTGACCATATAGAGTGACTGTGTATATGTTGCTGTATACAGTATATTATTGTAGTGTCTGGCCGTATAGAGTGACTGTGTATATATTTCTGTAGTGTCTGACAATATAGAGTGATTGTGTATATATTTCTGTAGTGTCTGACCATATAGAGTGACTGTGTACATACTGCTGTAGTGTCTGACCACATAGAGTGACTGTGTATATATTGCTGTAGTGTCTGACCATATAGAGTGACTGTGTATATATTTCTGTAGTGTCTGACCATTTAGAGTGACTGTGTATATATTGCTGTAGTGTCTGACCATATAGAGTGACTGTGTACATATTGCTGTAGTGTCTGACCATATAGAGTGACTGTGTACATATTGCTGTAGTGTCTGACCATATAGAGTGACTGTGTATATATTTCTGTAGTGTCTGACCACATAGAGTGACTGTGTATATATTGCTGTAGTGTCTGACCATATAGAGTGACTGTGTATATATTTCTGTAGTGTCTGACCATTTAGAGTGACTGTGTATATATTGCTGTAGTGTCTGACCATATAGAGTGACTGTGTACATATTGCTGTAGTGTCTGACCATATAGAGTGACTGTGTATATATTTCTGTAGTGTCTGACCATATAGAGTGACTGTGTACATATTGGTGTATACCGTATATTACTGTAGTGTCTGACCATATAGAGTGACTGTGTATATATTGTTGTATACAGTATATTACTGTAGTGTCTGACCATATAGAGTGACTGTGTGCATGTTGCTGTATACAGTATATTACTGTAGTGTCTGACCATATAGAGTGACTGTGTACATATTGCTGTAGTGTCTGACCATATAGAGTGACTGTGTATATATTACTGTAGTGTCTGACCACATAGAGTGACTGTGTAGATATTGCTGTAGTGTCTGACCATATAGAGTGACTGTTTATATATTTCTGTAGTGTCTGACCATATAGAGTGACTGTGTACATATTGCTGTAGTGTCTGACCATATAGAGTGACTGTGTACATATTGCTGTATACAGGATATTGCTGTAGTGTCTGACCATATAGAGTGACTGTGTACATATTGCTGTATACAGTATATTGCTGTAGTGTCTGACCATATAGAGTGACTGTGTATATATTGTTGTATACAGTATATTACTGTAGTGTCTGACCATATAGAGTGACTGTGTATATATTGTTGTATACCGTATATTACTGTAGTGTCTGACCATATAGAGTGACTGTGTACATATTGCTGTATACAGTATATTTCTGTAGTGTCTGACCATATAGAGTGACTGTGTACATATTGCTGTATACAGTATATTGCTGTAGTGTCTGACCATATAGAGTGACTGTGTATATATTACTGTAGTGTCTGACCATATAGAGTGACTGTGTATATATTGCTGTAGTGTCTGACCATATAGAGTGACTGTGTATATATTGCTGTAGTGTCTGACCATATAGAGTGACTGTGTATATATTGCTGTAGTGTCTGACCATATAGAGTGACTGTGTACATATTGCTGTAAACAGGATATTGATGTAGTGGCTGACCATATAGAGTGACTGTGTACATATTGCTGTATACAGGATATTACTGTAGTGTCTGACCATATAGAGTGACTGTGTATATATTGCTGTATACAGGATATTGTTGTACTGTCTGACCATATAGAGTGACTGTGTATATATTACTGTAGTCTCTGACCATATAGAGTGACTGTGTATTTATTACTGTAGTGTCTGACCATATAGAGTGACTGTGGCAGAAGTCCAGCGCTGAGATGATCTGTCTGAAGAACTTCCTGGCCTCTTTAGGCGTCAGTCTGCCCTTCTTCACCAGGTAGTCAAATAACTCTCCTCCTGAGACATGTTCCAACACCAGATACCTGGGAGGGAGGGAGGGAGGGAGGGAGGGAGGGAGGGAGGGAGGGAAAGGGAGGGAGGGAAAGGGAGGGAGGGAGGGAGGGAGGGAGGGAGGGAGGGAGGGAGGGAGGGAGGGAGGGAGGGAGGGAGGGAGGGAGGGAGGGAAAGGGAGGAATCAAATACTGTATGTTTCAGCATATAATAATAACAAACTAATTCCCCCACTGTACATGGTCATACTCTCACACACTTTGATGTGTACATGCTTAAACATGTATAGGCCTGTTCATAATGTCACACGTTCAGTACAGCACCAATTATCACTCACACATACGTGCGCGCACACACATACACATGCATGCACACACTCACGCACAGTATATTAGTATATTATTATATTATTGAGTTTTGGTATAGTAGAAGAGACAGGCAGAAAGAGAGGGAGAAAGAATGTGGGTGAGAAAAGAGGATAATATACTTACAGGTATTTGTTATTCTCATAAACATCATGCAGCTTCAGCACATGAGGGTGCTCTATTAGTTTTAGTATAGCTATCTCCCTCTCCACCTGGAGACAGAGAGAGAGAGAAAGAAGAGTTACGAACAGAGAGGAGAGAGAGAGAGGAGTTACGAACAGAGAGGAGAGAGAGAGAGAAGTTACGAACAGAGAGGAGAGAGAGAAGTTACGAACAGAAAGGAGAGAGAGGAGAGAGAGAGAGAAAGAGAGAGGAGTTACAAACAGTGAGGAGAGAGAGAGAGAGAGAGGAGTTGCAAACAGAGAGGAGAGAGAGAGAGAGAGAGAGAGAGGAGAGTTACAAACAGAGAGGAGAGAGAGGGAGAGAGAGTGCGAGAGAGAGGAGTTACAAACAGAGAGGAGAGAGAGAGAGAGAGAGAGGAGGTACGAACAGAGAGGAGGTAGAGAGTGAGAGGAGTTACGGACAGAGAGAGAGAGAGGGGGGGGGGGTACGAACAGCTAGGAACTAGAGAGAGAGAGGAGGTACGATCAAAGAGGAGAGAGAGAGAGAGAGGGGGGGTACGAACGGAGAGGAGGTAGAGAGAGGAGGTATGAACAAAGAGGAGAGCGAGAGAGAGAGAGATAGGAGGTACGAACAGAGAGGAATTAGAGAGAGAGAGAGAGAGAGAGAGAGGAGTTACGAACAGAGAGGAGAGAGGAGGTATGAATAGAGAGGAGAGAGAGAGAGGGGGGGTACGAATGGAGAGGAGGTAGAGAGAGAGGAGGTACGAACAGAGAGGAGGTAGAGAGAGAGAGAGAGAGAGAGAGAGAGAGAGAGAGAGAGGAGGTACGAACAGAGAGGAGGTAGAGAGAGGAGTTACGAACAGAGAGAGAGAGAGAGAGGGGTTACGAACGGAGAGGAGGAAGAGAGAGAGAAAAAGAGAGAGAGAGAGAGAGAGGAGGTACGAACAGAGAGGAGGTAGAGAGAGGAGTTACGAACAGAGAGAGAGAGAGAGAGGGGTTACGAACAGAGAGGAATTAGAGAGAGAGGGGAGGTACGAACAGAGAGGAGAGAGAGAGGGGGGGGTACGAACGGAGAGGAGGAAGAGAGAGAGAAAAAGAGAGAGAGCGAGGAGGAAGAGAGAGAGAGAGAGGGGGGAAGCACGAACAGAGAGGAGGTAGAGAGAGAGGAGGTGAGAACAGAGAGGAGAGAGAGAGAAAGAGAGAGAGAGAGAGAGAGAGAGAGAGAGAGAGAGAGAGAGAGAGAGGAGGTACGAACAGAGGAGAGAGAGAGAGCGAGAAAGAAGAGGTACGAACAGAGAGGAGGGAGAGAGAGAGAGAGGAAGTAGAGAGAGAGGAGGTACGAGAGAGAGGAGAGGTACGAACAGAGAGGAGAGAGAGAGAGAGAGAGAGAGAGAGAGAGAGAGAGAGAGAGAGAGAGAGCGAGAGAGAGAGAGAGAGAGAGGAGGTACGAACAGAGGAGAGAGAGAGAGAGAGAGGAGGTACAAACAGAGGAGAGAGAGAGAGAGAGAGAGAGAGAGAGAGAGAGGAGGTACAAACAGAGGAGAGAGAGCGAGCGAGATTGAGAGGAGATAAAGACAGCAGGAGCAAGTCCGGAAGCGAGAGATAGCAAGAGATCGATAGAGAGCGAGCGCCAGTGAGCGCATGTGACAGAAAGAGCTTGTGAACACACAGTGCATAGCCTATACACACACCTCTTCTACCCCAGAAGTAGAATACAAAAGAAGAACCAAAGAGGAAGAAGAAGCTGATGACATATTGGATGTCAAACTACATTCATTATTAACGACAGCACGCTGGCTGGTCTATATAATGTGCTCCTACAAATGCCTAATAGCAGGCTCATGGCTCTCTCTGTAGGCTACTGGACCTTCAGAAGGACAGACTCTGAGAGCCTCTGAGTCCCAATTGGCACCTTATTCGCCGTGAAGTGCACGCTGACGGGGAATACGGGTGCCATTTGGGACACAGGCAGCTTCTCTGGGCTCATACCTTCATGAGGACAGACTCAGACAGCTTCTCTCGGTTCACAATCTTTATGGCCACCTTCTGTCCCGTGATACAGTGGACTCCCAGCTTCACCAAACCTGAGAGAGAGAGAGAGAGAGAGAGAGAGAGAGAGAGAGAGAGAGAGAGAGAGAGAGAGAGAGAGAGAGAGAGAGAGAGAGAGAGAGAGAGAGAGAGAGAGAGAGAGAGAGAGAGAGAGAGAGAGAGAGAGAGAGAGAGAGAGAGAGAGAGAGAGAGAGAGAGAGAGAGAGAGAGAGAGAGAGAGAGAGAGAGAGAGAGAGAGAGAGAGAGAGAGAGAGAGAGAGAGAGAGAGAGAGAGAGAGAGAGAGAGGGCGGAGGAGGAGAGGAAATGGGGGGAGGGAGAGAGGGAGAGAGGGAGAGAAGGAGAGAGGGAGAGAGAGAGAGAGAGAGAGAGAGAGAGAGAGAGAGAGAGAGAGAGGGCGGAGGAGGAGAGGAAATGGGGGGAGGGAGAGAGGGAGAGAGGGAGAGAAGGAGAGAGGGAGGGCGTAGGAGGAGAGGAGATGGGGAGAGAGAGAAAAGCTTTGAGTTTGTCTCGTTCGTTTTGATTCTCCTTTACTTTCAACACGGCTCCATTCTCATTCACAACAAGTGAGCCAGAACCCATACAGGGGACACGGGTGGAGCATGGCCTCGCCCATACCATATCTACTTGACTAGGCAGAACCCAATGGCCTAATTCAGCGACTGCAGTCTACGCCGTCCTGTCTATGGTTCAACCAGTTCAATCAAACTAAGGCTACACCAGCCTGTTCTCAGCACTGACATCCGATACTCGCCAAAACCTCCACAATAAACCAAGCAATTTCAGTCTTCTCCATCGATGTCCATTCATGCCAGCTGGTCAGTCTACACAGGTCTGAACGAGTCTACCGAGGGACAGATTCCCAGACCAGGATTAAGTCTACTCCTAGATTAAAAAAGCTCCAGTGGGGAGAGAGTGTTGTTTTAGTCCAGGAATAGAGAACAGGCTCAATCTGAGCGCGGTACATCTGCCCTTATTAGATCAGTTCAATCTGCTAGTCCAAGTCTCCGCTGTCGAGGGGCCTACTTTACTCTGGCCTCCGCCTCCGTCACTTCGCTCCAATATGAAGGTATTTACCAGACACAAATGAAACCTAATCCTGGATTTAAAACGCTGTTTCAATGGAGAATGACGATTCCCTTTAGCCCTGGACTAGGCTTAATCTGTGACCGGTTAGTTAGTTAGTTAGTTAGTTAGTTAGTTAGTTAGTTAGACTTCAGAGCACCAGGAGATTAAAGATACCGAGATCGGCCAGACTGTGTCCAACCCCTGTACTGTTACTGTCAATGAGACGCACGCCTCAGAGACACATGGATTCATTCCTGAAGGACACAGACACCATACACAAACAAGCAGACAACACGCACACGGCTACTCTCACAACAACAAAAAAAAACATTACATGCAACATCATACACACGTAAAAGCTGTGATCGCATGCTTGACATTACTGATCCCGGATATTTGCAAATGGCAAGACTATCGGGGCATATCGGCCCGTTCGTGTGAGTTGCTTGCACTACTGTGACATACATCACATACACACACATATTAATACTGAGGACATCATGTCCAGGCGCACATAGAGCGGACTCTTTAGACAACCAATTGTATTTCTCGGCCTAATATACATCAATAGTTACAGACGTGACTATTTTAATCTACCATGCATTGATAATAACAGCTTTTGCGCATGGTGATGAGTTTAAAGGGAGCGGTGGAAGTACACTTACCCGTCTGCCCCTTCCCAAGGGTTTTCTCCAACCGGTAAGGCCCGACGTATTGGGCCGACTGGCCTACGGACAGCTCCTTGCTTGTCATGATGTCCGTGCGTTGAAAGCGAAATGATATGATGATAAGGAGATCAACTCACAGTTTTTTTCAGGAGGAATGTATAGCTGTCGGTCCTGGCGGCAGAACGGCTCCGCGGTAATAACATTACAGACGCCTAGCGATGTTGTCACAGGGAGGAATGGAGAGAGCGGTTGTAGTCGTGATGACAATATCGTGGCCTATAGTCTCGGCAGGGCTACTCCCGTGCACTTGCCCTTTTCTATGCGGCTATTGCATACATTTTCCGTCATATAAATTCGGTAAACTCAAGTTTATTATCAACGACCGTGAATTGACTAAACAGGAATGAAACAAGGGGACGTTAGAAAGTGGAAGAGGGAAACTCGTACGGAGATTTTGACAGGTGCATATTTGAGAAGTCCAAAATAACGGAAGTTATTATGAATTACAATTATTATTAACAATAGACGTAATAAATGTGTCCTATTGTTCATATTGGTATAGACAGATAGATGTAAGCAGCTGGAATAGCCTATCAAAAACTATTTCATCAGATAGGCTCAATTTAACGGCTAGATTGCACACAATTCTGCACCTCATAGCCTACACCCGATGCTGTCATAAGTGATCCTTATAATAACATAATAACGACATTTGTAAAGAATCTTATCATCGTAACATATTTGTGTCTTCCTCCACCTCTTTTTGTCTCATTTTGGTATGTAGACTATCTCTGCTCCGTCCTTCAGGCTATATGAATAGTAATTTTCCGTTATAGCCTCAGAGGGGTGGTTTTCCCAATATCCGGTGCACTCTTCGGATTATCCCAGGGCCTGGTATCAGGAAATAGAGGGTAACAGAGCGTCAAAACAGCCACCCTGCTATCCGCACCCGTTCGGACTAGCCTAGACTTCTCTCAATCTGTATTCCCCCAGTCAACGTCTGTCAACAATTTCACTTTGCGTTTCTGTTCAGACCAAAATGTTATTTTTCTTTCGAGAAATAATCGTTTTCTCTATTTATGTGAAACGCTCGATTGGATGGTTGTAATACATCGTGGTTCTACAAAAAAAAAAAAAAAAAGCATATTTAGCTGGCGTAGTACTCTCCTCCCTCCCTCTTTCTTTCCCGTGCACTCTCCCCTCCCTCCCTCGCCGTCTATGGACATATCACACCATCCCCGCTCGCGCTCCTGTCGCGGCTGGTTCCAAGAATCATCCTTCACCGGCGTCCTTGTGCAGAAAGATGCAGCTTCAAAAGCGATTCGAAAAATATCTGCTTGTCTGTCGAAGTTCTTTGCATCCACAATCCATCACGGGATAGCCTCCCTTCTGGCCGCAAAAAAACACGTTATTTTTTTCTCTCTCCCCTCTTCTTCTCCTCCTCATACGATACGGCAGCATCAGCATCCGGGTTCCGTTCCGCCCCCCCCCCCCCCCTTCTTTTCTCTCCTCCACCCCATCCTTTTCCCCCGTCTGCCTCTCCTTAAAATATGCTTTCCGTCGCCTCCTGTTCGCTCACCTACTTCTGTACTCAAACACACCAACTTTTGAAGGGCTGAGGGGGAAACACATGAAAATACCCTTTCCGACATCTAATAGTGTAAAGAAAAGAAGATGCACTTGTTGTTGAATGTTCTTGTAGAATAGTATAGAATAACAAACCGATTAATTTACTTCCTTTTAATAGTTTTTGTACGTCCCTCTTTGGTCCATTTCCACGTCTTTCTTATTTCATCCCAGGCAACACAAAATGTAATACGGTCATTTACAAGTGTTTAACTAAAAGTATGTTTCTCTTGATCTAGCCTATTGATTGGTCAAATCAGACAGATATATATTATTCATCTCACGCGTGTCTAGTTTCTCTCATTAGATGCATGAACAGTCTTAGCGAATGGATACCAATAGCCATTAATAATAGGCTAATAGGCATAGCATGTTGCCACACCGTCATGCAGTTCCGCGTTTGTACAAAGGGTGTAGTACTTGCTCATAGCGCTGACTTGGCAGAAAGTAATTTACAATATTAATTTCATTGCATGACTTAATGAGATAATTTTTTATTGATTTATTGGCCCAATTGTTATTATTTGAGATGATGGACTTATTATTAGTGACACAGTGGATCGTTTACAGTGTGTGAATATAATGATACTTTGTGTGAAATACATGGACTGACAACATCAAATTCCTACCTATACCATATGGCCTGTATACGTTTGAGTGGGCAGAAGGTGCACATTTATTTTTACTGCAGTTCTCTTCATAACCACCAGGAGTCAGACTATATGAACAGGCAGATGACATGAAGGTGTAATTCAGTGGTCACCAAATGGTCGATCTGCAGTTGATTCAGAAGCCCTGCGCACCAGGGCTGCATTCCCAACACGAATTAAATTATGGGGCGTTTCAGGTCCGAAGAGAAAATAATTGTACACTCGCAGACCCCGTTAAAAACGAGGGCTGAGGGGCTTACGTTGCAAACTTCCCTTGCTTGGCTAATCATTTGGACCGACGACAAATATGGCCACGGGGATTCCCCCAAGGGCTGAGGGTTTAGGCCCGAGGGCTGTCTACTTTGAGTTTGAAACGCAGCCCAGGTAGGTAAAGTGTCTCCATTTGGAACCATTCAATTTGTCTGAAAACACAAACTCGCCCTATCAGGCGAACCGGCAGATCTGTGGCTAAATCGAGTGCGCCTACTGTTGCTGGCCAATTGGATTGCTCAAATCACCGTGCCAACAGCTTCGAAGACCCGGCAACAGCGAAGTTTGATTTCATGACTTTTAAAAACATGACCAGAGAGACCGTCAAATAATACAGCAAATAGCTGCTGTTTTTATGAGTAAGTTTTGATTCGGCACTGTAAACACAGTTATTAATCACTATTACAAAATATAAAACGGCAGATGCAATGGATGAGTAGCCAAGTGTATAGATAGCCCAGCGTTTGTATTATTGTATTGTATTGTATTATAGCAGCTTATGTCTATTTTAATATCAATGAATATTTCACTTTCTCTGGTCATAGATGCGGCTCGAGTTTCGCCATCAGGTGGAAGACGGTGTCCGCTCTTTGCTCAGTCTAACGGGAGGAGAGGAACCGAAGGAGAGAGCAGTGACCGTCAGAGGTGGACCCTCTGCTGCTATCTCCCTACCTCCGCTGAGACTAATGCCGTGTTCAAAACTGGGCATTTTTTAAATCTTCTACTTCAGTGCGTTCAAGACAACTGGGTTCTCGGGAGAAAAAAAACTAGATCAGACTGGGAATAAATAGTTTTGAACGGTCATCCAACTCGGAATTTCAAGACGGAAACTCAGGCATCTTTTCTAGAGCTCCGCAAGGCACATCAGTCCGGTAAAATAAAAAATGGTCTGAGAAGAACATCGCTGGCATATATGGCCAATATGCTGTGTTAATCCGTTAGGCCTACTGCACAAACCGAATTCCTACAGAACTGATTGAGTTTGAGTTTATTTTTTACAGGGACAGTGCACATTAATCAACGTTTCAGTAAAAGTGCCGGTTTTAGTCAGCCTGCTAATTTCAACCGCAGTCCCTGGGCAGGTAAAAACAATTACAATATAGACAATCATTGAGCAGTGAGCACACGCAGAGCAACATAGGACAAGCAAGACATAGCATACACGCAGAGCAACATAGGACAAGCAAGACGTAGCATACAGATAGAGCAACATAGAACAAAAAGCAGCAAGACAAAATTCATAAAAGCAACAAAGTGTTTCCACACCTCACAGACAACAGACAACATGGAAAGTGGCAATACACAGCTAGGGATTATGATCACAAACCTGATTGACCTTTAGCAATGTCTTCATGCATTTTGTGAAAGTGTGATAGGTGGTGCAGTTATGTGTGTCTGGTGGCATAACTGTTTTATTAGGTTAATATAAATAATATGTAAGTCATGTTTTGAGGTTGGTGACCACTGGTGTAATTGATTGAAGTCTTCTTATTCCCTGTGTATCCACAGACAGTAATAAATTAATCCTGTTAGTGTCTTTACAACGAATCCTTCTCAACAACCGATAGAGTTCAGACTGTTGACCAGTCAGGTCAAGCAGCAGGTAACCTAGTGGTTTGAGCATTGGGCCAGTAACCAAAAGGTTGCTGGATTGAATCCCTGAGCGGACAAGGTAAAAATAACTGTTGTTCTAGGTCTGAACAAGGCAGTTAACCCATTGTTCCTCGGTACGCCGTCATTGTAAATAAGAATGTGTTCTTAACTGACTTGCCTAGTTAAATAAAGTTTTTTTTTTTTTAAGCTTGGTGTAGGCTACTACTATGTGCCCTAATAGACCAGCGGGGAGCTTAAAATGGTACCTACCACATACACTACCACCTCCCAGTAGGGCTGAGCAGTATACTGTATTTTACGATATACCAGTATTGACGCATGGATCGGTTTGAGTTTTTACTTGACCTTCTATAACGGTATTTGAATGTTTGGTTTGTTATATGTGATAAGCCGTGTTTAACGTCCATTTTTATAATTTACTTCGCTTACTTGAGTCATCCCTCTCCGCTCTCCCCCTATGCCGCTTTCCACACAGAACTAGCCCCGCCCCCTGTCACTCAACGAGCGCATGTGTTGCGCTCAATCTGCACCGTCAATGCAGCGCATTGCAACAATGTTGTTTTCGCTTTTCCCTCTTCATATAAATCCAGTAGTATTCTATAATTACACTATTAGTATGTTTCTTACATCTGCAAACAGCTAGTTTGTCTGTTCTTAGCAAGTTGGGCCTACATCTTGTTAGCCGATAATGCTAATCGCTAGGTAGCTAGCTAATACATGTACTGAGTCGGAGCAAACATAATTACTTATACAGCCTGATAATAGCAGTGATGATGTAGACCTAAATCAGCATGTTGTTTGCGCAACAGTACCTTCTAAATCAAAGAGGAATACAAAAAGCATTAATGTGTTAGCTACATGAACTAGCCAAGTGAAAACACACAATGTAGCCAAAGATTATAGGGTTCCCTAGGAAGCATTTATCAACAACTTGGTTCCTAAAAAAAAAACATTTTGGTTCCTACCCTATCACAATAACTCCTCCCTGGCATTTTCATTCGCCTTCATGTCAAACAACACTATTCAAAGTGCCCACTATCATATTCTAACTATGAATTAGAATAATAATTATATGTCCATGATTCCAACATTTCACCTAAGTTTTTGCTCCAAATCACAAGTCAAATGGCTATTGCAACATTAGGTACAAAATACGTTTGAGATTGTTTGCCCATATCGTGCAGCCCTACATGGCAGTGTGGAAATGATCTCAAATGAGTGCAGGAAATGCAGAAATGTATGAAAATGCAAAAAAATATATATATTGGGTTGAAGTTGAATTGAACAGTATAAAACAATCAGAATGGAGAAGGACCCATTGAAATCATGTAGAATGTATGTGTTGCCACCCCGAGGTCATGCACTACTTATAAAGACATTTTAGAAATGTTATAGTTTAAAAACATAAAATATCGTCAACATTTCTTTAAAATAGCGTGATATGATATTTTGTCCATATCGCCCAGCACTACCTCCCAGTAACGTGGGCTCCCCGCGTCTTTATCCCCAGTCAAGTCAAGCAAGTGTACTACTGTTTACCCCTATCCCTTTTAAAGTCCCGGGGGAAAGTTGACCAGCGGGCGGTTTAAATGATATTGTAATGAAACAGCAGGGAGCAGGTCTCGAACCCTCGACCTTCTAGCCCGAGGTCTGGCGCGCTATCGATTGTGCCGCAAAAGCATGCTCGTGCGGCAGAGTCGATTTCGTTACAGTATGTATCCCCGTCCACATAGACCATCCCACCCCTTCTCAACGCCCCCTTCCCATATGCCTCCCTGACACATAACTCTGGGATGAACCGAAATATCTCCTCCCTCAGTAAAATTCCATTCAGGCATAGGAGTCCCACTGAAGATCCAGGGGTCCAGTGAGGTTAGAGTAAATATGTCTGGATTGAGCGCTGTCCTACGGGGTATACGAAGCAAGTTAGATCTACTCAGGTTTTTTTTAAAGCTAACCAGCTTCAGTTAGCTTCACCTTCCAATTCAGGCTTCATCCTTACTACGACGGTGGATATTGCGCGGCCACCTGCCGCTAACCCTAGCATGTTGCACATGGCTAATCAAACGCCGAACTCTTCGTTGAGACAATGCTGAAACGTCAATCCATGGGCGAGTCAGTGCCACATTTTAATTTGTGCCGTAATTAAAACGAATCTTTATTTTATTTCTTATCCTTAATGCTGACTTGTCTGCTTATCAATGCACACCTTTTTTCCCCATTCCTTAAGTCATACTGTGCGTGAAGTTTAAAATGTATTCCGTCATTACTACATTTGCAAAGTTATATATTGTAAAAAAAAAATTACACAAAACATTTGATTAATACAATATTGAATCAGTCTTCCTCAAATCAAGGGTAGATGATGCAATCTTTGCAAGAGGGAGGCAATCTGATTTCAAATGGTTCTCAACTCATGGTCCAGACATTTCATTCAGGGTAAGTGGAGTTAGCCTGCCCCGGAGCTGGTTAGTTCTGAAGGATATGTTGCCATAGAAATTTACCTGGCTATCCCAAGTTGACCAAAGTTGCCTTGTTAACTCCTCAAACCTGTTTCATAGGATACCCCTCAGGGTGAGTGGTTTGTGTGTCAGGAGGGGGGGGGGGTAGTAAAGGTATGTTCTTTCACATGGAACATTCCGGGGAAAGAAGTTGTTACACACACACACCCTCTATCCCTCACATGCAAGTACAGTCCCACCACCTACATGGCAATATCTCCTCTCCCATACAGTTCACACATGCATACTAACCCTAATCCATAGCTAGTGTTTCTCCTTTCTCACACACGCCGTTCAGAGCATTTAACTCACATTTACAGATATCAAATCACAAGAGATAGTCTAAGACTTCATGGTCTGGCGTCCACATGTGGCGCTCCTAGTTATGTGTTGTGCTATGTCCCACTGCCCAGCCCCCTTCACACTCATACCTTCCTTACATCACACATTCCTTGCATGCGGTCCCATCTCTCTCCCCCATCAGCTGTCTGATTCTGGAGCCCCGTGGGTTAGATTGACACTTTCATGTACTCACACCCCAATTATCCTTGGAGTCTACTCACACACACACCATAGAAAGTGTGTGTCATACCTTCCTGAACCCAACCTCACCCACCTCTGGGCCTTCAGCCAATCTGCAGGACAAACACATATGCACTTAACCCTCAATGTCAGGACCCATTGATCCTGTGCAGTGTGTGGCCGAGTCAGTTCTACACCCTTTTCCAGAAGTGTACTTGCACTTTTCCCCAGCATGTTTTTAAAAGCATATGATTGGTACAAGCATTAGCTGGAGTCAGTTTACACCATTGCTCAATCCATACGAGAAAGAGCAAGTGTACAGTTGTGGAAAATGAGGATGCAGGCTCTGTGTGCCTAGTTCAGAGTGCGTTCATGTAATCCGTGAGAATTAAGAGTGCATCAGTCGCATTTGACAGATTAAGGCTTAACTGCATTAGTCAAATTAAGGGTTTATATCTCATCTCCTGGTCCTTTAAACCCATTACAAAGAGACAGAATAGTCCCAGGTTCAAACGCTTTCGGATTAAAGAGTTGAATCTTAAAGTGCAAAGAGCGACGACGTCTTCAAATTAGACACATTCACCAGCTTTTGATGGTCTGAGCCCGTATTCATGAAGCACCTCAGAGTAGGAGTTGTGATGTAGGATCAGGTCCCCCCTCTAATCTTATTCATTAGGCACTAAGGCAAAACTGATCCTAGATCAGCACTCCTGAGAAGCTTTATAAATAGGGGCCCTGGTCTGCAACAGGTCTAAAAACCCAAAGCCATAGCCCAATTCAGAACATGAAACTGTAGAGACGGGCTAGCCGACAACGGCAGGATAACAATGAGCACACTTCAGTGGGGAAGAGGTCTGTGTGTCGTGACTATGACAAGAAGCTGCCATGGGGGAGGGGAGGAATCGTCAGTGGCTCGTTTCACCTAGTTCTTGATTACCGTGGTCTTGTTTTGACTGATGTCACATCTATGCTAATATGGCTCAAATTCGCTAGCTAGCCAACCAGCAACTGTAACGATGTATTTAAGAGACAAGTGCTCATTAGGTTTTCAATAAACATTGGAGACTAAACAGATTGTTGGCATGGAAACTAAGCCAACAAAGTCTGTTTTGCCCCATAGTTTCGCAAGCGTCGCTTTTGTTGCTCAACAACCAACCTGTTGACGTTACAAAACCTGTTCAAAGAAACCAGAATGACATTTCACATCACATTTAAAAAAGAGAAGCAAAGCAAGACGCAAAATGTTATACCAATTTCTTTTAGACTTTATTATTCCATTTTAAATGTATGCATCTCAAGTGGACAACTTACATAAAACCCAAGGGCTATCTGGGAATTGTCTACCAATGGATGTACTCAGCCACGGTGGGAGCAGGGGATACAAATCGGAAGACACCATTTAAACTTCGAGGGGGGGGTAGGTAAGAGGTGGAGGGTTTCTGCCAGGCGCCGAACACCGCCAGTATCATTCAGCCCAGTGCTCGTTGTGCAGAAGGGAATACTGGTAAACATGGAGGACTCAATGCAGTGGACCTGGAGAGAGAGGAGTGAGGGAGAGAAAGTGTGCAGGAACAGAAAAGAGGGGGAGAGAAATTGGTTTCAGTCATACTGGCTTGACATCTGCCTTCCTGGCTAGAGTGGATAGACTGGCTGGCACACCATAAGCCAGGTCCTGCAGGCTATTCAAATCAAATTGTATTGGTCACATACACATGGTTAGCAGATGTTATTGCGAGTGTAGCGAAATGCTTGTGCTTCTAGTTCCGACAACTACCTAATACACATAAATCTAAGTAAAGGAATGGAATAAGAATATATATAAATATATGGACGAGCAATGACAGAGCGGTAAAGGCAAGATGCAGTAGATGGTATAAAATACAGTATATACATATGAGATGAGTAATCCAAGATATATAAACATTGTTAAAGTGATTAGTGATCCATTTATTAAAGTGGCCAATGATTTCAAGTCTGTATGTAGGCAACAGCCTCTTATTCAATTCACATTCCATGAGTGTGCCCCAATATTACAGAAAGTCCATTACTGGACAAAGGTTGGCTTTAGTGTTTTAGGAGTCTTATCAGGACACAGTGACTGCATGTGAACTTACATTTCCTGTGAGCCTAGCTCCTCCTCACGACGCCTCCGCCACACTCTTCAGACAGGCTGCAAACGCCTCCATCAGATCCTTACAGTCACCGCCCTCCTTCACACTGCAGAGAGAACACAACCACATGGTTAGGACCTCTGAGGTGGGGGACCTTGGATCCTCTCCTCCAATGCTAGTAACAGTTTGACAGATCTTTGAAGCATTTAGATAGGTTGGCATTGAGCTCAGCACCAAATGATCCCTGTTAACTCAGCTAAAGATGTTTTGGCGTCAAGCAGTCAGCCCTGAAGTTTCCTGGTCCTACCCTGTCCCAGTATGACCTTTTCTAAACAATGTTGGCATTCCTCAGATTGACTTGGTTCAGACTGGTCATACAGACAGACACCGCCCTCACTAAAAGGAGGAGTGAACTGGTTACATAGGTAGAGAGTGTTGGCAGACTGGTTGAGGGAGATTATTTCAGGAACTCGGCACCAAACTGCGGGCAGACACTGACACAACGCATTAGGGTGATGGGGCGAAAGGGAGCGAGGGAAAGAGGGCGGCGGTAGCGAGAGAGAGATAAACCCATCTGTGAGGGAGAGCGGACATCAGACGAAAAGTACGGGTAGGAGGGCAATGGTCAGAGACTGCAGTAGGGGATGGATTGACTGACATGGCTGTCTGCAACCCCACACTACCTCACCAGGGTGCATTTCAGGGTGCCCCCCCCGGTTCCATGCCTCCTCCCACCCCATCCCCTTGTCACTGGGCTGATCTCTATGATGTAACTCACAGCTGGTTTCTGCAGATTAAAAAGGTTTATGCAGCTGGTTGCTAGGGGGGGGGGGGAGAAGGGTCATTTGTGAATCTGTAGTGTGTGTCAAGTCACTGAATGCATAAGAGTACGTGTGTGTTTGGCAGAGGCATGGGGGAGGGAAGTGATGCGAAGGCAGCAGAGATGACCCAACAGCAGCAGCACAGAGGACCTGGCCCTGAGGCTGTGTGGCCAGATAATCCATCCACCATAAACACCCCCTGCTTTTACCACATAGAGGAAGTGCAAAAAAACAGATATGGCTGGACCAAACCTATGAGAAGCAGGAAGGGGGGGATAAACCCAAAACAGGCAGCCATTTTAATAATGAAATTACATTGAACTGTAATGGAGGGAGGGAAGGGAAAGAGGGATGGATAGAAAGACATTCATTCTGCCACTTGTGGGGCACAGCCCGGGGCCTCGTCAACCAAACCAATTAGGCTTCGTTATATAATGCTGCCTGAACAGAACATAACTCTCCTCTCTGTCCGGCTTCAGCGCCACAAATTATTGGGGGAATCCTTTGTGAATGAACCAAGGGGATAACTTTTGGGGTTTGAATATACTGTACATAAAAAAATAGTTTCAAGTTAAAATCTTGGGATTGAGTGATACACATGCAAGAGTCATCTGCCGCAGAGTGTTACCTCTGGGCATCATAGAGGTTGCAAAGGCAGCGAATGGTGACATCACCGTGATAGCGATCACACAACATGAGGGGGGTGGGAGGCATCAGTCACGTTACGGCACCGCCCCCATTTTGGCATGGCAATGGGCACCGACCACTTTAAGGCGCATCACAGAGCAAGTTAAAGAGGGTAGGATAGGGTGGCAAGGGCTGGGTTTGTATGGAAGGAAGATGACCGATCAGGTGGTTGGACTGGTGGAAACACAGCCTTTAAAATCATGAAATTAAGATGTGAATTATTTAAGGCAGTCGGCCGGCCACTAGTTGTGCATGGGTGAGCGGTTTGTTTATTAGCAATTGCTAATAACCCGTGAATTATTTAGGGCTGTCGGCCAGCCACTAGATGTGCATGGGTGAGCGGTTTGTTTATTAGCAATTGCTAATAACCCGTTCGATTTAGATACGTTTCTGCTTATAATGTCCAACATTTTGGTAGACTGTTAAGTCAACTTGTCTGTAATTAGATACATGCAGCTTCTTTTCTGTCATTAAACAGTTGAAGTCAGAAGTCATTAAAACTTGTTTTTCAGCCACTCCAAAAATGTCTTGTTAACAAACTGTAGTTTTGGCAAGTCGATTAGGAGAGTAGTTTTTCCAACAATTGTTTAGACAGATTTCACTGTATCACAATTTCAGTGGGTCAGAAGTTTCATACACTAAGTTGCATGTGCCTTTAAACAGCTTGGAAAATTCCAGAAAAAGATGTCATGGCTTTAGAAGCTTCTGATAGGCTAATGGACATCATTTGAGTCAATTGGAGGTGTACCTGTGGATGTATTTCAAGGCCTACCTTCAAACTCAGTGCCTCTGCTTGACATCATGGGAAAATCAAAAGAAATCAGCCAAGACCTCAGAAAAAAAAAAATTGTAGACCCACACAAGTCTGGTTCATCCACGGGAGCAATTTCCAAACACCTGAAGGTACCACGTTCATCTGTACAAACAATAGTACGCAAGTATAAACATGGGACCACGCAGCCATCATACCGCTCAGGAAGGTGATGCGTTCTGTCTCCTAGAGATGAAAAGTGCAAATCAATCCCAGAACAGCAAAGGACCTTGTGAAGATGCTGGAGGAAACAGGTACAAAAGTATCTATATCCACAGTAAAACAAATCCTATATCAACGTAACCTGAAAGACAGCTAAGCAAGGAAGAAACCACACCAAAACCGCCATAAAAAAGCCAGACTACGGTTTGCAACTGCACATGGGGACAAAGATTGTACTTTTTGGAGAAAGGTCCTGTGGTCTGATGAAACAAAATAGAACCGTTTGGCCATAATGACCTTCGATTTGTTTGAAGGAAAAAGGGAGGCTTGCAACCCGAAGAACACCATCCCAACCGTGAAGCACGGGGGTGGCAGCATGATGTTGTGGGGGTACCTTGCTGCAGGAGCGATTGGTGCACTTCAAAAATAGATGGCATCATGAGGGAGGAAAATTATGTGGATATATTGAAGCAACATCTCAAGACAGTCAGGAAGTTAAAGCTTGGTCACAAATGGGTTTTCCAAATGGACAATGACCCCAAGCATACTTCCAAAATGGTTTAAGGATAACAAAGTCAAGGTATTGGAGTGGCCATCACCAAGCCCTGACCTCAATTCCATAGAAATTTGTGGGCAGAATTGAAAAAGTGTGTGCCGAGCAAGGAGGCCTACAAACCTGACTCAGTTACACCAGCTCTGTCAGGAGGAATGGGCCAAAATTCACCCAACTTATTGTGGGAAGCTCGTGGAAGGCTACACAAAACGTTTGACCCAAGTTAAACAATTTAAAGGCAATGCTACCAAATATTAATTGAGTGTATATAAACTTCTGACTCATTTGGAATGTGATGAAAGAAATAAAAGCTGAAAGAAATAATTCTCTACTATTATTCTGACATCTCACATTCTTAAAATAAAGTGGTGATCCTAACTGACATAAAACCGGGAATTTTTTTATTTGATTGAATGCCAGGAATTGTGAAAAACTGAGTTACTGTATTTGGCTAAGGTATATGTAAACTTCCGACTTCAGCTGTATGTTACCCTAAGACTAAATACATCCTTGTTCACCAGAATGTCATAAATCAATATAATGAATGCTTTAATCTGGTTGACATTGGTAAAGTTCTGTAATCTCTGCATCTTTTGCAGAGCAAAGATGTTTAGGGACCGGGGAGAAATGACATTAAAATAAAAAGTGAAAGACTGCGCAAAATCTCCAAATCAGCTGTTTGATCAGTTTCAAGGGAATATACTGAACCAAAATATAAATGAAGCATGTAACAATTTCAAAGATTCTGAGTTTCAGTTCATGAGGAAAATCAGTCAATTGAAATAAATTCATTAGGCCCTAATCTATGGCTTTCACATGACTGGGAATACAGATATGCTTTTGTTAGTTACAGATAACTTCTTTTAAAAATGGGCCTCATTATCTCATCACGGTATTTTTGTGCATTCATATTACCAATCTATGAAATGCAAATTGTGTTAGTTTTCCACAGCTTATGCCTGCCCAATACCATAACCCCACCACCACCATGGGGCACTATTCACAATGTCGACATCAGCAAACGTCTTGCCCACACAATGCCATACACATGATCTGTGGATGTGGGGCCAGTTGTACGTACTAACAAATTCCTTAAAACGTGGTTGAATAGGCAGCTTATGGTAGAGAATACATTTTGCCTACATTTGGTGTATCATTTAACTGCAAGAAATGCTTAATTCTGCCAGAGTTAATAATATTCAGGCTATGTAAGAGGTTATATACCTATAGTCAGTATCCATATTTAAATTTCCATTTAACCCATCTGAACAGTAGGCTTCAGTTCAGTTGACGTACCATATGCTTATTTAAAGTCCCCATCTTTTGACTGTCAAATTTGTATAGCGCCTCACAATCAAACAGCATCTGCCTTTACCCTTCACTACATCTTTCCCTTGTTAGTATCCTAAAGGAACTCCTGCGCAATTCTGAGTATCAATCAAGACTGCAGAACTCAGACTAAAAAAAAAAGCATTGGTTTGGAGTAGAAGTCAACTGATTAATTAGGGCCGATTTCAAGTTCATCAAAATCGGTAATCGGCGTTTTTGGACGCCGATTACATTGCAATCAATGAGGAAACTGCGTGGCAGGCTGACCACCTGTTACACGAGTGCAGCGTCAAAAGGACCTTGTGGCTGCAATGAGCCAAGGCAAGCTAGCGTTAAACTTATCTTATAAAAAAAAAAAAATCTTAACAATCACTAGTTAATCACTAGTTAATGCTTGAAGCACAGCGCTGTTTATGACTTCAAGCCTATCAAATCCCGAGATCAGGCTGGCAATACTATAGTGCCTATTAGATCATTCAATAGTCAAAGCTATATGAAATACAAATGGTATAGAGAGAAAGTCGACGCGTCATAATCCCTATAATAACTACAACTTCTTAACTGGGAATATTGAACCACCAGCTTTCATATGTTCTCATGTTTTGAGCAAGGAACTTAAACATTAGTTTTTCTACATGGCACATATTGCACTTTTACTCTCCAACACTGTTTTTGCATTATTTAAACCAAATAGAACATGTTTCATTATTTAATTGAGACTAAATAGATTTCATTTACATATTATATTCAAATAAGTGTTCATTGTTCATTCAGTATTGTTGTAATTGTCATTATTACAAATATATAAAAATCGTCCGATTAATCGGTATCGGATTTTTTTGGTCCTCCAATAATCGGTATCGGTGTTGAAAAATCATAGCTAGGCTGTCCCAATGGAAAATAAGGGATGCTTAAAAAAGGGTACCAAAGCAGGGGGAACCATCCAGACCAGTACA
This sequence comes from Oncorhynchus mykiss, assembly GCF_013265735.2. NCBI lineage: Eukaryota > Metazoa > Chordata > Actinopteri > Salmoniformes > Salmonidae > Oncorhynchus > Oncorhynchus mykiss. The sequence continues at coordinate 62,927,825 of NC_048576.1, forward strand.
CTAAAGAAAAGAGAGTAGGGACATGAAACCAACATCATCCAGTTTGTGAGCAGCGCCCAACATTTAAACAGCTTTGAAGTTGGTTACTGGGCCTGTCTGAGTGGGGAACTAAGAGTGACCTAAAGTCACGACACGGTGAAGAGTTCAATGGCATTGGGACGCCTGCGAGTGAACAACTATGGAGGGAACTAAGGGAAGGCCCACAATGACAGGGATATCATTCTAGGACCAACACAAAACATTGTCTGAGTCTCAAATGGTTCACTGGGCTCTGATCAAAAGTAATGCACTATATAGGGAATAGGGTGTAATCTGGGACAGAATAATTATCTACAGAGCAGGAGGAGAAGAAAGATCAAAGCTGTGATAAAAATAAAGAAAATAACTGCAAATGACTTGGTTGGTTTCCAGCTGGAACCCCGTTGTAGCTACGGGGTCTCGAATTGCATTGACAGTGCATACCATCCACGTAAACCATACTTTCTGTCAAGCAGAGCAAGCACACACACGTCTACATACAAGCCATAGGCCAGGGTCTGTGTGGAAGGCTAGAGTGTTGGCTTACAGGTTACACACAGTTAAGGAAGACTACCAAAGTTACCACAGAACCACATTTCAAAGTACACAGCAGGACCCATACGGGGAGCAGACATCCTGCAACATTTTAATGCTTAAAGGGGCCGTTAGTTATCCGAGTCACATTCACACAGCTAACTTCTAGGTCTCCATGTCCTGACTATGAGATACACTACATACCGCGGGTAACAGGGAGGTCAGTAAGGCCCCTACAAAGCACACAAACACCAGGTTCAAAGGTCAGTCAATGCAGGTTCTAGAATGATAAGGCCGGGGGACACAAACTGAGCTCAGTGCTTTCCAGGGAACTTGTTTGGCCCAGTGCCAAACTGACCCCTAGACCCTACTTCTGTGTACTTCTGGATAACCAAGGATTATGCAGGTGTAACCAACATGAAATTTGTTTGAGTTTGAAGCCGTCAAGGTGACTCCAACAAATCCATGTCTTTCTAGGTGACATGTCTTGGGCACGTCAAGCCAGCCAAGAAGGCTGCAGTTAGCTGTGCATATAAGTTTATACAGTACGTTTGCAAGTTCCAAGGGAAGTCGGCAACATGATTATGATCTACGGCCATAGGACCCGGACATGGTATCCTGGACGTTTACACACCAATCCATGCATGACTATTTATGATTCACGAGTGGAAGCTCAAAATACATCGTCCTGGTATAGATTACTCAGTCAGCCCTCTGGTACTGCTAGCTACGCTGCCTTCAGCAGGTCCACTGCCGTCACGTGGGCCAGGTTACAGTACCATTTGGGCTCGTCGATGACAAAAAGCCCCAAGGACCGTGAGGTAAACAGTAGAACCCCCGGCCTGTAGGTTAGCAGTACAACCGTTGCCTGTAGGATTAACAAAGTGTCCTGAAAAATTGCACCAACACAGCACAGGGCCCTTGACTCATTTTCAAAGTAGATGTGATTTACTGTGGCATAGACCAAAGTGCTGTACACTACAAAAAAAATATAATAATTATAAAAAGAAATTGCAATATATGCCCTTGACCCAAGTGTTGAGAAATCCTTCATCTAGTTCCTAATGCAAAACGTACAAATTATAAAAGTATAAATGCTGAGGTAAAAGGGCACTTGAAGCAAAGTGAACTATAGTAAAGGCCTACAACATGCATCAACACTACACTCCATTCATAAAAGGTGCCATACCACAAACACAGGGAACTTAATGCAAGGACAATTCAATTCACCATGACTCAAGACCGCTATAGGCCCACTGAAAATGTTACTAAAACAAAACTTTACATCCAGCAGCCAACCTAGCCCATCCCTAGCATGCCCTGCAACCTACCACACCCTAAACCCTTATCTCATCCCTCACACCCATCGGGCAGGACGTATCTGGCCTATACAGCCTGAGACACTCCAGGCCCTAGCCTATCCTAGCCTAGCCTATCCTAGCTCCAAACCCTGCAACAACACATCCAAATACAACACCAAGGGTCAAGACGCATCTTGGTTTTGGTGCAAAGTCAATGTGAAGATTGACAGAGTTGAAAACCGCTGAAGGCTAGAGTAGACACGTTACATCAGCCATCGAACCAGGCTTTGACATTGCACTGTCATTGAGCCCTCACACACAAACACCCAGGTCTCCTGTGTCTACGCATTTCTAGAGATAAAACCAGCAATAATTTCACTCTGCACTAATCTTGCAGAGGGAGGACGGGGGGGTGCACACCTGTCGGGACAATGAAGCAGTGAGTTAGCGACGGCTAACGCTCACTCAGCGCGCTGTTGACACAGCAAGGCCAGGGAAGCTGAGCGGGGACAGACATGGCAACATAACGAGGGGGGTGGAGTGGGGCAGCGAGCGGGAGAGAACATGACGTAGGCAAATTCCCTGCCTTCGATCAGGCGTGTGCGAGAGAGACTGCCGTGCTTTGACCCCCAAGACCCCTACGTGCGGACCCCCCATTACACTACAATAGGACCCCCCACTCTCCTAACGACAATTTAAATTCAGTTACATTTAGAACATTGGAATTGGGATTCTTGCATCACCATGCACTGCATTACCCAACTGTTCCACCATTTTATCATGGCGCAACACAAGGACGCCACACGACATCAGCTCATCATGCACCACTTTAGCCTATCTCTAAACCTGCAAGTGACGGAGGTGGGGGGGATTCCACTAGCCGCTTCAAATAAACACAACTCGACACTGAAATCCACTTGGATACACTGGGAACCTCCAAGTGAAATGCACTTGAAGCACTGCGGCTTTGCCATGTCCATCCATGGCTTCCAACTCATTGGATGGACATCCCGGAGACGTTGGCCCCGGTGGCAATGGAGGACACGAACAGAGAAAACCACATCTGTCCGTACGGACACTCACCATTTGTCCAGGTCCGCCTTGATGCTTGCACATGCGGCAGGGACAGGGGCCTCAGCCGGAGCGGCGGTCTCGGAGTCTGACATGTCTGTAGAGTTGCTGTGTGTGGGAGTGTCTCCTCTGTACGCCTGTGGGTTGAGTGTTCCAGAGAGGAAGAGAGTGAGAGGAGAGGAGAGCAGAGGAGCGTGTTAGTGGGAGGGGCAAGTGAACACATGAGGGGAGGGGAGAAAAAGTAACGGGGCAGGACACATGTGAAAATAAGGGGCAGCTCAGTGACCCAGACAAAGTTCAGAGGGAAAATAAATCAAGTGGAAAGATGGAGTAGAGTAGAGAATAGTTCAATAGACTAAAAACGACACTTCAAATACCATGAAATGCCAGATGGATACCCTTAATGTTCATGTAGGCCTAAAATTCATTCACCAACGATGTGGCAGTTGGCAACCCATACCGACAACCGTCGATTAAAGCAGCGGACAAAGCAAAAGTACAATTTTGCGCGCACTTCGCAACTGTTGCGCACGTTTCGCGGCCCGTGCGCGCACACGAATATGGAGCGCTGAGCGCATCAGAAGGAAACATTTTTAAATCCATCAAAGCGAAAGGATCCCTGCACGACCCATGGACGAGTGCCACCTACTGGCCTGTTCAAGAAATGACGCACCCACTGTAGTAAATGCCCGAAAAGGTCACCCCAAATAATGATGGATAACGTATACCTCAGTTGGTAAGCAAAGCACGACTCCTACAATTAACCTATAGCTAAACTTTTTTTTAAAAACGAAGATTATAACTACTAGTAGTCCATACAATAGTTTTTTTTTAAATCAAGCATGTTTAGGCTATGGAACATAATGGGCGTGTTTGAGTGGTAAAGCGAAAGCAACCGACTGCCGAGGAGTGAAGTCAGGGAGGTGCATGTGAGAAATCCGAAAGTCAGACACTAATGTGGTTTTCAACCAGCAAGGCTCAGATCATTGTTCTTTATAATGTCGAAATAAACATGGCTCCAACCGCCACATCACACACAAACTGAACTGGTATGCGTGTGCATTGTACAATCAATGACAGAGAGAGACTAAACTATCACATTAAATGTATACATATTATCCCACTGTATAGCCTACGTGAAGTTAGTTCCTGTTTCAGTCTGGTCTTTGGTCACGTTGACTTGGGTCAAACAAACATCCTAATGATTGGTTGACAATAAAGCCTCCCACAATGCAGGTGATGGATGCAGGATGAAGTGCAGAAACTTGCAGTCACATCTTCATGACCTTTGATCATATGATTTCTGTAAAGCTCATGCAGTCCACTTGTCAACACACTTAAAAGCGGTGACCAACGACGGTCCCCGACCAGACAAAAGCGATCTGCTCGAACGCTCCCAATTTCCTCGGCCAAGGCGGCAGTGTCAGTCAGGCCCAATTCGCGCCCTTGCATGAACAGATCTATGGGGTTCTCAAGGGCACGGACATACAACCGTCATACAAGTTGTTATCTTCAAAGGCTACCGGCAGAAGTCAGTGCCATAGTTTGATAGCCAATGTTCAGTAACCAGCCACGTGTTTATAGAACATTAAGTAACCAAACCATTTTCTCGCCAACCATGAACAGTTACGAACCCATTTAATATTAATCGAGCCTGGGCAAGGATGCGAAATAAATCCAGATGAGTAGCCTACATCAAAGTAGACTACACATGTACAGGGTGGGGGAGACTACGGAAATTCATTTCAGTTCGTGTTCAAACTCCGTGGTAAACTTTCATAAAACTGTCATTATTTGGTTTTATATTACTCTGTATATTTTTTTTTTAATTGTTCATACATATTTTAAATAACTATCGTAATTAATTCAAACACACTACACTCCGAGGACATACAGCTAATACAATTTTTAGTGTGCACATTCTGCTACGCAAAAACCACACTCATTTTAAGTATACAAAGGCTAATAGCATTGACTCTATGTAGGCTACTACACAATTCGAAACGCACATTTACTGTCAAGCATTTGCATTTTGGCAGCTGTCATTGCGACCAGTCACATAAACCAAAAGCCTAACCACAGGTAACGTAACGGCTCGCATATCAGAAGAGCCGAATCTATTTTTTAAAATATATATTTTTTTAATGAACAATCAAAAGATTTAAATGAATAGAATTAACGAATTCAAAGAACGAAAAAATAAATACAATTCTATAGGCCTAAATGCTCAAGTGCACACACGTTCTTTCTGACTGTCTGCTCAGAATAACAGCCTCACCTGTTGTTCCTGTCAATCAGACACACCGAGCCAACTCCCTCACAGTCACACACTTAGCAGCAGAGGAGAGAGAGGAAGGACAGCTGTGAAAAAAACAGCTGGAAAATGAGTCGGAAGCACAGTAGCATTTGGATGCATTCTAATAATGTAGACAATGTTAGAGCACAGTGTAGAATTTTCCAAAACATATCCTCATATAAAGCCAGTTCTACGCACAACCTACACCAGCATATGTGAACTGTGCACCCAACTGTGGAGCTAGCTGTAGCGGAGCTTCGAGAAACTAGCGGGTCCTGCTAGTGATAGTGGTGGAGCCAGCACCTCCACACGTGGAGATGTATCCACTCAGTCAAGTCGGCCTACTCCGCGACCCACACCAACGCAGTCTTCTATGGACCAGTTTATACCAAAGTCCATGTCTGTATGGCAAAACAAAGCCAAAATGATATTGAATAGGCTAAAATGATTGCCACCGATTTCCAGCCATTTTCGACCGTGGAGTCCCGAGGTTTTAGAAATTATAGCAATAGTCTAAATCCAATGTACACAGTTCCAAGCAGGAAAACCCTTTCAAAATCACTTATTCCACAACTGTACAAGAGCACACAGGTTTCAGTGCTGGAAAGAGTCCAAAAAGCTACTGCAGTTTGCCTTACCACTGACTGCAGGACATCAAGGGTAACCACTTCTTACACGTTGGTTTCATGTCACTTCATTGAAGATTTTTTTATGTCTAGTTTGAGTTCAGCGACAGACACAACTCAGAGAACTTGGCAGAGGAACTGTTGAGAGTGGCAAGAGAATGGCAAGTAGATGGAAAAGTGGTCTGTTGTGTTAGCGACAATGCAGCTAATATAACCAAAGCCATGAAAATGTTAAAATGGACCCACCATTAATGTCTTGCCCACACAATCAACCTGATTGTAAGAGATGCTCTGAAGGTGATGAACCCCACTGTGGACAAAGTGAAAGCAGCTGTGGAATACTTCCACAGGAGCACAGTAGGTGCTGAACAACTAGTCTACACAACGCCAGATGGGGATGCCTGAGCTGAGGCCTAAACAAGACTGCAAATACAAGGTGGAATTCAACATTTAAATGTTGCAGCGGTTTCTTGAGTCAAAGGATGCCATCATCGCTACCCTGGCCATTGTCAATGCACCTGTTGATGCTCTGACCCAAGAGGAATGGGAGGTGGTGGTGGAGGGGGTGTGCAGAGTCCCGGAACCCTTTGAGCAGGTCACTGTGGAGATCAGTGGAGAGAGGTACAGTAATCAGTTATTACTACATCATTATTTAATACAGTATTATATATGTATATGAGCAGTAGATAAGAGTGTAGTATCAGTAGACAAAACATGAACCTGAACCAATAAGTTACTGTTCTCTCTTTTCAGCTATGTGACAGCCTCAAAAATGATACTCCTGGTTAAGGGTCTGCAGCGAATCACAGCCAGCCGCCAGAGAGAAGCAAATGTAACAACAGGACATGTGACAGAGTTGATGGACACCCGATGTTCAACAATAGACAGAAAGTTCCACAGAATGGAATATAATCACATGCTATCAGAAACCGCTGCACTTGACCCCAGGTTTAAGAAGTTAGCCTTCAGTGATGCCCGAGCGATTGATGAGGCTCATCAAAAAATAACCTCAGCAGCAGGGAGGGACAGCCCCAGCAGTCATCTGGCTCAGGCACCAGGGCAACAGGACGAAGAGGGAGCAGATGGAGTAGAAGCACCAGTAGTAGTGCCACAAATGTCTGCTGTTTGGATGCTGTTTGACGAGAGAGCAACTGGGGATGCAGCACGAAGGAGTCCCTCAGCCATAATGGAGGGCCGATCCTATTTGGAGGATCTCCTCTGAGCTGGCGAAGAACAAGGCCTCTGTCTACCCAAGGCTTACTAAAGTCATGACAGGGAGACTCTGCATAGTGGCCACATCCGTTCCCTCTGAGAGGGTCTTCTCGAAAACAGGACAAATAATTACTGAGAGAAGAAAACGCAACAGCCCCTCAAAAGTGAGGCAGCTTGCATTACTGAATGCAAATCTCTAATAAAAGCAAAATATGGTCAGCATTGCTGTGTGCTGCTGGTTATAACATGGAAATAAAGAAGAGAGAGAGAAAAAGGGACCAGTTTAATGTTTTAAGTGGGATGCTGCAGATTGGCACATTATTTATTTTTGTATTTTATTTCACCTTTATTTAACCAGGTAGGCTAGTTGAGAACAAGTTCTCCTTTACAACTGCAACCTGGCCAAGATAAAGCAAAGCAGTGCAACACAAACAACAACACAGAGTCACACTTGGAATAAACAAACATACAGTCAATAAAACAATAGAAAAAGTTTATATACAGTGTGTGCAAATGAGGTAGGATAAGGGAGGTAAGGTAATAAATAGGTCATAGTGGCAAAATAATTACAATATAGCAATTAAACACTGGAGTGATAGATGTGCAGAAGATGAGTGTGCAAGCAGAGATAATGGGGTGCAAAGGAGCCAAATAAATAAAATAAATAACAGTATGGGGATGAGGTAGTTGGATGGGCTATTTACAGGTGCAGTGATCTGTGAGCTGCTCTGACAACTGGTGCTTAAAGTTAGTGAGGGAGATATGAGTCTCCAGCTTCAGTGATTTTTGCAGTTTGTTCCAGTCATTGGCAGCAGAGAACTGGAAGGAAAGGCGGCCAAAGTAGGAATTGGCTTTGTGGGTGACCAGTGAAATATACCTCCTGGAGCGCGTGCTATGGGTGGGTGCCTCGTGCATGTCCATTAATAGCTCCTATAGATTCATATTCACCACGAGAGGCTCAACTCTAGTTCTAATTAAATTACCATTAACTGCCACCCAATTACCTTGTCCTGCAGCGGGACTGGATTTCACCGGAATGAACAGGGACTTCAGTTCAATGCATAACTGGAACAGGAACACCAATGTACTAAAAGCAGTAGGCGTACACTACACATAGTACACTACACTACACATAGTACACTACACATAGTACACTACACATAGCAGCAGTGCACCTCTCAGACCCTCTTGACATGAGAGTTACATGTACATAGCCCGTGTTTGAATCAACGAGAACACCTTGGAGCCTAAGCTTTTACAAAACATACAGAAACTTGGTCGAAGTCAGCGCATGGCTGTTGAAGTGTATTCCCAGGGCATCTGTTCTTTCACCTCTGTAGGTGATAGCTGTTCTTCCTCTGTCCATCCAAAGCCTTCTGCTTGTTACAATGAGCTACATAGCAAGGACATTACGGAGGCCGGAGACAAAGAGATCATGGTGGCACACAATAAAAGTATCCATCGTGCCAAAACTGACCACAGAACAGCTTTAATCCCAGTGTAAAGTATCAAATCCCATCTATCCGTGCAGATGTCTGATCGTAGTCTTGTGTGACAGCAGGTGTATTGAGGAATTGCGATGCTGAAGCCTCCAAACACCTTCAACGGTTTCCTAAGGTACCGGTGAATGTGATCCTATGGACAGAGGGGGTGTGTTGCAGTTGGGTCTGTGTGTTTGTGTCTGTGTCTCTGTGTGCACTGCACTACAGTAACGTATAGAGTGCCATAGAAGCCCTGGGGGAGGTAGTGGACTTTCCTTTACACAAACTAAGCAGAGCCAACCCCTTTCACTGGAGAGAGAGAATTCACAAAATGGGACAAACACCAAATTGAGACTCTGCATGCAGAATTCTGCAAAAATGTCCTCTGTGTACAACGTAAAACACCAAATAATGCAGAGCAGAAGTAGGCCGATACCCGCCAATTATCAAAATCCAGAAAAGAGACGTTAAATTCTACAACCACCTAAAAGGAAGCGATTCCCAAACCTTCCATAACAAAGCCATCACCTACAGAGAGATTAACCTGGAGAAGTCCCCTAAGCAAGCTGGTCCTGCCTCTGTTCACAAACACAAACAAATCCCACAGTTCCCCAGGACAGCAACGCAATTTGACCCAACCAAATCGTGAGGGAAAAAATATATAATTACTTGACACATTGGAAAGAATTAACAAAAAAACAGAGCAAACTAGAATGCTATTTGGCCCTTAACAGAGATTACAGAGGCAGAATACCTGACCACTGTGACTGACCCAAACTTAAGGGAAGCTTTGACTATGTACATACTCAGTGAGCATAGCCTTGCTATTGAGAAAGACTGCCATAGGCAGACCTGGCTCTCAAGACAAGACAGGCTATGTGCAGACTGCCCACAGAATGAGGTGGAAACTGAGCTGCACTTCCTAACCTCCTGCCAAATGTATGACCATATTAGAGATACATATCTCCCTCAGATTACACAGATCCACAAAGAATTTGAAAACAAACACGATTGTGATAAACTCCCATGTCTACTGGGTAAAACACCACAGTGTGTTGTCACAGCAGTAAGATTTGTGACCTGTTGCCACAAGAAAAGGGCAACCAGTGAAGAACAAACACCATTGTAAAAACAACCCATATTTATGTTTATTTATCTTCCCCTTTGTACTTTTAACCATTTGCACATCGTCACAACGCTGTATATATACATAATTTGACATTTGTAATGTCTTTATTCTTTTGGAACTTCTGTGAGTGTAATGTTTACTGTTCATTTTTATTGTTCATTTCACTTTTGTACATTATCTATTTCACTTGCTTTGGTAATGTTAACATATGTTTCCCATGCCAATAAAGCCCCTTGAATTGAATTGAGAGAAGTTGCAACAACCCCTTTTAGAAAGAGAGGGAGAGCAGAGGAGGGATAAGGACAGAGAGAGATATGATAGGCGCAGAAAGAGATATGATAGGCGCAGAGAGAGATAGAGGCTCTGCCAACCATTTTAGGTGAGTGAGTGAATGAGCAAGGGAGAAGAAAAAAAGCACAGTAAAGACAACTCTTTGAGGAAGAAAAGGAGGGAGAGAGAACAAGAGAGAGAGAAAAGGGTGGAGAGAGAGAGGCACCATGGTTAGATTCCACATGGGCAGGATATGACAAATAATTGTTTTGTCTTGGTAGGGGAGGAGTGTTTCAGATGGTTTTTCAGGTCCTCTCTCTCTCTTTCTCTCTCTCCCCCTCTCTCTCTACCCCACTACCCCTCACTCTCTCTCTACCCCCTCACTCTCTCTACCCCCCACTCTCTCTCTCTCTCTCTCTACCCCCCACTCTCTCTCTCTCTCTCTACCCCCCACTCTCTACATCCCTTTCTCTACCCCCCACTCTCTCTCTCTCTCTCTCTCTCTCTCTCTCTCGCTTTGTTGTCTCTTCACACCCTCCCTCTAATCGTTTTGTTTTCCTCATCTTTGTGGTTTCATCACTGGTTTGCATAAGATCAGGCTGGCCAACTCTTCTTCAGGCTCCTACAGAGATCACATCTACCTGAGTCTATCATCCATAGCCACACCCCTGGCCTGAAGCCACATCCCCCATTCCTCTACTCCACATCACATCACATCAAGCCAGCACAGCACAAATACAGCCACACCTAGAATTATTGTTTTAGTAACAGTAAGCAGTGGAACATTTTGAGAGAAAAAGACAAGCGAGAGAGAGAGAGAGAGAGAGAGAGAGAGAGCGGAGGAGGAGAGGAGATGGGGGAGAGAGAGAGAGAGAGAGAGAGTGGGGGGTAGGGAGAGGGATGTAGAGAGTGGGGGGGAGAGAGAGAGAGAGAGAGAGAGAGAGAGCGGAGGAGGAGAGGAGATGGGGGAGAGAGAGAGAGAGAGAAAGAGAGAGAGAGAGAGAGAGAGAGAGGGGGGTAGAGAGAGGGATGTAGAGAGTGGGGGGTAGAGAGAGAGAGAGAGAGAGAGAGAGAGAGAGAGAGAGAGAGAGAGAGAGAGAGAGAGAGAGAGAGAGAAAACAGTTTGGGAGTAGTTTTGTGTTCAAGTAGGGGTTGGTAAGGAAAGGGTTGGTAAGGAGAGAGAGCCAGTGGGAGTTACTTAACTCCAGGGGCACCTCTAAGGGGAAGTAAATTACAATTAAAGTCAGATGTATAGGTCATACTAGGGGGGAGAGGAGGAGTGTTTCATGTGTGTGTGTTGTATGTGTGTTAGTGTTCCTGTGTGTGCGTGTGTGTGTGTGGTTAGAAACAGCCACTGTGAAAGGACGACGTAGGGGGAGGGTGTCAGCCAGCAGCAGAGGCACATGGGTAATCTATAGGGTGAACGTCCATGCGGTGAGACCGGTTGTTGCACACATGTTGTCTTTGTGTACTGAAACCCCATATATAGGACCTTGTGTTTATCTCATAACCACCACCCACAGGGCTGGAGAGCAACTTGTGAACGATACACTAAATAGTCTACCCTCCATGCATGCACCATATAGACGCCTGCACACACACACACACACGCTTATACAGGGCACACACATAAAATAAAGCTATATACCTTAAATTCACACACACATAGATAGCACACATAAGCATACATTCGTTCTCATGCCAAACACACACACTGCTCTAGATTCATAAGGAGCAATGCTCTGGCTTGATGGCTTTCTATGAGCTTTCTATCATTTATTCACCAATAATGGCAGTTTTAGACCATTTCTTGAGGACACAGGAGCCCTTCAGTGAAGTTTAGGCCTAATAACAAACATATGAATTCTAGCCTGGGTCTCTCTCTGTCTGGAGAGAAGAGCAACCTCTGCTGGCTCAATAAGGTGTGACAGTCCTGAACAACTCTAGCCCAGTTCATGGAAAAGATAAATAGAATTTGTGCCATTAGGCTGGATTTGAGCCCACTGTGACACAATATATCGGTGCACTAACTGCATGCATGCACCATATAGACGCCTGCACACACACACACATGTAGATCATGTTTTTATTTAACTAGGAAAGTCAGTTAAGAACAACTTCTTATTTTCAATGATGGCCTAGGACCCGCTCAGGGGCAGAATGACAGATTTGTACCTTGCCAGCTCAGGGATTTGAACTTGCAAAATTTCGGTTACAAGTCCAACGCTCTAACCACTAGGGTACCCTGCCGCCCCATTATTGAAGATAATGTATTGATGTCAATGGGATGAAAATTCTAGACTACATTTTTATTTAAAAAATAAAAAAATACAAATTACAAATTTAACAAAAAACAGCCCTGAAACGAAACGTAGGCTGAAAATAATTTGCACGTCATCTTATAGGAAAAGACTCACAGAACCACCTGAAATCACACATTCACATTTGGCACTGCAAGCGCAACTATTTCATACTTTGACAAAAACGACGACTTATTGACTTACATAGTTGTGCAACACCATGGGGAAGCGTTGGCCATCGTCTTTCAGCCGGGAAATGTGGATTTCTAATGGTGTGGGCGTTTAACGTTCTCAAAACGGAAACTATTGGTTATTTTAAGGTAATTACAGTGTCTTCAGAAAGTGTTCACATCTGTAACGGTTTTCTGTATGTGAAGGAGAGTCGGACCAAAATGCGGCATGTCTATTGCAATCCATGTTTAATGAAGTAACACACTAAACACAAACACTATCAAAACAATAAACTTAACGAAAACCGAAACAGCCTATACTTGTGTAACCTAACACAGAACAATGACATCAGGACACTAAGGACAATCACCCACGACAAACTCAAAGAATATGGCTGCCTAAATATGGTTCCCAATCAGAGACAACGATAAACACCTGCCTCTGATTGAGAACCACTTCAGACAGCCATAGACTTAGCTAGAACACCCCACTAGCTACAATCCCCATAAATACACACCACATACAAAAACCCATGCCACACCCTGGCCTGACCAAATAAATAAAGATAAACACAAAATACTTTGACCAGGGTGTGACAGAACCCCCCCCCCTAAGGTGCGGACTCCCGAACGCACCTCAAAACAATAGGGAGGGTCCGGGTGGGCGTCTGTCCATGGTGGCGGCTCCGGCGCGGGACGTGGACCCCACTCAATCAATGTCTTAGTCCCTTCTCCTCGCGTCCCTGGATAGTCCACCCTCGCCGCCGACCATGGCCTAGTAGTCCTCACCCAGAACCCCACTGGACTGAGGAGCAGATCGGGACTGAGGGGCAGCTCAGGACTGAGGCAGCTCGGGACTGAGGGGAAGCTCAGGAGTGAGAGGAAGCTCAGGAGTGAGAGGAAGCTCAGGCAGGTTGATGAATCTACCAGATCCAGGCTGGCTGGTGGTTTCGGCAGATCCTGGCTGACTGGCAGATCCTGGTCGACTGGCAGATCTGGAAGAGTCTGGTCGACTGGCAGATCTGGAAGAGTCTGGTCGACTGGCAGATCTGGAAGAGTCTGGTCGACTGGCCGATCTGGAAGAGTCTGGTCGACTGGCCGATCTGGAAGAGTCTGGTCGACTGGCCGATCTGGAAGAGTCTGGTCGACTGGCCGATCTGGAAGAGTCTGGTCGACTGGCCGATCTGGAAGAGTCTGGTCGACTGGCCGATCTGGAAGAGTCTGGTCGACTGGCCGATCTGGAAGAGTCTGGTCGACTGGCCGATCTGGGAGAGTCTGGTCGACTGGCCGATCTGGGAGAGTCTGGTCGACTGGCCGATCTGGGAGAGTCTGGTCGACTGGCCGATCTGGGAGAGTCTGGTCGACTGGCCGATCTGGGAGAGTCTGGTCGACTGGCCGATCTGGGAGAGTCTGGTCGACTGGCAGCTCTGGCTGCTCCATGCTGACTGGCTGCTCCATGATGACTGGCAGCTCTGGCTGCTCCATGCTGACTGGCTGCTCCATGCTGACTGGCAGCTCTGGCTGCTCCATGCTGACTGGCTGCTCCATGCTGACTGGCAGCTCTGGCTGCTCCATGCTGACTGGCTGCTCCATGCTGACTGGCGGCCCTGGCTGCGCCATGCTGACTGGCGGCCCTGGCTGCTCCATGCTGACTGGCGGCCCTGGCTGCTCCATGCTGACTGGCGGCCCTGGCTGCTCCACGCTGACTGGCGGCCCTGGCTGCTCCACACTGACTGGCGGCCCTGGCTGCTCCACACTGACTGGCGGCCCTGGCTGCTCCACACTGACTGGCGGCCCTGGCTGCTCCACACTGACTGGCAGCTCTGGCGGCTCCTTGCAGACTGGCAGCTCTGGCGGCTCCTTGCAGACTGGCAGCTCTGGCGGCTCCTTGCAGACTGGCAGCTCTGGCGGCTCCTTGCAGACTGGCAGCTCTGGCGGCTCCTTGCAGACTGGCAGCTCCTTGCAGACTGGCAGCTCTATGCAGACTGGCAGCTCCTTGCAGACTGGCAGCTCCTTGCAGACTGGCAGCTCCTTGCAGACTGGCAGCTCCTTGCAGACTGACAGCTCCTTGCAGACTGACAGCTCTATGCTAACTGACAGCTCTATGCTAACTGACAGCTCTATGCTAACTGGCAGTTCTGAACAGGCGGGAGACTCCAGCAGCGCTGTAGAGAAGGAAGGCTCTAACAGCGCTAAACAGGCGGGAGACTCCGACAGCGCTGGAGAGGGCTCCGACAGCGCTGGACAGGCGAGGCGCACTGTAGGCCTGATGCGTGGTGCTGGCACTGGTGGTACTGGGCCGAGGACACGCACAGGAAGCCTGGTGCGGGGAGCTGCTACCGGAGGGCTGGGGTGTGGAGGTGGCACAGGATGGGTTAGACCGTGAAGGCGTACTGGAGATCTTGAGAGCGGTGCTGGCACAGGACGTGCAAGGCTAGGGAGGTGCACAGGAGGCCTGGTACGTGAGACTGGCACCATCTTCACCAGCCGACTAACACGCACCTCAGGACGAGTATGGAGCGCTGACCCAGGTGCCATCAAATCCCCGACACGCTCCGTCGGGCGAATTCCATGTTTAAAACACCAACACAGCAACTCCCTCATTTCTCTCTCCTCCAATTTCCCCATTAACTCCTTCACAGTCTCTGTTTCGCTCACCTCCAACACCGGCTCTGGTCTCCTCCTTGGCTCCTCACGATAAACAGGGAGAGTTGGCTCAGGTCTGGCTCCTGACTCTGCCACACTCTCCCTGAGCCCCCCCCCAAGAAATTTTTGGGGCTGACTATGGGGCCTCCGTCCGCGCCGCCTTGCTTGCTTCGCAAACTCCATTCTCCTATATCCTTCCGCGCACTGCTCCATCGAATCCCAGGCGGGCTCCGGCACTCTCCCTGGGTCGACCGCCCACCTGTCTATCTCCTCCCAAGAAGTATAGTCCATACTGTACTCCACTTTGGGCTGTTCTTGCCTGTTGACACGCTGCTTGGTCCCTTTGTGGTGGGTGATTCTGTAACGGTTTTCTGTATGTGAAGGAGAGTCGGACCAAAATGCGGCATGTCTATTGCAATCCATGTTTAATGAAGTAACACACTAAACACAAACACTATCAAAACAATAAACTTAACGAAAACCGAAACAGCCTATACTTGTGTAACCTAACACAGAACAATGACATCAGGACACTAAGGACAATCACCCACGACAAACTCAAAGAATATGGCTGCCTAAATATGGTTCCCAATCAGAGACAACGATAAACACCTGCCTCTGATTGAGAACCACTTCAGACAGCCATAGACTTAGCTAGAACACCCCACTAGCTACAATCCCCATAAATACACACCACATACAAAAACCCATGCCACACCCTGGCCTGACCAAATAAATAAAGATAAACACAAAATACTTTGACCAGGGTGTGACAACATCCCTCGAATTTTTCCACATTTTGTTATGTTACAGCCTGAATTTAAACTGGGTTAAAATGTGATTTTATGTCACTGATCTATACACAATTCCCCAAAATGTCAAATGAATTAAAAATGAAAAGCTGAAATGTCTTGAGTCAATAAGTATTAAAACCCTTCGTTATTGCAAGCCTAAATAAGTTCAGGAGTAAAAATGTGCTTAATTAACAAGTCACACAAGAAGTTGCATGGACCCACTCTGTGTGCAATAATAGGGTTTAACATGATTTTTTGAATGACTACATCATCTCTGTACCCCACACATACAATGATATGTAAGGTCCATCAGTTGAGCAGTGTATTTTGAAAACAGATTCTACCACGAAGACCAGGGAGGTTTTCCAATGCCTCGCAAAGAAGGGCACATAATTGGTAGATAAAAAAAAGCAAACATTGAATATCCCTTTGAGCATGGTGAAGTTATTTATTATTTATTTATTTGATTTATATTATACTTTGGATGGTGTATCAATACACCCCTCACTACAAAGATACAGGCGTCCTTCCTAACTCAGCTGTTGGAGAGGAAGGAAACTGCTCAGGTATTTCACTGTGAGGCCAATGGTGATATTCCAAAACATGGATCCTGTTTGCAATAAGGCACTAAAGTAAAACTGCTAAGAATTTGGCAAAGAAATTAATATTTTGTTTGGGGCAAATCCAACACAACACATCACTGAGTACCACTATTCATTTTTAAAAAACATGATGGTGGCTGCATCATGTTATGGGTATGCTTGTCATCGGCAAAGACTAAGGAGTTTTTTAGGATAACATTTTACAGAATAGAGCTAAGCACATGCATAATCCTAGAGGAATACCTGGTTCAGTCTTCTATCCAACAGACAAATTCACATTTCAGCAGGAAAATAACCTAAAGCACAAGGCCAAATATACACTGGAGTTGCTTACCAAGACAACATTGAATGTTCCTGAGTGACCTAGTTACAATTTAGCCTTAAATCAGCTTGAAAATCTATGGCAAGACTTGAAAATAGCTGTCTAGCAATGATCAACGACCAACTTGACAGAGCTTGAAGAATTTTAAGAATAATGCACAAATATTGTACAAATCAGGTGTGCAAAGCTCTTAAGAGAGTAAGCCAGAAAAATTCACTACTGTAATTACTGACAAAAGTGATTCTAACATGTATTGGTATTGATATAGATATTTCTGTATTTAATTTCAATACATTTGCAAAAGATTTCTAAAAATACGACACGTGTAAATTCATTTGCTTAGGCAAAACATATGTATTTGTTTTATTGTGGCATGGTGTCAGTGAGATTTGAACCTATTTGCTCTCTATCCATGGAATTAATCCACTATGCCACCAGAAAAACATGCCATGTTTTTTTATCTCAGAAAAAGCTGTTCATTTTTAGTCTATTCACACAGACTCTGTTTCAAATGAAACAGGCCCTTATTAAGATCAGATGTGGCCAACTAATGGACAAACTTAACACATTTAACAAGATATAATTTTTTTGTTGTTGTTGATGCCGAGAACGGAATGTATACGTTTTAAATACTTTAAAAAAAAAACATTACTAAGGTTTTCTTCAGTTTTTTTATGGAAAGTTTTCTTAAAGTTCCGAGAACATGACTTTAAATAGAACCATGAGGAAACCTGTAGAAAATGTATTGCTGAAGTTCTGAAATTCCCATAGAAGAAAAGTGTTTGTTAACATTCTCTGAACAATTTGAGAACATTACTTTCAATAGAACCATGAGGAAACATTATGGGAAGGTTGTATGCAAAATAACCATAGGACCACTACGCTCTCACCAAATTCTAAGAAACACATGGTTCTCAGAATGTTATGTGCCAACTGGGGTGTGCTTCACAACGGTAATGTTACTCATTCATTGACACATTGGCATCATTGATGCTGATAGGATGTGTGTGAAGACAGTAATGGTACAGGTACAAGGTTGGAATTATGCACTGACACTTGAGGTTTGTCCTGTAAAGATAATGGTCTGGGCTAACATTTTAAACACATATGGGGTCATCTAGGCTGCCTGTGTGAGCAACTAGGTTTGAACCCAGGTAATCTGTGTGCAACAAGACTGTGCTAGCCTGTTGAGCTAAAGTCTAGGCATTCGCTTAGGGAGATAACACAAGTCTTCAGGACTCAGGAAACTGAAAAGTGCTGCATCAGATGACCCAGCCTCCACAATTGTCTGACCTCAACCCAATTGAGATGGTTTGGGATGAGTTGGACCGCAGAGTGAAAGAAAATCATCCAGAAAGTACTCAGCATATGTGGGAACTCCTTCAAGATTGTTGGAAAATCTTGCCAGGTGAAGCTGGTTGAGAGAATGCCAAGAGTGTGTAAAGCTGTCATCAAGGCAAAGGGTGGCTACTTTGAAGAATCTCAAATATAAAATATATTTGGATTTGTTTAACACTTTCTTGGTAACTACATGATTGCATATGTGTTATTTCATAGTCTTCACTATTATTCTACAATGTAGAAAATAGTACAAAATAAAGAAAAACCCTTGAATGAGTAGGTGTGTCCAAACTTTTGACTGGTACTGTATGCATTTTTGAAGGGCATTTTTACTTTTAATTAGACAGATAAGATTTAGAATCAACAGGGGAGACAGATTAGGAGGAGACAAATTTGGGAAAGATGGAGAGGGGGATTGAACCCCAGGTTTGAACTCCAGGGTTGAACCCCAGTACCAGGTTTTCCTGTATGTGGGCCTGCATAAAGGATTGTTGAGAGGAGTTACATCGCTGTGGGAAAGTTTGTGTAAGTCACCCCGTGATTGGTGGGACTTATTCAACAGTCATGAAGAAGCTTCCAGATCTAGACCAGGATCCAATATTGTAGTCAGCCTTCTGGAATATTCTTAGAACATTCTCGATGTAGCGGAGGTGAGTCGGACTCACGTTCTTGTGATGAGGTAGCCCTGCCTGCGACTTCAAAACCAGTGTCACCATCTAATGCATTGATATTCATAGTCGGAGTCCCTGCAGTTGGGTTGCCAAATGTATTTATTTATTTTGGGAACAAAACATTTACACTACAGATTATTGTATGGGACAATATACAAACGTTTTTGAGAAAGATCATTTGACAAATGTAATTTTATTGAGTAAAGGTATTTATAGGTTTCTTTTCAATTTGATAAGAGATGATAATGCAATTAATAAAAGGTTGTGTCATTAGATTTGGAGTGGAGTTGCAAGAAATTCTGGTGGGAAAAAAAATGAGGTCCCTGCTGAAAAAGTTTGACTACCAATGCTCTAATGGTTAAGATGTTAGTTACCGAGCGGGAGACTGGGGTTCAGATCTCAGGTCATCAGTGGCAGAGATGGAAGGTATTACATCACCACACATACTAGTCTGCCAGAGGACAATAGAATGGTTACTTTGCTCTCTGTTTTATATTTTTGTCAGCTATTTAATTATAGACAGTATATAGAAGGGAAGAGAGGAGCTGGTAGCAGTGATTCCTGGATTCAAACCTACCACATGCGGTCACGAGCATACGCGTGCTGATAGCAGTGGTGTTAACCACTAAACCACTCCAGTCCAGGCCATGTGGAAAGATTACTTGTATGGAATACAAACTGGGTGGCAGTGTGGCTGACCCGAGGCTCATTGAAAGTGGTTTATTTGTATTTACATTTTTTGGGGGTGTATTTTCTCTCCAATTTCGTGATATCCAATTGTGAACTTGACGAGAAAGGCGAAGGTCGAGTCATGCGTCCTCCGAAACATGACCCGCCAAACCGCGCTCCTTAACACCCGCCCGCACCAATGTGTCGGAGGAAACACAGTTGAACTGACAACCAAAGTCAGCCTACAGGTGCCCGGGTCACCACGAGGAGTCGCTAGAGCGCAATGAGCCAAGTAAAGCCCCCCACCTGGCCAAACCGACCCCTAACCCGGAATACGCTGGGCCAATTGTGTGCCCCCCTATGGGACTCCTGGTCATGGCCGGTTGTGACACAGCCTGGGATCGAACCCGGGTCTGCATTGACGCCTCACGCACTGCGAGGAAAGTGGTTTTAGTGAGAGAGAATGAGACAGTGCAATAATGATATGATAAGAAAGATGGTCATTTATCAAATTTAGCTGAATATACCTACAGGGTGCCGTGAACACTGGTTACACTGGCCAAACTAAAGGGAAGAAAGAGCCAACAGCACACTAACAACACTATCAAATACTCAGCTAACACTATCAAATACTCCGCTAACAACACTATCAAATACTCAGCTAACACTATCAAATACTCCGCTAACAACACTATCAAATACTTCGCTAACAACACTATCAAATACTCTGCTAACAACCCTATCAAATACTCTGCTAACAACCCTATCAAATACTCTGCTAACAACCCTATCAAATACTCTGCTAACAACCCTATCAAATACTCTGCTAACAACCCTATCAAATACTCTGCTAACAACCCTATCAAATACTCTGCTAACTACCCTATCAAATACTCTGCTAACAACACTGTCAAATAAACAGCTAACAACAGGAAAAAGACCAGATGTGGTGCTCTCTCAAATCTGGGAATAACACATGACAGTTAAAGAGGCTGTACAGAATTTCTGACAGAAACAATTAGTAACTTAGCTTCCATTGTGTACTGTGTATTCAAGTTACACGAATACAGACGATCCCACCTTGTAGGACGAGTCAATGATTCCATTCAAAACTCATACTAAATGGAATCTAATTGCCCTTCAACCACCCCCCCAGCCCCCCTCTCTTTTTTCCAAAAGCTTTTATCCACCTCACTATCTCACCTTAAAAAAATACCATGGGTATTGATGAGTACATGCCTAAGGGACAGACCCCCCCCAAAACAATGTTTCTCATTAGTGATCAGGAGAGAACTAGTTCTGAACAATACGCACAGTCACCAGACTTATGCATTCACAAATGAAGAAGACAAGGGCATTATATAAGGGGGGCGAGAAGGAACAACAGCCAAAAAGCAGGAGAAGAAGGACAAGAAGATAAGGAGAGAACCGAAAAGAAGGAAAGATGGCTCGCCGATCCCAGGGTACCAAACTCCACTTAGCAGGTGAGATGAAATGTGTGTGTTTAGTCCGTGTGTGAGTTTTTGATGGAGGCAAATTGACTAAAGCCAAACCTCTCTCTTTCTCTCTCACCTCTAGTTCTGTGTCTAGTTGTGTCCTGTCATGCCATTGGCCTTAGTGACCTAATGGAGAGAGCTTCCCAGCGATCAGACAAGCTTCACTCACTCAGCACTTCCCTCACCAAGGACCTGGTCAGTAACAACCATCCCAGCTAGCACATTTGGTTCCTTGGAAGTTGTGGGAACGTATGATTTTGGTTTCACATTGGTTGTGGGAACGAAGTCATACGTTTCCTGACCGGTAAAACTGAACGCTTTTTAAATGTTCTGAGAACAGAGGTGAAAATGTTGCCTTTTCTGGGAACATTCATCTTTAGGTTGCAGGGACGTTCAGAGAACATTTTTGCTCTGGTTCCTTGAAAGTTTTCCTGGGAGGTTTTATTAACGCTCTGAGAACTAAAATGATAGGTTATTTGTAGGATTTTGAATAACTTCCTTAAAACTTTCACTGAATATTTCAATAACACTTTCAGATTATTTTGGGTAAACTTTGTTTTAGCTCCAATCCCAGATGTGGCACATGGAAATGCATTTCCTTTGGCATTCATCATGCAGTACGTTTCAAACCTATAATCATCCGTCCTCTATCTGTGGAATTTGTCCACTGCACCACCAGGATGGAGATAATATGCCATGTTTTTTTTTACGCATACAACGCTGTTAATTTTAGTCTATTCAAACAGAACCCATTTCTAAAGGAAACAAGCACTCATTAAGATCAGGTGGGGACAATTAGTACGCGCAGCAAACCCACCTGAACATGATTTTAAATAGACCCATGAGGAAACCTGTAGGAAACGTTATGCTGAAGAACTGAAATGAACATTCTCTGAACTATTTGAGAATATTCTCAATGCCAAACCAGTTTAAGAATGATAGAACATTTCAAAAAGGAAAATTAAATGTAACCACGTTTGAACTTTTAGGAAACGTCCTGTTAAAGTAATGAAATACCAAGAAATTATTGTTTTTTAAAATTCAAATCAAATTTATTTATATAGCCCTTCGTACATCAGCTGATATCTCAAAGTGCTGTACAGAAACCCAGCCTAAAACCCCAAACAGCAAGCAATGCAGGTGTTGAAGCACGTTGGATAGGAAAAACTCCCTAGAAAGGCCAAAACCTTGGAAGAAACCTAGAGAGGAACCAGGCTATGAGTCCTCTTCTGTCTGTGCCGGGTGGAGATTATAACAGAACATGGCCAAGATGTTCAAATGTTCACAAATTACCAGCATGGTCAAATAATAGGTCTGGGACAGGTAGCACGTCCGGTGAACAGGTCAGGATTCCATAGCCGCAGGCAGAACAGTTGAAACTGTAGCAGCAGCACGGCCAGGTGGACTGGGGACAGCAAGGAGTCATCATGCCAGGTAGTCCTGAGGCATGGTCCTAGGGCTCAGGTCCTCCGAGAGAGAGAAAGAAAGAGAGAATTAGAGAGAGCATACTTAAATTCACACAGGACACCGGATAAGACAGGAGAAGTACTCCAGATATAACAAACTGACCCTAGCCCCCCGACACATAAACTACTGCAGCATAAATACTGGAGGCTGAGACAGGAGGGGTCAGGAGACACTGTGGCCCCATCCGATGATACCCCCGGACAGGGCCAAACAGGAAGGATATAACAATAAAACAATAATAATTAAATAATTAAATGTGCTGAGAATGTTCCAAAGCCAAACAACTATCCTGCACCATTCCCAGAAAGTTGTGAGAAGGTTAATAACCATGGACAACCATGCACGTGTACTTGGATCTGTGTGCGCATGTGTATCTGTGTGTATACCTGGTCTGTTTGTGTTCAAGATGTATATATCGTGCGTTACATTATGTTCAGAGTATTGTGTCAGAGCATGTTCAACTTGAGTTAACTTTATGACCACTTTTGTGCCGTTCTCTCTCTCTCTCTCAGGACTCTCACTTCCCACCAATGGGACGAGTGATGATGCCACGCCCGTCTATGTGTCACACCTCCTCACTCCAGACACCCAAGGACAAGGAGCAAGCACTCAAAGTATCGGTCAGTAGAGCTCTGTGCTCTCCTCACTCATCTCTTTCACCTCTCTATTTAGTTATAATCTCTCCCCCTTCTCTCTTTACCCAATCTACCTGCTTGAGTACTTCATTGATAAAATCTACAGCCCTGTCCAGCAACAACATCTAGCACCTAGGCACAGATCTGAGAGGATTGGAGAGCTGGGAGCAATATGCATCCAGCAGTCTTAGATTAGTGGAGTCGTGGAGATGAAGGAAAGGAGACAAGGAGAGGAAGCCCCCTAACTCAGATGTACCCTTCCTCTCCTCTCACTCTAGATTTGTCTCCTCCCTGTGGTGTATCTATGTTAGTATTCACTCCGTTCTAAAAGAGCAGCGCATTTAACAACCTGCACAAGGCCTTCCTTGACTAAACCCCCAATGCCTAGTCCCTACTCCTACTCCCTGTCATGCCCTGACCTTAGAGAGCCTTTTTTATGTCTCTTTTTGGTTTGGTCAAGATGTGATTTGGGTGGGCATTCTATGTCCTTTATTTCTATGATTTGTGTTTCTATGTGTTGGCCGGGTATGGTTCTCAATCAGGGACAGCAGTCTATCGTTGTCTCTGATTGGGAATCATACTTAGGTAGCCCCCTCCTCCCCCCTCCTTTCAGTGTGGGTAGTTGACTTTGTTAGTTGCACTATAGCCATCTTAAGCGTCACGGTCGTTTCCTTGGCTACATTTTCTATAAATAAGAGGAATATGTACGCTCACCACGCTGCACCTTGGTCCGCTTCTTATGATGCTCCCCTTCGTCGAGCTTGATTAAGACCTTTTGTGTTGGAGCGTTGCACTCAGTAAAACTGCATGAGCATTCTACAGCGTGCAGGATCTATCTTTCTTTCATGACTGTGTTCGTCAGGAGAATGAGCTGATCTCCCTGGCTCGCTCCCTCCTCCTGGCCTGGAACGATCCCCTGCTGCTGCTCTCCTCAGAGGCGCCCACTCTGCCACACCCCTCCAATGGCGACATCAGCAGTAAGATCAGGGAACTGCAGGACTACTCCAAGAGCCTGGGAGATGGACTGGACATAATGGTCAACAAGGTGGGTGACTCATGCTGTGTATCTGTTTTTGTGTGAAGCATACCAAACTGTTTATGTACTAGTGGGTTTAGTTCAACAATTGAACACTGTGTGCAAGGTGACAAACTTGTGGCACTATCTTCTGCTTTAAAAGAAAATGTATCTTTCTCTATAGATGGGACCCTCCTCCCAGTACATTTCTTCAATCCCCTTCAAGGGTGGAGACCTCGGCAATGACAAGACCTCCCGCCTCATCAACTTCCACTTCCTCATGTCCTGCTTCCGCAGGGACTCCCACAAAATCGACAGTTTCCTCAAGGTCCTTCGATGCCGGGCCACCAAAATGCGACCAGAAGCATGTTAGGAGAAAATGGCAGGCATTTTGGTTCTGGATTGTTCCATTTTCAAACTGATAGTGAAAATGGGGTAGCCATTTGAAGGAGAATTCAGGGGATTGTTTGTTGAGTTTGATTTTGTGAAATGACTAATGCTGCCATCTACATCACATTTGGACTATTCATTGACTATACGTTGTATTCAACCTGTTATCTGAACCACATTTTACCATACAACTTAAGGTTGTTTTATGTTCGGTAATGCATTTCATCAAAAATATGCAACCTAATATTGGCACTTATCATATTCAATGATTTATATAGATAACAAAGGATCCCTCCAAGTCATTCTTAGTAGATACAGAGGGCTGATAGTTGACCAATGACCGTCATGATAACATTTTAGAATATGATTTCTCAAGTCACTTATATAACTTCTCTTATACTATACACAATGTACTGTTTCACTAAATACCAAATAAAATCTTTATTGCATTATAAAACATGAATACTTGCAGTCCAACCAGAGCTGTAGATCACTTCAAACCGTGAAACAGGGTTCGAACTTTCTGCGGCCCGTCTGTGTGTCCTTGTTATTACTGTCGGTGTATGATGAGAGAGATGTGAAAAGCTGACTCCTCTCCTGGCCGCTCCGTAACCTGACACCTGCTCGCCATATTTGACAGCTCTGCTCTAGTCAAGAGGATGAAGCAAAACCAGAGCGCAGCCTACCGTGCCAGCGCGAGTTGACATGTCAGACTATGACGTGTCAGTGCAGCAGCTCAATGATCTGTGTGCCAACGGTGACGGTTACTACAGCATGCCAATACACCGTGTCGTCGAGGTGTTTCCCCGAGAGATATGTTGGAAACGCATGCGTTTCATTTGCGTGAGTTCAATGTGTCAATGAAATGTTCATTCTAAACTTTATAGATGGGTATAAGGCTATTTGATCAACTTTGGTCTTGGCAACACTTATCTGAAGCATAGCCTAAGTGCATCCACACTGATTGTACAAAACATTAAGAAAACCTGCTCTTTCCATGACAGCCTGACCAGGTGAATCCATAATCCCTTATTGGAGGTCACTTGTTAAACCCACTTCAATCAGTGTAGATGAATGGGAGGAGACGGGTTAAAGGAGGATGTTTAAGCCTTGAGACAATTGAGACTTGGATTGTGTGTGCCATTGAGGGTGAATGGGCAAGACAAAAGACTGAAGTAGCTTTGAACGGGTTATGGTAGTAGATGCCAGGCACACCAGTTTGTGTGTCAAGAACTGCAATGCTGCTGGGTTTTTCACACTCAATGGTTTCCTGTCTGTAATTTGAGGGCATGAAACAAATCTATTTAAGCCATTTTTAATTCAGGATGTAACACAACAAAATGTGAAATAAGTCAAGGGGTATGAATACTTTCCGAAGGCACTGTACCTGCCTGTATACAGTACCACTCCAGGTTCGTGACAGTTATGACACCTACGGTACTTTGTTGCACACGAGTTGGTGAAGTGCAGGCCGATGGAACAAAACACTTTGAGCGATAGTGTCTAGCCACCTCTTTCTTTTAAAATAAAACAAAGATGGGAAGGGTAAGGTAACAGTGTATTGTTGTGGCGTCCGCCTCTGGATGAGATCAGTGGAATAGAATACAATGCATCACAGTACATGACATTATCGAGCGAAGATGATGAAGAAGGGCTTTTGTGGTCTAATGGGATGACTCCGTTTCAACACGATCACTCTAGGGATGGTTGCAGAGTCGACTTCAGAAGAATCAATTATTTTAATAGATTTTTGGCAGCGTGCATTTAGAAACTGGAAATTTAGTTGAATTCAAAATGCAGAATTGTCTCAACTTAGAAATAAATTAAATACATTTTGATGCAACATTTTATCCCGGTATGTGATGTAATATTTTATCCTTATTTGTTGCAATATTGCATCCTATTAGTTGATGCTATATTGTGTCCCGTTCTCTCTGACCTCTAGCCCCTCTCCCCGTCCCTCAGGTAAAGTGTATGTCTACTGCAGAGAGGGCTACAGCCGCTCCCCGAAGCCGGTCATCGCATACCTGATGCTGCGCCACAGGATGGACGTTCTCTCCGCCCAGTCCATGGTACGACTGAAGAGAGAGATCAACCCTAACAACGGCTTCATGCGGCAGCTGTGTCGCCTCAATGAGACGCTGGCGGCCGAAGGAAAGTTCTAGAACCAATTCCAGTTTTGGCCGGAGGGGGTTTCTTTCCCTTGTACCCTTACCTTACAAGTATATACAAATAAACAGACACGTGAAAGTGTGTAGGTATTCAGGACATCTGAAAAGTATGTACCTGTAGATGTACACAGACACACACATTCACTGTCTGCCATCCTTGTTTTGTAGGCTGGCTCAAGCATGACTTGTCCTTTGATTTCTATTCAGACAGGCATTGTATACAAGTGGATCCTCGCACTCCGGAACAATGCTGCTACCATTCCTACAACTCCCCCTCAGTCTCTCTCCATCCAACCTTGACCCAATTCCTTCAGTCAGTCACACTGCCAGTCTTGTCTAGCCTCTGTGCTGTGTAGCTTCCATCTACTCGTCAAGGTGATTTCTAGCGAACCATTGAATGGTTATGTTGTCAGGTTTGCTTTTCCTCCTGTTCCATCGAGTGTCTAAAAGAGAAATAGTTCTCATTTTGTTGTAGCATGTATTTTTTTTTGCACACATTTATGAGAAACTGTGTGATGGTTAACATAGTGAGGCCTACAGTCTTACTGAGATCATGCTATATTCTTACACACACACACACACACACACACACACACACACACACACACACACACACACACACACACAAGGACTAAACTAAGACCCCTGGCCAATTGTTTGTATGACAGACAGAACAGATGGGAGTGGGAGGACTATCATATGTGAGCTTCCCATTGCCAGTAACACAGATCATGTGAAACACCAAATGAATGATCTAGCCAATTCACTGTATTCACCGTTTTTTTATGTTCTACGATGTAAACACTGCAAGAATGGTAAACACTACCAGATATTTGGTTACTTCTTAGTTAGAGACTTATGTAGTTAACCTATGAACTGTATATTAAAATGTACAATTTTGATGTCTTATTGTATGTAGGCTATGAAATATGATTGAAGATAAACAGAAATGCATTTGTTTTTGTATCTGCACGTGATTGACGTGTTTTTCTCCATTACTGAATCTTTATGCAAAGTAAGTGCTGTGTACATATCGGTTCTTGTGAGCACAGAAGCGCAATTTTTACTGACAAACACTGGTCCGTGCACTTTGTCCCAAACAAGGTCCTGTCGTTGTTCTCTCTTTTCACGATACAGCGCCATAGGGCTCTGGTCAACGGAATAGGGCGCCATTTGGGACAAGCCTAAAGATGAGCTTCCATCATATTGTCGTCACCCGTATTTTTCAAACATTGCAGATGAAGGGGAGGAGACGAGCAGAGGGCAGTAAGTAAATTAAGTCATTTGGGACATTCATCAGTTTGTCCTGGTGAGGGCGCTGTGGTAAGATGACAAAAGAGCAGCTGCATATTATATCTCAGGTTTAATAGTTTGCGCCAACTGAACATAGTCAAACTGTTATTTAGCTGTTTTTGTTTAATTGCCTGTTTTGTTTGAAAGAAGAAACCAGAAATTACAGATAGTATTTCTTATTTAGTTTGGTTGTTATTTTTTCAAATTGTAATTCTTCAGTGAATACCAGGTATACTGACAATACTTAAACAGTTGTGGAGAGGTTCTGTTATTGACCAGCATGGTATGGAGTCCACTATACCTTTATGAGAGCAGCAGAATATCAGGCTGGACAACATTTGGTGTTCTCCGTCTGTATCAACTGGGGCTGGCTCTGCTGATACTCATGTAATGCCTGCATACCGTTAGGAATGGGATAGGATGAGGGTAACTGGACCTGTATTCAGCAAGCGTCTCAGAGTAGTGGTAGGTAACAACACACCCGCCACGCTGATCCTCAACACAGGGGCCCCTCAGGGGTCTGTGCTCAGACTCTGGGTTCGCGCCCAGGCTCTGTCGTAACCGGCCGCGACCGGGAGGTCTGTGGGGCGACGCACAATTGGCCTAGCGTCGTCCGGGTTAGGGAGGGATTGGCCGGTAGGGATGTCCTTGTCTCATCTAGCACCAGCGACTCCTGTGGCGGGCCGGGCGCAGTGCGCGCTAACCAAGGTTGCCAGGTGCACAGTGTTTCCTCCGACACATTGGTGCGGCTGGCTTCTGGGTTGGATGCGCGCTGTGTTAAGAAGCAGTGCGGCTTGGTTGGGTTGTGTATCGGAGGACGGATGACTTTCAACTGAAAATTTGTGGGTAAAACTGAAAAAGCATGTGTGAGCAAGGAGGCCTACAAACCTGACCAGCTCTGTCAGAAGGAATGGGCCAAAATTCACCCAACTTATTGGGTCAAAACATTTCACCCAAGTTAAACAATTTAAAGGCAAATACTAATCTAATCTGACCCACTGGGAATGAAATAAATAATTCTCTACTATTATTCTGACATTTCACATTCTGAAAATAAAGTGGTGATCCTAACTGACCTAAGACAGGAATTTCTTTACTAAATTTCTTTACTAAATGTCACGAACTGTGAAAAACTGAGTTTAAATGTATTTGGCTAAGGTGTATGTAAACTTCCGACTTCAACTGTAACTCTGCAAAGTTGGTTTGCATTGGAGAGAGTCTCAGTCTTAAATCATTTTCCACACACTGTCTGTGCCCGTATTTAGTTTTCATGCTAGTGAGGGTTGAGAATCCACTCTCACATAGGTCTGTGGTTGCAAAGGGCATCAGTGTCTTAACAGATTGAGGTGCCAAGGCAGGATACTCTGAGTATCCCGCCCAATCCAGAAATCTGGCGGTGGCTTCTGATTACATTCAATTTTCACAGAACCGCTTGTTGCAATTTTGGTGAGGCTCTCTTTGTTCAGATATCGCTAAGTGGACTGGAGACAGGGCATGAAAGGGATAACGAATCCAGTTGTTCGTCTCATCCGTTTCGGGAAAGTACCAGTGTAATTGTGCACCCAACTCACTCAGGTGAATCGCTTTATCACATTTGACATTGTCCGTAAGCTTGAGTTCATTTGCACACCAAAAAATAATTCAATGATGGAAAGACCCGTGTGTTGTCCTTGTTATGCAGACAGAGAAGAGCTCCAACTTCTTAATCATAACCTTAATTTTGTTCCGCACATTGAATATAGTTGCGGAGAGTCCCTGTAATCCTAGATTCAGATCATTCAGGCAAGAAAAAACATCACCCAGATAGGCCAGTCGTGTGAGAAACTCGTCATCATGCAAGCAGTCAGACAAGTGAAAATGGTCAGTAGAGAGAACTTTTAGCTCATCTTTCAATTCAAAACATGTCAATACTTTGCCCCTTGATAACCAGCACACTTTGGTATGTTGTAAAAGCGTTACATGGTCACTGCCCATATCATTTCTGCATAGCGCAGAAAATACACAAGAGTTCAGGGGCCTTGCTTCAACAACGTTAACCATTTTCACTGTAGTGTCCAAAACAACTTTCAAGCCGTCAGGCATTCCCTTGGCAGGAAGAGCCTCTCGGTGGATGCTGCAGTGAACCCAAGTGGCATCAAGAAACAACTGCTTGCACACGCATTACAGTACCACTCCACTATGTCTCCCTGTCATGGCTTTTACGCCATCAGTACAGATAAACACATCTTGACCACCAAAGTCCATTTGATGTCACAAAGCTGTCTAGTACTTTAAAAATATCCTCTCCTGTTGTCCTGGTTTCCAGAAGAGGATGTCTTCCTTAATTGGCCCCCCATAAACGTACCGGACATATACCAGGAGCTGTGCCAGGCCCGCCACGTCTGATGACTCATCCAGCTGTAACGCATAGAATTCACTGGCTTGTATTTGAAGCAGTAATTGTTTCAAAACATCTCCTGCCATGTCACTGATGTGTCATGAAACAGTGATGAAGGCATTGTCTGTATCCTGTTTTTGACCTTTTCCCCCAGCATTGTTCCAGCCATATCCACGGCAGCAGGAAGAATTAAGTCCTCCACAATAGTATGGGGCTTGCCTGTCCTAGCCACTTGGTAGCTCACCATATAAGATGCTTCTAGCCCCTTCTTAATGTTATCTGTTGCTTTTATAAGCGTCTTACTACTCAAAAGTAATTCATTCCCGCTCCAAAAATTCCTGTGGCTTATTTTTCAAATGGGCATGTTTTGTTTCTAAATGCCTGCGAAGGCATTTCATCGAGTTGTGAGATAGTACTTTTGCACATATCACACACTATGGCTGAGGAAAGGCACTACTCCCAATATAAGTGAACCCCAAATCAATGTAATTCTCATCATATTTGTGCCTCTCCGATGGTCCAATGTCCCTGTCTGTTGTTAGGTGCTTTCCCGGGTAAGGGGGCAGTAGCTCTTCGGCTGCATCAGATTCACATCCGTCAGTGTCCATGCTAGCTGGGCTAACAACAAATGTAGAATTACTGATGCTAGCATTGGATGTGCTTGTGGAAGCAGAACAGCTTGTGTTGTCATCAGGTGCAGGTGTAGTACTGCTGGTAGTAGCAGTACTACCTACCAGTAGAGCTGGTATGTGTCTCTATGGACACAAGCCTTTTTTGAACCATTTATCCCTTTTCGAGCAAACGGAATGTAGCTGCTGGCTACATAAGGACCGTTAGTGAAATTCCCGCGAGAGAGTAACGGTTAATGTGATTGATGTTAATTATTTGACTAGGCTACCTGTTTTTGACATTGTGTTATTTCACTGAACACTAGATTATTTTAGGCAGTGAAACGAGGCTACACAGGCGAGAAAGAAAAGAAAAAAAAATCACCCAAATGTATCACCCCGTTGGAAAATGTAAATAACTGTTTGAAAACGTGATTT
The DNA here is from genome assembly GCF_013265735.2 of Oncorhynchus mykiss. Classification (NCBI taxonomy): domain Eukaryota; kingdom Metazoa; phylum Chordata; class Actinopteri; order Salmoniformes; family Salmonidae; genus Oncorhynchus; species Oncorhynchus mykiss. The sequence continues at coordinate 62,959,168 of NC_048576.1, forward strand.
CTTGTTTGTTACATCAACATAGCTCAGGCAGTAGGAAGCTCTCATCCATTTATATGCAGATGATAATCTTCTACACAACTGGCCCCTCCCTGGATTTTGTCTTAAAACGCTCTAAAACTAACTTTTTAGTGTCCAACAAGCTTTCTCTGCACTTAAACTTGCTCTGAACACCTACAAAACAAAGGTCATGTGGTTTGGTAAGAAGAATGCCCCTCTCCCCACCGGTGTGATTACTACCTCTGAGGGTTTAGAGCTTGAGGTAGTCACCTCATACAAGTACTTGGAAGTATGGCTAGATGGCCTTCTCTCAGCACAAAATTACATCTAGACTTGGTTTCCTCTATCTTAATTGCTCCTCTTTCACCCCAGCTGCCAAATTAACCTTGACTCAGATTACCATCCTACCCATGCTAGATTATGGAGACGTAATTTATAGATCAGCAGGTAAGGGTGCTCTCGAGCGGCTAGATGTTCTTTACCATTCGGCCATCAGATTTGCCACCAATGTTCCTTATAGGACACATCACTGCACTCTATGCTCCTCTGTAAACTGGTAATCTCTGTATACCCATCGCAAGACCCACTGGTCTTGTTGCTCATTTATAAAACCCTCTTAGGCCTCACTCCTCCCTATCTGAGATATCTACTGCAGCCCTCATCCTCCACATATGACACCAGTTCTGACAGTCACATTCTGTTAATGGTCCCCAAAGCGCACACATCCCTGATTCTTTTCAATTTGCTGCAGTTAGCGACTGGAACGAGCGACTGGAACGAGCTGCAAAAAAACCTCAAACTGGACAGTTTTATCTCCATCTCTTCATTCAAAGACTCGATCACTCTTACTGACAGTTGAGGCTGCTTTGCGTGATGTATTGTTGTCTCTACCTTCTTGCCCTTTTGCTGTTGTCCGTGCCCAGCAAATGTGTGTACCCTGAGTTGTGCTGCTCCATGTTGTGCTGCTGCCATGTTGTTGTCATGTGTTGCAACCATGCTATGTTGTCGTCTTAGGTCTATGTAGTGTTGTGTTGTCTCTCTTGTCATGATGCGTGTTTTGTCCTATGTTTTTTTTTAATTGATTTTTATTTCTAATCCCAGCCACCATCCCCGTAGGAGGCCGTTCGCCTTTTGGTTGGCCGTCATTGTAAGTGAGAATTTGTTCTTAACCGACTTCCCTAGTTAAATAAAGGTTCAATAAAACTCGGGTCTGAAAATGTTGGAAACATTAACTTGCTTGACCTTGCTGTAGGTCTGTTACTGTACCTGCAATATGCTTAGTAGACTTCACTAGACAGTTTGCCATCTGGCTTTGTGATAAAACAAAAGGTTGTGGTTGAATTATTTCTGCCACTGTGTCTTCTTATCGTCTCGGCCTTTAGGCCTACAGTATATATCACGGTGACAAGGCATATGAATTAACATGTTGTAGAGCAAACACCACAATTATCACAACACATATGGCCTCGGCTTCCCCAGTGATTCTACCCATGCACCGCTACTGCTTATGTAACACCGTTTTGCATGTGTGTGTGTGTAGAGGGGGTTGGGCGGTATTGTTGTATGAGGCGTGAACGGCAGGCTATTTAGATTTGCAGAGTGAAGGAACTCGTGCTTGAATTAACCTGTGCCCAGGCACGTGCGCAAACACTGTACTGATGCCATGGACACTTCACTTTACTCAAACACTGGTTTCATTTTAACTACAGTCTCATACAGTACCTGCAAGGTTTCTAAGTGTGTGTTTGAGCACTAAGTAGTGTCCTTTTTTAATGTAATGCAATTTGATGTGTGTGTGTATATGTGAGAGCGAAAGTGTGTGTGCGCTATTTTTGTGCCCTTGTGGTGCTGCAAGCACTCTCCTCTCCTGAGCAGAAAAATCTGTAATGGATGTCTGAGTGAGGCTGTCAGCCTGTGTGTGTGTGTGTGTTTGCATTACTCTGTGAACTCAGATGTTTGCAATCTGTCTGACGTGGTGAGGAGCCGAGAGAGCAGCTCTGTTTGCACAGTGAACAAGGGCAGGGAGCGAGGTGGGAAAGACAGGCTGGTGATTGGTGGAGAGGAAGACTGCCTTTATGACATCATCTCCTCCACAACAAATCTAAAGCAAACTCCCACCGAGTTCACAGGGCTGTACTTACTCAGGTTCAAGTTCAAAACAGAACCTGTATCAAGACAGATAAATACATACTCTTTATTAGATAAATATATTGCGAATAGACTAGCCCCAACTACCATACAAATATATAATTTTAAAACAAAACCTAATTTTATTTACAACTGTGCTGGTTGATTGTTTGGACCAGTCAGCCCAACACATATCGGACATAAGATAACACCCTCCATCAATAGAACATATGCAACGTGAACAGAATACTGGCTTGAGCAGCTGGTAACAGCAATCACATTAACTGAATTGTCTTGTGTGTTTGTGTCGTAGTAGTACACTGCTTGTACAATCCAATTTGATACTTAATTATTATTATTATTTTTTTAACATTTTAGTCTCTGACGACAACCCCTGAATTTTTATTTTGACTAAGAACCTTGGCACATTATAGCCACATGGGTTAACAACAGTAACGTTTAAATAACTGTAATACTTGTAGGACCTAGGCTGTGAAACCCTGATTACCGCATGAGGACACAAGAAAATAAGCAACGGCCGGTCTTGCGACCGGCATACAGAGAAGACCAGTTTACAGAAGCACCCAGTGCTTTCACTTGAGCTAAAATTGCGGTTTTATAAGAGAAAAAGTGTCAACAAGCGGCCATCAAAATGGAGGGGGAGAAAAAGATGAAAAACCACTAAAGTGCATCAACTTGCATAGTTATAACAAATGCTCGTCTCAAGCAATGATACCATAGGAAGAGATCATCTGTCCAAACGTTATGATTTTGTCGGCCATCTTGCACGTATCAAAGCCCAGTTAGGTGGCGGATATGGTGTAGCAGTAACACTCAACGCACGCCGGAGACCTGGGTTCAACCCCCGAGTCGTCCCTTCCAACTTCCTCCCTTCTCTGCCTCTGTATCACATTGTCATTTCTAAAACTCTTGGAATAAAGCTTGAAAAAAAGCTTAAGTTAAACACACTGAGGGGTACTGAATCTATAACCCGACAACCTACGGTCACATTCACTATCAAAACCTTTCTCTAAGGGAAAACCAAAATGAGAACTAATTAGAAAAGTAATTATATTAGGCTACCTCGATTTTTGAAACAGCATCTCCCGTTTTGTGCCTTCGTTAGGAACATGACCATAGCCGTGGGACGTAGGAATGCTGAACGTGCTGCAGCATCAACTGGTACATTTCCAAAATCAAATAATTATTCAACTAACCAAAATGAAACAAATAGTCCTGTTTGTACATAGGCCTAAATAAATACAATTATTCAAAATACTACACCAGAGAGGATAATGTAGCCACAGAGGATCAATATCTTAAAAAAAAAAAATTTAATAGCTGTGAATTGCTTTAATCACAAGCGTAGCAGTGTGCTTAATATCAAACCGCTGATTTTTAGCTGCTGTTTCCTGACAGCCGCAGCGCCACATTGGCCTTATATTTCAGAACAGTTTTGAAATCAAATGGTTATGGCTGAAAAGAGAAGACTCTAAAATCGATCTGTAGTTAGGCTACCAAAACCAATAGGCTCCCAATATTGAGAGACCAGCGGAGCGCATCTGCCATTAACCGTGAGTGGAAGCTATTCCCAGAAGCCCAGGCTTCACTAACGTCATCATTGGGGAGTTTGTGCCTCTGAATTATGATTTTTTAAATTTTTATATTTTGATTGTGTATTTTCTTTGTGTATTTCCTATGCTGCCTTGATTGTGTAATTGCTTGTCATGCAGGGCTGCCTTGGAAAAGACACCTTGTTCTCAAAATGGGACTCCACACTGCCTAAATAAATTACACTAATAGCATGTCAAATGAAGCAGATTTCCTGATCCCAAACCCCCGGCCTTTCATGATCACTTAGGTGAAAACAAAATCCTTTGTTCCCGGTCAGTAGATTCCAAATTCAAAAAGGCACTCGCACATCTGAGCTATCTTTGTTGGAGGTGCATGGTAACAATTGAATAAGATGAGAGAGGGAATAAATAAATAGCCCGCACACTGCTCTTTATTTATTAAGCTTTACGTATCGACCTTCGTCAGAGGTGACAAAGGCCTCGAGGCCGATAAGTAAAGCTTAATAAAGAGCAGTGATACCAGGAAGAGCAGTGTGCGGGTTTCCTCTTTTTCATCACCCTGTCAGTAGACTGAAATCACAAGACTATGATTTATGTACGCAGGCTATTCAATTAGCACAGGCAGACCAATTCCTAACTTAAACATTCAGATTGAATGCATATTTAACCATTGAAATTGGACATTCATGGACCAGGGTTTGGAGATCTGACACTGCATTGAGACAGAGCTTACTGCGTCAATATGACAAGAGTATAAAAGTTGTGTTTACCCCAGCTTGAGCCAATCGCGACACTAGATTGATCCGCATTCAACACTGTCATAGACACACCCACTTACCTCTCATCTGCCCAAGACAAGGCACAAACACAGACAGTCAAAGACGCGTGAAGGAACAATGGTTTGAGTCTAAATAATCATTTATTAAAGTGAAAAGGTCATTGTTTTCTTATATACCTGAGTTCAACCACCTCCTGCTGCTTTCCACTCCACAATGACTGCATGTGAAAGTGTGCACGGGTTTGAGTGCAGGCTCCAAATTGTCTTATTTTACTTGTCTTTTACTAGGATAAATTCTCTGAAAATAGATTGGCCTATACTTTAGATCGCCTGGTGTGTCTAAACGTGATACCTTTGCTGATGGGACCTTCCAAATGCCCCTGTCACCATATTTCAGTCATGCCTTCTACGGTATCCAAAGTGACATTCAGAATGGACTTCCATTTTGGATCTACCTGGGGAATTTCAGGCATCCTCGCTAATACTTAGACTATTTGTCACCTTTTGGCGCGACATATGGCATGTTTGAATACAATGTGCTGGGGGGGGGGGGGGGGGGGGGGGGGGGGGGTATATAAAAAACAGTGAAATCACATTTATGTCTAGGAGCAATGTAACAAGTGGTCACAACCACATCCCACAAACACAACATTCTGTAGCCTCCGTTCACCCCTCTACATAACATTGAGTCAGACCTGAGTGAATTTGTTAACACATCTACACAGTTTGTCTCATTGGAAATTGCAGACGTTTTTCATTTTTAATCAGAACCAATATGCTGCATACAAATGGTTTCCCCAATCCTGGTCCTTGAGTTGAGTATAGAAACCTCCCCATCCCATCTCCAAATCAGACATGCTCTACAGTACACCATTCAACTGGTGGGAAGAGCAGATAACTGTTCAACTGAAAAAACTCAAGAGGGTCATTCACTTGTCAGCAATAATAGGGGCAATACCCTTGCCTTGCCAACCCAAAGACCAGGATTGAGAAACACAGGAGTAGTTCATGGACTGCTCCCTCTGCCTATACAGTGTTCGCTCCCAGCTAACCCACAACCTCCCATTCTATATACCCTACTTGACTAATGGTTACCATTGGAAATGGACAGGAAATGGATGAGTTACCAGACTGCTTTCACTTATCTGGTCCTTTCAGATTAGTGTTCATGAAGGTAAGCTGAGAGAAGAGCAAGCACATAGTTAAATGGCCGATTTCAGAAAAATAATTGGCTCAAGAGCAGGTTGAGGAAGGGAAACGTACCCAAGTAAGAAACTGGACATTAACAACTTTTGACGTAAGTAAGTAACTTTTTAACAACACAAATAAAGAGCTCTGGGATGCCACCATCTCTCGATGTATGTTTTTTGTTGTTGTCATAACCTATGAAACCAAAAACAATTGATTGGTGAGTGTCTGAGCGCAAGAGCCACTATCGCATTCTGCAGAGCAGCAATGTCTATATGATTTGTCTAGCGTTAGAGGTACTGACATAGCCTGCCTCCAGACCGGTTTGTTCCATCTTGCCAACTGTGATAATGACCATAGGAGTTTACAAGACAGCCTGATCTGGGACCAGGCTTGGTTAGGCAGTTTTGAGGGACATAAACAAGAGTTATAGACATAGATCTTGTTGAGCTACATTTAATACTGAGCCAGGACATAACATCCCAATACACACTATGCAGAGGGAACCTCACCTAAACATCTCCTGATCCTGTGAGTCTATCTGAGCCTATTGGATTAAGTGGTTGTGAGAAACTGCATGATGTCAGAGCGATTATCAAACGCCTAAAATACCGCTTGAATTTAAGATAGGAACTGTACATAAAACGACACTGTCAAGAAGCTTCACACAAACGATGTGAGCGTACGATGCGGCGGCTGGCTATCCATGCATGTGAACCACAACTCCTTTTCATTCCGTTTCCAACTTCATTGTCTGAGGTATAAACAGTTGTTTAAATCAAAAAAAAAAAAAAAAATGGTTTCTGTTTTGTAATTTTTTGATTTTTTTTCTTTAAAAAAACATAATATTCCTGTTTACATTAAGACAGACAGACGGGCAAATTCATGGGTGACGTTTCCCCCAAGCTCTCAACTAAAGGTCCTTATATATAAGCAGAACACAGATCAGTGTTTTAGGGGCGTCTTCCACCTGGGGCGAACAGTACAAACCAGCTGAGATCAAAGTGAAGTTTCACGAAGACCTAGTCTGCGTCAGAAATAGGGGGTCATTTGGGACGCAGCCCGACACTGCACAGACGTTCAGAAAGTGTCTACAGCTGTTTGTTTTACACAGTAAAGCATCATATCAGTCAAGCGCCAACAACACAGACATTAACTTAGAAATTAAATCAAATGCTAAACAACAAACAATAATTATTTTAAAAAACAAAAAAAACAAATATCCAAGTTGTCTTTTCTTTCACTCCGTTTCTGGGCTTTCAGTTCTGAGTCTCTTTCTAAACAAAAAAAAAATCTTTATTGAGACCAATCTGACAGACAAACAGTATTTCAACCCAGAAGTATGACATCACAAATATGCAGAACGACACTTATTAGTGCACAACATTTTCAGTCTGGGACTTCTCCATTTCATTTAGTCTTTTTTTTAAACATTTTTTTTACAATCCTCACAACGACATATCATCCATGTACCTGGGCTTTCCGTTCCTCTCCAAGTTCTCAAAGTGCTACTTTTGGTTGGGGTTCGATTGGATGTTCAGAGGGGAGCGAGACAACCATGTTGTGGGGAGGAAGGGGTTATGGGGAGGTTAAAGCAAGTGAGGGCAAAGCATGAGATTGGCATAACGGGGAGAGGGAGATTGGGGCTAGTTTCCTGGACCCAGATTAAGTCTAGTCCTGGACTAAGAAGCATGTTCGATGGAGATTCTCCATTTAAAAGAGGTGAATGGGTGTCAGGGTAGAGATGTGTTGAGTTCCAGAATGTACATGATATCCCTGGTTTAGTAGTGTGGTTAGTTAAGGTGGTGCAATAGGAACAGTGTGGATAATGGGAGGTGTGGGGGTAGCGTGGAAGGACATACCTAAGCTAACATTTGTCGGTTGATTGTATCCACACTGTCCTGACACGAGGATGGCTAGCGAGAGCCTGAGGATCGATCTGCTGTGCTGGTGCGATTGATGGTGTCTGAAGGCAGTGTGCTCTTCGATGCTGGTGAGTCTGATTCTGTGTGAGATAGCCAGTGGTCCCTAGACTACTGACAATGTGGGAAAGCTCCCTTCTTCGACATGTTGTTAATCACGACCCCTCTGGGGAACATTTCCATGTCGTTCACAGCTAAAAAGCCAACCCTCTTCTACACCTGATCCAAACCAACCGTCTGGTCAAAGCCTGGCTCGTTCACAGTGACAAAGAGTTGATTATCATTATGCTGCATATTGTTTTATTTAAGTAGGAAAGTCACATTGAGATCGGCATCTTTTTCAATCGCGTGCACGTGTTTGAATGACGTCCTATTTTCCATACAGTTAACAGCTTCTAGGTTCCTTTAAATCCCCTTGTGGTAATACTGAGAGTGTGTGTGTGTGTGTGTGTGTGTTGTGACAGAATGTTAGGCACCGGGCTGAAGCTAGGGATTAGGGTAAGGAGAGGGGAGGTATTGTATTAGGAGCGATGGTGATCTGGATTGTATCGCAACACGGCGCATATATAGGGAAAATACAGGGGGAGACATCCCTTTAGTGCAAAACAAACAACTGTCAATGGCTTTGAAGGAGTGGAGGGGGACATGTAGAGAAAGCGCAGAGCTGGCTGGGTGTAGGATTGGATGTGTGGAGAGGACAGTCAGAGAATCATCTCAAAGGCTTTGTGGCTCTCTGGGGCAATCCTTTTTCCATACTTTAGGAGAAAGAGGGTTGCTACTGTGAACGGTGCTGTAAAAAGTACATTATGTGGCAGGTTGCATTGGCTGGGCCTCTCATTCTTGTCTCGTCTCTGGACCTGCCACATTGAGAACCAGGGTATCCATCCACAGGTGAATACTACTGAATTGAGTTAGAGATTAGAGTATGTTTGTTTACCACAATAACAACGTCTACAATAACAATGCTTTGGCCCATCCATCAAGTTCAGTTGGCTTCCAAGGTGTACAGTCTGTCTTTTCCTAAGAAAGAAAGTTTCCTTTGAGTTTGTCAGACACAGAATCTTTATTCCCGCCAGTGGGTTTGTTGTTTGTCTTGAACATAGATAGATGGGGGAATCCATTATGAGACTTGGTCTTGTGTGGTAAAAATACTTCAAAAAGAAAAGTGTAAAAGATAAAGACTGCTATGCATGTTGATCTGCAGCTTTCTCCCATTTCATGGGGTCTTACTGAACAGGGTAGTAGGGGGACCAAAAAGGTCCATATTGGCAACTGTGGAAGTATATGTGTTTTGCACTCAGAGGGGCATCTACACTGACATGAGAGGCGAGGTAGAATCTGTCAGTTTGGAGGTGGGGCCTGTGGTGTAACCACCGGCGAGGTAAGTGACACCTCTCCCCGTCTCTCAACCAATCCCACATCAGAGGGGGCGGGAGTCCTGTGTGATGGGCAGGGCAACATAGGAGACACACACAGTCTGCAACCAGGAAGTGCAGTGCAGTCCAAACAGGAGATGTAGTGGAGGTTTGGGACAGGTGAAGGTTTGGGACAGGTGGAATGACAACCTAGGTGAGGATCAACTCACCTCAACTGTCATACGAGGTAAAAGAACAGCAAACTATTGTTTTGTGTGTACACACAGAGAGAGGTATGTATAGATGAGAGGTACCCATATACACAGGCAGAAGGTTATGCTTACTGTATGTATATATATATATATGGTTAAAGAGGTATGGCTGTATTCAGGTAGACAGGTATGTATAGGATGAGAAGTACATGGAGGTAAACCAGTGGGTATATAATGCAGGTACAGAGGTATATGTGCATGCAGGTAGACCGGTGTACTGTATACATGCAGTAAGGTATACAGTACTTGTATGTATGAGGGTAAAGGGTTGTGTATATACATGACGGTACACTTGCACCTTTGCACAACAAATTGGATATTGTTTGTATCCATTGTCATAAAGGGAGGTTTATGTGTCACTCTGTGTAAGGGAGGTATGTAAGGTACAGGGAGGTAGGTTCACAAGTACACGCCTTGGTTAGGAGGAGTTTGGGCTGCACATCAGGGGGTGGAAGGTGAAGAGTTCAAAAGGGAGAAGTGTGGGGGAACACTTGGTGACTGTCCCAGTGGAGGACGGTGAGGAGGCCGAAGAGGGGAGCAGGTTGGAGGGTGGAGGCTCTGATGGAAGCTCGATTGTGGGACAAAATACAGCAGCTATCTGCCCTGCTCGAGTGACGGGCGGCTCTGAAAAGCTACGTCAGTCCCATGTATGAATATGTGTGTCTATAGCAGTGTGTGTGTGTGTGTGTGTTAGGTGAATGTAGATGTACATCAGTGGCTTTAGGTGTGAGGTTTGATTTTGTAAAGTAATTGTCTGTGAATGTACGCATGTATATGTTTGTCTGCCTCTCAGAGCAATTGCCTTCCACTAACACAGAGCTCCACCAGTACCGCTACCCCAACCAGACCTCAGGGGTTTGGGTTTGCATACATGTGCACCTGGTGTATAACAACACAGGAGCAGAACACCGCTCAGGGCTGCTAGCCTCTCTGTTAGATAGACGCACAGCGCAGTCAGAGAACCACACTTTAGGAGGGGGGCCCCACATCCCAATTCAAAGTGGGGCCCAGCAGCCACAAGAGCGGCCAGAAACGAATCATCAAAACGGCTGGCTACGCAAAAGAAAGCCTTTGGTTTTCTGAGACTTTTTTCTTGGTGACTATCCGTGTTGCTGGTGGTGGTGATATTGTGTTTCACAAAAAACAAAGAAAGCGACCAATTTCTTTACCCTTTTTCTTTTCCCCTAATAATTCCCCCCTCTCTCTTCCATCTCTTCCAGGTCAGAAGTCAGTTCATACTTCCTGGTCCTCGAAGACCTCCAGGAAGAGCGGAGGGAAGAGTTCGTTGGGACACTCCACCTTCATGTGGAGGAAGCGGCTGGCGTGGCACGCCCCGATCATCCTCAGGTCCGTTACCTTCATCAGCAACTTGGGCCAGAAGTGGGGAATGTTGTGCTTGCGGTGGTTGATGTAGTGCTCGAAGGCAAGCAGGTACGTCTCCTGGCACTTCTCGATCTTATCTACTGACGTCAGGCCCGAGCGATCTGAGAGGAACGCACAAATACATGCCTTTTAAAGACCAATAATAATACTAGAGAAATGGTAGATATTGAAGCTTGTTCATAAAATGTTACCAACATAAGGAGAACTTCAGTGTGTTCATACAGCTGTTCTTTGTTCATAAAGATGTTATGTCTGTTCTTAAAGTGGTTATGATCCTGATGTCCTTCCATTGATTGACTGTTTTGTTTGTTTATAGAGCAGCTGTGTCTGTTCGTTAAGATATTATGTCTGCTCATAGAGTTGTTATAACCTTTCCACAGCCTCCTGGACCCTCACCTGAGCTCATGAGGAGCACAGCCTGCAGCAGGGCCACCTCCGAGTCGTCCAGGTTAAACTGTGCCAGACTCTTGCCCAAATCAAAGATGGCGTCCGACACCACGCCCAGCCCGCCATTCTTCAGCTGCTCCCTCTTCACCGCCATCTCGCCGCTCAGGGTAAGCGTCTCGCTCTCTGGGTCATAGCGCACGGCGGCACGCAGCGACATGATCTCCATACAGCAGCCTTTCAATAGGATGATCTGGTCCTCACAAGGCAGCTGGAGGGAGGATAGGAGAGGGAGACTGTTAGAGTGTACACCAAATAAACACAATAATGTCATCCCATGGCAGTGAGGGGCCTGAGAGGAAACCTATAGTCAGCTGCGGTAGATTGCACTAAAGGTCAAGACACACACACACACACACAGAGATATACAGTCATGCACACTGCAGTCCTCACAAAGCAACTATAGGGCACATGTACATTATACACACATACACAGCCTGGGAACAAACTGAAAGATCCAGTTACTAAATATCCAGTAATTCTAGCAGCTACCACAACATTATTCCTCTGCTGGCCAGTGAGACTGCGTTGATGTTTATTTGTAATGATAGTCCAGCTACAGATTACATAACTGGTAAATCACAATCTTTCGGGACTGTCTGTCGGGGACCGTGGATGAAGGTGAGTTCTGTGCACCCTAGTCTGAGTACTGTGTGCATGCGCACGCGTGTGTGAGAGAAAGTGAGTGAGTGTGAAACAGCAGCATTATGTCCTCATTATATAGCATATTGAGTCATATGCAGGAGGCAGTGGTGAATATACAGTATAACAAGCACGCACGCAGGAACGAACAGACAGACACCATGACAATAAGTTCTGCTGAAGGAGGAGAAAGAGGAGGTAATCACAGTCAAGTGTGTGTTGATGAGCCCCATTATAGACTCACAGGGACAAATGAGGACACAGGACAGAGACACACAGGAACTTACACACACACATGCACAGTGCTTTAAACCCACCTCTGAGAACATGGGCAGTTTTTTGGCAAAGTCGACGACGCGTGTGATGGCAGGGGTGATGATCTTGGTGAACTCGCTGAAGGCCTCCAGGTCTACCTTGTCTCCGTCTGGGGTGGGAACCCCGGGGGACTGACCTATGTCCTCAGGCTGGGGAAACAAAGATGATGTCTAATGAATAGTCCCACCGGGCAAACAGTCAGATCAACCAACATCCACATCTGGTTTGATATTTCATTTCGGTTGTTCACCAGACCTGGGTTCAAATGTACAGTGCCTTGCGAAAGTATTCGGCCCCCTTGAACTTTGCGACCTTTTGCCACATTTCAGGCTTCAAACATAAAGATATAAAACTGTATTTTTTTGTGAAGAATCAACAACAAGTGGGACACAATCATGAAGTGGAACGACATTTATTGGATATTTCAAACTTTTTTAACAAATCAAAAACTGAAAAATTGGGCGTGCAAAATTATTCAGCCCCTTTACTTTCAGTGCAGCAAACTCTCTCCAGAAGTTCAGTGAGGATCTCTGAATGATCCAATGTTGACCTAAATGACTAATGATGATAAATACAATCCACCTGTGTGGAATCAAGTCTCCGTATAAATGCACCTGCACTGTGATAGTCTCAGAGGTCCGTCAAAAGCGCAGAGGGCATCATGAAGAACAAGGAACACCAGGCAGGTCTGAGATACTGTGGTGAAGAAGTTTAAAGCTGGATTTGGATACAAAAATATTTCCCAAGCTTTAAACATCCCAAGGAGCACTGTGCAAGCGATAATATTGAAATGGAAGAAGTAATCAGACCACTGCAAATCTACCAAGACCTGGCCGTCCCTCTAAACATTCAGCTCATACAAGGAGAAGACTCATCAGAGATGCAGCCAAGAGGCCCATGATCACTCTGGATGAACTGCAGAGATCTACAGCTGAGGTGGGAGACTCTGTCCATAGGACAACAATCAGTCGTATATTGCACAAATCTGGCCTTTATGGAAGAGTGGCAAGAAGAAAGCCATTTCTTAAAGATATCCATAAAAAGTGTTGTTTAATGTTTGCCACAAGCCACCTGGGAGACACACCAAACATGTGGAAGAAGGTGCTCTGGTCAGATGAAACCAAAATTGAACTTTTTGGCAACAATGCAAGACGTTATGTTTGCCGTAAAAGCAACACAGCTCATCACCCTGAACACACCATACCCACTGTCAAACATGGTGGTGGCAGCATCATGGTTTGGGCCTGCTTTTCTTCAGCAGGACAGGGAAGATGGTTAAAATTGATGGGAAGATGGATGGAGCCAAATACAGGACCATTCTGGAAGAAAACCTGATGGAGTCTGCAAAAGACCTGAGACTGGGACGGAGATTTGTCTTCCAACAAGACAATGATCCAAAACATAAAGCAAAATCTACAATGGAATGGTTCAAAAATAAACATATCCAGGTGTTAGAATGGCCAAGTCAAAGTCCAGACCTGAATCCAATCGAGAATCTGTGGAAAGAACTGAAAACTGCTGTTCACAAATGCTCTCCATCCAACCTCACTGAGCTCGAGCTGTTTTGCAAGGAGGAATGGGAAAAAATGTCAGTCTCTCGATGTGCAAAACTGATAGAGACATACCCCAAGCGACTTACAGCTGTAATTGCAGCAAAAGGTGGCGCTACAAAGTATTAACTTAAGGGGGCTGAATAATTTTGCACGCCCAATTGTTCAGTTTTTGATTTGTTAAAAAAGTTTGAAATATCCAATAAATGTCATTCCACTTCATGATTGTGTCCCACTTGTTGTTGATGCTTCACAAAAAAATACAGTTTTATATCTTTATGTTTGAAGCCTGAAATGTGGCAAAAGGTTGCAAAGTTCAAGGGGGCCGAATACTTTCGCAAGGCACTGTATGTGCATTTAAGTATTTTGTATTTATATACTTATTTTCTGTGCATTTGAGTATTTTCAAATAATGTGGCAGAAATAAACTACTTATATTTGAAGTATGAAACTATTTTTAATTAGTAAGCTATTTGTAGGAAATCATTTAAGAATTTTTAAATATTTGTTTCTAAATACATTTTTTCAAAAAACCCTAGGACCAAACAGACCTGGGTTCAAATGCATGGAGTATTTCATTATTTGTACTAGAAATGTATACGAGTACTTTCACATACATGTCAAACTTTCCAAGTGTATTTCCAAATACATTCCAATATTCCACTACCTGTATTTTCAAATATACAGTACAAGTCAAAAGTTTGAACACCTACTCATTCAGGGGTTTTCATAATTGTTTACTATTTTCTACATTGTAGAATAATTGTGAAGTCATCAAAACTATGAAATAACACATGGAATCATGTTGTAACCAAAAAAGTGTTAAACAAATCAAAATATATTTAGATTTTTACATTCTTCAAAGTAGCCACCCTTTGCCTTGATGACAGCTTTGCACACTATTGGCATTCTTTCAAACAGCTTCACCTGGAATGCTTTTCCAACAGTCTTGAAGGAGTTCCCACATATGCTGAGCACTTGTTGGCTGCTTTTCACTCTGCGTTCCAACTCATCCCAAACCATCTCAATTGGGTTGAGGTCGGTTGATTGTGGAGGCCAGGTCATCTGATGCAGCACTCCATCACTCTCTTTCTTGCTGAAATAGCCCTTACACAGCCTGGAGGTAAGTTGGGTCATTGTCCTTTTGAAAAACAAATGATAGTCCCTCTAAGGCCCAAACCAGATGGGATGGCGTATCACTGCAGAATGATGTGGTAGCCATGCTGGTTAAGTGTGCCTTGAATTCTAAATAAATCACAGACAGTGTCAACAGCAAAGCACTCCCACACCATCACACCTCCTCCATGCTTCAGATTTGGACTCCAGACCAAATGACAGATATCCATTCCTGTCAAATATCCATTGCTCGTGTTTCTTGGCCCAAGCCAGTCTCATCTTCCTATTGGTGTCCTGTAGTAGTGATTTCTTCGCAGAAATTTGACCATGAAGGCCTGATTCACGCATTCTCCTCTGAACAGTTGATGTTGAGATGTGTCTGGTACTTGACCTCTGAAGCATCTATTTGGGCTGTAATTTCAGAGGCTAGTAACTCTAATGAACTTATCCTCTGGGTCTTCCTTTCCTGTGGCGGTCCTCATGAGAGCTAGTTTCATCATAGTGCCTGATGGTTTTTGTGTCTGCACTTGAAGAAACGTTCAAAGTTCTAGAAATTTCCCGCATTGACTGACCTTCATGTCTTAAAGTAATGATGGACGGTTGTTTCTATTTGCTTATTTGAGCAGTTCTTGCCATAATATGGACATGGTCTTTTACCAAATAGGGCTATCTTCTGTATACCACCCCTACCTTGTCACAACAACTGACTGCCTCAATCAAAGCCAAGAGTGTGCAAAACTGTCATCAAGGCAAAAGGCGGCTACTTTGAAGAATCTCAAATCTATTTTGATTTAACACTTTGTGATTGCATGATTCCATGTGTTATTTCATGTGATGCACCGAGTGAGTGATTGAGTGAGTGTAGTGATGCACCGAGTGAGTGAGTGTGGTGTTGCACCGAGTGAGTGAGTGAGTGTGGTGTTGCACCGAGTGAGTGAGAGAGTGAGTGTGGCGATGCACCGAGTGAGTGAGTGAGTGTGGCGATGCACCGAGTGAGTGAGGGAGTGAATGTGGCGATGCACCGACTGAGTGAGTGAGTGTGGCGATGCACCGAGTGAGTGAGAGAGGCGATGCACCGAGTGAGTGAGAGAGGCGATGCACCGAGTGAGTGAGAGAGGCGATGCACCGAGTGAGTGAGAGAGGCGATGCACCGAGTGAGTGAGAGAGTGAGTGTAGCGATGCACCAAGTGAGTGAGAGAGGCGATGCACCGAGTGAGTGAGTGAGTGAGTGTGGTGTTGCACCGAGTGAGTGAGTGTGACGATGCACCAAGTGAGTGATTGAGTGAGTGTAGTGATGCACCGAGTGAGTGATTGAGTGAGTGTATTGATGCACCGAGTGAGTGATTAAGTGAGTGTAGTGATGCACCGAGTGAGTGATTGAGTGAGTGTAGTGATGCACCGAGTGAGTGATTGAGTGAGTGTGGCGATGCACCGAGTGAGTGAGTGAGTGAGTGTGGCGATGCACCGAGTGAGTGAGTGTGGCGATGCACCGAGTGAGTGATTGAGTGAGTGTAGCGATGCACCGAGTGAGTGATTGAGTGAGTGTGGCGATGCACCGAGTGAGTGAGTGAGTGAGTGTGGCGATGCACCGAGTGAGTGAGTGTGGCGATGCACCGAGTGAGTGAGTGTGGCGATGCACCGAGTGAGTGAGAGAGTGAGTGTGGCGATGCACCGAGTGAGTGAGTGAGTGTGGCGATGCACAGAGTGAGTGAGGGAGTGAATGTGGCGATGCACCGAGTGAGTGAGTGAGTGAATGTGGCGATGCACCGAGTGAGTGAGAGAGTGAGTGTGGCGATGCACCGAGTGAGTGAGATGGTGAGTGTGGCGATGCACCGAGTGAGTGAGTGAGTGAGTGAGTGTGGTGTTGCACCGAGTGAGTGAGTGTGGCGATGCACCGAGTGAGTGATTGAGTGAGTGTAGTGATGCACCGAGTGAGTGATTGAGTGAGTGTGGTGTTGCACCGAGTGAGTGATTGAGTGAGTGTAGTGATGCACCGAGTGAGTGAGTGAGTGTGGTGATGCACCGAGTGAGTGAGTGAGTGTGGTGTTAAACCGAGTGAGTGATTGAGTGTGTGTAGTGATGCACCGAGTGAGTGATTGAGTGAGTGTAGTGATGCACCGAGTGAGTGATTGAGTGAGTGTAGTGATGCACCGAGTGAGTGATTGAGTGAGTGTAGTGATGCACCGAGTGAGTGATTGAGTGAGTGTAGTGATGCACCGAGTGAGTGATTGAGTGAGTGTAGTGATGCACCGAGTGAGTGATTGAGTGAGTGTAGTGATGCACCGAGTGAGTGAGTGAGTGTAGTGATGCACCGAGTGAGTGAGTGAGTGTGGTGATGCACCGAGTGAGTGAGTGAGTGTGGTGATGCACCGAGTGAGTGAGTGAATGTGGTGATGCACCGAGTGAGTGAGTGAATGTGGTGATGCACCGAGTGAGTGAGTGAATGTAGTGATGCACCGAGTGAGTGAGTGAATGTAGTGATGCACCGAGTGAGTGAGTGAGTGTAGTGATGCACCGAGTGAGTGAGTGAGTGTAGTGATGCACCGAGTGAGTGAGTGAGTGTAGTGATGCACCGAGTGAGTGAGTGAGTGTAGTGATGCACCGAGTGAGTGAGTGAGTGTAGTGATGCACCGAGTGAGTGATTGAGTGAGTGTGGTGATGCACCGAGTGAGTGATTGAGTGAGTGTGGTGTTGCACCGAGTGAGTGAGTGAGTGTAGTGATGCACCGAGTGAGTGAGTGAGTGTAGTGATGCACCGAGTGAGTGAGTGAGTGTAGTGATGCACCGAGTGAGTGAGTGAGTGTAGTGATGCACCGAGTGAGTGATTGAGTGAGTGTATTGATGCACCGAGTGAGTGATTGAGTGAGTGTGGCGATGCACCGAGTGAGTGATTGAGTGAGTGTGGCGATGCACCGAGTGAGTGAGTGAGTGAGTGTGGCGATGCACCGAGTGAGTGAGTGAGTGAATGTGGCGATGCACCGACTGAGTGAGTGAGTGAGTGTGGCGATGCACCGAGTGAGTGAGCGAGTGTGGCGATGCACCGAGTGAGTGAGAGAGGCGATGCACCGAGTGAGTGAGTGAGTGTGGTGTTGCACCGAGTGAGTGATTGAGTGTAGTGATGCACCGAGTGAGTGATTGAGTGAGTGTGGTGATGCACCGAGTGAGTGATTGAGTGAGTGTGGTGTTGCACCGAGTGAGTGATTGAGTGTGGTGTTGCACCGAGTGAGTGATTGAGTGTGGTGTTGCACCGAGTGAGTGATTGAGTGTGGTGTTGCACCGAGTGAGTGATTGAGTGAGTGTAGTGATGCACCGAGTGAGTGATTGAGTGAGTGTAGTGATGCACCGAGTGAGTGATTGAGTGAGTGTAGTGATGCACCGAGTGAGTGATTGAGTGAGTGTAGTGATGCACCGAGTGAGGGAGTGAATGTGGCGATGCACCGAGTGAGGGAGTGAATGTGGCGATGCACCGAGTGAGTGAGAGAGGCGATGCACCGAGTGAGTGAGTGAGTGAGTGTGGTGTTGCACCGAGTGAGTGAGTGTGGCGATGCACCAAGTGAGTGATTGAGTGAGTGTAGTGATGCACCGAGTGAGCGATTAAGTGAGTGTAGTGATGCACCGAGTGAGTGATTGAGTGAGTGTAGTGATGCACCGAGTGAGTGATTGAGTGAGTGTGGCGATGCACCGAGTGAGTGAGTTAGTGAGTGATTGAGTGAGTGTGGCGATGCACCGAGTGAGTGAGAGAGTGAATGTGGCGATGCACCGAGTGAGTGAGTGAGTGAATGTGGCGATGCACCGAGTGAGTGAGTGAGTGTGGCGATGCACCGACTGAGTGAGTGAGTGTGGCGATGCACCGAGTGAGTGAGATGGTGAGTGTGGCGATGCACCGAGTGAGTGAGATGGTGAGTGTGGCGATGCACCGAGTGAGTGAGATGGTGAGTGTGGCGATGCACCGAGTGAGTGAGATGGTGAGTGTGGCGATGCACCGAGTGAGTGAGTGAGTGAGTGTGGTGTTGCACCGAGTGAGTGAGTGTGGCGATGCACCGAGTGAGTGATTGAGTGAGTGTAGTGATGCACCAAGTGAGTGATTGAGTGAGTGTGGTGTTGCACCGAGTGAGTGATTGAGTGTGGTGTTGCACCGAGTGAGTGATTGAGTGTAGTGATGCACCGAGTGAGTGATTGAGTGAGTGTGGTGTTGCACCGAGTGAGTGATTGAGTGTGGTGTTGCACCGAGTGAGTGATTGAGTGTGGTGTTGCACCGAGTGAGTGATTGAGTGTGGTGTTGCACCGAGTGAGTGATTGAGTGTGGTGTTGCACCGAGTGAGTGATTGAGTGTGGTGTTGCACCGAGTGAGTGATTGAGTGAGTGTAGTGATGCACCGAGTGAGTGATTGAGTGAGTGTAGTGATGCACCGAGTGAGTGATTGAGTGAGTGTAGTGATGCACCGAGTGAGGGAGTGAATGTGGCGATGCACCGAGTGAGGGAGTGAATGTGGCGATGCACCGAGTGAGTGAGTGAGTGAGTGTGGTGTTGCACCGAGTGAGTGAGTGTGGCGATGCACCAAGTGAGTGATTGAGTGAGTGTAGTGATGCACCGAGTGAGCGATTAAGTGAGTGTAGTGATGCACCGAGTGAGTGATTGAGTGAGTGTAGTGATGCACCGAGTGAGTGATTGAGTGAGTGTGGCGATGCACCGAGTGAGTGAGTTAGTGAGTGATTGAGTGAGTGTGGCGATGCACCGAGTGAGTGAGAGAGTGAGTGTGGCGATGCACCGAGTGAGTGAGGGAGTGAATGTGGCGATGCACCGAGTGAGTGAGTGAGTGAATGTGGCGATGCACCGAGTGAGTGAGTGAGTGTGGCGATGCACCGACTGAGTGAGTGAGTGTGGCGATGCACCGAGTGAGTGAGATGGTGAGTGTGGCGATGCACCGAGTGAGTGAGATGGTGAGTGTGGCGATGCACCGAGTGAGTGAGATGGTGAGTGTGGCGATGCACCGAGTGAGTGAGATGGTGAGTGTGGCGATGCACCGAGTGAGTGAGTGAGTGAGTGTGGTGTTGCACCGAGTGAGTGAGTGTGGCGATGCACCGAGTGAGTGATTGAGTGAGTGTAGTGATGCACCAAGTGAGTGATTGAGTGAGTGTGGTGTTGCACCGAGTGAGTGATTGAGTGTGGTGTTGCACCGAGTGAGTGATTGAGTGAGTGTAGTGATGCACCGAGTGAGTGATTGAGTGAGTGTAGTGATGCACCGAGTGAGTGATTGAGTGAGTGTAGTGATGCACCGAGTGAGTGAGTGAATGTGGTGATGCACCGAGTGAGTGAGTGAATGTGGTGATGCACCGAGTGAGTGAGTGAATGTGGTGATGCACCGAGTGAGTGAGTGAATGTGGTGATGCACCGAGTGAGTGAGTGAAAGAGTGTAGTGATGCACCGAGTGAGTGAGTGTAGTGATGCACCGAGTGAGTGAGTGAGTGTAGTGATGCACCGAGTGAGTGATTGAGTGAGTGTATTGATGCACCGAGTGAGTGATTGAGTGAGTGTGGCGATGCACCGAGTGAGTGATTGAGTGAGTGTGGCGATGCACCGAGTGAGTGAGTGAGTGAGTGTGGCGATGCACCGAGTGAGTGAGTGAGTGAGTGTGGCGATGCACCGAGTGAGTGAGTGAGTGTGGCGATGCACCAAGTGAGTGAGGGAGTGAATGTGGCGATGCACCGAGTGAGTGAGTGAGTGAATGTGGCGATGCACCAAGTGAGTGAGGGAGTGAATGTGGCGATGCACCAAGTGAGTGAGGGAGTGAATGAATGTGGCGATGCACCGAGTGAGTGAGAGAGTGAGTGTGGCGATGCACCGAGTGAGTGAGAGAGGCGATGCACCGAGTGAGTGATTGAGTGAGTGTAGTGATGCACCGAGTGAGTGATTGAGTGTGGTGTTGCACCGAGTGAGTGATTGAGTGTGGTGTTGCACCGAGTGAGTGATTGAGTGAGTGTAGTGATGCACCGAGTGAGTGATTGAGTGAGTGTAGTGATGCACCGAGTGAGTGAGTGAGTGAATGTGGTGATGCACCGAGTGAGTGAGTGAGTGAATGTGGTGATGCACCGAGTGAGTGAGTGAGTGAATGTAGTGATGCACCGAGTGAGTGAGTGAGTGAGTGAGTGAGTGAGTGTAGTGATGCACCGAGTGAGTGAGTGAGTGAGTGTGGTGTTGCACCGAGTGAGTGAGTGTGGCGATGCACCGAGTGAGTGATTGAGTGAGTGTAGTGATGCACCAAGTGAGTGATTGAGTGAGTGTGGTGTTGCACCGAGTGAGTGATTGAGTGTGGTGTTGCACCGAGTGAGTGATTGAGTGTGGTGTTGCACCGAGTGAGTGATTGAGTGAGTGTAGTGATGCACCGAGTGAGTGATTGAGTGAGTGTAGTGATGCACCGAGTGAGTGATTGAGTGAGTGTAGTGATGCACCGAGTGAGTGAGTGAATGTGGTGATGCACCGAGTGAGTGAGTGAATGTGGTGATGCACCGAGTGAGTGAGTGAATGTGGTGATGCACCGAGTGAGTGAGTGAATGTGGTGATGCACCGAGTGAGTGAGTGAATGTGGTGATGCACCGAGTGAGTGAGTGAAAGAGTGTAGTGATGCACCGAGTGAGTGAGTGTAGTGATGCACCGAGTGAGTGAGTGAGTGTAGTGATGCACCGAGTGAGTGATTGAGTGAGTGTATTGATGCACCGAGTGAGTGATTGAGTGAGTGTGGCGATGCACCGAGTGAGTGATTGAGTGAGTGTGGCGATGCACCGAGTGAGTGAGTGAGTGAGTGTGGCGATGCACCGAGTGAGTGAGTGAGTGAGTGTGGCGATGCACCAAGTGAGTGAGGGAGTGAATGTGGCGATGCACCGAGTGAGTGAGTGAGTGAATGTGGCGATGCACCAAGTGAGTGAGGGAGTGAATGTGGCGATGCACCGAGTGAGTGAGTGAGTGAATGTGGCGATGCACCGAGTGAGTGAGAGAGTGAGTGTGGCGATGCACCGAGTGAGTGAGAGAGGCGATGCACCGAGTGAGTGATTGAGTGAGTGTAGTGATGCACCGAGTGAGTGATTGAGTGTGGTGTTGCACCGAGTGAGTGATTGAGTGTGGTGTTGCACCGAGTGAGTGATTGAGTGAGTGTAGTGATGCACCGAGTGAGTGATTGAGTGAGTGTAGTGATGCACCGAGTGAGTGAGTGAGTGAATGTGGTGATGCACCGAGTGAGTGAGTGAGTGAATGTGGTGATGCACCGAGTGAGTGAGTGAGTGAATGTAGTGATGCACCGAGTGAGTGAGTGAGTGAGTGAGTGTAGTGATGCACCGAGTGAGTGAGTGAGTGTGGTGTTGCACCGAGTGAGTGAGTGTGGCGATGCACCGAGTGAGTGATTGAGTGAGTGTAGTGATGCACCAAGTGAGTGATTGAGTGAGTGTGGTGTTGCACCGAGTGAGTGATTGAGTATGGTGTTGCACCGAGTGAGTGATTGAGTGTGGTGTTGCACCGAGTGAGTGATTGAGTGAGTGTAGTGATGCACCGAGTGAGTGATTGAGTGAGTAGTGATGCACCGAGTGAGTGATTGAATGTGGTGATGCACCGAGTGAGTGAGTGAATGTGGTGATGCACCGAGTGAGTGAGTGAATGTGGTGATGCACCGAGTGAGTGAGTGAATGTGGTGATGCACCGAGTGAGTGAGTGAATGTGGTGATGCACCGAGTGAGTGAGTGAAAGAGTGTAGTGATGCACCGAGTGAGTGAGTGTAGTGATGCACCGAGTGAGTGAGTGAGTGTAGTGATGCACCGAGTGAGTGATTGAGTGAGTGTATTGATGCACCGAGTGAGTGATTGAGTGAGTGTGGCGATGCACCGAGTGAGTGATTGAGTGAGTGTGGCGATGCACCGAGTGAGTGAGTGAGTGAGTGTGGCGATGCACCGAGTGAGTGAGTGAGTGTGGCGATGCACCAAGTGAGTGAGGGAGTGAATGTGGCGATGCACCGAGTGAGTGAGTGAGTGAATGTGGCGATGCACCAAGTGAGTGAGGGAGTGAATGTGGCGATGCACCGAGTGAGTGAGTGAGTGAATGTGGCGATGCACCGAGTGAGTGAGAGAGTGAGTGTGGCGATGCACCGAGTGAGTGAGAGAGGCGATGCACCGAGTGAGTGATTGAGTGAGTGTAGTGATGCACCGAGTGAGTGATTGAGTGTGGTGTTGCACCGAGTGAGTGATTGAGTGTGGTGTTGCACCGAGTGAGTGATTGAGTGAGTGTAGTGATGCACCGAGTGAGTGATTGAGTGAGTGTAGTGATGCACCGAGTGAGTGAGTGAGTGAATGTGGTGATGCACCGAGTGAGTGAGTGAGTGAATGTGGTGATGCACCGAGTGAGTGAGTGAGTGAATGTAGTGATGCACCGAGTGAGTGAGTGAGTGAGTGTGGTGTTGCACCGAGTGAGTGAGTGTGGCGATGCACCGAGTGAGTGATTGAGTGAGTGTAGTGATGCACCAAGTGAGTGATTGAGTGAGTGTGGTGTTGCACCGAGTGAGTGATTGAGTGTGGTGTTGCACCGAGTGAGTGATTGAGTGAGTGTAGTGATGCACCGAGTGAGTGATTGAGTGAGTGTAGTGATGCACCGAGTGAGTGAGTGAATGTGGTGATGCACCGAGTGAGTGAGTGAATGTGGTGATGCACCGAGTGAGTGAGTGAATGTGGTGATGCACCGAGTGAGTGAGTGAATGTGGTGATGCACCGAGTGAGTGAGTGAATGTGGTGATGCACCGAGTGAGTGAGTGAATGTGGTGATGCACCGAGTGAGTGAGGGAGTGAATGTGGCGATGCACCGAGTGAGTGAGTGTAGTGATGCACCGAGTGAGTGAGTGAAAGAGTGTGGCGATGCACCGAGTGAGTGAGTGAGTGAGTGAGGCGATGCACCAAGTGAGTGAGGGAGTGAATGTGGCGATGCACCGAGTGAGTGAGTGAGTGAATGTGGCGATGCACCAAGTGAGTGAGGGAGTGAATGTGGCCATGCACCGAGTGAGTGAGTGAGTGAATGTGGCGATGCACCGAGTGAGTGAGTGAGTGAATGTGGTGATGCACCGAGTGAGTGAGTGAATGTGGTGATGCACCGAGTGAGTGAGTGAAAGAGTGTAGTGATGCACCGAGTGAGTGAGTGTAGTGATGCACCGAGTGAGTGAGTGAGTGTAGTGATGCACCGAGTGAGTGATTGAGTGAGTGTATTGATGCACCGAGTGAGTGATTGAGTGAGTGTGGCGATGCACCGAGTGAGTGATTGAGTGAGTGGGGCGATGCACCGAGTGAGTGAGTGAGTGAGTGTGGCGATGCACCGAGTGAGTGAGTGAGTGAGTGTGGCGATGCACCGAGTGAGTGAGTGAGTGTGGCGATGCACCGAGTGAGTGAGTGAGTGAGTGAGGCGATGCACCAAGTGAGTGAGGGAGTGAATGTGGCGATGCACCGAGTGAGTGAGTGAGTGAATGTGGCGATGCACCAAGTGAGTGAGGGAGTGAATGTGGCCATGCACCGAGTGAGTGAGTGAGTGAATGTGGCGATGCACCGAGTGAGTGAGAGAGTGAGTGTGGCGATGCACCGAGTGAGTGAGAGAGGCGATGCACCGAGTGAGTGATTGAGTGAGTGTAGTGATGCACCGAGTGAGTGATTGAGTGTGGTGTTGCACCGAGTGAGTGATTGAGTGTGGTGTTGCACCGAGTGAGTGATTGAGTGAGTGTAGTGATGCACCGAGTGAGTGATTGAGTGAGTGTAGTGATGCACCGAGTGAGTGAGTGAGTGAATGTGGTGATGCACCGAGTGAGTGAGTGAGTGAATGTAGTGATGCACCGAGTGAGTGAGTGAGTGAGTGTAGTGATGCACCGAGTGAGTGAGTGAGTGTAGTGATGCACCGAGTGAGTGAGTGAGTGTAGTGATGCACCGAGTGAGTGAGTGAGTGTGGTGATGCACCGAGTGAGTGAGTGAGTGTGGTGATGCACCGAGTGAGTGAGTGAGTGTGGTGATGCACCGAGTGAGTGAGTGAGTGTGGTGATGCACCGAGTGAGTGAGTGAGTGTGGTGATGCACCGAGTGAGTGAGTGAGTGTGGTGATGCACCGAGTGAGTGAGTGAGTGTAGTGATGCACCGAGTGAGTGAGTGAGTGAGTGTAGTGATGCACCGAGTGAGTGAGTGAGTGAGTGTAGTGATGCACCGAGTGAGTGAGTGAGTGTAGTGATGCACCGAGTGAGTGATTGAGTGAGTGAGTGTGGCGATGCACCGACTGAGTGAGTGAATGTGGCGATGCACCGACTGAGTGAGTGAGTGAGGCGATGCACCGACTGAGTGAGTGAGTGAGGCGATGCACCGACTGAGTGAGTGAGTGAGTGGTTGAGTGTGGTGATGCACCGACTGAGTGAGTGAGTGGTTGAGTGTGGTGATGCACCGACTGAGTGAGTGAGTGGTTGAGTGTGGTGATGCATCGACTGAGTGAGTGGTTGAGTGTGGTGATGTGGTGATGTACCGAGTGAGTGATTGAGTGAGTGTGGCGATGCACCGACTGAGTGAGTGAATGTGGCGATGCACCGACTGAGTGAGTGAATGTGGCGATGCACCGACTGAGTGAGTGAATGTGGCGATGCACCGACTGATTGAGTGAGTGTGGCGATGCACCGAGTGAGTGATTGAGTGAGTGTGGCGATGCACCGAGTGAGTGAGTGAGTGTGGCGATGCACCGAGTGAGTGATTGAGTGAGTGTGGCGATGCACCGAGTGAGTGAGTGAGTGAGTGTGGCGATGCACCGAGTGAGTGAGTGAGTGTGGCGATGCACCGAGTGAGTGATTGAGTGAGTGTGGCGATGCACCGAGTGAGTGAGTGAGTGAGTGTGGCGATGCACCGAGTGAGTGAGTGAGTGAGTGTGGCGATGCACCAAGTGAGTGAGGGAGTGAATGTGGCGATGCACCGAGTGAGTGAGTGAGTGAATGTGGCGATGCACCAAGTGAGTGAGGGAGTGAATGTGGCGATGCACCGAGTGAGTGAGTGAGTGAATGTGGCGATGCACCGAGTGAGTGAGAGAGTGAGTGTGGCGATGCACCGAGTGAGTGAGAGAGGCGATGCACCGAGTGAGTGATTGAGTGAGTGTAGTGATGCACCGAGTGAGTGATTGAGTGTGGTGTTGCACCGAGTGAGTGATTGAGTGTGGTGTTGCACCGAGTGAGTGATTGAGTGAGTGTAGTGATGCACCGAGTGAGTGATTGAGTGAGTGTAGTGATGCACCGAGTGAGTGATTGAGTGAGTGTAGTGATGCACCGAGTGAGTGAGTGAGTGAATGTGGTGATGCACCGAGTGAGTGAGTGAGTGAATGTGGTGATGCACCGAGTGAGTGAGTGAGTGAATGTAGTGATGCACCGAGTGAGTGAGTGAGTGAGTGAGTGTAGTGATGCACCGAGTGAGTGAGTGAGTGTAGTGATGCACCGAGTGAGTGAGTGAGTGTAGTGATGCACCGAGTGAGTGAGTGAGTGTGGTGATGCACCGAGTGAGTGAGTGAGTGTGGTGATGCACCGAGTGAGTGAGTGAGTGAGGTGATGCACCGAGTGAGTGAGTGAGTGTGGTGATGCACCGAGTGAGTGAGTGAGTGTGGTGATGCACCGAGTGAGTGAGTGAGTGAGTGTAGTGATGCACCGAGTGAGTGAGTGAGTGAGTGTAGTGATGCACCGAGTGAGTGAGTGAGTGAGTGTAGTGATGCACCGAGTGAGTGAGTGAGTGAGTGTAGTGATGCACCGAGTGAGTGATTGAGTGAGTGTGGCGATGCACCGACTGAGTGAGTGAATGTGGCGATGCACCGACTGAGTGAGTGAGTGAGGCGATGCACCGACTGAGTGAGTGAGGCGATGCACCGACTGAGTGAGTGAGTGAGTGAGGCGATGCACCGACTGAGTGAGTGAGTGAGTGGTTGAGTGTGGTGATGCACCGACTGAGTGAGTGAGTGGTTGAGTGTGGTGATGTGGTGATGTACCGAGTGAGTGATTGAGTGAGTGTGGCGATGCACCGACTGAGTGAGTGAATGTGGCGATGCACCGACTGAGTGAGTGAGTGAGGCGATGCACCGACTGAGTGAGTGAGTGAGTGAGGCGATGCACCGACTGAGTGAGTGAGTGAGTGAGGCGATGCACCGACTGAGTGAGTGAGTGAGTGAGGCGATGCACCGACTGAGTGAGTGAGTGAGTGGTTGAGTGTGGTGATGCTTCGACTGAGTGAGTGGTTGAGTGTGGTGATGTGGTGATGTACCGAGTGAGTGATTGAGTGAGTGTGGCGATGCACCGACTGAGTGAGTGAATGTGGCGATGCACCGACTGAGTGAGTGAGTGAGGCGATGCACCGACTGAGTGAGTGAGTGAGTGTGGTGATGCATCGACTGAGTGAGTGGTTGAGTGTGGTGATGTGGTGATGTACCGAGTGAGTGAGTAAGGCGATGTACCGAGTGAGTGAGTAAGGCGATGTACCGAGTGAGTGAGTAAGGCGATGTACCGAGTGAGTGAGTAAGGCGATGTACCGAGTGAGTGAGTAAGGCGATGTACCGAGTGAGTGAGTAAGGCGATGTACCGAGTGAGTGAGTAAGGCGATGTACCGAGTGAGTGAGTAAGGCGATGTACCGAGTGAGTGAGTAAGGCGATGTACCGAGTGAGTGAGTAAGGCGATGTACCGAGTGAGTGAGTAAGGCGATGTACCGAGTGAGTGAGTAAGGCGATGTACCGAGTGAGTGAGTAAGGCGATGTACCGAGTGAGTGAGTAAGGCGATGTACCGAGTGAGTGAGTAAGGCGATGTACCGAGTGAGTGAGTAAGGCGATGTACCGAGTGAGTGAGTAAGGCGATGTACCGAGTGAGTGAGTAAGGCGATGTACCGAGTGAGTGAGTAAGGCGATGTACCGAGTGAGTGAGTAAGGCGATGTACCGAGTGAGTGAGTAAGGCGATGTACCGAGTGAGTGAGTAAGGCGATGTACCGAGTGAGTGAGTAAGGCGATGTACCAAGTGAGTGAATGAGGTGATGTCCTGAGTGTGAGTGAATGAGGTGATGTACTGAGTGTGAGTAAGAGAGAGAGACATATTGTACCAGTACTCCTTCTGTTATGCCTGTTTTCGAGGCTGTGGTTATCAACACCTCAGACATGCACTGGATCAATCCATTCTGAGCAGATCCACATCAACTTTACTTTCAACAATAGAACTCTTCATACTGCGTCTCATTTGCCTGGTTGCCTGGCAACAACTTAGTCTCACTTAGCCCTAGCCTAGCCAACTTTAGATTAGCCTAGCATCTCACCAGGAACTTGCGTTTCTGTTTCCAGTGGGAGCCCTGCGCGTTGGTGTGGCGGTGGGCCTCTGTCACATGGCGAATCAGCTCCCACTCCGAGCTGTCGGGCTCCGGACGGGTCTGCAGTGTCTTCACAATCTCGTCTTTCTTCCTCTTCTCCCGGTTCTCCTCAATCAGACGCCGCTTGGCAACCCGCTTAGAGTCGTCCAGCACCACTAAGGACACAGAGTTGTTTTGTGAACCTACTGTATTTCAGTACTAAATGTAGAGGTAATGGGAGTGTAAAGCAGTGAGAAGGTAGGTGTGATATATATGATTGCCACTCATGGTTACACACTCATGGAATGTGTGTGTGTCACTCACAGTCCATGGCCATGCCAACTGCGATGCATTTCCTGAAGCGACACAGTTGGCACTGGTTCCTTGTGATCTTGTCGATGATGCAGCAGCCATCGTACTTACAGGAGTAAGCCGGGTGAAGGTTCTTCTGGATGGTGCGCCTGAAGAAACCCTGTGGACATTGGTAGCGTCAACTTAGTTACGTCAAAGTACGTTATCAACTTAATGACTAATCAACCACGTTGCTAGTTTTTTAGCTTAGAGACTAAGTTGACAAAAAAATACAATTGGTTCTGCAATGTTGAAAATCCGATGTGTGGAGACCAAAGTTTTTTTTTTCAATTTCAATGCATTTTAGAAGAAATAGGGAACTTTTTTCTTTAAGAAAAGTGCAAGGGTGGCAATATATGCTATTTGGACAAAATTGTATACATTTTTTAAATGTCACTAGTATAATATGTCAATAATTTTGCAATAATTCTCGATAGTTAAATCAGAAATAACAATAACTCATTTGATGCATATACGAAGGAAAATCAGGTTATTCCCTAGTAGTTACTGTGGAATGCCTAGGTCATATAACATTTGACCAAACCAGTCCTTGAAGTCCCACAGGCCAGTCATGGGCCATGTCTCTCACCTTGCAGCCCTCGCAGGTGATGCAGCGGTAATGGTAGCCGGTGGCCTTGTCTCCACATACCACACACGGCTCATCCTTCTCCAAGTAGCTGGGGATGTATCCTTGGACAGAGAGGCTCAGTGCTGAAGGAGAGATGGAGAGGAGGAAAAGGAGAGGAGGAGGAAGGAAGAGGAGGAAAGAGGAAGAGTAGAGGAGGTAGAGAGAGTACAGGAGGAGGAGGGGAAGCAAAGGAGGAGGAAAGACAGTGGAAGAGAAATGAAGAGGAGGAGGGAGGAAGAGGGAGTACATGAGGAGGAAGAAGGAGGAAGAAGAGGAGGAGGGAGTAGAGAAGGAGAGAGAGCAGAAGAAGAGAAGAAGGAGGAGAAGTGTTAACACAGGAGCAACAAAAGCACATGTAGTGTGTATGTGTGTGTGTTTGATTAGGTCTGTGTGTTTCCTGTGTGGGCACACACATGCACACATACAGTTTAAGTCAGAAGTTTACATACACCTTAGCCAAATACATTTAAACTCAGTTTCACAATTCCTGACATTTAATCCTTGTAAAAAGTCCCTGTCTTAGGTCAGTTAGGACTACCACTTTATTTTAAGAATGTGAAATGTCAGAATAAGAGAGAATGATTTATTTCAGCTTTTATTTCTTTCATCACATTCCCAGTGGGGCAGAAGTTTACACACACTATTTGGTAGCATTGCCTTTAAATTGTTTAACTTGGGTAAATTGTTTTGGGTAGCCTTCCACAAGCTTCCCACAACAAGTTGGGTGAATTTTGGCCAATTCCTCCTGACAAAGCTGGTATAACTGTGTCAGGTTCGTAGGCCTCCTTGATTGCACACGCTTTTTCGGTTTTGCCTACAAATTTTCTATAGGATTGAGGTCAGGGCTTTGTGATATCTACTCCAATACCTTGACTTTGTTGTCCTTAAGCCATTTTGCCACAACTTTGGAAGTATGCTTGGGGTCATTGTCCATTTGGAAACACCCATTTGCGACCAAGCTTTAACTTCCTGATTGATGTATTGAGATGTTGCTTCAATATATCCACATAATTTTCCTGCTGCCATCTATTTTGTGAAGTGCACCAGTCCCTCCAGCAGCAAATCACCTGCACATTATGATGCTGCCACCCCCGTGCTTCACGGTTGGGACATTGTTTTTCGGCTTGCAAGCTGCTCCCCCCCTTTCCCCCAAACATAAGTGGTCATTATGACCAAACAGTTATATTTTTGTTTCATCAGACCAGAGTACATTTCTCAAAAAAGTACAATCTTTGTCCCCATGTGCAGTTGCAAACCATAGTCTAGCTTTTTTATGGCGGTTTTGGAGCCGTGGCTTCTTCCTTGCTGAGAGGCCTTTCAGGTTGTCGATATACAACTCGTTTTACTGTGGATATAGATACTATTGTATCCGTTTCCTCCAGCATCTTCACAAGGTCCTTTTGCTGTTGTTCTGGGATTGATTTGCACTTCATCTCTAGGAGACAGAACGCGTCTCCTTCCTGAGCAGTATAAATGCTGCGTGGTCCCATGGTGTTTATACTTGCGTACTATTGTTTGTACAGATGAACATGGTACCTTCAGGTTTTTGGAAATTGTTCCCAAGGTTGAACCAGACTTGTGAAGGTCTACAATTATTTTTCTGAGGTCTTGGCTTATTTCTTTTGACTGTCCCATGATGATGTCAAGCAAAGAGGCACTGAGATTGAAGGTATCCACAGGTACACCTCCAATTGACTCAAATGATGTATATTAGCCTATCAGAAGCTTCTAAAGCCATGACATCCATTTTTTAAAAATTTTCCAGGCTGTTTAAAGGCAGTCAACTTAGTGTATGTAAACTTCTGACACACTGGAATTGTGATAACAGTGAATTATAAGTGAAATAAACTGTCTGTAAACAATTGTTGGAAAAATTCCTTGTGTCATGCCCAAAGTAGATGTCCTAACCGACTTGCCAATAATTTGTTAACAAGAAATGTGTTGAGTGGATGAAAAACTCCTTTTAAATCACTCCAACCTAAGTGTATGTACATTTCTGACTTAAACTGTACAGTATACACACGCACATACACACACCACTCTGACCTAATATCACTCCAGGGGAAATCCTAAAGTCACTTACTTTCAAGTCCTCAGAGCAGAGAACCACATTTACCGCATGGCGGTGCCAAGACCACACAGCTGAAACATATTTATTCCTGACAATTCTAACTTGGAGTCCCCTCTTTGCAAACGACCTACTTAAAATTAAAATTATTCTCCAATTCATCCCCTGAAACGCGTGCCTGCGTCTTTGTCTAAAACACTGAAAGCAATTTGGCAGATACTCCACATACTGTAATACACCATATGGTTTAAGTAGAGAAAATAAATACTAACCATCTGACCACCTAGGAATGCTGTCCCGCCCTCATAAAAATAAAAAAAAAAGCTTTATAGAAGGGTATCCAAAGTATGTGGCTGAGTGGCTAGAGTGTAAGTGCTTAGAACAGCTACATGATACAACCATTTGTAAATGAGCATCGACTTGTCCTTAACTGAGGAATGGTGGCCAATGGCTTTGTACACAAACTTACCAGACATGCTCTTCACCGAACATGTGCTGTTCTTTCTCTTCCTTTTTGGACCATCAGGCCACCTGGAGAGAGAGGGAGGGAGAGAGACAGAAACAAAGAGAGACAGAAACAGACAGACAGAAGGGTAGGGAGAGAGAGGAGGATGGATAAAGAGAGTGATAGAGACAGAGGATAGATAGAGAAATGGAGAATGTAACTTTTTCCAATCGAACACACAACCAGCACCTTTAAATAACATTCCACCAACCAATCTGCCCTGTAACTAAAAATCCCAGCACCAAAACAAGACCACTACAAAGCAGGGCAGCCATACAAATCTCTTCACAAGCCGATTACCATTTCATTGACAGGACAAACTACCTCCCATCCCCCGAACAACATATTATTCTGAAAATTGCCTAATGCTATTCAGTTACTAGGCTCACAGTAACCTGGTTCCTATATGTAATCCACATGACATGACCATTTTAGTGACCTCACAAAACATACACCAGGCATACAACATCTGGACTACTGCCTGAAAAGACATGAGGGAGAGGTACTGAGGGAGAGCGAGAGTGTTAGAGAGAGACCATAGAAACAGAGGGGAGAGCTAGAAAGAGAAAGGTGTGCAACTGGATCACAAAACTCACTTCCACTTAGAAAACTGAGGTTTTTCCTAGCACACGATACACACATTACCATCAGTTGATACCCAATGTTACAACACATCTATTTGGGTATTTCGGTTTCATTTTAACATCAAAGTCATTGACGTGTGTTGCTGCTCCCCTTAGGAGGCTGACCACTGTACTCACGCTTCCTTTCACAAGATAAGCTAATCGCGGAATCAGGCTGCTTTCATAAGGACATGTTTTCTTGGAATCAGAGAGCTCTTTCACTTTGCTGGACGAAGTCCCCGTGTCTTTCTCTACGCATATCCTCTCTGACATGGTGAATGTGATACGGTCACTCCCTAACACCACCTAACCACCACCATTCGCCCAGCCTCAAGTGTTCTGTGGAGGGTACAGCGCCAGGGCATTCATTTAACCACACACGCACGTACAGGCGTCACAAGAGACTAATTCCCTTGACACCATCATTCGTACATGTATGACAGTTTTACAGATCAACTTCCGTCAAGCATCCTCTTAAATTGTGCTTCATCTAAATGACTGGTCTATCGTTATATAACATCAAGTTACAGTTGGAGTCATTAGGATTGGCTTAGCACATTGCCTTCAATGTGAGTTCAGTGATAAGAGATTCTCCGTCCTCTCTCCTCTATACTCCTCTACTTGTCCCCTCTCTACCCCTTTTCTCCATTCAATCTCTCTCCCTCTCCCGGTCCCCGCTCCCCTTCTCCATCAGAGATATGTTAATCCCAAAATGGTCTCTCCTCCTTTTCAAATGTGATGATGCAATCTAGATTGTCTTCCATTTCTTTCACAGTAAAGGTGCGCTTAAAGCAAGAACGTTCAACTACATTTCAAATACACTGTGGTCAACTTGGCTTTTGCTGTCATAAGCTCACACACACAGAGACACACACAGAGACACACACAGAGACACACACAGAGACACACACAGAGACACACACAGAGACACACACAGAGACACACCTGTTGATGCAATAGGGCTGCAGAATATGCATGGCTGTCGTCTGTATATCCCCCTGAGAGATCTGTATAGTATATCTTTCCAGAGCGATCCTCTCGGTACAGTATCTGGGATGCTGTGATGTTCGCTGGGTGCTTCAGCCCTCAGTACTCTCTCTCTCACTCCCTCCTTTTCTGGCAGGGAGTACGTTACTTTGCTTTCACTTCCCAACCTCTCGCTCGATGCTTCCCCCTCTCTCTCTCTCGCTCATGCTTTCATCTGTTGACGACCCCCCCCCCCCCCCCCCGATGACAGCCAATTAGTGATAACTATCACCTCATGTGACAGAGGTTTAGAAGACACCTCTCCCTGTTCCATCCCTTCTCAAAATCCCTCAGTCCTCCTCCTCCTCCTCAGAATGACTTGTTCTACAATCCCAAGTCACAGAGGCTTTGCTTATATAATCATGGAGATTGTAGAATACAATGGGACCCACAGCTAACATGTTGTGACTTTATTATGGTAACACTTGGTAAGTATTCCAGTGAGCTACATCTAAATGACTGGTTGTCTTTTAATGGTGTTACAAAGGAAAATAAAGATAGGTAAATGTGTTTGTTTGATCAATAATATCAATGGGTTTAATCAATGGCTCTTCGTTTTCAGTGTTTTGAAGCTCACTGCCGGGTTGAATTTAGGGAAACCACAAACTGAAACACAAGCAGATTTTTATATACACACTGAACAAAAATATGACGCAGCGTGACAATTTAAGATTTTACAGAGTTACAGATCATATAAGGAAATCAGTCAATTGAAATGAATTAATGAGGGCCTAATCTATATATTTCACACGACTAGGAATAAAGATATGCATCCATTAGTCACAGATACCTTTCAAAAAAAAAAGGAAGGGACGTAGATCCGAAAACCAGTGACCACTATTTGCCTCCTGCAGCGCAACATGTCTCCTTTGCATAGAGTTAGTTAGCGACATGGGGACGAGCATTATGCTGAAACATGAGGTGATGAGGCGGATGAATGGCATGACAATGGGCCTCAGGATCTTGTTAGGTTCTCTCTGTGCAACAACGGCTCAGGTGCGAAGTGGTAGGTCACACAAGCTCACAGAACGGGTCCGCCGAGTGCTGAAGCGCATAAAAAAAATTCTGTCCTCGGTTGCAACAATCACTACCGGATTCCAAACTGCCTCTGGAAGCAACGTCAGCAAAAAACTGTTTTTCAGGAGCTTCATGAAATGGGTTTCCATGGCCAAGCAGGCGCCCACAAGCCTAAGATCACCATGCGCAATGACAAGTGTCGCTGGAGTGGTGTAAAGCTCGCCGCCATTGGACTCTGGAGCAGCATAAATGCGTTCTCTGAAGTGATGAATCACGCTTCACCATCTGGATGAATCTAGGTTTGGCAGATGCCAGGAGAACGCTATCCGCCTGAATGCACAGTGCTGACTTTAAAGTTTGGTGGAGGAGGAATAATGATCTGGGGCTATTTTTCATGGTTTGAGCTAGGACCCTTAGTTCCAGTGAAGGGCAATCTTAACGCTACAGCATACAATGACATTCTAGATGATTCTGTACTTTAATTTTGTGGCAACAGTTTGTGGAAGGCCCTTTCTTTTTTCAGCATGACAATGCCCCCGTGCACAAATCGAGGTCCATACAGAAATGGGTTGTCGAGATCAGTGTGGAAGAACTTGACTAACCTGAAATCAACACCATCGAATATCTTTGGGATGAATTGTAACGCCGAATGCGAGCCAGGCATCAATGCCCGACCTCACTAACGCTCTTGTTGCTTAATGGAAGCAAATCCCTGCAGCAATGTTCCAACATCTAGTGGAAAGCCTCCCAGAAGAGTGGAGGCTTTTTTATAGCAGCAAGGGGGGGAGGACCAACTCCATATTAATGCCCATGATTTTGGAATGAGATGTTTGACGAGCAGGTGTCCACATACTTTTGGTCATGTAGTGTAGATATAAACCACATCAGGGAACAGGACATACTTTTTAAGGCCTTACAGTTGCTTAGATACCTTTATATGTAATGGGTCTAGTCAAGGTTTAAGATGGTTGTCAAGACGTATCAAACGACTGACTGGCCAAACATTTGTTTCTTCACTGTACCTTTCATTACATTGAGATCAGGTTAACGGTCAGCTGGCTGGTTCCTTTTCACAGATCCTCTTTACCTTATGCATCTAGTCCTGTCCCTGAGCTACCTATTCACTCATAAGTCCGGTGTGTGTGTCTGCCTATTAACTAGGCTGGGTTCTTGGACTGCACAGCTTTCGGTAATCAAGGCTGTGATGACACACACTGGCATCACTGATATGACTAGTAGCTGATGTCACTATCTGGCTGTGATGTGCTCTGCGATAAAGTAAACCATGTTAAACATTTAGTAAACTAACATGCATAAACATTACAATATTCTCTCGGTCACTGACCAGCCCATCAGGTCAAACATTTGTCAATAAACGAGCACGCACGTGTACACGTGCACACACCCACGGACACACGGTGCTAGGACGTCACCCTTGCAGGAAAAAGCTTGTGAATAGTAAACAGGCTTGTTGTTGCAATTCAGAACATAGTGTTTGAGGACCGAGTCTGATGGGAAGACAACCTGGTCTCAGAGCATTGTGTGCATCAAGTTAAAACACTGACCCCATTTTACAGGACACGTGAGGTCATAGTCTAGGAAGGCAAGTTGAGTATTGAGAAATGTAATTATTTTACTTCACTTATCTAGATAATAGATATGAATATTCGATAATGCATTATCTAAAGCAGGGCTCTCCAACCCTGTTCCTGGAGAGCTACCGTCTTGCAGGTATTTGCTCCAACCCTAATCTAGCGCACAAGACTAATAATTAGCTGGTTGATAAACTGAAATCAGGTTAGTTACAACTGGGATTGGAGCGAAAACAGACAGGAGGGTAGCTCTCCAAGAACATGGTTGGACAGCCCTGATCTAAAGTGATGCTGAAAGAGTATATTGATCAATGCATGAAGTTACTGTAGATACCGACCCTAAAATCAATGTCCACTTGTACCTGAAGTTAACGAATAACAAAGGTTTGAATTTGAAACAGCTTGAGGACTCTTTGGTTCCGTTGTTGATCTTCAGAGTGGATAAGCAAGGCCCCTGAATAGATTTGAATTCATCACCGCTTCATTCTTTTTCACACTCCTTATTAAATTAAATCTGGTAAGTGAATTTATGTGGTGGGCGCCAAACCTCCCTGAGAAGAGAACTCTAGACTGCTGCTCTCTAGAGTTAATCCTAATGTGCACACACGCATGGGCACACACACAGTAGCGGCGTCGCTGTGATTGCCCCAGGGCTCTTGTGTGTGTGTGTGTGTGTGTGTGTGAGAGACCAAAAAGCTGAGTGACTCAGAGATCACAGGGGGGGGGGGGGGTGCATGAGGCAGCTCACACAAGGACACGTGCACAGACATCCTCCACACACACACAAAACAGCAACTCACACACACACAAACATACACAGAGACATAAATAGCGACATGCCAGAGACAATCCCCTGCTGGCGTCACATATTGATGTGTCCTGAGTTGTCCTGAGTTTGCTTTCCTGCCATTCCATCTGCCCCCACACTCCTAATCCTACACTCTGTTCTGTTAATCCCTGCACAGTGGACACACACACACACATAAACACCATACACCTTCACCACATCCTCTGTAGTATAGACCTATAACCAATACATCCCTTCACTAACATATAAAATACAGTACATTCGACACACACAGATTTAACATCTAACGTGTGCATTTCTCTACCGCCGTCTGTGCTCATTTAAAAACGGGACTCCAATTCGCTGGATAAATTCAGCATCTTCACATTTAATGAGAAGGAAGGCGCCGCGCATGTGAGCGCACGTGTTGGGCAGGAGGCAACGCTTCCCTACAACTCCCTCTACATTCCTCCCCTCATTTTTACATTGTGTTTGCGGTAGATCCATGGTGTGGGTGCGTCCATGCCAGTGTTTGTGTGTAGAACACCTCTTTACAATGACAATGGTGAGACATTTGCTTCGTCTCTAGATTTATACATGAAATTGCATTATATAACGTCTAACTCGTCCTCTGAACATAGGACACACTTGTATGCAATCCCCAGAGGCAGTGTTAAAAAATAATTTGGGATGAACTAAGTGGTGTATTGTGTATCTGAAATGTTATGGACAAACCCACACACAGAAATCCCGCTCGTACACACCAGGGAACAGGGAGGAACATGGACTGACCGTTTCTCATCTCCCTCTGATGAGTTGGGGTCCTCGACGTTGGAAATGGGCTCCATTCACCTTAATTCCATCCAACAGCCAATGAGCGGAGACTGAGGGCGGGCCCCAACCTCACTAGCCTGCTCAGCATTCGCAGTTGGCCCCGTCAAACGACGGCCATCGATGGACGGCAGCGGTGAAGCGTTCCCCGGAGATGGTTGTGTGGAACATCGGCGGGGCAGGCCCACCCCTGGTTCTAGAGGCTAGCACGTGATGTGCTGAGAAGAGGAGACCCAGCTGAAACCTGTGAGGGGACAAACAGAGAAATTAGAGACATAAAATATACAACATATAGTAGGGAACAAATGCATTATGAGACCACTGGTAACCTTTTATGAATTTATAATAGCTGTAATATCTAAAAGGTTTATTAATAGCTGATCAATTCTACTGAAACCATTCAACTGAAAGGATGGCTTTCAAATGTTTTGGAGAGCAATAAATAATTCATGACAGTTGTCATCCCCTCTAGTTAAATACACTGAACAAAAATATAAAACGCAACATGTAAAGTGTTGCTCCCATGTTTCAGGAGCTGAAATAAAATATCAAAATGTTTCCATACTCACAAAAAGCTTATTTCTCACATCTTGTGCACAGATTTGTCTACATCCCTGTTAGTGAACATTTCTAATTTGCCAAGATAATCCATCCACCTGACAGGTGGCACATCAAGAAGCTGATTAAACAGCATGATCATTATTACACAGGTGCACCTTGTGCTGGGGACAAAAAAGGCCACTAAATGTGCAGTTTTGTCAGACAACACAATGCCACAGATGTCTTAAGTTGAGGGAACGTGCAATTGGAATGCTGACTGTAGGACTGTCCCCCAGATAATTTAATGTCGTTTTTCTACCATAAGCCGCCTCCAACATCGTTTTAGAGAATTTGGCAGTGCGTCCAACCGGCCTCGTAACCACATACCACGTGTAACCAGGCCAGCCCAGGACTTCCACATCCGGCTTCTTCACCGGTGTGATCGTCTGAGAACAGCCACCCGGACAACAGATGAAACTGGGGA
The DNA here is from genome assembly GCF_013265735.2 of Oncorhynchus mykiss. Taxonomy (NCBI): domain Eukaryota; kingdom Metazoa; phylum Chordata; class Actinopteri; order Salmoniformes; family Salmonidae; genus Oncorhynchus; species Oncorhynchus mykiss. Next base: position 62,997,627 of record NC_048576.1, read on the forward strand.
GCATTTCTGTCTCTAAAGCCATTTTGTGTGGAAAAACTCATTCTGACTGGCTGGGCCCGGCTCCCCAGCGGGTGGGCCTATGCCCTCTCAGGCCCACCCATGGCTATGCCCCTTCCCAGTCTTGTGGCATCCATAGATTAGGGCTTTTTGTGAATTTATTTAAATTGACTGATTTCCTTATATGAACTGTAACTCAGTAAAATCTTTTTTAATTTTGTATTTATTTATTTCACCTTTATTTAACCAGGTAGGCTAGTTGAGAACAAGTTCTCATTTGCAACTGCGACCTGGCCAAGATAAAGCGTAGCAATTCAACACATACAACAGTGTTCCACATGGAATAAACAACACATAGTCAATATTACAGTAGAACAAAAGAAAACAAAAAGTATATATACAGTGAGTGCAAATGACGTAAGTTAAGGAAATAAATGGGCCATGGTGGCGAAGTAATTACAATATAGCAATTAAACACTGGAATGGTAGATCGGCAGAAGATGAATGTGCAGGTAGAGATACTGGAGTGCAAAGGAGCAAAATAAATAAATACCAGTATGGGGATGAGGTAGGTAGATAGATGGGCTGTTTACAGATAGGTTATGTACAGGTGCAGTGATCTGTAAACTGCTCTGACAGCTGGTGCTTAAAGCTAGTGAGGGAGATTTGAGTCTCCAGCTTCAGAGATTTTTGCAATTCGTTCCAGTCATGGGCAGCAGAGAACTGGAAGGAAAGACGACCAAATGAGGAATTGGCTTTGGGGGTGACCAGTGAGATATACCTGCTGGAGCGCGTGCTACAAGTGGGTGCTGCTATGGTGACCAGTGAGCTGAGATAAGGCGGGGCTTTACCTAGCAGAGACTTGTAGATAACCTGTAGCCAGTGGGTTTGGCGACAGGTATGAAGCGAGGGCCAACCAACGAGAGCGTACAGGTTGCAATGGTGGGTAGTGTATGGGGCTTTGGTGCCAAAACAGATAACAGATGGCACTGTGATCGACTGCATCCAGTTTGTTGAGTAGAGTGTTGGAGGCTATTTTATAGATAACACCACCAAAGTCGAGGATCGGTAGGATGGTCAGTTTTACGAGAGTATGTTAGAGTGAAGGATGCTTTGTTGCGATATAGGAAGCCGATTCTAGATTTAATTTTTGGTAAAATCTTTGAAATGGTTGCGTTTCTATTTTTGTTCAGTATAGCTACAACTCAGTTACAGGAGGTATGACTAAAAGCTGGTGACAGTGCAGGCCATGTGTGTATGAGAATGTTCTAGAAACCATTTGTCTAGGAAACTTTTCCTTTGAGCTTTTCTGGAAACCGCGTCCTGAGTGAGCGGCTAGTCCCTGGCTAACGGATTTACAATGCTTAGCCTCAAAAAGCCACAATTCTGAGTTTGTGTTGCAGCCCAACTGCAGTCCCTCAACTTGGTTAACTTTCATAGATGGCGCTATGGAGCCAAGGACTGATAGCTCATGAAATCAATATGATAATACAAATAAATATTTTAAAAGCTATACATAGTTTCTACACAAAATCAAATGACAAAGAGTAAAACAAGCTTATATTTTGGTTTATGATAGTGTAAGACAGTTGAACTAAGCTCATGTGACTTTAATAAGTTATATTCTTCAAGAATCAATGGGTTTGTATCTTCAACTGAAATGACCAATGAGCAGCAGTAAATATCCCAGATTGCCCCTTTAACCTATGTTAAGTGTGTGTCCTGCCTGTGTTGTGTGTGTAAACTGGTTTGCCTGCATACAGTGTCACGGTCAGACTTGTGTCATCTAGGATCAAGGTATTGCGCAACATCACACGTCGACTCAATATCCAATGGCTCCATTGCTGATCAATGCATTAGTCAAACACTGAACAAGCTAATGTTTAGTGACCTATACCTAATTTAATCAATGCTTTGAAAGAGATGAAACATCTGGAATGGAAAAAGGGGGGTGTGGCAAGACAGGTTCATTGAGAACACTGGACTAAATATATGTATGTATGTATGTATGTATGCATGCATGCATGCATGCATGTACGTACGAACAGTCGTGGCCAAAAGTTGAGAATGACACAAATATTAATTTTCAAAGTCTGCTGCCTCAGTTTGTATGATGGCAATTTGCATATACTCCAGAATGTTATGAAGAGTGATCAGATTAATTGCAAAGTCCCTCTTTGCCATGCAAATGAACTGAATCCCCCAAAAAACATTTCCACTCATGTCAGTGATTCTCTCGTGACAGGTGTGAGTGTTGACGAGGACAAGGCTGGAGATCACTCCGTCATGCTGATTGAGTTCGAATAACAGACCGGAAGCTTCAGTTATGGCTACCTGCACGGAAACGTGCCGTCATCATTGCTTTGCACAAAATGGGCTTCACAGGCAAGGATATTGCTGCCAGTAAGATTGCATCTAAATCAACCATTTATCGGATCATCAAGAACTTCAAGGAGAGCGGTTCAATTGTTGTGAAGAAAGCTTCAGGGCATCCAAGAAAGTCCAGCAAGCGCCAGGACGGTCTCCTGAAGTTAATTCAGCTGTGGGATCGGGGCACCACCAGTACAGAGCTTGCTTAGGAATGGCAACAGGCAGGTGTGAGTGCATCTGCACTCACAGTGAGGCGAAGACTTTGAGGATGGCCTGGCGTCAAGAAGGGCAGCAAAGAAGCCACTTCCCTCCAAGAAAAAGATCAGGGGCAGACTGATATTCTGCAAAAGGTACAGGGATTGGACTGCTGAGGACTGGGGTAAAGTCATATTTTCTTATGAATCCCCTTTCCGATTGTTTGGGGCATCCGGAAAAAAAGCTTGTCCGGAGAGGACAAGTTGAGCGCTACCATCAGTCCTGTGTCATGCCAACAGTAAAGCATCCTGAGACCATTCATGTGTGGGGTTGCTTCTCAGCCAAGGGAGTGGGCTCACTCACAATTTTGCCTAAGAACACAGCCATGAATAAAGAATGGTACCAACACATCCTCCGAGAGCAACTTCTCCCAACCATCCAGGAATAGTTTAGTTATGAACAATGCCTTATCCAGCATGATGGAGCACCTTGCCAAAGAGCAAAAACATCAATATTTTGGGTCCATGGTCAGGAAACCCCCCAGACCTTAATCCCATTGAGAACTTGTGGTCAATCCTCAAGAGGTGGGTGGACAAACAAAAACCCACAAATTCTGACAAACTCAAAGCATTGATTATGCAAGAATGGGCTGCCATCAGTCAGGATGTGGCCCAGAAGTTAATTGACAGCATGCCAGGGCGGATTGCAGAGGTCTTGAAAAAAAAAAAAAGGGTCAACACTGCAAATATTGACTCTCAAATATTGCATCAACTTCATGTAATTGTCAATAAAAGCTTTTGACACTTATGAAATGCTTGTAATTATACTTCAGTATTCCATAGTAACATCTGACAAAAATATCTAAAGACACTGAAGCAGCAAACTCTAGAAATTACTTTGTGTGTCATTCTCATAACTTTTGGCCACGACTGATTGATATAGATATAGTAGATCTCTACTGTATCAATGTTGCAAATGAGATTACTGGTCAGGACAGCTCTACTAAACAAAGACAGAAAATAGACCGTTTCCCCAGTAATCACTTCACTTCTGTTGCTTTGACAGTAGATGGCGCGTGTGTGATTTCAGGTCAAGCCTTGCTCACTCTCCATAGAACATCACTGCCGGGAGAGAGACATGGAAGATTTGAATTGACCGTTAATTTGAGAAATTTACCAGACCCATATTCGTTGGGTGCGTAACCCATTAGGGCCGTCTACTCAGGATGCTCAGAATGTCATCAATCACATTTAGATTATGGTAATTCATCTTAACAGAAGTCAGGCTATCAGCGTGTCTCCCACATTACAATGTGGGCTGGAGGCAGAAGGCTATGCATTTTGAAAACAAAGACAATTGTTTGAAACCTGAATGTTTTACTACATGAAGAGTAACGAAAATACACAAGTGCCAATTTAATTCCACTAAATTATGCAAATGGACCTATAGACTTTTAAGTATGACCATCAAATGTATTTCCATCAGCGAATTAACAAAGTTTCTCTCCCATTTAATGTGGATGGCAACAATTTTATTTATTAGCTTTTCATATTTTTTTTTCTGGCCAAAATCTGTCATTTACCAACTAACGGAAACATTGACACACACACAAGCGATGCGCGGGTTTGACTCGATGTCCGCGTGGCGGGCGGGTTTAAGTCATGAAATATTGTGTGGATGAAGGACGGGCGGGATGAATAAAAATAAAAATGCATTTAAAAACCCAGAAATGTATTAGTCTTGTGCAATTCATATCTGTAGGCTACATTGAGGTTTTTCTTTCATTCTTTTTTTATCTGGCGTTAGGCCCTAAAGCTTAGGCTACGCACTAACTGTAGCAGTGTAATTGCCAGATGCTTTTGGGAACTCGGGCAGTTCAAAAAGAAGTAAAAGACAATACAAGTAAGTTGTGTCTAGTAAAAGTTTAATGCCGAGTGCAGGAGTCTCTCCATTTACAAACATCAGTATCAAACCCATCTGTCAGTCTGGACTTCATCACATCATCTTACAAAGTCTCCATGTGCTGGCTCCATAGATGCATCTGTGAACACATACACTGTCAATGTTCTATTACCAATGGCAGTTAGGATAGGTGATATCTGACAAACAAACAGTTTCAACAGTTCAGACTAAACCTACCTAATTCTGGTCTCCCCATCGACGACCGTTGGTGATACTGGTCGGTCCCACACAAACACAGAGCACTGATTTCCTTAATAAATGGTGGTTATGATTACGATTTGGAGGCACAGTTGAAAAGGTAACGCACTGGATTAATTAGAAAATGATTGCAGTCATTTTGTCAATGCGTGATAAATAAGAGGTGTGGCTTATGAGTGTGAGAAGAGGGTCAAATTGCATGTCTCACACCCAATGCATGAGAGTTGGCAGCACCGCCTCAGTCATCAGTGCAGTAACTCGGTCCAAGCTAAATCTAGGTCATCACTTCATACCACAGCCACAAAGTCATACAGGGCAACCATTTCTACAATTAGCTTTTAAACCTTAACCCTAACCTTAACCACACTACTAACCTTTAACCTGATGACTAACCTTAAATTAAGACCAAAAAGCTCCTTTTTGTTTTCATGAATGTTTACGATATAGCCACTATGTGGGTGTGGTAACTTTCTATGCGTTACAGATGTAGACTGACTCTAGCGCCAAATTGTTGTTCCTAGTTCACTGTATTAGTCAGACTCAAACCTGAGTTAACTGCCACCATTATTTTGTTTTGCCCTAGGCAATACAAATTGTATAAGCTACAAATTAACTTGCAAATCCAACTTGTAGGGTAGTGTTAGCTATCTAGCCAACATGACCTAGCCTGTAGCTAGCTAGCTAGCTAGCTAGCAGTATCTGGACAATACACAAACTTGTATGAGCTACGACCTAAGTTGCAATGCGGTAGCTAGCGCTAACTAAAACGTTAGCTAGCCTGCCTCGCTAGCTAGCCAGTAAATGGAACAATATTTTTTATGTTGCACATCTTTAAGTTGCCTCAAATTATTTATATATGTTTTATATGTATTCATACACTTTATAGTTGGTTTGAGTTAAGTCATAGAAATTGCGATATTGACCTTGTCCCATGTACGTTGGGTAATACTGATGGTCCTAAATAGCCCCATAGGGATATCGAATATCTATCCAAATTGACCATGGGAATTAAGATCTGGTTGCAAGGAGCTGCGCTCCGAATTGATGATTACTTGGATGCTGCCAGCTGTGGGCATGATTAAAATAATAAACTCGACAATTTATCTTCCAACACTAGTCTTTCTGGCTATTGTTTCTCAATTATTTTATATTCTTTTCACTAATCCCTAGCCTTTACATGTCTCTTCTGTTCACATTTCTTTCTCCTCTCAATTACTATGCTGTGATTTATTGCTGAGAGAATTACTAATATTTCGGTGTACATGCCTCGGGGCAGGGAAATTTAGTCTACTGAGTATTACCGAGGCAGAAATTTCATACATTTTCTGTCTGCCGATCTTTCTGACTTGATTAATAACTAGTTTATTTTCTTTCCTGCTTAATTGCATTCTCTCTGTGTGTCTTACTCTACTGCACACACACACACACACACACACACACACACACACACACAGGGGCAAAAAAAGTATTTAGTCAGCCACCAATTGTGCAAGTTCTCCCACTTAAAAAGATGAGGCCTGTAATTTTCATCATAGGTACACTTCAACTATGACAGAAAACGAGAAGAAAAAAAATCCTGAAAATCACATAGGATTTTTAATGAATTTATTTGCAAATTATGGTGGAAAATAAGTATTTGGTCACCTACAAACAAGCAAGATTTCTGGCTCTCACAGACCTGTAACTTCTTCTTTAAGAGGCTCCTCTGTCCTGCACTCGTTACCTGTATTAATGGCACCTGGTTGAACTTGTTATCAGTATAAAAGACACCTGTCCTCAACCTCAAACAGTCACACTCCAAACTCCACTATGGCCAAGACCAAAGAGCTGTCAAAGGACACCAGAAACTAAATTGTAGACCTGCACCAGGCTGGGAAGACTGAATCTGCAATAGGTAAGCAGCTTGGTTTGAAGAAATCAACTGTAGGAGCAATTATTAGGAAATGGAAGACATACAAGACCATTGATAATCTACCTTGATCTGGGGCTCCACGCAAGATCTCACCCCGTGGGGTCAAAATGATCACAAGAACGGTGAGCAAAAATCCCAGAACCACACGGGGGGACCTAGTGAATGACCTGCAGAGAGCTGGGACCAAAGTAACAAAGCCTACCATCAGTAACACACTACGCCGCCTGGGACTCAAATCCTGCAGTGCCAGACGTGTCCCCCTGCTTAAGCCAGTACATGTCCAGGCCCGTCTGAAGTTTGCTAGAGAGCATTTGGATGATCCAGAAGAAGATTGGGAGAATGTCATGTGGTCAGATGAAACCAAAATATAACTTTTTGGTAGAAACTCAACTCGTCGTGTTTGGAGGACAAAGAATGCTGAGTTGCATCCAAAGAACAACATACCTAATGTGAAGCATGGGGGTGGAAACATCATGCTTTGGGGCTGTTTTTCTGCAAATAGACCAGGACGACTGATCCGTGTAAAGGAAATAATGAATGGGGCCATGTATCATGAGATTTTGAGTGAAAACCTCCTTCCATAAGCAAGGGCATTGAAGATGAAACGTGGCTGGGTCTTTCAGCATGACAATGATCCCAAAAACACCGCCCGGGCAACAAAGGAGTGGCATCGTAAGAAGCATTTCAAGGTCCTGGAGTGGCCTAGCCAGTCTCCAGATCTCAACCCCATAGAACATTTTGAGGGAGTTGAAAGTCCGTGTTGCCCAGCAACAGCCCCAAAACATCACTGCTCTAGAGGAGATCTGCATGGAGGAATGGGCCAAAATACCAGCAACAGTGTGTGAAAACCTTGTGAAGACTTACAGAAAACATTTGACCTCTGTCATTGCCAACAAAAGGTATATAACAAAGTGTTGAGATAAACCTTTGTTATTGACCAAATACTTATTTTTCACCATAATTTGCAAATAAATTCATTACAAATCCTACAATGTGATTTTCTGTTTTTTCCCCCCTAATTTTGTCTGTCATAGTTGAAGTGTACCTATGATGAAAATTACAGGCCTCTCATCTTTTTAAGTGGGAGAACTTGCTCAATTGGTGGCTGACTAAATACTTTTTTGCCTCACTGTGTATATATATATATATATATATATATATATATATATATATATATATATATATATATATATATATATATATATATATATATATATATATATATATATATATATATATATATATATATATATATATATATATAGCATTTGTCTCTCTTGATTGTGTAGCTCTATATTTCTCTCGCTCTAATATTGTACTCTGTATTCTGTTTTACCGTGTAGCGCTCTCTCTTTGGTTATTGCTTAATGGAATGGTCTTTGAACAGGGCACCTATGTCTCCCTCTAATGCACGTGGGTCATTCTCACAAAACTGACATTTAACCCAAACATTCTCAAGTGTCATTTTTCAAGAAATTTCCCCTTGGATCGCTGAGATTAGGATCTGTACTTATCCATTTCAAAATTATTACTATTTGATTAGATATTGTACCACAAATAAGAAACAGTCCAGCAGGCATCAGCAATGTAGCCAAGTGATCATATTGTCCAGGGGTCAGCAGTAGATGGAACAGGGAACCCGCCACGTGTGTGTGTGTGTGTGTGTGTACGTACACACACACACACACACACACACACACACACACACACAGTGCCTTGCGAAAGTATTCGGCCCCCTTGAACTTTGCGACCTTTTGCCACATTTCAGGCTTCAAACATAAAAGATATAAAACTGTATTTTTTGTGAAGAATCAACAACAAGTGGGACATAATCATGAAGTGGAACGACATTTATTTGATATTTCAAACTTTTTTAACAAATCAAAAACTGAAAAATTGGGCGTGCAAAATTATTCAGCCCCCTTAAGTTAATACTTTGTAGCGCCACCTTTTGCTGCGATTACAGCTGTAAGTCGCTTGGGGTATGTCTCTATCAGTTTTGCACATCGAGAGACTGACATTTTTTCCCATTCCTCCTTGCAAAACAGCTCGAGCTCAGTGAGGTTGGATGGAGAGCATTTGTGAACAGCAGTTTTCAGTTCTTTCCTTGGATTCAGGTCTGGACTTTGACTTGGCCATTCTAACACCTGGATATGTTTATTTTTTAACCATTCCATTGTAGATTTTGCTTTATGTTTTGGATCATTGTCTTGTTGGAAGACAAATCTCCATCCCAGTCTCAGGTCTTTTGCAGACTCCATCAGGTTTTCTTCCAGAATGGTCCTGTATTTGGCTCCATCCATCTTCCCATCAATTTTAACAATCTTCCCTGTCCCTGCTGAAGAAAAGCAGGCCCAAACCATGATGCTGCCACCACCACCATGTTTGACAGTGGGGATGGTGTGTTCAGCTGTGTTGCTTTTACGCCAAACATAACGTTTTGCATTGTTGCCAAAAAGTTCAATTTTGGTTTCATCTGACCGAGCACCTTCTTCCACATGTTTGGTGTGTCTCCCAGGTGGCTTGTGGCAAACTTTAAACGTCACTTTTTATGGATATCTTTAAGAAATGGCTTTCTTCTTGCCACTCTTCCATAAAGGCCAGATTTGTGCAATATACGACTGATTGTTGTCCTATGGACAGAGTCTCCCACCTCAGCTGTAGATCTCTGCAGTTCATCCAGAGTAATCATGGGCCTCTTGGCTGCATCTCTGATCAGTCTTCTCCTTGTATGAGCTGAAAGTTTAGAGGGACGGCCAGGTCTTGGTAGATTTGCAGTGGTCTGATACTCCTTCCATTTCAATATTATCGCTTGCACAGTTTCTCCTTGGGATGTTTAAAGCTTGGGAAATATTTTTGTATCCAAATCCGGCTTTAAACTTCTTCACAACAGTATCTCGGACCTGCCTGGTGTGTTCCTTGTTCTTCATGATGCTCTTTGCGCTTTTAACGGACCTCAGAGACTATCACAGTGCAGGTGCATTTATACGGAGACTTGATTACACACAGGTGGATTGTATTTATCATCATTAGTCCTTTAGGTCAACATTGGATCATTCAGAGATCCTCACTGAACTTCTGGAGAGAGTTTGCTGCACTGAAAGTAAAGGGGCTGAATAATTTTGCACGCCCAATTTTTCCGTTTTTGATTTGTTAAAAAAAGTTTGAAATATCCAATAAATGTCGTTCCACTTCATGATTGTGTCCCACTTGTTGTTGATTCTTCACAAAAAAATACAGTTTTATATCTTTATGTTTGAAGCCTGAAATGTGGCAAAAGGTCGCAAAGTTCAAGGGGGCCGAATACTTTCGCAAGGCACTGTATATATATATATATATATATATATATATATATATATATATATATATATATATATATATATATATATATATATATATATATATATATATATATATATATATATATATATATATATATATATATATATATATATATATATATATATATATATATATATAGGGCTGGTATCTGTGCAGAAGGTAAAAAAAATATATATATATGTATTTCAATTTTATTTTCAATCTCTTTTCGATTTTTAATTCGATTCTACCTTCCGGTAACCTGCCTCACCCAATGTGATACGGTATCGCTATTATTTTTAATTTTAGAACACATTCAAGAACCTCCAGAAGCTAACCAGCTAATTAGCTATTCAGTCATTGTTAGCCACTGCTAGCGGCTTTTACCTTCTGCACACATACCAGCCCTGTTCTTAGCCTGGATAATACTCGCCAGTCTACTAGTATCGGACTGTCTCTCCACAACAACGCCGGATTCCTGCCGTAATCCCTGGACCACTACTTCTGATCTTCACAGCTAGCTTGCAGCTAGCTAGCTCACCGTGGCACCCAGTACCAAAGCTATCCCTGAGGCCCACCTCCCAGGCCTACTCAGCTGTTCACCCGAACCCCACTCATACACGGCTAGAGCCCGATACTCCACCGGATCCCTGCTGTAAACTCTGGACCTTGGCACCGGATCACCGCTGCTACCGATTGGCTATAGTGGCTAACGCCACTGCTACGAAGCTAGCACCAGTTAGCCGTTATTATCTCGGCCAGCAAACTAAACTAAATTCTACATTACCTCTTTCGCCACCATCTGGCTTGGATTCCCTTTCGACATGGCACCCCGCCACCACGACTGGTCTGCCGACGAATACTCCATCCGCTGTGCCTTCTACCTGCCTCCGTCGTAGGGCCACTAACTTTAAACGCCTTGTCGCCTGCTAACGTAGTGGCGGGTTCCATCTACTGCTGCCCCCTGGATACTATGATCACTTGGCTACATAGCTGATGCCTGCTGGACTGTCCATTAATCACGGTACTCCATTCTGTTTATTTATATTTTTATCTGTCGGCCCCAGGCGCGAACTCAGGCTCTGTGTGTAGTTAATCCTTCATCGCCATTTCACCTGCTGTTGTCGTCTCACCTGTTGTTTTAGCTAGCTCTCCAAATCAACACCTGTGATTACTTTATGCCTCGCTGCATGTCTCTCTCAAATGTCAATATGCCTTGTATACTGTTGTTCAGGTTAGTTACCATTGTTTTAGTTTACAATGGAGCCCCTAGTTCCACTCTTCATACATCTGATACCTCCTTTGTCCCACCTCCTACACATGCGGTGACCTCACCCATTACAACCAGCATGTCCAGAGATACAACCTCTCTTATCATCCCCCAGTGCCTGGGTTTACCTCCGCTGTACCAGCACCCCACCATACCCCTGTCTGCGCATTATGCCCTGAATATATTCTACCATGCACAGAAATCCGCTCCTTTTATTCTTTGTCCCCAATGCTCTAGGCAACCAGTTTTGATAGCCTTTAGCCGCACCCTCATACTACTCCTCCTCTGTTCCGCGGGTGATGTGGAGGTAAACCCAGGCCCTGCATGTCCCCAGGCACCCTCATTTGTTGACTTCTGTGATCGAAAAAGCCTTGGTTTTATGCATGTCAACATCAGAAGCCTCCTACCTAAGTTTGTTTTACTCACTGCTTTAGCACACTCTGCCAACCCTGATGTCCTTGCCATGTCTGAATCCTGGCTTAGGAAGGCCACCAAAAATTCTGAGATTTCCATACCCAACTATAACATTTTCCGTCAAGATTGACAGTTCTAAGGGGGAGAAGTTGCAGTCTACAGCAGAGATAGCCTGCAAAGTAATGTCATACTTTCCAGGTCCATACCCAAACAGTTCGAACTACTAATTTTAAAAATGACTCTCCAGAAATAAGTCTCTCACTGTTGCCGCCTGCTACCGACCCCCCTCAGCTCCCAGCTGTGCCCTGGAAACCATTTGTGAATTTATCGCCCCCCCCCCCCCATCTTGCTTCAGAGTTTGTTCTTTTAGGTGACCTAAACTGGGATATGCTTAACACCCTGGCAGTCCTACAATCTAAGCTAGATGCCCTCAATCTCACACAAATCATCAAGGAACCCACCAGGTACAACCCTAAATCCATACAAGGGCACCCTCATAGACGTTATCCTGACCAACTGGCCCTCCAAATACACCTCCGCTGTCTTCAACCAGGATCTCAGCGATCACTAACTCATTGCCTGTATCCGCTATGGGTCCGCAGTCAAACGACCACCCCTCATCACTGTCAAACACTCCCTAAAACACTTCAGGCCTTTCTAATCGACCTGGCCCGGGTACCCTGGAAGGATATTGACCTCATCCTGTCAGTTGAGGATGCCTGGTCATTCTTTAAAAGTAACTTCCTCACCATCTTAGATAAGCATGCGCCGTTAAAAAATGCAGAACTAGGAACAGATATAGCCCTTGGTTCACTCCAGACCTGACTTCCCTCGATCAGCACAAAAACATCCTGTGGCGGACTGCAATAGCATTGAATAGCCCCTGCGATATGCAACTGTTCAGGGAAGTCAGGAACCAATACACGCAGTCAGTCAGGAAAGCAAAGGCCAGCTTTTTCAAGCAGAAATTTGCATCCTGTAGCTCTAACTCCAAAAAGTTCTGGGACACTGTAAAGTCCATAGATAACTACAGCACCTCCTCCCAGCTGCCCACTGCACTGAGGCTAGGTAACACGGTCACCACCAATAAATCCATGATAATCGAAAACTTCAACAAGCATTTCTCAACGGCTGGCTATGCCTTCCTCCTGGCTACTTCAACCTCGGCCAACAGCCCCCCCCCCCCCCGGCAGATACTTGCCCAAGCCTCCCCAGCTTCTCCTTTACCCAAATCCTGATAGCAGATGTTCTGAAAGAGCTGCAAAACCTGGACCCGTGCAAATCAGCTGGGCTTGACAATCTGGACCCTCTATTTCTGAAACTATCCGTCGCTATTGTCGCAACCCCTATTACCAGCCTGTTCAACCTCTCATATCGTCTGAGATCCCCAAGGATTGGAAAGCTGCCGCAGTCCTCCCCCTCTTCAAAGGGGGAGACACCCTGGACCCAAACTGTTACAGACCTATATCCATCCTGCCCTGCCTATCTAAGGTCTTCGAAAGCCAAGTCAACAAACTGGTCACTGACCATCTCAAATCCCACCGTACCTTCTCCGCTGTGCAATCTGGATTCCGAGCCGGTCACGGGTGCACCTCAGCCACGCTCAAGGTACTAAACGATATCATAACCGCCATCGATAAAAGACAGTACTGTGCAGCCGTCTTCATCAACCTGGCCAAGGCTATAGACTCTGTCAATCACCATATTCTTATCGGCAGACTCAGTAGCCTCGGATTTTCGAATGACTGCCTTGCCTGGTTCACCAACTACTTTGCAGACAGAGTTCAGTGTATCAAATCGGAGGGCATGTTGTCCGGTCCTCTGGCAGTCTCTATGGGGGTGCCACAGGGTTCAATTCTCGGGCCGACTCTTTTCTCTGTATATATCAATGATGTTGCTCTTGCTGCGGGCGATTCCCTGATCCACCTATACGCAGACGACACCATTCTGTATACTTCTGGCCCTTCCTTGGACACTGTGCTATCTAACCTCCAAACGAGCTTCAATGCCATACAACACTCCTTCCGTGGCCTCCAACTGCTCTTAAACGCTAGTAAAACCAAATGCATGCTTTTCAACCGTTCGCTGCCTGCACCCGCACGCCCGACTAGCATCACCACCCTGAATGGTTCCGACCCAGAATATGTGGACACCTATAAGTACCTAGGTGTCTGGCTAGACTGTAAACTCTCCTTCCAGACTCATATCAAACATTTCCAATCTAAAATGAAATCTAGAGTCGGCTTTCTATTCCGCAACAAAGCCTCGTTCACTCACACCGCCAAACTTACCCTAGTAAAACTGACTATCCTACCGATCCTCGACTTCGGCGAGGTCATCTATAAAATAGCTTCCAATACTCTACTCAGCATACTGGATGCAGTTTATCACAGTGCCATCCGTTTTGTTACTAAAGCACCTTATACCACCCACCTCTGCAACCTGTATGCTCTAGTAGGCTGGCCCTCGCTAGACCCACTGGCTCCAGGTCATCTACAAGTCCATGCTAGGTAAAGCTCCCCGTAGCACCCGTAGCACGCGCTCCAGCAGGTGGATCTCACTGATCATCCCTAAAGCCAACACCTCATTTAGCCGCCTTTCCTTCCAGTTCTCTGCTGCCTGTGACTGGAACGAATTGCAAAAAAAAATAAAAAATAAAAAAATAAAAAAAATCGCTGAAGTTGGGGACTTTTATCTCCATCACCATCTTTAACCTTTCTGATCCCGGATCCGGGATCGTGAATACAGACTCAAGCTCATTACCATAACGCAACGTTAACTATTCATGAAAATCGCAAATGAAATGAAATAAATATGCCATCTCTCAAGCTTAGCCTTTTGTAAACACTGTCATCTCAGATTTTCAAAATATGCTTCTCAACCATAGGAAAACAATAATTTGTGTAAAAGTAGCTAGCTAGCGTAGCATTTAGCGTTAGCATTAGCGTTAGCATCCAGCACGCAACATTTCAACAAAAACATAAAAGCCTTCAAATAAAATAATTTACCTTTGAAGAACTTCAGATGTTTTCAATGAGGAGACTCTCAGTTAGATAGCAGATGCTCAGTTTTTCCAAAAAGATTCTTTGTGTATTAGAAATAGCTCCGTTTTGTACATCACATTTGGCTACCAAAAAAAACCGAAAATTCAGTCCTCAAAACGCGAACTTTTTTCAAAATTAACTCCATAATATCGACTGAAAACATGGCAAACGTTGTTTAGAATCAATCCTTAAGGTGTTTTTCACATATCTCTTCGATGATATATTGTTCGTGGAAGCATGGTTTCCCCTCTCAATCAAATGGAAAAATACTTGCACATGGCTTTGCGCACCAGTTTCGACGCAGGACACCAGGCGGACACTTGGAAAATGTAGTCTCTTATGGTCAATCTTCCAATGATATGCCTACAAATACGTCACAATGCTGCCGACATCTTGGGGAAACGGCAGAAGGTCTAAGCTTATTCCTGTCGCATTCACAGCCATATAAGGAGACATTAGAAAACAGAGCTTCAGAAATTCTGCTCATTTCCTGTTTGACGTATCATCTTGGTTTCGCCTGTAGAATGAGTTCTGGGGCACTTACAGACAAAATCTTTGCAGATTCTGAAACTTCAGAGTGTTTTCTTTCCAAAACTGTCAAGAATATGCATAGTCGAGCATCTTTTCGTGACAAAATATCGCGCTTAAAACGGGAACGTTTTTTATCCAAAAATGAAATAGCGCCCCTAGAGATGCAACTGGTTAAACATCTGCTATCTGAGCAGCTAACCGATCGCTGCAGCTGTACATAGTCCATCGGTAAAAAGCCCACCCAATTTACCTACCTCATCCCCGTTTTTATTCATTTACTTTTCTGCTCTTTTGCACACCAGTATCTCTACCTGCACATGACCATCTGATCATTTATCACTCCAGTGTTAATCTGCTAAATTGTAATTATTCACCTACCTCCTCATGCCTTATGCACACAATGTATATAGAGTCTTTTTTTTCTACTCTGTTATTGACTTGTTTATTTCATGTGTAACTCTGTGTTGTTGTCTGTTCACACTGCTATGCTTTATCTTGGCCAGGTCGCAGTTGTAAATGATAACTTGTTCTCAACTAGCTTACCTTGTTAAATAAAGGTGAAAAAAATATTAAAAAAATAAAATCCCAAACGCAAAAAAGGTCACAACAGTTTTCCAAGTCCAAAAAAGTAAAAAAATCAAATCCAATTCTAATATATTTTTTTAACATTGCATTCAGGCCAAAGAGATCAATATTGGTTTCATCAGACCAGATAATCTTGTTTCTCATGACCTGAGAGTGCTTTATGTGCCTTTTGGCAAACTCCAAGCAGGCCGCCATGTGCCTTTTTCTGAGTTGTGGATTCCATCTGGTCACTTTACCATAAGGGTCTGATTGGTGGAATGCTGCAGAGATGGTTGTCCTTCTGGAAGGTGCCCCCCATCTCCACAGAGGAACTCTGGAGCTCTGTCAGAGTGACCATCGGGTTCATGGTCACTTCCCTGACCAAGGCCCTTCCCTCCCGATTGCTCTGTTTGGCCGGACGACCAGCTCTAGGAAGAGTCTTGGTGGTTCCAAACTTCTTCCATTTATGATGGAGGCCATTGTGTTCTTGGGGACCTTCAATGCTGCAGAAATTTTTTGGGTACCCTTCCCCAGATCTGTGCCTCACCACAATCCTGTCTCGAAGCTCTGCGGACAATTCCTTCAACCTCATGGCTTGGTTTTTGCTCTGACATGCACTGTCAACTGTGGGACCTTATATAGATAGGTGTGTGCCTTTCCAAATCAATTGACTTTACCACAGATGGACTCCAATCAAGTTGTCGATCCATCTCAAGGATGATCAATGGAAACCAGATGCATCTGAACTCAATTTCAAGTCTCATAGGAAAGGGTCTAAGTTCTTCTGTAAATCATTATTTATAAATTTGCAAACATTTTGAAGTCTGTCTATTTTCCGAATGTACTGTATACTAGAGGTTGACCGATAATGATTTTTCAACGCCAATACAGATTATTGGAGGACCAAAAAAGCCGATACCGATTAAAATCGGCAGATTTTTTTATTTTTGTTTGTAATAATGACAATTACAACAATACTGAAATAACACTTATTTTAACTTAATACATCAATAAAATCAATTTAGCCTTAAATAAATAATGAAACATGTTCAATTTGGTTTAAATAATGCAAAAAAAGTGTTGGATAAGAAAGTAAAAGTGCAATATGTGCCATGTAAGAAAGCTAACGTTTCAGTTCCTTGCTCAGAACATGAGAACATATGGTGGTTCCTTTTAACATGAGTCTTCAATATTCCCAGGTAAGAAGTTTTAGGTTGTAGTTATTATAGGAATTATAGGACTATTTCCCTCTATACCATTTGTATTTCATTAACCTTTGACTATTGGATGTTCTTATAGGCACTTTAGTATTGCCAGTGTAACAGTATAGCTTCCGTCCATCTCCTCTCTCCTCCCTGGGCTCGAACAAGCAACACAACGGCCACCATTGAAACAGTGTTACCCATGCAGAGCAAGGGGAAAAACTACTAGAAGGCTCAGAGCGAGGGACGTTTGAAACGCTATTAGCGCGCGCTAACTATCTAGCTATTTCACTTCGGTTACACCAGGCTCATCTCGGGAGTTGATAGGCTTTAAATCATAAACAGCGCAATGCTTGACGCACAATTTAGAGTTGCTCGCAAAACGCACGAAAGTGCTGTTTGAATTCATGTTTACGTGCTTAATTCTGCCTACCACCGCTCAGTCAGATCCTTGTATGCTCAGTCAGATTATATGCAACGCAGGACACGCTAGATAATATGTAGTAATATCAACCATGTGTAGTTAACTAGTGATTATGATTGATTGTTTTTTTTATAAGATAAGTTTAATGCTAGCTAGCAATTTGGCTTACTGCATTCGCGTAACAGGCAGTTTCCTTGTGGAGTGCAACGAGAGAGAGGCAGATCGTTATTGCGTTGGACTAGTTAACTGTAAGGTTGCAAGATTAGATCCCACGAGCTGACAAGGTGAAAATCTGTCGTTCTGTCCCTGAACAAGGCAGTTCACCCACCGTTCCTAAGCCGTCATAGAAACTAAGAATGTGCTCTTAACTGACTTGCCTAGTTAAATAAAGGTATAAAAACAAAATAAAATAAAAATAATAAAGGCAAATCGGCGCCCAAAAATACCGATTTCCGATTGTTATCCGATTGTTGACCTCTACTGTATACCCTCTAATATATCAAGGGAAAGCTTACATTCACAGCTAGCCATTAGACATTCTTGGAATGTTCAAGTCAACAGAACCTTGACCTTTGACCTCTAGGGTATACATCGCTTAAAAAAGGAAACCCTGATACATTAACCTTTGTTTGACAAGTGGTTCTGAAAGGTCATTAATTTACATTTGAAATTATATATATATATAGATATATAAAACCAACTTTGAAAGCACCAGCTACAACTAGTGTTTAAAAATAGACCATATTATACTATTAACGTTAGAATGTTTGAAGCTTAGCCACAGAATTCTATGTAGTGGGGCAGATATGTTTTTGGATTGTAACTTTGATGATGGAGGCACCACATTTCACACACACTGCTAGAACGGGGTTTTAAAAAGATGGAAGAAGATACAGGGCCATCACAGGATTCACATATTAACCCCACAGAAGCCTTTTTCCAATATGGCCACCAAACAAGTTTTGGGCTCCCGAGTGGCGCAGAGGTCTAAGGCACTTCACCTCAGTACTAGAGACGTCACTACAGACGCTGAATAGATCCCGGGCTGTATCACAACCGTCTGTGATCGGGAGTCCCCATAGGGCAGCACACACTTGAATTTGCCACATTTGAAACTACCTATTTCTCAGCCCCAGAAACTAGAATATGCATATAATTGTCATATTAGGATAGAAAACTCTAAAGTTTCCAAAACTGTAAAAATATTGTCTGTGAGTATAACAGAACTGATATTGCTGGCGAAAGCCTGAAGAAAATTCAATCAGGAAGTGCCTCTTATTTTGAAACCTCTCTGTACCTATGCAAGCCTATCCTCCATTTAAAGGGATATCAACCAGATTCCTTTTTCTATGGCTTCCCTAAGGTGTCAGTCTTCAGACATAGTTTCAGGCTTTTATTTTGAAAAATGAGCGTGAAGGATCACATTGCGTAAGTGGATAGGTGGGGGCTCTCAGAGTGAGTTTTTACGCAACTGAGTAAAGCCGCCATTGTTCCTCCCACTGTTATTGAAAAACCTACACACTGTTGATATATTATCGAATATATATTTTAAAAACAACATGAGGATTGATTATAAAAAACATTTGACATGTTTCTGTGGACATTATGGATATTATTTGGAATATATGTCTGTGTTGTCGTGACCACTCTTTCCTGTGGATTTCTGATCATAACGCGACAAACAAACGTCGGTATTTTGGGTATAAAAATAATCTTTATGGAACAAAAGGAACATTTGCTGTGTAACTGGGAGTCTCGTGAGTGAAAACATCCGAAGATCAAAGGTAAACAATTAATTTGATTGCTTTTCTGATTTGTGACCAAGCTTCCTGATGCTAAGTGTACATGATGTTACGCTATGCTTTCGATAAACTTACAAACGCTTGGATTGCTTTCGCTGTAAAGCATAATTTCAAAATCTATGACGACAGGTGGATTAACAAAAGGCTAAGGTGTGTTTTGCAATATTGCACTTGTGATTTCATGAATATGAATATTTTTTAGTAATATTATTTGACTGTTGCGCTATGCTATTCAGCGGTTGCTGACGAAAATGATCCCGCTAACGGGAGGGGTAGCGCCAAGAAGTTAACTGACTTGCCTAGTTACAGTGCCTTGCGAAAGTATTCACCCCCCTTGAACTTTGCGACCTTTTGCCACATTTCAGGCTTCAAACATAAAGATATAAAACTGTATTTTTTTGTGAAGAATCAACAACAAGTGGGACACAATCATGAAGTGGAACGACATTTATTGGATATTTCAAACTTTTTTAACAAATCAAAAACTGAAAAATTGGGCGTGCAAAATTATTCAGCCCCTTTACTTTCAGTGCAGCAAACTCTCTCCAGAAGTTCAGTGAGGATCTCTGAATGATCCAATGTTGACCTAAATGACTAATGATGATAAATACAATCCACCTGTGTGTAATCAAGTCTCCGTATAAATGCACCTGCACTGTGATAGTCTCAGAGGTCCGTTAAAAGCGCAGAGAGCATCATGAAGAACAAGGAACACACCAGGCAGGTCCGAGATACTGTTGTGAAGAAGTTTAAAGCCCGATTTGGATACAAAAATATTTCCCAAGCTTTAAACATCCCAAGGAGCACTGTGCAAGCGATAATATTGAAATAAAAGGAGTATCAGACCACTGCAAATCTACCAAGACCTGGCCGTCCCTCTAAACTTTCAGCTCATACAAGGAGAAGACTGATCAGAGATGCAGCCAAGAGGCCCATGATCACTCTGGATGAACTGCAGAGATCTACAGCTGAGGTGGGAGACTCTGTCCATAGGACAACAATCAGTCGTATATTGCACAAATCTGGCCTTTATGGAAGAGTGGCAAGAAGAAAGCCATTTCTTAAAGATATCCATAAAATGTGTTGTTTAAAGTTTGCCACAAGCCACCTGGGAGACACACCAAACGTGGAAGAAGGTGCTCTGGTCAGATGAAACCAAAATTGAACTTTTTGGCAACAATGCAAAACGTTATGTTTGGCGTAAAAGCAACACAGCTGAACACACCATCCCCACTGTCAAACATGGTGGTGGCAGCATCATGGTTTGGGCCTGCTTTTCTTCAGCAGGGACAGGGAAGATGGTTAAAATTGATGGGAAGATGGATGGAGCCAAATACAGGACCATTCTGGAAGAAAACCTGATGGAGTCTGCAAAAGACCTGAGACTGGGACGGAGATTTGTCTTCCAACAAGACAATGATCCAAAACATAAAGCAAAATCTACAATGGAATGGTTAAAAAATAAACATATCCAGGTGTTAGAATGGCCAAGTCAAAGTCCAGACCTGAATCCAATCGAGAATCTGTGGAAAGAACGGAAAACTGCTGTTCACAAATGCTCTCCATCCAACCTCACTGAGCTCGAGCTGTTTTGCAAGGAGGAATGGGAAAAAATGTCAGTTTCTCGATGTGCAAAACTGATAGACATACCCCAAGCGACTTGCAGCAAAAGGTGGCGCTACAAAGTATTAACTTAAGGGGCCTGAATAATTTTGCACGCCCAATTTTTCAGTTTTTGATTTGTTAAAAAAGTTTGAAATATCCAATAAATGTCGTTCCACTTCATGATTGTGTCCCACTTGTTGTTGATTCTTCACAAAAAAATACAGTTTTATATCTTTATGTTTGAAGCCTGATATGTGGCAAAAGGTCGCAAAGTTCAAGGGGGCCGAATGCTTTCGCAAGGCACTGTAAATAACTTTTTTACATTTTATTTTTTAACTCAATAGGGTCTTTATTAGATAAATTTTGCATTCTCATACCTGTATGAAATATAATTGTAGCATGCCCAATATCATAACATGTTCATAGTGACGTAGAACACACTACCAAATGAGCAGGCTGTGCAGATATAACGATTATTCACAGAACTGTAAGAATGTGCCCAAAAAACTGTCCGAATCACTGATTTCTAAAGACGTCACGATCAATAACTGCAATGTTTTCTCTTCAAACATGTCAAATGGATATGTACAAGTGAATAGTCATGGATGTGAGCCCCGACTCAAATGATATACGTTATCCTATTAACTGTCGCTGGTTGCTCAGCTCCGAGAGGAACTCTTTGTCCAAAACCATCTAATAGAAACGCGGAGGCGTTGTTCCCCGGTGGGGAAAAGAAAAGGAAGTCGCCCTGGATAAGAGAGTCTGTCAAATGACTAAAATGTAAATGTTACATGAGATAAGGAGGCGGCAGGGTGGACGAGAAGCAGAAGAAGGGGTCTTGATTGTAAAAGCGGCAGATGCATGGCCTCCTAAGCGAGGATCGAGGGAGGGGGGGGGGGGGGGGTTAGAGGGAGTGGAACCACTCACATCTCATCAACACTCTATAAAAGATGGAAGTTCTACCTTCTTCATATCCCCCTCCCCTTTAACCAGAAGGCAGTCATGTTGTATATGTCGAGCTATATTAGAGAGTGTGTGTGTGTGTGTGTGTGTGTGTGTGTGTGTGTGTGTGTGTGTGTGTGTGTGTGTGTGTGTGTGTAGAATGGTAATGCAAAGCCTTATGTGGTGCAGCCATCTGCTCATGGTGGGAAGTCTGTGGCTTAAGCACCAGCTATCTTCATACTAACGGTCTCACGTTACATCTACTGTACATCGCGTGTAGGTGCTGTTTTTGGCCCTGTGTTTTGCTGGTCTGCCTAAAAACAGGGTCTCGATTCAATCAAAATCATAGGACATAAAGACCTAGCTACTTCTACCAGGTGCTTCCTCACAGGTACACGTTTGTGTGTGTGATCGAATGTGTGTGCGCATTCCTGCATGTGTGCGTTGAGCCACAAGTGGGAAGTCTAGTGTTAATTCTGATGAAGCATACTCGTCACACTAATACCTCCAGAACAGGAGCAATGACTTCCCAGGCAGCTGCCCTGGCCAAGGGGTTGGTTTTGCGGGTAGTCAGTCCACTCAGCCTGCATGCCTGGCAGCTTTTATGAACGGGCATGCCCAAAACCCCTGCCTGGCTGCGTCACCACCCAAAACACACAGCACAGGGAATCCTCTTCCCCTAGCTGCAACCAGAGTGTCTGTGTGTACTGTGTTTGTTTGAGACTGTGACAAAAGCGGGCCCTGAGCCACAAGCACTCTGGTAAGAGCAGGAGCCCAAGGTGAGAGTGCTACACACAGCTGCGCGCGCACACTTCCCTTTGCAGTGAGGCTGACTGAATTTGCATTCCAGTGTTCACAGTAAACCATCAAAAAATTTGATCGTTTCATATACACCAACCAGAGATGGAGATCAATGTTGCTGCTGAGAAGGGAAATGAAACCTCTCCCTCCCTCTCATGAAAAAGGAAGCTGGACTGTTGAACGTGCTGGGAAATCGCATAAGATACGGTTGTTACTGTAATGAATGCTTCAGAAAGGCCACAGTGTTAAAATAGCAACACAGAGCATACCTATGGGGAGTGACAGATGGGTCTGCGTCCTAAATGGCACCCTAATCCCTTTATAGTGCACTTCTTTTGATCAGGTCCCATAGACTTTAGTCAAAAGTAGTGCACTATATAGGAACTTGGGTGCCATTTAGGATGCAGACAGGGTCTACGGTAGATACCTGTATTGTTCTCCAGGGAGAGGAGACTGGGAGAAAAGGGGCAGAGGTGGGGTGGTGGAGGGTCTCTGGTTTCCTTTTAGCCATAATCTTGCGTGACTGCGAACAATGTACTTCAAAAGGTGAGACGGCACTGGCCTTCTTTAGGGCCCCTGTAAAACCAAGCCCCCCCTACAATATCAATGAACATGAAAGACCCTAAGGGTACACAGTGATTGCAAAAGCAATAACGGCAGTAATATGGGGATAGGTGTGTGAGGAGACACCCAAGTTCCAGTATGGGAAGCAGAAAGCACACCAGACCTCGGAGCTAACCTTGCATGTGAAAGAAACCCTTTAACGGTGAATAGATTTTTAAAAAAAAACATGGTCTCTCTCTCAGGTCTTGGAGAGAAAAAATAAAATAGAACCATGACACTCAAACTTGACCCATACACACCTCTAACACCCAGGTCCAGTCAGAGTGTTGACATGAGCCTAACCATGTCTAAGATTCTCTACTGCACTTGGTCTGCCTTCCACATCTCATTCACACAGATAAGCAGAGGTGGAATGTGTGTGTGTGTGTATATATATAATATATATATTTGTAGTTGAGTACTCAACTTGTGTTAGTTTATTAAAAAAGGTTAAGGCATTCCAAATGGGTTAAAGAACAGACAATATATTCATTTCTATCAGTATTTATCAGTGAGAATTAAGGACAGGTTAGTAGACAGGCCTTTGTATCTGTATCAAACTTTATTTACTGTATAAAGCTGAGACATTACTAAAAAGGCATTTAAAAGCGGAGATTTAAAAGCGGAGAAGGTAAAAAAAAAAAAAAAAGAACAGTCACTGGTCGCCCCAGGCGCATTTGTTGTTCTATTTGTATTTATTTTTATTTTTTGTATTTTTTTTAAAGAGGTGTTGAGCATCCAGTGACATAACAGAAAAGACTAGTGGACATCAATTGCAGACTTCCTAACTTGAAGCTGAAGTTTATCATGTGTGATGTGTATGGAACTGGAGCTTGGAGGGAATAGTAAGGCAGACCTGTTGGCTGGTGCTAAGCAGACCAGGCCTGTTATTAAAATATGGGCTGCTTTCAGACTTGATATACTGTACATGCTGCTTTCTGACTTCATATACTGTGCAGGTGTGAATTCTTGTTCTCCATGCATCCAGCCGTCTGTCTGACAAGTCGACAGAGCATTGAAGCCTGCCACGTGAGGCTTACATTTGCTGGACTTCCCCGTGAGTATCTCAAGTCCCTTTATGGCTCCTTAAAAGGATAGTTCACCTCCAAAATCAACATGTTTTTCAGGCGTTTTAGGATCTCAAATATGGTCAAAATGTTGAGATGAGTCCCACACCATCTGTTGTGTATATCCAGCTATAAGCCTCAATCCCAAATAAATGGGAAAGAAAGGCACCACCCGAAATGATGACATAAGACATCCAGCTACATCTATACAACAGATGGCATGGGTCATGCCACAGAGTCATCTCAAACATTTGACCACTTTCCGGGCCTGAGCAACAACATCAATAAATACAATTTGTGTGTGAATTTGTGTGTGAATTGTTCCTTTAAATCCGGAATCTGACTGACAACAGGGCAAAGGTTGTGATGGAGCATGAAGGTATACTTTATCAATACTGTAGGTCTACCTGTGGAACAACCCAGTTCTCGTGGACGTGGCCACGACCAGGGCTAGTCAGTATTATTCCAGAGCAGTGGTGTGGTGGGCGGAACGTTCCGCAGGGTTCCGGAGTGTTACAGAGTGCATCTGGCCTGGAACTCCCCACCAGCAGCAGGGCAGTAGGCCCCAGGTGGGATTTATGAAGTGTTAAGAATGTTTTGATCTCAAAACCTGATGCAGGCCATCTGGGAGCAGTCTACACCTCACTGGCGCCTCGTCCTCCATCCACCCACTCCCCCTACAGAAAACACTCAGTGTATCTAATATACAGGGAGGTAGCCTGGGTAGGGTAGGAGAGTTAAAAAGTTGGAGACCATGCCCTCTTTTCCCAAGCCACAAGGCCCCCACAACCCCAACAACCCCAACATCAATCTCCATCTGGCACAAGGCAGGCTGTCACATTCCTTCCCCAGAACACCCTACCCAACTCGACCAAATATGGACTGGGCTGATACATTCGGTACTGCTGACAAATGTGTCTCAAGTGATTGAGCAGATTAAGTCTATCAGCACAGCCCTTTTATAGGGTGAAGAGCAAAAGCATCCACTTGCTCATTCATTTCTAGAGCTGTCTGAGCTGCAATCGCTCCCAAGACCCCATGCATGCTTCACAGAAGTTTACACACTTGAATAATGCAACACAGCATGTAGAAATGTTGAGAATGTTCATTACTGTTCGCAAAACAATGTCCATACAGGCTAGAACACTATCCAATGCAAGATGATACATACCACCACAGACCGATGCTGGCACTAATACCGCCATAAGCAAACAGGAAAACGCTCATCCAGGTGGCGCTCCTAGTTGCCAGGGACTTTAATGCAGGGAAACAAATCAGGTTTTACCTAATTTCTCCCAGCATGTTAAATGTGCAAGAAGGAGAGAACTTTTAAAAATTATAATAATAAAAAATAATTTAAAAAATAAAACTCTTGACCACCTTTCCTCCACACACAGAGAGGTGTTTACAAAGCTCTCCCTCTCCCTCCATTTGGCAAATTTCACCATAATTCTATCCCCCTGATTTCTACGTACAAGTAAAAATTAAAAGCAGGAAGCACCAGTGACTCGGTCAATAAAAAAAGTGGCCCAGATGAAGCAGATGCTAAGCCACAGGACTGTTTTGCAAGCACAGACTGGAATATGTTCCGGCATTGAGGAGTACACCACATCAGTCACTGGATTCATCAATAAGTGCGTCGATGACATCGTCTCCACAGTGACTGTACGTACATACTAGGGATGCACGATGTAGTCAGTGAACATATCGGAATTGGCCGATATTAGCTAAAAATGCCAACATCGGCATAGGCCAATATCTAGTTTAACGCTTGATGTGCAAAACCAATTTCAAAGCTGACGTGCATACCTATATAAATAAGGTACATGATATAATTACACCACGTAAAAGTTTGCGCTACACGTGCAACACAGAATTCCTAAGCAAGCCCACAATGTCTGCTGTGTGGATCGAGCAGTCAACAAGTTGAGCGGTCATTTGAAAGAGTAGCAAAATTTCAGCGAGACAACAAAGGTGAAATCCATTAAAGCCAGGATAATGGAACTCATTGCCCTTGACAATCAACCGTTCTCTGTCGTGGGTGATGTTGGCTTTCGCCGACTGGTCGAGCACCGGTTAACACAAAGTGAGCCATTTTTTCCGATGTTGCCCTACCGGAGTTACACAGTAATAGCTTCACTGCTATTAGCTTCACGACATACACTATGGAGCCGCCGTTTGGGTCTATGCGTGTCAAAAAAAGATACAGTAGTACTGTCAGATATGTATAAAAATGTCAGCAAACACCTGTGTGTTTAGAATACCGCGTTGGTAATAAAGCATCATTCGATAGACCGCTACATCTGGGGTAGCTAGCTTTAGCTTGGTACCTAGCTAGCACCAATATAACCAGCCTGAAAACAATGACCAGTAAAAACTGCAGTCATTTTTATTATTCTTAGCAATGAGTTAGGAATACTTGTAAGTATTAGCAAATAGTAGAATTATGCCATACTTTTATTTTGAAGGCTAATTGCAAAGTCCACTATTAATCAAATAAGAACTGTCTTGTAAATTAGGGTTATTTTACATTATGACACATAGCTACAGTGGGGCAAAAAAAGTATTTAGTCAAATAAATGATTACCATTATGCTGTTTTGTAGTTTGATAGATTTTTACCTAAGTAACATTTATTGTAGAATTGATTCAAATAATGCATAAGCATTTGTTTCAAATGTAATGACAGAGCAGTAGCTGAGTTTATCTGCTTGGATCAAGTGCCATTCTGGCTTTGGCTAATGAGCCTTCTTTTTTTGTGTGGTCTCGTTTTGGTATTGAGATAATAAACCTGGTATCGGTATTCAAGTCAAAATGCTGGTATCGTGGCAACACTAGTTATAGGGCTATAGGCAAGAGTCATAGATTCTCCAGCCGACCTTGTGCGTCGTCTCTGACTGGTAACATATTGATCTGCATGATGAAAGCATCTACCTTCAACTCTGTTTGCACTCTGTAGTCTGGACACACGCTGAGCTTCAGCAGGCAGGGAGGGAGGGAGGCACGCAGGCACACACACCGGTTTTGACAATACCAGTGTTAAAATATATTTTTTTCCACGGCAAAAATGTAAACACGAAGCTCTCTTGGTCCTTTAAAAACCTGCTGCCTGTAAAATAGTGTGCTACAGCTTGGAAAATAAATACATGTGACTCTGGATGACAACATAATGGTGTTTGTTTCCAACATCAGGGCTGTTTTCCTAATGAAGTTACATTCGCTTCGTGTTTTCTTTCCTTGCCACGATACGAACAAGTATCGTACAGAGCACACACAAAACGCACGCATGCTAGCACGCACACCAACACTCACACAAACGCATAGCTTCCACAAGTTCAGTAAGGTGAGCACTCCACGGCAGGAGCCTCTGATTGGACGGCCTGGGGTTCTGGTTTCTATACATCAACCTGTTGCTCAGCTGTTCCCGTGCAGCATGTGCAGGGAAGGGAGGACATTACCATGGCAACACAAAGTGCAGGAAAGGGGAAGGTGTTATGGTGCTAGTATGATGCGTGAGACGATTATCAATAGAAGTTATTACAAGTGACATTTTCACAGCAGAGGGAGTAGGGAATGCTGAGAGGGAAAAAAAGGGGGGGTCCCTGAGGACGGGGTCAAAGATACGAGTGTTTTGTCACACAATGAGGAATATGGAAATAGCATTGTTATTGTCAAATAAAGAATGGAGCCTTGGGAGCAGCAGGTAGCCTAGCGGTTAGAGCGAATTCCCGAGCCGACTAGGTGAAAAACATCTGACTATCTGCCCGTGAGCAAAGGCCTAAAACCTTAATTGCTCCAGTGTCCCTGGCCGTGACCCCGCTGTCCGCTGGGGTTTTAGGGGAGGGGGATGTGCAACAAAACACAATTGTTACACACCTGTACATGTGTGAAACAGAACAAATATCAGCACTTTCGGTATTGATACGTTCCTAACCCAGAATCCCATTGAAACACAGGGATTGGTTCAATCCTGACTTTACCCCTCAGGCATCATAATGGAAGACATTAGATCAAGGGGATCAAAAGGGGACATGAGATCTGTTTGATCCAGACTTATTTGAGCTAAACACACAGGGAGGGAGATCCTCATCTTAGACTATGAAGCACAACAGTCAAACATCAACCTCGAGGTGTGTCCACACCAAATGTGCCACATTATTGTCAGCAGTGGGATATAGCCATAGCCCCACAGTCAAACAATCCGGAGTGCACTAGCACAGTCGTGTTAAAAAGGCATACAGAAAAGGGCTCGGCCGAAGGAGGACCTGATCCTCCATCAGCACTCCTACTCCGAGATGCTTTTTTAACATGGGCCCTGTTCAGTTGGATCAGTCACTTCGATCTCTGACAGTCTAGCTCCCTCCTCCACTTCGACTCTCTCCCCCAGAAACTCTCACGCCACCTGGAGGGTCACGGAGGATTAGCCAATCAAAAAGGTCAGAGGTACACGGAGCTTCCAGTGGATTAACGCCACAGCCAGACAACACACAAGAGGCAGTGGACTGGTTTACTCAGGTTACTCATGTTGGGAAATAAGTTAGTCGACCGCGTTTAGAACAATTCCTTGACTCAAGACCACCTTTAGAGCACCCTAAATCTATACCTTAAACCTTGAGATAACCTTGCCTCGCCTTCTTAAATTCAATGTGCAGATATGGATATAAAAGAGCTGAAGCTCTGAGCTATCCAATCAGGCCCCAGTCTTACTACTCCTGTTGTTTCACCCACTGCATCATAAGGCGGAGAGAAGGGGCCGAGTGGGAAGGAACCAGAGAACTCACCTGTGGATTGTTCTTCTCACCCTCGCTCTGCTGGGTCTTACTGTTCTTCTTACAGCCTTTGCCACCTGGCGGGCTATTATCGGCTGATAATAGGCTCCCCTTTCAGTCCCTCTCAGCCCCTAAGGCAGCGCGCTGCTCTCAGGGTCCCCACACCATTCAGGCTTGCCGCTGTGCTGTTTAATGTAAGTGACTGACCCCCAAGCATGCAGCCTTCTGGTTTTGACTGCCTCCCAGGTGGGCCATTTTCCAGATGTGATTCTGCCACCCAGGCAAACTGTTTTCAGGCTCTCTCCGTGCTTTTTTTTGCAACAACTCGCTAGCTCGGCTAGCCCTGGGTCTGAAAGCCTCAGACGTGCTCCACTGCTCGGTCCTTGTCTACCTCCCAAAAAGGTGGTCTCCAGTGGATCAGTCAGCCTGCACCTGTAAGACACACACAGAACAGAAGGGTTCGACATAAACACAGAGAAGCCAACTAACGGAGTACAAAAAAAACTTCAAACTCACAGGGTAGATTATCAGAGGACTGGTTTCCGGAACACAGATTACGCCTAGACAAACTCACAGGGTAGATACTGTAAAAACAGTCAAAGCCTTGATTTTACTGGTGTGTCTATGAGTTTGGTCTGCCTTGCTGTTGTGGTATTGTGGAGTTGAGGTCAACATTATTTTAGGAAGGTATTACTTGAGGACAACATTTTATGGAGGTATTACTTGAGGACAACATTTTATGGAGGTATTACTTGAGGACAAGTTCAAGTAGGGAGAATAGCATTTTAGAAAATCTATAAATTGCTAACTCAAGAGACTGTTTCACATACAGTGCAAGTAGGAAATAGTATATTCTGCAAGTAGGAAATAGCCTACTATGGCCCAATGCAAGTGGAGTTTGTCAAAAGGCACCTAAATGACTCTGACCATGAGAAACAAGATTCTCTGGTCTGATGCAGCAGGGACTGGGAGACTAGTCAAGATCGAGGGAAAGATGTACGGTGCACAGTACAGAGAGATCCTTGATGAAAACCTGCTCCAGAGTGCTCAGGACCTCAGACTGGGGCGAAGGTTCATCTTCCAGCAGGACAACAAACCTAAGCACACAGCCAAGACAATGCAGGAGTGGCTCGGGACAAGACTCTTGAGTGGCCCAGCCAGAGCCTGGACTTGAACCCAATTGAATATTTCTGGAGAGACCTGAAAATAGCTGTGCAGCGACGCTCCTCATCCAACCTGACAGAGCTTGAGAGGATCTGCAGAGAAGAATGGGAGAAACTCCCCAAATACAGGTGTGCAAAGCTTGTAGCGTCATACCCAAGAAGACTTGAGGCTGTAATCGCTGGTCAAAGGGGCTTCAACAAAGTACTGAGTAAAGGGTGTGAATACTTATGTATATGTGATAAAGTTATTTATTTTTAATACATTTGCCAACATTTCTAAAAACCTATTTTTGCTTTGTCATTATGGGGAATTGTGTGTAGATTGATGAGGGAAAAAAACGATCAATTTTAGAATAAGGCTGTAAAGTAACAAAATATGGAAAATGTCAAGGGGTCTGAATACTTTCCGAATGCACTGTATCTTTAAGCATGGTCAAGTTAATAGTTATGTTGTGGATGATGCATTAAACCACCCAGACACATAAAAGATGCAGTCATCCCTCTGAACTGAGCTGCAAGACAGGAAGGAAACCGGCTTAGGGATGTCAAGAGGCCTTTGGTGATTTTAAAACAGTTAAGAGTTCAATAGCTGTGATGGGAGAAAATTGAAGATGGATCAACAACATTGAAGTGACTCCATAATAAATGACCTAAATGACAGAGTGTTCTTTTCACTCATATACAGAATACAAATATTCCGAAACATTCAAAAGTACACAAGGCACAGAATAAAAAACAAATACTGTATAATTGCTGTTTAGCAATGATCCCCAACACCTTGACAGAGCATACCCAAGACGACTCACATCTATAAATCAGGCGTTTCTAACATGCATTGACTCGGGGGTGAATTCTTATCTAAATCAAGATATAATCAAAATATTATAATATATATATAAAATATTATAATATATATATAAAATATTATAATATATATAAATATTATAGTATATATATAAATATTATAATATATAAATAAAAAATAAAAAAAATAAAAAAAAATAAAAAAAAAATACAAATATAAAAATAAATAAAAATAAATATATAAATATATAAATATATTACACACATATACATACCACGTTTTATTTTGTATTAATCTTTTTTTTAATTGAATTTTTCTTACAGTTTGAGAGTATTTTGTGTAGATCATTGACAGAAAATGACAATGAAATCCATTTGAATCCCAGTTTGTAACACAAAATGTGATGAAATCCAAGGCAGACATTCTATAGTCACTAAGTAGGGCTGGAAAGAGTCGGAAACCTTCCGGGAAATTTCAGGACATTTTTCATGGGGAGGTTAAGCCCGGGAATTTTGCTTAAACTCATCAAAAATGTTAGTTTATATCAGTGAACCTTTTTTTTGTGGGATACACAAGGCAATTCTAGGTCTTGTGGCATGTTTTGGTTAAACTATCCCTAATTCAATGGAATTGCAACCCTTTGCATGCACAGTGTACTTCCTCATCACATGTACAGCTGATCCTCAAGATCTTGCACAGGAATGAGATGCTATTGAGCCCACACTACTACACTGTCTGAGCCAAGGACTACAAGCTTTCTGGTATGTTTTGATTACAATACTGGGTGGGGTGAATATATTTTATATGACATACAATATTTTTTGTGAACTAGTAAATAGTAGCCTACAGCAAAGTGTGTTTAAATCATTTCTAACTTGTTAACAATTTCTGCTAGTTAGTTTTTGCTACCATGTGGGTTTTAGCTTGATTGAGCCTGTTAATTGAGTGTTAATTCACCTGTTTCCATACATTTCATTTAAAAAAAATTCTTACAAATGAGTTGTTTAATCTAACTGCTTAACTATTTATCTGTACATGGAATTGTATTATTTTTTTTTTTACTCATTTGTTTTCTTATCTTTACAGGAAAATGCCACGGGCACTATCTGACGCGTGGAGACATTTCACAGCAACTAATGTAGAAGGAAAATCTGTGTACATTTGCAAACACTGTGCTAAATCATATGTGAAAAATGCAACAAAGATGCAGAAGTTCCCTCAGCGCTCACAACAAGCAACCTCTGACAAAAGTTCTGTTCGAGGTGAAAATTATGAATCAGACACCTTACTGATAGCAACAGCTCATGGTCCTCCTGGAATCAGAAGTTTTTTTTTTACTCAATGGAGGAACGTAGTCAGAGAAATGCTGATGAATGTCTTGCTCGAGCTGTGTATGCAACTGGTTCATCTGATGCTCACAGGCAATGTGTATTAGAAGAGATTTCTGAATGTTCTTCGCCCCTCCAACCAGACATGCTTTATCTACTAATTTGCTGGATGCAGAGTTCAAGTGAAGGTCAAGCAAATCATAGAGAAAGCAGATTATTGCAATCATCTCTGATGGGTGGTTGAACGTTTGTGGACAAGGAATAATTAACTACATTATCTCCACCCATCAACAGTCTGCAGATATGGACATCCCCATCAAGAGGATCCTCCTGTATGATGTATTTTGGGAGAGAGTGGCAAGCAGCCTGAAACTCCTTAAACCTATAGCAATAGCCATTGCACAGATTGAGGGAGACCGTGCCATCCGGTCTGATGTTCAGACTCTGCTTGCAGATGTAAGAGAATACATCCATACTGCCCTGCCCACTTCACTGTTGCTCCAAGCAGAGGAAACTGCAGTTCTGAAATACATCAAAAAGCATGAAGACTTCTGCCTGAAGCCCATACATGTCGCAGTGTACATGTTGGACCCCAAGTATGCTGGCAAGAGCATCCTGTCTGGTGCAGAGATCAACAAGGCCTATGGTGTCATCGCTACCATGTCTCGCCACCTTGGCCTGGATGAGGACAAAGTTCTTGGCAGTCTGTCGAAGTACACTTCCAAGCAAGGGCTTTAGGATGTAGGTGCAATGTGGCAGTCGTGCCAATATATCTCATCAGCAACCTGGTGGAAGGGACTTTGTGGATCTGAGGCTCTTTCCCCTTTAGTTTCTGGACTATCATTTTACAGATGTATGTTGAAAACGTTTTTGGGAGAAGCGATGGATCATTGGGGATCATTCAATATTCCCTTTTGTTGTTCAGTGAAATCATCCCGTGTGAAGAGTCACAAATTTAACTTTAATTAAAATGAGTTGACTAAATAGTTGTTTTTTTCTATTGGAAGGATTTAATCATTTGCAATTATGTCTACTTATGACAAGGTAAAATGTTTATGTTTCGGTCTCCATATGATATGTAAATATATCCAATGCAAAAAACACCTACATTTAAAAATGGTACTAATATTAATGTGCATATATTTCCGTTAAATCCCATATATTCCCGTTAATTCCCACGGAAAGTTTCCACCTCTGAATATTCCCCAAAATGTGCAACCCTAGCTGTAAGTAGTGGCCACCGGCAGCGCTAACACCTCTACTGTAGAATTGAGGATACAGCTATTGTAAAATAAAGAAAATAAGTACTCTGGGGGGAAAATGTGCCATTCAAGACTACTTCATGCTCTATCATTATTTGTGAATTACAGGACTTCAGTTCCAGCGTCAGCTAGCAAGCATCAAAAACCCCAGTACCCAGCTCCTCTGTGAGACATTATGAACAGCATGAACTCATTTCCAGTACTCTTACAGCCCAGCCCGGAAGGCCTACTCAAAACTGTTTAAGGCAAGGACATATTTTCACTGTGTTACTTTGGTAACGGCCTTGTGATTTTTAGCCATTGAACAAACAAGGAGAGGGTGACTCAGATCGACTCCCTGGCGCTTGAAAGAGTGACAGAGGGAGCGCAATCACAAACAAAACATCAATTAGTTAGTTAATTTCATTAATGTTAGCAATCAGTGACTATCTGCCAAGGACACACTGACAAGGAGGGATGAAAATAACATATGGCATTGGCAAGACTTCTGTCAGAGACTGCCTTCCCTCCTTTCCTTTTTCCACATTTTGTTGTGTTACAGCCGGAATTTAAATTGATGACATTTAGATATTGTGTCACAGATCCACACACAATACCTCAATGTGAAAATGGGTTTGTTTGTAGAACATTTTTGAGATTAATATAAAATGTAAACCTGAAATGTCTCGAGTCAATAAGTATTCAACCTCTTTCTTATGGCAAGCCTAAATAAGTTAAGGCGTGAAAATGGCCTTCACAACATAATAAGTTGCATGGACTCATTGTGTTATGACTACCTCATCTCTGTACCCCACACATAGATAATTGTCACACCCTGGCCTTAGTTATCTTTGTTTTCTTTATTATTTTGGTTTAGGCCAGGGTGTGACATGGGTGATTTATTGTGTTCGTCTTGTCTAGGGGTTTATTAGAATATGGGGTTCTGTTCAGTTTTGTTGTCTAGGTAAGTCTATGATTGCCTAGAGTGGTTCTCAGAGGCAGGTGTTTATCGTTGTCTCTGATTGGGAACCATATTTAGGCAGCCATATTCTTTGGGTATTTTGTGGGTGATTGTTTCCTGTCTGTGTTTTATGCACCAGTTAGGACTATTACGGTTTTCACGTTTATTGTTTTGTAGTTTGTTCATGTTTTGAGTTTTCTTATTAAAGAACCATGAACTTCAACCACGCTGCATTTTGGTCCACCTCTCCTTCCCAGGAAGAAAATCGTGACAATAATTGTAAGGTCCCACAATCGAGTAGTGATTTTCAAGCACAGATTCAACCACAAAGACCAGTAAGGTTTTTCAATGCCTCGCAAAGAGGGGCATCGATTGGCATATGCAAATATCCCTTTGAGTATGGTGAAGTTATTCATTAGGCTTTGGAAGGTGCATCAATACAACCAGTCACTACAAAGATACAGGTGTCCTTCCTAACTCAGTTGCCGGAGAGTAAGGAAACTGTTCAGGCATTTCACCATGAGGCCAATGGTGATTTTAAAACAGTTACAGAGTTTAATGGTTGTGATATGAGAAAACTGAGAATGGATCAACAATGTAGGTACTCCACAATACTAACATAAATGACAGTGAAAAGGAAGCCTGTACAGAATAAAAATATTCAAAAACATGCAAAAACAAGGCACAAAAGTAATACTGCAAAAAAATGTGCCAAAGAAATTAACACTTTGTATTCAGAACAAAAAGTTATGTTTGGGGTTAATCCAATTCAACACATTACCGAGTACCACTCTATATTTACAAGTGTAGGGGTGGGTGTATCATGTTACAGGTATGCTTGTAATCGTTAAAGGACTACGGAGTTTCAGGATTAAATTTTTTTTACCCGAATGGAGAAAAGCACAGGCAAACTCCTAGAGAAACACCTTGGTTTAGTCTGCTTTCCAACATATACTAGGAGACAAAATCACCTTTCAGCAGGACAATAACCTAAAACACAAGGCCAAATCTACACTGGAGTTGCTTACCAAAACGACATTGAATGTTCCTGAGTGGCCCAGTTAGTTTTCACTGAAATCGGCTTGAAAATGCATTTTAAAAAATGTAAATGGCTGTCTAGCAATGGTCAACAATCAATTTGACAGAGCTTGAAGAATTGATTAAAGAATAATGGGTAAATATTGTACAATCCAGGTGTACAAAGCTCTTCGAGACAAACCCAAAAAGACTCACAGCTGTAATGGCCGCCAAAGGTGCTTCTACAAAGTATTGACTTATCATGTTAAATGAAGAGTCCCTTAAGGATGTTAGGAAAGAACATCATGGGGTGCATGCTCACACGCACCTTCCCCAAAACACATGTAAATATTGTTCGATAAATTACCTGCACAGGATCGGTACATCCGAACATCACACCTGCAGGGACAGGTACAGGATGGCAACAACTGCCCGAGTTACACCAGGAACGCACAATCCCGCCATCAGTGCTCAGACTGTCCGCAATAGGCTGAGAGAGGCTGGACTGAGGGCTTGTAGGACTGTTGTAAGGCAGGTCCTCACCAGACATCACGGGCAACAGTGTTGCCTATGGGCACAAACCCACCGTCGCTGGACCAGACAGGACTGGCAAAAAGTGCTCTTCACTGACGAGTTGCGGTTTTGTCTCACCAGGGGTGATGGTCGGATTCACATTAATTGTCAAAGGAATGAGCGTTACACCGAGGCCTGTACTCTGGAGCGGGATCAATTTGGAAGTGGAGGGTCCGTCATGGTCTGGGGCGGTGTGTCACAGCATCATGGGACTGAGCTTGTTGTCATTGCAGGAAATCTCAACGCTGTGCGTTACAGGGAAGACATCCTCCTCCCTCATGTGGTACCCTTCCTGCAGGCTCATCCTGACATGACCCTCCAGCATGACAATGCCACCAGCCATACTGCTCGTTCTGTGCGTGATTTCCTGCAAGACAGGAATGTCAGTGTTGTGCAATGGCCAGCGAAGAGCCCGGATCTCAATCCCATTGAGCACGTCTGGGACCTGTTGGATCGGAGAGTGAAGGCTAGGGCCATTCCCCCTAGAAATGTCCAGGAACTTGCAGGTGCCTTGGTGGAAGAGTAGGGTAACATCTCACAGCAAGAACTGGCAAATCTGGTGCATTCCATGAGGAGGAGATGCACTGCAGTACTTAATGCAGCTGGTGGCCACAAGCTTATATTCTGGGTTCTAATGGGGTACAACAGTTGAACAAAGCTCATAAGACATTTCTAAAAAGTTTTATTCTTCAAATGCGTACGTAATGAATTTATAAGTCCAAAAGTAGATGTAGCAATTGCTGATTGCCCCTTTAAAAGATCCCCTCCTGCTATTTTGTTTTCTTACTTGAAAAGTGATATCCCTGACAAACAACCTTTAGATAGGAGTATATCTACACAGTGTACAAAACATTAAGAACACCTTCCTAATATTGAGCGGCACCCTCTTTTACCCTCAGAACAGCCTTAATTCCTCGGGGCATGGACCGTATAAGGTGCCGAAAGCGTTTCACAGGGATGCTGGCCCATGTGTCAAGTTAGCTGTATGACTTTTGGGTGGTGGACCATTCATGATACACATGAGAAACTGTTGAGTGTGAAAAACTCAACCGCGTTGCAGTTCTTGACACCTGGCACCTACTACATACCCCATTCAAAGGCACTTCAATATTTTGGCTTCCCCGTTGACACGCTCTCTGAATGGCACACATACACAATCCATGTGTAAATTGTCTCAAAGCTTAAAAATCCTTCTGTAACCCGTCTCCTAACCCTTTATCTACTCTGATTGAAGTGTAGCATTCACCTGTATTCAACAATCTGTCAAGGAAAGAGCCGGTGTTCCTAATGTTTTGTACACTCAAAGTATTCACCTCCCTTGACTTATTCCACATTTTGTTGTGTCACCGCCTGAATTTAAATACATGTTTTTTTCCCCCCTCACCCATCTACACACCCATAATGAGAAGGTGAAAATGTGTTTTCAGAAAATGTTTGTACATTTGTTGAGAATGAAATACAATACTGAGTCAATACTTGGTAGAAGCACCTTTGACAGCGACTACAGCTGGGAGTCTTTCGGAGTAGGTCTCCAAGAGCTTTCCACACCTGGATTGTACACTCAATATTTTCACTCATCTACCAATAGGTGGCCTTCTTTGTACAGCATTCAAAAGCTTCCCTGGTCTTTGTGGTCGAATCGGTGTTTGAAATTCACTGCTCGACTGAGGGACCTTACAGATAATTGTATGTGTAGGGTACAGAGATGAGGTAGTCATCCAAAAATCATGTTAAACACTATTATTGCACACAGAGTGAGCAAATGCAACTTATTATGTGACTTAAGGACATTTTTACTCCTGAACTTATTTAGGCTTGCCATATCAAGACATTTCAGCTTTTTATTTTTATTTCGAAAGACAAAATTCCACTTTGACATTATGGGGTATTGTGTGTATGCCAGTGACAAAAAAAATCTCAATTTAATCTATTTCAAATTTAGCTGTAACAAAAAGTGGAAAACATCAAGGGAGGTGAATAGTTTCTGAAGGCACTGTTAATGCGTTGCAAAATAATGGGTGTAATGACCAATGACAATCCCCATGGTAATGATAGGTTCATCCAACAGGCCAATTGCGTGTTCCCTTGGACTCATCT
The DNA here is from genome assembly GCF_013265735.2 of Oncorhynchus mykiss. Taxonomy (NCBI): domain Eukaryota; kingdom Metazoa; phylum Chordata; class Actinopteri; order Salmoniformes; family Salmonidae; genus Oncorhynchus; species Oncorhynchus mykiss. The sequence continues at coordinate 63,035,804 of NC_048576.1, forward strand.
GTGTCTCACTATTTAGCGAGCTGAACTGGTAGGAGTTCAGAGTAAGTGAGAATATTCCGTGCCCTTGGCCTTCTGTTGATATGCCTTTTTGGCAAACAAGTAATGTAGTAAGAGTTGCAGCTGTCATGACACACACAACTCTGCCTTTCTAATAAAATGCAAATTAATTACTTAAAAATCATAATGTGATTTTCTGGATTTTGTTTTAGATTCCGTCTCTCACAGTTGAAGTGTACCTATGATAAAAATTAGACCTCTACATGCTTTGTAAGTAGGAAAACCTGCAAAATCGGTAGTGTATCAAATACTTGTTCTCCCCACTGGAGTTTCAGGCTTTTATTTTGAAAAATGAGCCAGAACGATAACATCGCGTCAAGTGGTTACATGAGTTTGGAAAGGTATTACTTTTCCCTCTCCTACTGTGAAAGACATTTGCGGTTGATATATTATCGATTATATATTTTAAAAACAACCTGAGGATTGATTATAAAAAACATTTGACATGTTTCTGTGGACATTATGGGGAAACTATTTGGAATGTGTCTGCGTTGTCGTGCCCACTCTTTCTTCTGGAATTCTGAACATAACACGCCAAACAGAGGTATGGATATAAAAATAATCTTTATGGAACAAAAGGAACATTTGTTGTGTAACTGGGAGTCTCGTGAGTGAAAACATCCGAAGGTAAACAATTCATTTGATTGCTTTTCTGATTTGTGACCAAGCTACCTGATGCTAAGTGTACTTAATATTTTGTCGTGCGATCGATAAACTTAAACAAACGCTTGGATTGCTTTTGCTGTAAAGCATAATTTCAAAATCTGACACGACAGCCTTTAACAAAAGGCTAAGCTGTGTTTTCCTATATTGCACTTGTGATTTCATGAATATAAATATTTTTTGTCATATTTATTGAATGTAGAGCTATGCTATTCAGCGGTTGTTGATGACAGTTATCCCGTTAGTGGGATTGCAGCCATAACAAGTTAAGTGCCTTTTGGTGTCACGTCTGTAGGAAACCTGGCACCATTCCTACGGTGAATCATGGTAGCAGCATCATGCTGTGGAGATTTTTTCAGCGGCAGGGACTGCGAGACTAGTCAGGAAAGAGTGAAAGATGAAAGGAGCAAAGTACAGAGAGATCCTTGATGAAAACCTGTTCCAGATCACTCAGACTGGGGTGACGGTTCACCTTCCAACAGGACAACAACCCTGAAAAGACAATGCAGGAGTGGCTCGAAAGTCTCCGAATGTGGCCCAGTCAGAGTCTGGACATGAACCCATTCGAACATCTCTGGAGAGGCCTGAAAATAGCTGTGCAGTGACGCTCCCCATCCAATCAGACAGAGTTTGAGAGGATCTGCAGAGAAGAATGAGAGCTACTCACCAAATACAGCTGTACAAAGCTTGTAGCGTCATACCCAAGAAGACTCGAGGCTGCAATCGCTGCCAAAGGTGCTTCAACAGCATAATCATTACACAGGCAAGTGTGTTAGGGTGGATTTTGCAACTTACAATATTGCTCCATTGTTTACATTTGTTGATGGGCCCATTTGATTGTGGCTTTACTTTACTATCACAGCAATGGTGCATTGTGTAGCCTAGAGATTAGTGATACAGGTTTAAACTCAACAGCCACGTGTACAGTGTACATACCAAACGTACCCTATCAGTAAAAGAACAGCACATCCACTGCTGTGATGTCACATCAGATATTGGTCAGTAGTTACTGACAGCTTCCTTTACCGCTGAAAGAGAAGGAGGCCGCCAGGAACAACTAGTGAGCCAAGAAAGAAAGAAGGAAAGAAAGAGGAAGAGGAAGAGAAAGGCACCAGACATGAGAAATTGAAACTAGATTAGATGGAGAGAAATAGCAGGAACAGAGAGAGAAGTGAGAGAGAATTTCAGAGAGTGGAAGAGAAAGTTAGTGTGAGAGAGTAAAAGAAAGAAAATGTAAGACAGGCTGAAAGAGAGGAGAAAGGAAGTGAGAGGGAGCCTAAGGCAGAGTGAGTGACTATGCATTCTGTGCAGCATTACCCCTGAGGGGCCCCTTGCTTCATTGGTTAGCTGAGGGTATATGAGGAAAGGAGAGGTCAGTACTAAACCTAACCCAGTCAGCCAGTCAAAGCACAGAGGCCTGCCTGAGCAACAACTAGGGTGGAACTCTGCATATAACCTACATGGTATACATCTTCCCTCTCGACCCCCTCCCCCCCCATCCACCTCCGTTCCCCACCCTGTCTAAAAAGGCACGCTCTCCATACATAACTTATTTTATACCCCCCTCCCCCATCTACAACTGATAAGGTGGTCAAAGATAAGGTGAGATTGAGGATGGCGAGGGTCTGCTCCAGGCCTGATTTAGGTCCCTTAGAATGTGCCCAAACATTCCTGAGATGGGAACATAGTGAGCAGGACTGATGGACAAAAAAAACACGTTGAGCCAGCAGAGTAGAGGAGAGCATAGAGAGCTGAGCAGAGAAGACGGGCTGCCTTCTGAGAATTCGCAGGCTGCCATCCATTCTATTGGCCAACATGCAATTATAGGAAAAATAAAATGGATGACCTACGATCAAGATTATACCGAAGGGACATTAAAAACGAACATCTTATGCTTCACCGAGTCGTGGCTGAACGACGACACGGATAATATAGGGCTGGCGGGAGTTTCCATGCACTGGCAGGACAGAGAAGCTACGTGTCTATTTGTCAATAACAGCTGGTGCACGTTGTCTAATATTAAAGAAGTCTCGAGGTAATGCTCGCCTGAGGTAGAGTACCTTATAATAAGCTGTAGACCACACTATCTACCAAGAGAGTACTCATCTATATTATTCGCAGCCGTCGAGTTACCACCACAAACCGATGCTGGCACTAAGACCGCTCTCAACCAACTCGATAAGGCCATAAGCAAACAAGAAAATGCTCATCCAGAATCGGCGGTCCTAGTGGCCCGGGGACTTCAGACAAACTTAAATCAGTTTTAGCACATTTTTACCAGCATGTCACGTGCAACCAGCGGGGGACAAAAATGACAAATACTATTTAAAAATAAATAAATAAATAAATAAAGAAAAAAAAAACTCTGGACCACCTTTACTCCACACACAGAGATGCAAACAAATCTCTCCCCTGTCCTCCTTTTGGCAAATCTGACCATAATTCTATCCTCCTGATTCCTGCTTACAAGAAAAAACTAAAGCAGGAAGTAACAGTAACTCACTCAATACGGAAGTGCTCAGATGACGCGGATGCTACAGGACTGTTTTGCTAGCATAGACTGGAATATGTTCCGGGATTCATCCAACGGCATTGAGGACTACACCACCTCAGTCATTGGCTTAATCAACAAGTGTATAGACGACGTTCCCACAGTGACCGTACATACATATCCCAACCAGAAGCCATGTCTGCACCAACAGGCAACGTCTGCATCGAGCTAAAGGCTAGAGCTGACGCTTTCAAGGAGCGGGACACTAATCAGGACACATAGAAGAACTCCCGCTATGCCCTCAGACGAACCATCAAACAAGCAAAGCGTCAATAAAGGATTAAGATTGAATCCTACTACACCGGCTCTGAAGCTCGTCAGATGTGGCAGGGCATGACAACTATTACAGACTGCAAAGGGAAACCCAGCCGCGAGCTGCCCAGTGACACAGGTCTACCAGATGAGCAAAATGCATTTTATGCTCGCTTCGGGGCAAGCAACACTGGAGCATGCATGACAGCACCAGCTGTTCTGGACGACTGTGTGATACATTGGCTACCGAGAGCATTAAGACCTTTAAACAGGTCAACATTCACAAATCCCCAGGGCCAAAAGGATTACAAGGACGTGTACTTAAAGCATGCATGGACCAACTGGCAAGCATCTTCACTGACATTTTCAACCTCTCCCTGACCGAGTCCGTAATACCTACATGTTTCAAGCAGACCACCATGGTCCCTGTGCCCAAGGAAGCGAAGGTAACCTGCCTAAATGACTACCGACCTGTAGCACTCTATAGCCATGAAGTGCTTTGAAAGGCTGGTCATGGCTCACATCAACATCACCGTCCCGGAAACCCTAGACCCACTCCAATTCACATACTGTCCCACCAGATCCGAAGCCCTTTCCCACCTGGACAAAAGGAACACCTATGTGAGAATGCTGTTCATTGACTACATTCAGCGTTCAACACCATAAAGCTCACCACTAAGCTAAGGACCCTGCGGCTAAACACCTCCCTCTCCAACTGGATCCTGGACTTCTTGACGGGCCGCCCCCAGGCAACAACACGTCTGCTACAGTGATCCTCAACACTGGCGCCCCTCAGGGGTGTATGCTTAGTCTCCTCTTGTACTCCCTGTTCACCCATGACTGTGTTGCCAAACACGACTCCAACACTATCAATAAGTTTGCTGACGACACAACAGTGGTAGGTCTGATCACCGACAATGATGAGACAGCCTATAAGGAGGAGAACAGAGACCTGGCAGTGAGGTGCCAGGACAACAACCTCGCCCTCAATGTGAGAAAGACAAAAGGAGCGGATCGTGGACAACAGGAAAAGGACCCATTAGCATCGGGGCTGTAGTGGAGCGGGTCGAGAGTTTCAAGTTCCTGGTGTCCACATCACCAATAAAATATCATGGCTCAAACACACAAAGACAGTCGTGAAAAGGGCATGACAACACCTTTTCCCCCTCTGGAGACTGAAAAGATTTGGCATGAGTCCCAGATCCTCAAAAAGTTCTACAGCTGCACCACCGAGAGCATCCTGACCAGTTGCATCACTGTACTGGTTTGGTAACTGCTCGGCATCTGACCGTAAGGCGCTAGAGGGTAGTGCGTACGGCCCAGTACATCACTGGGGGCAAGCTTCCAGCCATCCAGGACCTATTTACTAGGCAGTGTCAAAGACTCCAGTCACCCAAGTCATAGACAGTTCTCTGCTACCACACAGAAAGCGGGAATCAGAGCGCCAAGTCTAGGACCAAAAGGCTCCTTTAACAGCTTCTAACCCCAAGCCATAAGACTACTGAACAATTAACCAAATGTTGTGTAGTGCAGTGGTTACAAAACTGTGAGTTTCAACCCAGCCAGGGCTCTAGGTGGGTTGCGGGATAATAGTTTGTGAAGAGCAAATTATTATTTACTTAACTTTCAGTCTGGGAAAACGCTTTCAGTGTAAACTTAAACCAAGTATATATTTTTCAATAATAGCCTATAACCTTTGAGAATTTACAAACAAAATCAAAGCTAGACAAAAATCAGGCCCCCATTTATATTTGAGCCTAAGAACACAGCATTAGCCTCGGTCAAAATGTGTTACATTTTAGGGAATGAAGCTTAACTGCACAATTATCTTTCAGCTCCATGGCAGGATGTGTGGAATTTCAGGAAATTACTTCTGAAACTACAACATTCTCTTCGCTGCCAAGATGATATTTTCTACTTATTTTTGGTCTGTGTATATTTCTTTCGCCACGCAACCATTATGGTGGGTGGCGGATCAAAAGACACCTCAATTGGTGTGTCAAAGCAATAACGTTTGGGAACCCTTGATGTAGTGTAAAGGGACAAAAGGACAATTACACTCAATTTACACAACAGCGAGTGAAGTGGTTGACATGTGAACACGAGTACATAATGTCCTTTCCGAGACTCTAAGAGATGCAGACAGCGTGTACACACACACTAACTCAGCGAGTGGATTAGAGGTCACTGATAAAAGTGTTTGCTCAGAGCGAAGCCTTTGCAGATGGGTGAGGCGATAAGGGAGTTCAATGGGGGTGGCCTCGGGTGTGTTATGCAAACGAGGAAAGAAGACACACACACACACACACACAAAGAGAGCGAGACACCAATGATCTATATATACACACTAGATGACTAACAGGGGGGGGGGGGGGTACTGTAAAGCCACTGTGCCTCCATCTTGACACCACCCCACCATCGTACTTTTTTTTTTACCAATAGAAATGCATTTATTAATGTCTACATTAGTTTCCCCATTTATTATATTACAGACACCTTAATGTGCAGAGCTGTCATCAAGGCAAAGGGTGGCTACTTTGAAGAATCTCAATTATATTTTGATTTGTTAAACACATTTTTGGTTACTACATGATTCCATATGTCTTATTTCATAGTTTTGACAGCGTCACTATTATTCTACAATGTAGAAAATAGTACAAATAAAGAAAAACCCTGGAATGAGTAGGTGTGTCAAATTTTGACTGAAATATTTTTGTGTGTATTATTATTATTCACCATAGACTATAAAAGCACCAGCTGCAAGTTATTTTAATTTAGGCAATCTGTTCAAGTATTTCCAAACATAATATAGAGAGAGACATGTGATCGTATACAAATGTAAGCACAGTTTGAAATGATTATGTTTGTCAAATATATGTGTTTGGGCTTCTTGCAGTCAATTTGCGGTGTACAAACTATTTGTAATTATGTTTTGGCCCCCCGACCATCCATTCAAGAAAAAAATTGTCTCGTGGCTAAATGTAGTTGATAATCCCTGCCTTAATACTTTATCATATAAAACTTATTTTTTTATTCCTGAAAATCTATTTTTTTAGATTACTAAATGTTAGTGTCCCCTACCACCACAAAACAAATACTTTTGAAAAATGTAGAAAAACTGTAGGATTGGACGACTGCCAATCAGTGGCTTCAAAGCTTCTCCATGGTCAATACAGAGCATCACCGCGTCCACACACAGAGACATACAGTACACACGGACGCAGAGACATACAGTACACACACGTCGCCCCAGATGGCACATCGAGGGGCCTGGTATGTGTGATTGACCTTGGCTGCAGTGGCAATAGACCAAGTGGGCACCAGGCAAAAACAACCGCAGGAGGAGGGAGGGCTGTTGTCATTTTCGGCAACCCTTTAGTTACGCAATACTTGCAACTAAGCATAACCAAAAGCCCAGCTGAGGACAACAAAAAGGAGGAGAAGGAGCATGTGTCCATGTGTGTGTTCATGCATGTGTCCATGTGTGTGTGCACTAGTGTGTGTGCACTATATCCACGGGGCGGGTGGGTTTTAGGGCCATAAAATATTGTGGATGAAGGGCGGGTGGGTTGAATAAATAGAAGAAAATGCATACATTTAAAAAATAATAATAATTGAATACAGCAAAAGTATAATTATTGTGCAAGTCATATCTGTAGGCTACATTTATCTGGCACTAGGCTCTAAAGCTTAGGCTATGCACTACATGTAGCGCACCAAATACACCCCAATTGCTAAATGCTTTTGGGAACTTCGGTAGAAAAAGTTAACACTGATCCAACCGAGGCAAAAAGGACAATGTCGGAGTTTAATTCAATAAGAAAAAAATTAAATAGAAGGGAAGGCCAGAAGAGTAGGCTATTATCTGGAAAATATTTGGTGAGGTGGCAAAAGAGGAGGATAGCAGTGCCAGCACTGGGGACTTCAAAATGGCACGTCAAGGGAACTGTACTGTTCAGATGGGTTAAATGGAATAGTAGCCTAACTGAAATCTGAACTGTAGGTCTATAACCTCTCACATAGCCTAATATAATATTAACCCCTGCAGAATTAATCATTTCTTGCAGTAAAATGATACACCAAATGTAAATTCTGACTCAGGAACAGGAGTAGAGAAATATGATTGGTTTCTTTCAGAATCTTGAGAAAATGAATGTGCGGTGCTGCTGCTGCTCTGTCAGCATCTTAACAGCTGATAGTAGTATTTCAAAACATACAAAATATGCATCCTAAATTCTGTCGTTTGATAGATTTCAATTTCCTTCAAACCGGTGAAACTGATGCCATTTGGTGATTTTACACTGAAAATCTTTCCTGTTTTTTTTTGGTTTTGGTTGAGTTGTTGCATTTTCTCCCCAGTCCCTAAACGTCTTTGCTGCATGAGAGAAGCAGAGATGAAAGAGGAAAGAAAACAAACCTTACCGATGTCAACCAGATTGAAGAATTCATTCTATCGATTTAGAAAATTCAATTAAATGTTATTGGTCACATACACATATTTAGCAGATGTTATTGCGGATGTAGAGAAATGCTTGTGTTTTTGTGACATTCTGGTGAGCAAGGGTTATATTATAAGCAGAAACATATGCATATCTAAAAGGCCTGTCAAAAAAAAAAATACTCCATCTTTGACTATATTAGTGGGTTAGGGTCGGGTGCGGACCTCACATCTTTAATTTATCACATATACGTCGGGCAGTTGCGGATGGGTTATTAGCAATTGCGGGAGGAACAAACAGCTGACCATGCATCACTAGTGTGTGTCCGCATGCATGTTTATATACACGTGTCTGTGTCCATGTACAGTGGGGCAAAAAAGTATTTAGTCAGCCACCAATTGTGCAAGTTCTCCCACTTAAAAAGATGAGGCTTATAATTTTCATCATAGCTACACTTCAACTATGACAGACAAAATGACAAAAAAAAAAATCCAGAAAAACACATTGTAGAATTTTATGAATTTATTTGCAAATGATAGTGGAAAATAACTCTTTGGTCAATAACAAAAGTTTCTCAATACTTTGTTATATACCCTTTGTTGGCAATGACTAAGGTCAAATGTTTTCTGTAAGTCTTCACAAGGTTTTCACACACTGTTGCTGGTATTTTGGCCCATTCCTCCATGCAGATCTCCTCTAGAGCAGTGATGTTTTGGGGCTGTTGCTGGGCAACACGGACTTTCAACTGCCTCCTAAGATTTTCTATGGGGTTGAGATCTGGAGACTGAGTCAATCCTGCAACTTACTGTGCAATGTGCACTACACATTTTAATGTTACCCTGGTATGCTTGTACAGACCATTTTATAAGCATTGTATTATAACCTAATGATAAGGTTTATGATCAGGACAACTCTTCTCTCACAGATTCACTGTGACTCCTTTCCATTGAACCCAACTGACCCTTGTTGCTCAACTTGCAATTGAAAAATAGAGAAACCGCAATAAAGTAGATTTCATAGCAATATGCATTACATTTAATCGTACGGGCCAGACAAAATGAGCTGTCTGACTCTTCCTTACCTTTGACTCTGGCATCTTGCCTAATTAAATAAAGGTATAACTTGTATTTTTTATTCTACAGTACAGTAGGTTGAGGAAAGTTACAGATGGTTTGGTCTCCAGGGTAAAAATACCCTTTTGACATTTAACCTGTGATCTAACGCCTCACTCATCGCTTAATTGGAGATCATCTGCCTCCAGATCACTAGAAACCATTCAGGGAACATTCCCATTATTTAGTATGGTCAGCGCGTGAGTGGGGTGGGCAGTCTGTTGGTTTTTCTATGTTTTCGGCCTAGTATGGTTCTCAATCAGAGGCAGGTGTCATTAGTGTTCTCTGATTGAGAATCATACTTAGGTAGCCTGGGTTGCACTGTTTGTTTGTGGGTGATTGTCTATGTCAGTGGCTTGTGTCAGCACAGGTCTAATATGTAGCTTCACGGTCGTCATTTGTTTATTGTTTTGTATGCAGTGTCAGTATTTTCTTGATTAAAGATTTACCATGGACACTTACCACGCCGCATTTTGGTCTTCCGATCCATCTCGCCTCTTCAGATGAAGAGGAGGACGACCGTGACAATATATATTATATTGCATGTATGTACACCTAGATAATGAACTTCTTTCAATAAAGCGTTTCACATTCTCCACTGGTTGAAAATAAGTATCTCATTGAAATACTATCCTGTGTCCTCAGATTAACAAAGAGGAAGGGAGTTAGTTAGACATGCAAAATCATGTTTCTAGTCTATTGCATAGTTACAATGTATAATCATTGATGTCCCAGGAGCAGGAGTGATAAACAAGTGTATAATTATAATGCATAAAAATCTGCATAAAAAGAGACGTCCCTTTTTCAGGACCCTGTCTTTCAAAGATAATTCGTAAAAATCCAAATAACTTCACAGATCTTCATTGTAAAGGGTAAAGGGTTTAAACACTGTTTCCCATGCTTGTTCAATGAACCATAAACAATTCATGAACATGCACCTGTGGAACGGTCGTTAAGACACTAACAGCTTACAGACGGTAGGCAATTAAGGTCACAGTTATGAAAACTTAGGACACTAAAAAGAGGCCCTTCTACTGACTCTGAAAAACACAGAAAGAAAGATGCCCAGGTTCCCTACTCATCTGCGTGAACGTGCTTTAGGCCTGCTGCAAGGAGGCATGAGGACTGCAGATGTGGCCAGGGAAATGAATTGCATTGTCCGTACTGCGAGACGCCTAAGACAGCGCAACAGGGAGACAGGACGGACAGCTGATCGTCCTCGCAGTGGCAGACCACGTGTAACAACACCTGCACAGGATCAGTACATCCAAACATCCCACCTGCAGGATAGCAACAACTGCCCGAGTTACACCAGGAACGCACAATCCCTCCATCAGTGCTCAAACTGTCCGCAACAGGCAGAGAGAGGTTGGACTGAGGGCTTGTAGGACTGTTGTAAGGCAGGTCCTCACCAGACATCACGGGCAACAATGTTGCCTATGGGCACAAACCCACCATTGCTGGACCAGACAGGACTGGCAAAAAGTGCTCTTCACTGACGAGTCACAGTTTTGTCTCACCAGGGGTGATGGTCAGATTCACGTTTATCTTCGAAAGGAATGAGCGTTACACCGGGACCTGTACTCTGGAGCGGGATCGATTTGGAGGTGGAGGGTCCATCATGGTCTGTGGCGGTGTGTCGCAGCATCATCGGACTGAGCTCGTCGTCATTGCAGGCAATCTCAACACTGTGCATTACGGGGAAGACATCCTCCTCCCTCATGTGGTACCCTTCCTGCAGGCTCATCCTGACATGACCCTCCAGCATGACAATGCCACCAGCCATACTGCTCATTCTGTGCGTGATTTCCTGCAAGACAGGAATGTCAATGTTCTGCCATGGCCAGCAAAGAGCCCGGATCTCAATCCCATTGAGCACGCCTGGGACCTGCTGGATCGGAGGGTGAGGGCTAGGGCCATTCCCCCTAGAAATGTCTGGGAACTTGCAGGTGCCTTGGTGGAAGAGTGGGGTAACATCTCACATCAAGAACTGGCAAATCTGGTGCAGTCCATGAGGAGGAGATGCACTGCAGTATTTAATGCAGCTGGTGGCCAGACCAGATACTGACTGTTACTTATGATTTTGACTCCCCCAACTATGATAGCTGAGGTTCATAGATTGGTATGAATATTAGTTCAAAACCTAACGTTTTAGGGTTCATACAAAGATCGGCTACAGTATGTAGCTTGCTACACATCCATAGACATAGTTAATTTTATCCTCCACTACACAATAAGCAAGTAAACAGTTAGCTAGCGTTGTTACTTCAGCTGCATTGCAAGGCAAGCTTACACAATTGTACATTAAATTTGCAGTAAATGCTTTAGCTAGCTAGAATCTTTACAACCATTGGAATCACTCAAGATTGGTCATATAAAAACCTTGGGACCCAAACACATAATGAGTGCTCTAACTCCCCCTTGTGGTGGTCTGGAGCAATGAAGCCGTGGCGCTGGGTACATCCAAGTCCCGCAGTGCAAGCTCACAACTTTTAAAGGAGGAACCACTGTACTGTATTTTATACCATCTACCGCACCTTGCCAATGCCGCTCGGCCATCGCTCATCCATATATTTATAATGTACATACTATCATTCACCCCTTTAGATGTGTGCATTAGGTAGTTGGGGAATTGTTAGATTACTTGTTAGATATTACTGCACTGTCGAAACAAGAAGCACAAGCATTTCGCTACACTTGCATTAACATCTGCTAACCATGTGTATGTGACCAATAAAGTTAGATTAGATTTTTTTTGTGCACTATATAGGCAATAGGGTGCCATTTGGGACTTGGCCTTGGTCAGTGTTGAACGGAAACCGAATTTAGGGACTTGGAGGGAGTGGGAACACATCTAAGGACTGGAGGGAGTTAAGAGATTGTTCCTGGTTAAGACTTCAGTCAACAGGTCTGGTTGGGTTCATGTCCTTATGGGATTAACTAAAGTTAATCCCATAAGGGAGCAACATGGAGGGATGAAATAGACCGGTGATTGAAGGTGAGGGAGACGAGATCCTTCAAGACTAGGCCAACTTGAAAAAAAAGAAGCTATTTCTAATGTTAAAGAATTGAATAGAGAAAGCTGATCCGAGTACAGCACTGCCTTAGGACAGAAACAATCAGTATCAACAAGAGCTGTCAAAATTAACGTGTTAATAGTGCGTTAAATCTAACGGCATAAACAAAATTGCCACCAATCATCTTTTCACCTTACTGACCCTTTTAAGCGCAACACACAACACGTTAGTGTTGCATGGTGTACCGAAACATCTATTTTTGCGAGACTAGAACATGGTTTGGAACTATATTTAAAAAATAAAATAAAAACTTTTGGCGCTTGTGTCAAATGTGTATCAGCGCAGCCGATGCACCCCGTATGGCGCGAAAGCACCGTGCCTGCTCCACTTAGCCCCCACTGGGAGTCTGAGCTGTATCACGTTAACTTCTGTGAGGCATGAGTGTGGAGCTAACACACTAGAATAATGCAACACGGCACGTAGATATTTTGAAACGGTTCATTACTGTTCGCAAAACAATGTGCCTATAGGCTAGAACACTACACTGCAAGAAGAAAACGGTATCTTCCAGCTTTGTAGGCTAACTTTTCTTGGTAGCTTACAGCTAAAAACTAACATCAATTCACTACCATAGTACTTTGTATTTTTTAGGGGGTAGTTTTAATATTGCAGATATATTGTAGCTTCCATCAATGTAATCATCTGCATCACTTCCAATCGCCCATCACTCAAACATTCAAAAGTTTGGGGTCATTTAGAAATGTCCTTGTTTTTGAAAGAGAAGCAAATTATTTTGCCCATTAAAATAACACATTGATCAGAAATACAGTATAGACATTGTTTTTGTTGTAAATGACTACTGTAGCTGGAAACTGAACATTTTTTTATGGAATAGCTACATAGGCGTACAGAGGCCCATTATCAGCAACCATCACTCCTGTGATCCAATGGCACACTGTTAGCTAATCCAAGTTTATAATTTGCAGGGTTAGCTCTAGGTAAATATTGCAATTCTCCAGCCATTCCTGGACCTGTGACCAAAAACAAGCTACATATAGCCTCTTCGCACCAAAATCTGCAGAGCTGGGAAGGTTGTATCCCCCATACAAATAACATTCTGTTGGTTGCAAGAACACTAAATAATGATTTAAATTGAAAACATTGTTTTGAATCCGGCGTCGTTGTGTGTATCAGTTCATAAACCACGTGCCATGGAATTGGTACGTCAAATCTTCTCCCAATTATTTCGTAACCTACAGTTGAAGTTGGAAGTTTACATACACCTTAGCCAAATACATTTAAACTCAGTTTTTCACAATTCCTGACATTGAATCTTAGTAAAACATTCCCTGTCTTAGGTCAGTTACGATCACCACTTTATTTTAAAGAATGTGAAATAATAAGTATTATTTATTTCAGCTTTTATTTCTTTCATCACATTCCCAGTGGGTCAGAAGTTTACATATACTCAATTAGTACTTGGTAGCATTGCCTTTAAATTGTTTAACTTGGGTTAAGCGGGTTGGGTAGCCGTCCACAAGCTTCCCACAATAAGTTGGGAGAATTTTGGCCCATTCCTCCTGACAGAGCTGGTGTAACTGAGTCAGGTTTGTAGGCCTCCTTGCTCGCACAGACTTTTTCAGTTCTGCCCACAAATTTTCTATGGGATTGACATCAGGGCTTTGTGATGGCCACTCCAATACCTCGACTTTGTTGTCCTTAAGCCATTTTGCCACAACTTTGGAAGTATGCTTGGGGTCATTGTCCATTTGTAAGATCCATTTGCGACCAAGCTTTAACTTCCTGACTGAGGTCTTGACATGTTGCTTCAATATATCCACATAATTTTCTTTCCTCATGAAGACATCTATTTTGTTAAGTGCACCAGTCGCTCCTGCAGCAAAGCACCCCCACAACATGATGCTGCCACCCCCGTGCTTCACGGTTGGGATGATGTTCTTCAGCTTGCAACCTTTTTCCTCCAAACATAACGATTGTCATTATGGCCAAACAGTTCTATTTTTGTTTCATCAGACCAGAGGACATTTCTCCAAAAAGTATGATCTTTGTCCCCATGTGCAGATGCAAATCGTAGTCTGGCTTTTATATGGAGGTTCCTTGCGGAGCGGCCTTTCAGGTTATGTCGATATAGGACTCATTTTACTGTGGATATAGATATCCGTTTACTCCAGCCTCTTCACAAGGTCCTTTGCTGTTGTTCTGGGCTTGATTTACCACTTTTTGCATGAAAGTATGTTCATCTCTAGGAGACAGAACGCTTCTCTTTCCTGAGCGGTATGACGGCTGCGTGGTCCCATGGTGTTTATACTTGCATACTATTGTTTGTACTGGTTAACGTGATACATTGAAGCATTTGGAAATGTCTTCCAAGGATGAACCAGACATGTGGAGGTCTACAATTGTTTTTCTGAGGTCTTGGCTGATTTATTTTGATTTTCCCATGATGTCAAGCAAAGAGGCACTGAGTTGGAAGGTAGGCCTTGAAATACATCCACAGGTACACCTCCAATTGACTCAAATGATGTCTATTAGTCTATCAGAAGCTTCTAAAGCCATGACATCGTTTTCTAAAATTTTCCAAGCTGTTTAAAGGCACAGTCAACTTAGTGTATGAAACTTCTGACCCACTGAAATTGTGATACAGTGAATTAGAAGTGAAATAATCTGTCTGTAAACAATTGTTGTCATGCACAAAGTAGATGTCCTAACAGACTTGCCAAAACTATAGTTTGTTAACTTCACTAGGGTAGGGGGCAGCATTCGGAATTTTGAATGAAAAACATACCCACATTTTTCCATTCGCTTTTCATCCAAACACTGCCCCCTTTCTTGTTTACCTTTTATATTGACAAAGTTATTGTTGAAGTTTGAAAAGTTTCTACGAACTTTACGGATATTATTTGGATTTTTTGTCTGCCTGTTGTGACTGCGTTTGAGCCTGTGGATTACTGAAGAAATTGAACAAAACTGGGGGTTTTGGATATAAAGAGACTATCGAACAAAAAGGAACATTTATTTAATAAATTAATGTCTTCTGAGTGCAACCATATGAAGATCAAAAGGTAAGTGATTAATTTTCTCTATTTCTGACTTGTGTAAGTAACTCTTCTACTTGGCTGGTTACTGTTTGTAATGATTTGTCTGTTGGGCTATGATCTCAAATAATCGTACGGTATGCTTTTACCGTAAAGCATTTTTTAAATCTGACACCGTGGTTGGATTCACAAGAAGGTAATCTTAACCTATCTTTTCGGAATTATTATAATATTTCTGTATTTGAATTTGGAGCTCTGCAATCTCACTGGATGTTTGTTTGAGACAATTCATTTCTGAACATAACACACCAATTTCAAAATGTGTTTTTTGGACATAAAGATGAACTTTATCAAACAAAACACATTTGTTGTGTAACGTGAAGTCCTGTGAGTGCCATCTGATGAAGATCAAAGGTTAGTGACGCTATTTCTGACTTTTGTGACACCTCTCCTTGTTTGGAAAATGGCTGTATGGGTTTCTATGGCAAGGAGCTGACCTAACAATCGCAAATTGTGCTTTCGCCGTAAAGCCTATTTGAAATCGGACACTGCCTGGATTTAAAATTGTGTAAAATACTTGTATGTTTGAGGAATTTTAATTATGGGATTTCTGTCGTTTTGAATTTGGCGCCCTTAATTTCACTGGCTGTTGTACCAGAGAGGTTAACAAGAAATTTGTGGAGTGGTTAAAAATTAGTTTTAATGACTACAACCTAGGTGTATGTAAACATCCGACTTCAACTGTAGATATGCCGATAGTGGACAACCTTGTTTTGCTCTTCTTGACAGTTTAAAAGTAGCCATAATTTACTACTTTACACCTAGGGTTACTATACATGATTTTAACCCATTTTTATATGAGATTCTCCAAAATTGAAATGTTCCAAGCATTTATATATAAACTCCAGTCATACTTTATCAAAAGCCCTTTCAAAGTCCACTATGAATAGCAGGCCTGGTTTCCCAGATTTCTCATAGTTTTGTATGTGATAACCAACCATAATGCAAAAATGCTGATTTACATTTAAGCCATTTGGCAGACCCTCATATCCTGTGTGACCTTTTTATTTTATTTTTAATTTTTTTAAATCCAGAGTGATTTACAGGAGCAATAAGGGCAGAAGCAGATATTTTACCTAGTCAGCTCAGGGTTTCGAACCAGCAACCGTTTCGGTCTCTTAAAATTGGTCTCGCTCTCACGTTTCTCCCAAAGATGTTCTATTGCCTCAGCGAACCGACGATCTGTAAATAGTGCTTTGATGGGCCGCCCCCCTTTTGCCTCGTGAATGACATCATTTCTGGTTAAAGAGACAGTCCGCCCTTTAATAAAATAAGTAACTTATATACAAATGTTATTGATCAGTACAATAAAATAAGTCCCAAATGGAAGGGAAACAGAATGTCATCTGTAGCCCCATCAAAATCAGCCAAAACAAGATCAATAACTCAAAATGCATGCAAACACCCCTATTGAATATGCATGCAACTGTATTGTGAATAGACCTAGACTACATCTTCATTTAGCCAGTTTATTGATAGATGTACCATTCAAATAAATGCTTACAATTATGTTATGTAATTAGTTTGGTAAAACATCAAATTGATTGTATGACTGTACAATTGATTTGTTAATGCACACACGGCCACCTGAAAAATGTTCATGACAAAAAAATGTCATGTAATGATATTGAACTCAAAAGAAGCCCATTGAACAGAGCAGTCACGGGGTTTACGTTCTGTAACTTTGATTAACATGGCTTGTTTGTTTGCTGTGGTATCGTTTTGGTATTAAGTATCGTGATGGTATTGAGAATCGTGATACTAAACCTGGTATCGAAGTTAAAATTCTGTTAAGGTGACAACACGCTTGGCTGACCGTTCATACCGGGTATATACAGTACCAGTCAGAATGAGAATGCCAAGAGTGTGCAAAGCTGTCAATGCAAAAAGGGTGGCTACTTTGAAGAATCTTAAATATATTTTGATATGTTTAACATTTTTGGGATTTACTACATGATTCCATGTGTAATTTCATAGTTCTGATGTCTTCACTATTATTCTACAATGAAGAAAATAGTACAAATAAAGAAAAACACTTGAATGAGTAGGTGTCCAAACTTTTGACTGGTACTGTAGCTCAGTGCTCTACACTATGCGCACAGGTTTCCACAACACATTTGAAAGAAACCTTGCAGAAAGTTCAACCATAAACACATTCCCAGACGTTTCTTTAGTAACAGCAAACATGTAATTTGCACAGAAGTAGCTAGGTAGTTATGCTAACTAGCTAACCAAAACGAAAAAGGTTTGCAATTCCATGTCTAAATGACTCGATTCAACTCAAATTTCCCACAATGATTTTAAAAAGCAGAACAGGATATCCATTCCATTTAGCTACGGTTTTTGTTGTAGATCTCAGGTAAAATGATTTAAGTAGATTATCCCAATTCTAGTAGCAGCTTATGACTAGTTCATGTTGAAGAACATGGATAAGTAGGCTAGATCTAATAACTGTACGATATTTTACATGAACTCACACCTGGCGAATCTGTTATTGTCTTCTGTGGAATTCATAACATTGTTGGATAGGTTTAAAAGCTCTTTGTATCGATAGATTCAGTTATTTTTTCCAATAGTAAACACGCCAATCATACATTGGGAGAAGACTCATTTATAATGCCTGAAGCTTTAACAGTACTTGAGCACGTGTGTTAAAACTTTAAGAACATCCATAAGAGGGAGTAGGCCTACTTAAACTTACAGTGTTAATAGCTGTATGTTAGTGATTTTGTGTTAAAAAACATTCTGATATACTATTTTGTGTTTGTCCATTACAATCAAAGTAACCCTGTAACTCAATGCACTTCTTTATTTAAATGCAAAAATATTTATTTAGGGGCAAATTTGAGCGAATGACATTGCATTAACTACAGAAGATAATGTGATTAATCGCGATAAAAAATAATGTATAATTTGACAGCCCTGGAATCAACACATGCTCCAACGCCAGACATAGCGAACATTCTCTCAGCGTCTTGTTTTTTGAAAGGCATATTTGGTCTATAGTACGTCTTCGGCCGTTGTAGGAACAATACATCATTAAAACACTCGTAAGCCTAAGTTTTATCACTTTTGGGAAACCGGGCCCAGGGAGTTACTTAATGAGTCCGAAATGGCATCCTATTCCCTATATAGTGCACTACTTTTGACCAGAGCCTGTTTCAAAAGGTAGTGCATTATATAGGGTGCAATTTCAGCCTTACATTGACTTACTACCAACCCCTTCTCCCCCAGCCTGCCCTCCTCTCTCCCCCCACCATGCCCTGCATGGGTCTACCTCCTCCTCCCAGATGATGCTGGGGGAGATGGGGCACAGGACAGTTTGCGGCTGTAGTCAGCCCACATTATATACAGCAGAACAGTACCTTTCAGTTCCCAAACTCAGGTAAACTCAAGCAGCCTGACTGTGGGTTTGTGGGTCAGGCCATGCCCAAGAGTCCCCTGCTGTCCCCCAGGATGGCCCACACCCAGTCTCCCATGATGCAACAGCAGGGCCAGGGCAAAGCCGCCTTCCAGGCCTCACCTGACAGTAACGGCTGACTGCCGCAGGGGAATATGTTCAGTACCAAGTTCACGCAGCAGCAGACCAACGATGGGGGAAACCATGTTCAACGGCAACGGAATGAACCTCAACGTCTCCATGGCTACCAATGCCAGCGACATGGCCGCTGTGAGTCAGATAGCCGGAGAGATGAGCGACGACCTGGGATTACCTGGACAGGAACAGAAATACTGTTGACCCTTGTGGAGCATTCAGCCAACCAGCACCTCAATGTTAATACCCAGGAGCCAATGAGCTCGCTGGTTTATCGTCACCCAACCAACCAACAGCTTGAATGGCTCCTTGATGGTAGCCACCGTTAAGAGAATTGGGTCAGTAAATGGAAGGTCGATGGTTCAAATCCCCGAGCAAACTAGGTGAAAAATCTGTCGACGTGTCCTCGAGCAAGACACAACCCTAATTGTTCTTGTAATGTCGCTCTGGATAAGAGCGTCTGCAAGATGACAAATGAAGAAAGAAAAGCGTAAACTTGTAACAAATAATTAGTGAATTATGCACTACCTCTGCAGTTGCCCTATAGCAGGCCTATACCCTGCTACATCCATAATTTAATCAGCCAATAGGGGTTGCACAACCGACCAGTCGCTAAGGTTACTATTGTTATTGTAAATGATGAATTATGGTTATGATTCCACTGATGATCTCGATGTTGTTTATCATAGCTGTTACCTTTGCTGTTTTGCATGTCGTTGTGTTCAGAGACTGAATGCCTTTTTAGCATTTTAGCATTTTAGGCTATGATGTAAAAGTATAGTTATCAGCAAGTAAAGATAAGTAACAGCTTACACATTAGGACATATTCACCAACATCCGTAACATGCATGCATGCCCCCTTCTCAACTGAGAATGTATTTTTCAGCCTCCATCTTGTTTGAGGGGCGCAAAACCTTGTCACTTACATCTCACTCGATTGATTTTCATTTTACTCCTGCGACCCTTTCATACTCTTGCATGTACCCATTATTTTTCCCCCAGTTAATGTTACGACTGCGGAATGTTTTTTAATGACCTGTCAAACACATCCAGGTAATGGCTGAAACGGGCTCAATGGAATACATCGTCTTTCCGTTGAATCAATAAGAACGCCTCGTCTGTGATTTAATGCCTCAGACAATTACATCATAATAAAAATTGATTTTTTTTTTTTGTTTTGTTTGTTGGGTGCTCATTTTTTGTGGAATTGAAAAAAATTGCCAATTTAACACAATGGAAATGTTTACAAATTAGATACGAAAGCAAATTCCAAAAATGAACACTCGGATTATAGTGATATTATGTCCGAACTCGCAAACAATGTAATGTATGTATAGATAGGTGTAATCTAGAGCCAAGCATATTGATTGTGTAAATAGCAAGATACCTTCGGATTAACAATCAAATTATGGAACAGAACGTGACAATAACAGTAATTAATGAGTCAGTCTAGACAGCGCAGGTGAGTGCAGGTAGGCCTAGACAGAGCAAGTTTTTGGTGTTTGCAGCCCTGTAACACCCCTTTATGTTAATCTATTCATACAGTGGGGCAAAAAAGTATTTAGTCAGCCACCAATTGTGCAAGTTCTCCCAATTAAAAAGATGAGGCCTGTAATTTTCATCATAGGTACACTTCAACCATGACAGACAAAATGAGAAGAAAAAAATCCAGAAAATCACATTGTAGGATTTTTAATGAATTTATTTGCAAATTATGGTGGAAAATAAGTGTGGTCACCTACAAACAAGCAAGATTTGTCTCTCACAGACCTGTAACTTCTTCTTTAGGAGGCTCCTCTGTCCTCCACTCGTTACCTGTATTAATGGTACCTGTTTGATCTTATTATCAGTATAAAAGACACCTGTCCACAACCTCAGTCACACCTTAAACTCCACTATGGCCAAGACCAAAGAGCTGTCAAACGACACCAGAAACAAAATTGTAAACCTGCACCAGGCTGGGAAGACTGAATCTGCAATAAGTAAGCAGCTTGGTTTGAAGAAATCAACTGTGGGAGCAATTATTAGGAAATGGAAGACATACAAGACCACTGATAATCTCCCTCGATCTGGGGCTCCACGCAAGATCTCACCCCGTGGGGTCAAAATGATCACAAGAACGGTGAGCAAAAATCCCAGAACCACACGGGGGGACCTAGTGAATGATCTGCAGAGAGCTGAGACCAAAGTAACAAAGCCTACCATCAGTAACACAATACGCCACCAGGGACTCAAATCCTGCAGTGCCAGACGTGTCCCCCTGCTTAAGCCAGTACATGTCTAGGCCCGTCTGAAGTTTGCTAGAGAGCATTTGGATGATCCAGAAGAAGATTGGGAGAATGTCATATGGTCAGATGAAGCCAAAATATAACTTTTTGGTAAAAACTCAACTCGTCGTGTTTGGAGGACAAAGAATGCTGAGTTGCATCCAAAGAACACCATACCTACTGTGAAGCATGGGGGTGGAAACATCATCCTTTGGGGCTGTTTTTCTGCAAAGGGACCAGGACGACTGATCCGTGTAAAGGAAAGAATGAAATGGGCCATGTATCGTGAGATTTTGAGTGAAAACCTCCTTCCATCAGCAAGGGCATTGAAGATGAAACGTGGCTGGGTCTTTCAGCATGATAATGATCCCAGACACACCCCCCTTGGCAACAAAGGAGTGGCTTCGTAAGAAGCATTTCAAGGTCCTGGAGTGGCCTAGCCAGTCTCCAGATCTCAACCCCATAGAAAATCTTTGGAGGGAGTTGAAAGTCCGTGTTGCCCAGCAACAGCCCCAAAACATCACTGCTCTAGAGGAGATCTGCATGGAGGAACGGGCCAAAATACCAGCAACAGTGTGTGAAAACCTTGAAGACTTACAGAAAACGTTTGACCTTAGTCATTGCCAACAAAAGGGTATATAACAAAGTATTGAGATAAACTTTTGTTATTGACCAAATACTTATTTTCCACCATAATTTGCAAATAAATTCATTAAAAATCCTACAATGCGATTTTCTGGATTTTTTTCTCATTTTGTCTGTCATAGTTGAAGTGTACCTATGATGAAAATTACAGGCCTCTCATCTTTAAGTGGGAGAACATGCACAATTGGTGGCTGACTAAATACTTTTTTGGCCCACTGTATATGAAAATACACCCAGTGTATTTATGCAAATAAGGCACATATAAATTCTTTATTTTAACACAAAATATATATTTTAAATACCATTAGAAAATATGTGCACAAAAAAGTGCAACTTGGCAATAAATTGAATACTTGAAGTCCATTCATTATTTGTCCATGCCAGTAAAATTTTTTCATGTGCTATATTTCAGTCAATATCTGATCGAATAAACCATTTCTAAAAAGGTTTGGAGTGTATTCATCCATTGTCCAACAGTTGCATTTCTTAGAATTGTTTTTAGAACCTTTTGACAACTGATGACCGTTTGTACCAAAACACACGAAGGCCACGGACATATATTTCACAATCTACTATTGCACATTCCCGAATGAGAACAAACTGAGTTGAGCACATGGGAGGAGTCTGTTATTTTGTTACTATTGGTAGTGGTGGAATGTGTGCGTAGTGGGGGGGTTAATGAAAGGTGATGCCATGCAGTGTCCCCGTTCCTAAGAGAGGAGTGAGACAGAATCCTGCTTACAGAATCCTGCTTCAGACAGAAGTAGATGGGTTGGTGTGTGTGTGTGTGTGTGAGTGTGTACCTCCCTCTGTGCACCTACCCTGCTCCTCACCACAGTACCGGTCTCGGTGGTAACAGAAGTGGATCCTGACCTTGGACCTCCATGGGGTTCACACTAGAGGGCATCGTGCTGGACCTGCGGCTCCAAACAGAGATCTTGGCATGGTTGTCATTTTTCATACTGCAGGAGTGGGTGGTCAGAGACAACTTTAGGGTGCATTTTTTTTTGGGGGGGGGGGGGGGGGGGAGTAGAAACTCATCGTTCTGCTTTGTATGCGTTTGCCTACCTATTGTATTAAAAAGTACATATTTGTTGCATTATTCACACACATAGAATTCACTGTTTCAAGTCTAGTAGCCTACGTCTCCTCTCCGAGTTGGATGTGCGAGGTCAAATTTGTGGTCTCAATGAAATCGAGTAGGCTGCCTATGCATGGGCAGAGAATTAAGTGGCAGCTAGCTTTCCACGGAAATTAACTTCAATATGATTAGGCTATAGTTTATTTTACAGACACTCAAGTGAATAGCGATAACGGAAAGAAGTGACCTCCACAACAAACAAAAAGTGTGATCATTGAAAAGGAAAATGTGCAACGCGCATACATTGGTGAGCAAGTGTTGCGCCTATTCCTGTTCAATAAACCCATGTATGCCTCTGCCTGCAAATCCTCCTGCTCCTAAGAATTAGGCTATATCCTATATGAAAGAGACAGCTCAAAAAAAAGTGCAAGTGTCTGCCCTCATCATTCATGCTGCTTTAAATTCAGTAGCCATACATCTCCTCTCCTAGTTTGGCGCGCGAGATCAGGTGCGCATGTGGTCTCAATTAAATAGAGTAGGCTATAGCTACGCATGGGCGGAGAAGCACGGGGCAGTTATCGTTTTCAATTAAATTAACTTCCTAAATATGATTAGGCTATAGACTTCATTGCATAGAAATAAATATTGATCACCAATATTTCTCTCCGTCTGAAAATCGCCACGCTCCTTAAAAAAGGTAGACTATGCAAAAAGGTAGCCCAAAATAAGTGTCCGTCCACTCTCTCCAACTGTACTCTATTCAAACTGCGGTATGTCTAGCTGACATATATCAGTATTACAGGACTAGCCAAGCCTAATATAATGGGCCACTTGAGAATCTCTGGTAATTGAACCCATTTCTTAGGTTATTTTTGCGCATTCTGATTTTG
The DNA here is from genome assembly GCF_013265735.2 of Oncorhynchus mykiss. Lineage (NCBI taxonomy): Eukaryota > Metazoa > Chordata > Actinopteri > Salmoniformes > Salmonidae > Oncorhynchus > Oncorhynchus mykiss. The sequence goes on from NC_048576.1 coordinate 63,059,429, forward strand.
CCTATAGGGTGCAAAATTTATGGGACCATGGACATGGCCGAAGTGAGCTGTGTCACATATGCCTAAAATAACATTGCGGGACTGCGGTTGGTTTCGGGACCAGTTCTTGAAGGAGCAGGTGGGAGTCGGAGAGAAAGCCAGCAGGAGCGGGTGCGGAATGAAAAGCTGAGGGTGCAGGCAGGAGCGGGACAAAGAAATCAGTCTCAAACCAGATGACTTAAAACCATTAAAGCCTATGTCAAATTCATATGGACACTGCATGGTATCAGAGTGTAAAGATGCGTTTGTGAATGTTCAAACGTACACATTTGTTCTAGGTTAGATTTAGGCCCTATCCATTTGTAACTGAACAGCGTAAAACATTTGTATATTCGTTCCAAAAGGCAGTGCCACACGTGAGTCGGTTTGACGTGTCTCAAGTCTGAAAAGCACAAAGCCAAACAAAAACGTAGCTACACATGCAGCCTGCAACGACAAATAGCCTAACCTACCAACTTTGTCACCCAACTACATGGAGCACCATTTTACTGACCCCATCACACTGACCAAATAAACGTGTATGAGAAACTCCACATGCCTCCATAATGACAAATTACTTCTGTCCAGAAGTACAGTTAAATTAAGTGCATCTATGCCTGAAAGCATAGATCAAAATAGCCCAATCAGCAAAGGGCTATCTCCAGATGGCCCAACCACGATTTCTTTGATTAGCTTCAACAAAACGTTCTTGTATTTAAAACCTCCTTATGATCTAGGATACATTTTAGCTTCACAAAGAGTAATGTCTCATCTCCTCTAGCCCGAGGGAAGGGGGGAGGAGGTTAGTTCACCAGGATATTGGAGTATTTGTCCCTTCTTTGTGTGTAGGCAGGAAGACATGCGGATCCAATTTTGGCTGCCATTGCCGGGAGGGAAGGGAAAAGAGCGAGGAAGCATTTTCAATGGAGAGATACATAGTTTTCCAGAAGCATGTCACTATCATTTCATTTCTGGCAATTTGCTAAACCTCCCAGAAAAATACTATGGAACATCTTATTCCGAACAAAAAAATGTACAAAAGTGGCTCATGCAGAAGATTCGTCAACTGACCGCTCAACTTGTTCTCGAAACCAGACAGACAGTGGCGCCATGCAGAAAGTACAATAACTAAAGCCATCAGAATCTCACATCACATCGTAAGCTATCGGTTCTCAGCAGCATCCAGTACTTTAGGCAAATGACACTTCTGTCAAACAGAGAATCTATAGGCCTATTTAGCAAACAGAAAAACTAATCCAGACAACGAGTCCTGCTGGGACAGTGGTAACGTAAACTCACCCCATTCCGTACAAATGTGCGTAACCGCGACATTCAAACGAGGCTACAAAGAAAACTAATGGGACTGTAGTGACTGTGTGGACTTCAAAATCGGGAGTGTGAACTAGGTTTCTATTCAAGCGTTGATCGACCTGGTAATGGCTCTATAGTATTGGAGAAAAGTTGAAAAAAAACGGACCCTCCTTTACATCGTGTCATAAGGTACAGCACACATAATGTAACCATTTCTGTCTTACAATCTCTCTCCACTTCTCTCATCCTTTAAAAACAAGAAATGGACAGTGATGGGGTAAGGGGGAGATACCTAGTCATTTTTTGCGTCATCATTGCATGCGATCATCATTCTCAAAGCCGCTGTTTACTTCTAAGATCACTTCAACACCGCCCTAAAAACCTGATTCAAATTCGACACAAAACTTCAAATAGGTTTTTAATGACACATTATATAAACTCTTTATAGTGTTTTACTTACATTTTAGAGGCGATAAGGTGATAGGTTGTACAGATCGAGTGAAAAAAAGTTCCCACACAAAATCTCTCCTTCTCACTATCCCGCATTAGTTTCGCTTCCCCATTGGCCATTTTTAAAAATACCTGATGGGGCTCGTTGCCTGCTTGAATTATGCAGAAATGGGCAGCGTTTAGGTCATGTAATTGATTTTGTTGGAAATGGGAGAAATTGGGCTTTACAATGGTATTGACATTACAGTTCATCTGGAAGTATTTGTACGGACCAAGGCGATGTACGAGTTTACGTGAGTTTACGTTAAACATATCCTGGGTTTGCACGAGGTCATCTGACCCTTTATGACGCGATAACCTCAAAAACGCCACTCACTTGGCGGCAGAGGTGAGTTCAGTTCATCTGGTGAGTCCCTAAATGTAACTACTCAGATATAGAGCAGTAGCTATAAAGATGGGGAAGTTGACCCACTTCACCAGCCAGCCCAGAGGAAAACCTTGCACTGTGTAACTGCATCTTACGGGGTTGTCCTATCCCACCGTAGAGCACACAACACTGATGGTGGTACCATGGCTGCATTTTAATTACCTAAAGTAGCCTCCTCACCTCACATCACCTTCATGTGCACTGAGCTGGGGGGTGAAAACTGGATAAGGGCATTTCCATCTAAAAAGGATCCATGAGCGCCAACGTGAAGTTCATAGGAGTAGTGCTGTCGTGATACCAGAATTTTTACTTCGATATCAGGTTTAGTATCCCGATACTCAATACCGAAAACAATACCACGGCAAAAAAATAAGGCGTATTAGCCAGTCACAGAATGGCACTTGATCCAAACAGAAACTCCGCTACTGCTCGGTTCAATCGTTGGGAATCTTTTGAATTCAATATCATTCCATTAGACATTTTTTCGAGACAGCAATTGTATGCATTAATAAATCAGTTATAGCCAAATTGATTGTATGAGGGTGTGTTTTTAACAAGAGGTTGACCGATTATGATTTTTCAACACCGATACCGATTGGAGGACCAAAAAAAGCCAACACCGATTTAAAAAAGATATATATTTGCAATAATGACAATTACAATAATACGTAAAATTCTGGCAAATTAGTTCGCAAATGAGCCAGGTGGCCCAAACTGTTGCATATACCCTGACTCTGCGTGCAATTAACGCAAGCGAAGTGACACAATTTCCCTAGTTTAATATTGCCTGTTAACCTGGATTCCTTTTAAAAAAATATGCAGGTTTAAAAAAAATATACCTCTGTGTATTGATTTTAAGCAAGGCATTGATATTTATGGTTAGGTACACATTGGTGCAACGACCGTGCTTTTTTCGCAAATGTGCTTGTTAAATAACCGTTTGGTAGGTAGGCTGTGAAGTAGGCTGTGAATCAATGATAAATTAACAGGCACCTCATCAATTATATACAACGCAGGACAAGCTAGATAAACTAGTAATATCAACCATGTCTAGTAAACTAGTGATTATGTTAAGATTGATTGTTTTTATAAGATACGTTTAATGTTAGCTAGCACCTTAACTTGGCTCCTTGCTGCACTCGCATAACAAGTAGTCAGCCTGCCACGCAGTCTCCTCGTGGAGTGCAATGTAATCGGCCATAATCCGTGTCCAAAAATGCCGAGTGTTACGAAAACTTGAAATCGGACCTAATTTAAAATTGGCCATTCCGATTAAAATCGGTCGACCACTAGTTTTTACCAATCTAACTACATGACACTATATAAGTGTACCAGTACAGAGTCGATGTGCAGAGGGGTACAAGATAATTGAGGTAGATATGTACATATAGCTAGGAATAGAGAACTGACAGATAGTAAAACAATAGCGTATGTGTGTGTGTGTGTGTGGGGGGGGGGGGGGGGGGGGGGGGGTTGCAAAGAGGTCAATGCAGATAGTCCGGGTAGCTATAACTATTTGGCAGTCTTATGGCTTACGTGTAGAAGCTGTTCAGGGCCTGTTGGTTCTAGACCTGGTGCATCGTACCGCTTGCCATGCAGTAGCAGTGACTTGGGGGGCTGGAGTCTTCAAAAATGTTTAGGGCCTTCCTCTGACACCGCCTGGAAGAGAGGTTCTGGATGGCAGGGAGCTTGGCCCTCGTGATGTACCAAGCCCAGTCAGGATGGTCTGTAGTACAACTGTAGAACGTTATGAAGATGTGATGGCACATGCCAAATCTTTTCAGATGCTTTTTATAGCTAGCTGGAAGAGATAGTCAGCTAGCTCCTCCAACAATGACATAAAAAGCTTGCTTAGCTCATTTAAAATTACCCTGAAGTTGTAGACACAATTAAGAGGAACTTTTAACAGAATTCAGTCCATAGATCAGCATGTTTCTTCGTGATCATATCATTGGGTCAGCTGAGCAAAGCAGTCGACTTGGGAGACTACTGCAATGACTTGTGGCAGAAGAACAGCAGCTTCATGAAACCGCATAATAAATGTAAGCATTAGCACTACTAACTACAGTAGCTTGCTAGCTAGCTTTTGTTGGAAGATTCAACATTGAGTGTGCAGCACTAAGTAGGTAGCTGGTTGGTTAGCAGCATTGTTCAGTCAAAGATGACTAGCTGAGCCAGTCATTGAAATCAAATTTCAGAAACACAGCTCAATGAAGAAGAATCCTTGATTAGCTAGATGGAAAAAGGTGGCAACTAAAACATCCTCCCCCCAAAAAACTCAACATTGACTTAGTTTTAGCATGGATTCATTCAGACATTTAAGGCAGAAATTGTAATATTTTCTAATGTTATTCCAGCCCATTGTAGCTGGACAACTTTTGATCAATCCCATTACCCTTTGTGAGATACATCAGATACTGCACGGATCTGTCTCGTAAGACAATGGGCATGTCGGTGATGGACATTTCCTTTCTCTGATAATGCTTGCTCCTTGTGACAAGGAATTGTGGGCAAGGAATGTGGGTTCGCCTTCTGTGTAGTAATAGACACTCTGACCTGTCAATCATGCAGTTTGATAAAGAAAACAGAATGGAGGGTGTTGAAAAAATTATTGTTTAGTGGTCTCCCCATATGATCTGATTGTCAAAGCATTGGTCAAAGGTCCAACATAACATAGACCTACTCTCTAATTCAGTGAAAATGCACACAGGGACGGGACTATGGATGTACCCTCATTATTGTGTCAATATTTAAAGCTCCAATCTGGAATCTGTGTTTCAGTCCAAATGCAGCCAGCAGCCCCCACCACTTGGTTTGAAACAGAATGAGCTAGGCTACATTGCTGGGAAATGGTCTACAAATTTGAGGGTAGTTCTGAGCGAGTGATGCAAGGACTGACATTAGATCAGCATGCTATTTTGAAACCGTATTTGAAAAAGGCCTCTACATTATTCGCTTGCAAAAGACTCAAAACAACGGCATAATATCCTACAAGCTAAATATTTGGTGTTAAGACATTCCTACTAAGCCCATAAAGCATAGGCTAGTTTATAGACCCACTCCTCAGAATCAATTGAAGTGACCATTAAAAATGGCAGGAAAAGTTATGGTTTGTGGCAACTTTACACACCAGTGATTTTTGCAATCACATTGATGGATCATTTATTTTCAGATGGTGCTTTTTCATTAGGTTCAAGAGTGATAGTTGTCTATGGGGGTAACTAACCACCACAACAACCAATTAACACACCCACCTTCCGAAAAGGAAAATACACAGATTAATTCCCTAAAAAAAAAAGGCTTAAATCTGTTGGTTTGTCAATCTGTTGGTTCAAGAACACAGACTGAGTTGATCGTTAGTATGCTGGTACCATCATTATCATGTCTGTCTTTATGAGTGATGGCAGGTACACATTGGCAGGTACTAGTACAAAATAGACCAAGAACACATTGTAATTCAAGGCAAATCTCTATGCTGTAATTCAAGCCATATGAGTGCATAATGGAATACCATATTACTGTGTAACTGGGATTCAAAATGACCAGCAGGAATGTTGTAATGATGTTGGGGGTTTGAACAAACCAAGTTCCTACTCTGCAGTTTGTGGACAACGACACACATACAGTATGCATGCACACACACTTGGAAACACCCGCCTGCACTCAAGCGCAAACTGATCATGAGGGGCCACAGTTGCTCGCGGATCTGCATACCCACATCCATACTCACACAACATGCATTTTTACTAGAGGTCGACCGATTATGATTTTAACGCCGATACCGATTATTGGAGGACCAAAAACAGCCGATACCGATTATTGGAGGACCAAAAACAGCCGATACCGATTATTGGAGGACCAAAAAAAAAGTCGATACCGATTAAAATCGACCGAGATATGTATATAATGACAATTACAACAATACTGACTGAAAACGTATTTTAACTTAATATAATACATAAATAAAATCAATTTAGTCTCAAATAAATGTTTAATTTGGTTTAAATAATGCAAGAACAAAAAAGTGTTGGAGAAGAAAGTAAAAGCGAAATATGTGCCATGTAAAAAAGCTAACGTTTAAGTTCCTTGCTCAGAAAATATGAAGCTGGTGGTTCCTTTTAACATGAGTCTTCAATATTCCCAGTTAAGAAGTTTTAGGTTGTAGTTATTATAGGACTATTTCTCTATACCATTTGTATTTCATATACCTTTGACTATTAAATGTCTTACAGGCACTATAGTTTTGCCAGCCTAATCTCGGGAGTTGATAGGCTTGAAGTCATAAACAGCGCTGTGGTTAAAGCATTGCTAAAAGTTGCTGGCAAAAACGCAGTAAAGTGCTGTTTGAATGAATGCTTACGAGCCTGCTGCTGCCTACCACCGCTCAGTCAAACTGCTCTATCAATTCAGACTTAATCATAATATAATAAAAACACAGAAATACGAGCGTTAGGTCATTAATATGGTCAAATCCGGAAACTATCATTTTGAAAACAAAATGTTTATTCTGTCAATGAAATACGGAACCGTTCCATATTTTATCGAAAGGGTGGCATCCAAGTCTAAATATTACTGTCACAATGCACAACCTTCAATGTTATGTCATGATTATGTAAAATTCTGGCAAATAAATTAGTCTTTGTTAGGAAGAAATGGTCATCACACAGTTCGCATCGAGCCAGACGGCCAAAAATGCTGCATAAGAGAAGTGACAATTTCCTTAGTTCAAAGAAATTCATCTTAGCAGGCAATATCAACTAAATATGCAGGTTTAAAAATATACACTTGTGAATTGATTTTAGGCATTGATGTTCATGGTTAGGTACACATTGGTGCAACGACAGTGCTTTTTTCACAAATGCGTGTTAAATCACCTGTTTGGCGAAGTAGGCTGTGATAAGATAGATAAACTAGTAATATCATCAACCATGTGTAGTTAACTAGTGATTATGTTTAGATTGATTATTTTTAATGCAGTTTAATGCTGGCTAGCAACTTACCTTCACTCCTTGCTGCACTCACCTAATAGATAGTCAGCCTGCCAAGCAGTCTCCTCGTGGAGTGCAATGTAATCGGCCATAATCGGTGTCCAAAAATGCCGATTATCAATTGTTATGAAAAATTAATTGGTCGACCTCTAGTTCAAAGGCACTTAAATGTTGCCATTCCCATTCACCCTCTAAATGGCACACATACACAATCCATGTCTCAATTGTCTCAAGGCTGAAAAATCCTTTCACCTGTGGATGTAACAAGTGACATCAATAAGGGATCATAGATTTCACCTGGATTCATCTGGTCAGTCTGTCATGGAAAGAGCAGGTGCTCTTAATGTTAGTACACTTTGTGTATTTATATCATTATTTTAATTTAACTAGGAAAGTCAGATAAGAACAAATTCTTATTTTACAATGACAGCCTACCCCGGCCAAACCCTCCCCTAAACCAGACGATGCTGGGCCAAATTGTGCGCCGCCCTATGGGACACCCGATCATTGCTGGTTGTGATACAGCCCGGGATCGAACCAGGGTCTGTAGTGACACCTCCAGCACTGAGATGTGATGCATTAGACCGGGAGCCACTCGCCGCCACCTGCTGCGCCACATTTATATTACATTGTCTTTTGTCAAATAGTGAAAAGATTCTGCCTGCACTGATTGGTCTCGTATCTTGCAAAGAGTAATAAGCTAGAGCAAAAGAAGAAGTTCAGCCACAGATTCCTTAAAGTATCCCTGGTTCGGCTACAAATGTGCAGTCTAACATTTGAAATGTTTACCTAGGTGACTTCGTATGCTCCCTAAAATGAGTTGACATGAATCTAAGATAAAACAATACACAGGCTGTCAGGCAAGTTTTGTTGATGAGGAAGTCTTATTTTACACCTAGCTAAGGATTACCGTGCTTCAATAAACAGTATTTCTGAAGTTTGACTATAGGTATGAAAGCTAGCATTAACTTGTCCATTAACTTGCCAGCTGAGCCAGTCACTGAAATGTTGATAACAAACAGCTGCCCACACACACACACACACTGACTCAAAATCTAGATAGTAAGCTACTGCTACCAGCTAATGCTTACATTATGAGTTTCATGAAGCCGCCATTGTGCCACGAGTCATTGCACTAGCCTTCCGAGGTGCGTCAACAAAGTACAGAGTAAAGGGTCTGTATGTAAATGTGAGATTTCATATATATGTTTATTTAAAAATGTGCACAACTCCTAAAAACATGTTTTTGCTTTGCCATTATGGGGTATTGTGTATAGATTGATGAGGAAAAACATGTATTTAAATCCATTTTAGAATAAAGCAGAAACGTAGCATAACTTGGAGAAAGGGAATGAATACTTTCCAAATGCACTGTATATACACACACTAAACAAAAAATAAATGCAACATGTGGTTTCCATGTCGCATGAGCTGAAATAAAAACGAGCCCAGACATTTTCCATCTTCACAAAAAGCTTATTTCTCTCAAATTTTGGGCACAATTTGTTTACATCCCCGTTAGTGAGCATTTTTCCTTTGCCAAGATAATCCACCCCCTGACAGATTAAACAGCATGATCATTACACACGTGCACCTTGTGCTGGGTACAATAAAAGCACTCTAAAAAGTGCAGTTTTGTCACAACAAAATGCCACAGATGTCTCAAGTAAATATATTGACCACAGGAATGTCCACCAGAGCTGTTGCCAGATAATTGAATGTCAATTTCCCTAAGCCACCTCCATTGTCATTTTAGAGAATTTGACAGTACGTCCAACCGGTCTCACAACCACACCAGCCCAGGACCTCCACATCTGGATTCTTCACCTGAGCAATCATCTGAGCTGATGAAACTGAGGTGTATTTCTGTCTGTAATACAACCCCTTTGCGGGGAAAAAAACAACACATTTTGATATGCTGGGCCTGGCTACCCAGTGGGTGTGCCTGGATCCCCAGTGGGTGGGCCATATATTAAGGCCATTTTATTTTAAATGTCCGATTTCCTTATATGAACTAACAGTAAAATCATTGAAATTGTGCATGTTGCGTTTATTATGTTTGCTCAGTATACTTGTGGGCGTCCTAGAGCAAAACAGCCGACATGTACACTACCGTTCAAAAGTTTGGGGTCATTTAGAAATGTAATTGTTTTTTAAGAGAAAAGCAAACATTTGTCCATTAAAATAACATCAAATTGATCAGAAATACACTGTAGACATTGTTAATGTTGTAAATGACTATTGTTGCTGGAAACGACATAGGCGTACAGAGGCCCATTATCAGCACCCATCACTCCTGTGGTCCAATGGCACGTTGTGTTAGCTAATCCAAGTTTATCATTTTAAAAAGGATAATTCATCATTAGAAAACTATTTTGCAATGATGTTACCACAGCTGAAAACTGTTGGTCTGATTAAATTAGCAATAAAACTGTCCTCCTTTAGACTAGTTGAGTATCTGGAGCACTAGCATTTGTGGGTTCGATTACAGGCTCAAAATGTCCAGAAACAAAATAACTTTCTTCTGAAACTGTCTATTCTTGTTCTGAGAAATTAAGGCTATTCCATGCCACAAATTGCCCAGAAACTGAAGATCTTGTACAACGCTGTGTACTACTCCCTTCACAGAACAGCGCAAACTGGCTCGAACCAGAATGGAAAGAGTAGGAGGCCCCAGTGCACAACTGAGCAAGAGGACAAGTACATTAGTGTGTCTAGTTTGAGAAACAGACGCCTCACAAGTCCTCAACTGGCTGTGCATTTTTCGCCAGTCTCAAGGTCAAGTGAAGAGGCGACAGTTCCTCTGTCCGGTGTCTGCATCTTTTAAAACTATTGAAACTTACCTCGTGTCTTTATAATAGGAATGAGAATATAAATCAAAAACATTTTCTGTATCACTCCATCTCTCCCATTTGTCCCCATTTTCAATAAAAAAAAATGTGCATAAGAGATTCACAAGACTATAACATTGGAATGTTTCAAAGTGCTGCCCAACCCTGGCTGGAGAGGACACTTAGTTGGAGCCATTGAGGATTGTTGAAACGGTTCAAGTTCAATGTCTAATTTCACAGATAAATGCTTATTATATTGATAGGCAAACACTGCCATTAATACAAGGATCGAACAGTGTTTTATTTCATATGATAAGTGAAATAGTATTCTAAAGTATTAACATTTTACTTTCCCATGATGCCCGGGAGACTGTTCTAGTTTTCGGTCATTCTTAAAAATGTAAAATAATAAGAGGCACACAAACTAAGACAGACTATTTTAGTATTTGATTAACTTAAGATTCTCACCAAGACAGGCAGACAAACAGTATGCTATACATTGCACAAGAAGAGTATACTGTAGGCTATTTTAAGAGATTTAACAGAATGAATGCAAATGTACGCTGCTCTCTGTGCATGGAAAAAAAATATCCTGGCGCATGAAGGCTACACCGACAGACGGGAAGGACAGTTCACAAATAAATCCTTCTGGAAGCGCACCGGATATGATGCTTTCGAATGATGAGGTCGCAGAACCCTCACTGGAGAACACAACCATACCTCGGACAATGCTCTGATTCTGATCCAAAAGGTGATGACCTGAAAGAGAGAAGCCTGGAGATCCAGGAAGAAACCAACCAAGTTGTGGACTGTGGTACACATGGCTTCCTGTGTCTATTTGGGGAGAAATGTCCTCTGAAGAAAAGGAAGATGTTCTTTTGTCAATGCTTCTGCAACAACACGGCACCCCCTGTACCTACATCCCTCTCTGAACTTGGGCGAGACATAATTCTGATCTTCACAACTACAAGCAAATTGGAGTACCTGTGCGACTCAAAGGGACTGGTTTGTAGATGAAACATTCAAGACAACCCCTCCTTTGTTCAGCCAGGTGTACACCATTCACAGGTTGCAGGAGGGGGACATGGTTCCAACAGTTTATGTTGCTGCCCAATAAGACTAAGGTATGTATCAACAATTACTATTGACGTCGTTTTATTGAAGTGTTCATTTTCAACAAGCCAGGAATGTGCAATATCTAACTAGGAGAGCGAAGGTAGGAAGAAGTTATGTTAGATGTTATGCACATTTATGGCTTGATAGCAAATATCACCACCATTGAGCTAATGTAGTTATTCGTTATCCGTTATTGTCTTTCCCGGAGATAAACCACAAAGCACAGCGCTCTCATCCACTCGCATGAAAACACTACAGCCAAAATGGGAGCCACTTAGGAAAACTACAAATTCTAGCTAATTTTTCCAAAAACAAGCCTGAAAATCTTTCTAAAGGCTTGAGTGTTTTCTATCCAGATCTACCAATTATATGCATATCCTAGCTTCTGGGCCTGAGTAACAGGCAGTTTACTTTGGGCATGCTTTTCATCCAGACGTCAAAATACTTCCCCTTAGCCCAAAGAGGTTTTAAGAGTTGCGTCCTGACAGCAAAACAAACAAAAATAAAATCCCGATCACAGAAGATGACTAAAAATACTACTTTTAAAAACATCCATGATCACAAATCATGACTTAACGTTAGACCCATTTACATTCTCAAACAAAGAGCAGTGCCTATAATGATGTCCTTCCATACAGGCGTGACATGCTGGAGGGATGCGCCTATGAAATTGTTGATGATCAGTAGGCTATTACAGAGGACCTTCAGAAAGTATTCAAACCCCTTGACTTATTCCACATTTTGTTGTGTTAGAGCCTGGATTCAAAATGGATGAAAGAGACTTCCCCACCCCCCCTCACCCATCTACACACACACAAAGTTCACATGACAAAGTGACAACATGTTCAGTAATTTTTACAAATGTATTGAAAATGAAAATGAAATATCTAATGTACATACAGTACCAGTCAAAAGTTTGGACACCTACTCATTCAAGGTTTTTATTTTTTTAAAGACCAAGTTCATATTATGGCAAGAACAGCTCAAATAAGCAAAGAGAAATGACAGTCAATCATTACTGACTGAATTCACTGAACTTAATGTCTTAAAGTAATGGACTATCATTTCTCTTCGCTTATTTGAGCCGTTCTTGCCATAACATGGACTTGATCTTTTACAAAATAGGGCTGTTCTGTATATCACCTGTACCTTGTCACAACACAACTGATTGACTCAAACCCATTAAGGAAAGAAATTCCACAAATTAACTTTTAACAAGGCACACCTGTTAATTGAAATGCATTCCAGGTGACTACCTCACGAAGCTGTTTGACAATGCCAAGAGTGTGCAAAGCTGTCATCAATGCAAAGGGAGGCTACTTTGAAGAATCTCAAACATATTTTGATTTGTTTAATAGTTTTTGTTGGTTACAACATGATTCCATGTGTTATTTCATAGTTTTGATGTCTTCACTATTATTCTACAACGTAGAAAAAAGTAAAATAAAGAAAAACCATTGAATGAGTAGGTGTGTCCAACCTTTTGACTGGTACTGTACATGTCATGTGTGAGAGAGCATGCTGTCATTTCCCAGGGTCCAACATCTTGTACATTGCCAGAACAGGCTCTTAAATATAACATAATTCAGGATGGAATGTAGCTTACTGCGGTAAACATATTTCCACACACAACTGAGCTTGAACACACACACACCAAAACAGTTACCCCTCGTCTTTGGGTAGTAAATCTATGGGAAACGATTTTTAAAACACCCACAATTTTGGCCAAACTCAATGCATAGCCAACGCCCCTGTGTCCAGAAACTTCAAAAGATCCATACACATTTAAACAAAACAATAGGCTACAGCTTCAGAAAAATTATTTGTCAGCTGCAGAGGCGCCATGAAAAAAAAAGGAAAAAAAATTGAAAGACTCACCTTCCTTGGAATGGAGTCAAGAGTGGCAGCCTGGTTTGCTTGGCTCTTGTGCACATTTTACTGCTATGCATTCATTTAAAGCGTTGAGAAATGTACAGCCCTGCCGCTGACCAATCAGGTGTTAACCCCACCCTAAACAGGAAGTGAAGCCATTACACGGCGACATTAGTGGAGGTTTGCCCCTTCATTGCCGGTGCCCAGGGACACAGTACTGTTGGTCCTGCATCTGCTGATTGGGAATATCCTTTTACCATTAATCACATCAACCAAATCATCCATCTACTAGGCTATACGCTGCATAGAGATCATTTGAAGGATTATGTCTCGTTTGTTCAGCTTCAGAAAACGTAACCAGAATTTGTTTTTTTTTTAAATCAACAATCAAAAAGACCCAAACATGATAAAGATCATTTGTGTGTGTGCCGCCTGATGCATATGTGCATCTCGGAGTTACATCACAGTGACCGCAGCAAGGAAGAGAGAGAGCCGAGGGCCTGTTTGTGGGAACAGCTCCAGGAGGAGGCCGATACTAAGTCAGCCATCTGCGACAGACGGGCCCCACTAATCCTCCACAAGGAGAGGAGAGAAGAGCCATGCAGTTACACCACTGAGCACTCTAGCACAGTGACAGTCAGGCTCAGCTGTACCAAGCCCCGTGGAGAACAGAGGCACAGCTACAGATGCCGCATCTTAAAATGTGATCATCCTGGAGTTTTAGGATGTTTCCTGCGCAACAGAAAATGCAAACTTGTAGTTTGTTCTAGGTCATAAAAAGGCTTCTAAAATGTTGGTCATTTCCACTTTAACGCGTACGAACACACAAGTGGGCTCATTCTACTGTGGTCCCTGCAGTGATTAGAACGTCTAGTTACAATCGACACAACAGTCGGCGTTTGAGCTGGCCACTTTCTCCTCCCCCCCCCCCCCCACACAAGTGTTGTGCAACATGTACAAAGTTATGTCCTCAATGGGAGTCAGCTTACTTTTGGATGCAACGTTCACACATTCACAGAAGTAGCAACAGCCTAACAACAATTCTCATCCAAACCCGGGAAACGTAGGCTACATTAGTCCTAGCGCTAACGGAGGAGACAGAGCCAACACAAGCAGTCGTATTTAGCCTCTCCTCTCCCTCATCCTCTCCAAACTGCATGTTGCTAGCACGCAAAAGCAATCATCAATCTCAGGGAAGAAAGATGTCCAATTCCAATTAGGTTGGCAAGTCATATTCAATACTGTGTGTGTGTGTGTGTGGTTTCTGAAAGTACAGAATAAAGAGGATTTAGTAGTCAGAATAAAATCAGGATACAGCAATACACTGTTACAATGAAGTAACATGACTGAAGAGCTCCACAAGGGGGGGCAGGGCAGAGCTATGCTAAAGAAGCTCAATTAATACACAGGCCAATGCAATGGTCATGCTAAGGCCAGGGCAGCTTCAAATGGATACGACAAGCTAAATACTTCTTTGACACAATTAGCAATGTTTTACAGAAGTTATAGAAAAATGTAACTAGATAAGCACAATTGAGCATAACACCATTATGAAAATCAGTACCTAGCGTGTCCACGGTTAAAGGAAAAAATGCAGAATACATTATGCAGCATACATAAATACAGGGGGGGGCTACAATAGAAAAACACGATATACATAAACTGTATTACGATAAGGGTAATAAGGCACTTACTTTAATAAGAACACACACAGTAAATATTTGTAAGGGAAACAACAATGAAGACAACGCAGGCGCCAGCCGGAAAATGCGGCCAGGTTCTATCCTAACTGGAGAAGTGCAAATGTCTGCAAACTTGGCCTGAGGGAACACTGGGGGAGTGCTTGAGCTCTCATCGAAGAGAGAAGTTTGTCCGGCTCATCTAGCTAATCCTTGCCTTACATTAGCATAGCATGCCTCAAATGTAAAATTGTCCACCACAGTGAAATAGGCTACTTCTATGTGAATTAGTGAGGCGGAATGCACCCAATTTCAAACGGTTGTTTGAAAATCATAGAAAATGTACAAGTTGATACATAATATATATATAGATATATTAGCAGGCAGTGCCTTGATTTGAGGGCAGCCCAGGTTAACGAATCCCCGAGCTGACAAGGTAAAAATCTGTTGTTCTGCCTCTGAACAAGGCAGTTAACCCACTGTGCCCCGTTTGGCCGTCATTGTAAATAAGAATCTGTTCTTAACTGACTTGACTAGTTAAATTAAAAATAAAATAAATAAACTGTCATGTTGCATAACAATACATTTTGGAACAGTGAGCGAATTCTGACATCACTCTCATAAGAAAACTCAAATGGGGAATTTGGTCGAGATGCCGAAAAAGTTACATATTGCAGCTTTAAGTAACATCAAACCAAATAGAAAGTTGATTTCAGGTGATTTGGACATTATTATTATTTTTATTCTTTTTAAAACATGCTTACCTCACTTCCATAGATTTTTAGCTGGAGGTGGCTAAAGTTAGCTGAAGTTTGTAATGACTGTTTAAAGAGAACCGAACTATGGATTTCAGTTTCCCCTGGCCCATAGACTACTTTCAGAGTGAGGAACCATCTATCAAGTTGTAAAATAGTGAACTACTCCTTTAAATCTTATGACCTGGCTTGAATCTATATAAGCTGGGCAAGCCGAGCAGAGCGGGGAAAACAGGGTTTACCCAATCAAGAGATTTCCTCCACTCCAATTACTCTCCATGCAAAACAACAGATTTGGGATCAATTGTCCCTGTGTTCACCCTGTATATGAGAAGCTGGACAGCATTGAATCTGTGTAAGCATGATGATAAGAATTTATTTTCACCATGCTTCTTTCGCCAGTCATTCAATTTTAAATCCATGAGGAGGAGTGGAGCGATCAAGTGTATCCTTCAGGGGAGAAAGAGAGCTAGAGAATTGGCCCTCAGCTCCTATAGCACCACTCGTGGTGGAGCGGCTGACCGCGTCTTTTAATATCTTCCCCGGGCAGACGGGCCACTTTCTCACGTGGGCCACGCCTGACGGCCCTCCCTGGTAGGCCCAGCAGAGTGGAGCTTGTTAAGTCCTCCGACCCATCACAACACTGATGTGGGGGTTTCCCGTTTGCCTGCCTTGGCTTTCTCTCAAAACAATGCCAGTCCTCAGAGAGTTAATACTGATCCAGCCTTAAAGGGATAGTTCTGGATTTTGGCAATGAAGCCCTGTATCATAACCCAGAGTCAGATGAATGTGTGGATACCATTTTTATGTATCCGCGTCCAGTATGATGTAAGTTAAGAGGTAGTTTCACAAGGAAATGCTAGCTAGCGCTAACACAATTACTAGAAGTCTACAGGAACACCTAGCATACTAGAACTTTATCAGAGGCTTGTGTTTGCAATCATGTCTGGAAGTCTAGGTCTAAAAATGGGGCATTGCCTTTAAAACAGCCAGAAAGGCTTATTTATAAGCTCACCATGGTAACAAATTTGAAATAGGTCAATGTCACTGTTTAGGGTCGGGTTAATATGATGATTTAACTGTCAAATTGCTCCCAAATGGACGACTATGAGAATTGTTTTTATTGTAACATAAAAATAGATTTGAAACCAATACTATTTACAACATAGGCACTACCCTCTATATGAAGTCATTACCGTTTATTACACCTTGTTCCCTGTCTATAGCAGCTATACCATGCATATAAACTGAGAAGGGTGTAATTATGGCCTACTCCTGCATGTGGGCAATTTATACTTCTATTGGTCCATTTTTAAGCAAGGGACTCCAGTACACAGGTGGGAGGCAGGGCACTCCAGTATAGTAGGTGGGGGTAATGCACTATAACGTTGGATGCCAACTAGAGGTCGACCGATTAATCGGAATGGCCGATTAATTAGGGCCGATTTGGCCCCCAAATTGTTTTTACCACCTTTATTTAAACTAGGCAAGTCAGTTAAGAACACATTCTTATTTTCAATGACGGCCTAGGAACGGTGGGTTAACCGTCTCGTTCAGGGGCAGAACAACAGATCTTTACCTTGTTGCAAGATTGAATCGCCCGAGCTGATCTTACAGTTAACTAGTCCAACACTAACCACATGATTACATTGCCATCCACGAGGAGACTGCCTGTTACGCGAATGCAGTAAGCCAAGGTAAGTTGCTAGCTAGCATTAAACTTATCTTATAAAAAAACAATCATAATCACTAGTTACCTACACATGGTTGATGATATTACTAGTTTATCTAGCGTGTCCTTATGACATAACATTGAAGGTTGTGCAATGTAACAGGAATATTTAGACTGATGGATGCCACCCTTTAGATAAAATACGGAACGGTTCCGTATTTCACTGAAAGAATAAACGTCTTGTTTTCGAGATGATAGTTTCCGGATTCGACCATATTAATGACCCAAGGCTCGTATTTCTGTGTGTTATCATGTTATAACTAAGTCTATGATTTGATAGAGCAGTCTGACTGAGCGATGGTAGGCACCAGCAGGCTCGTAAGCATTCATTCAAACAGCACTTTCGTGCGTTTGCCAGCAGCTGTTTATGACTTCAAGCCTATCAACTCCTGAGATTAGGCTTGTGTAACCGATGTGAAATGGCTAGCTAGTTAGCAGGGTGCGCGCTAATAGAGTTTCAAACATCACTCGCTCTGAGACTTGGAGTGGTTGTTCCCCTTGCTCTCGTTGTGTAACGCTGCTTCGAGGGTGGCTGTTGTCGTTGTGTTCCTGGTTTGAGCCCAGGTAGGAGCAAGAAGAGGGACGGAAGCTATACTGTTACACTGGCAATACTAAAGTGCCTATAAGAACATCCAATAGTCAAAGGTTAATGAAATACAAATGGTAGAGAGAAATAATCCTATAATTCCTATAACCTAAAACTTCTTACCTGGGAATATTGAAGACTCATGTTAAAAGGAACCACCAGCTTTCATATGTTCTCATGTTCTGAGCAAGGAACTGAAACGTTAGCTTTCTTACATGGCACATATTGCACTTTTACTTCCTTCTCCAACACTTTGTTTTTGCATTATTTAAACCAAATTGAACATATTTCATTATTTATTTGAGGCTAAATTGATTTTATTGATGTATTATATTAAGTTCAAATAAGTGTTAATTCACTATTGTTGTAGTTGTCATTAATACAAATAAATAAATAAAATAAAAATCGGACGATTAAATCAGTATCGGCTTTTTTGGTCCTCCAATAATCGGTATCGGCGTTGAAAAATCATAATCGGTCGACCTCTAATGCCAACCGCCGATAAACCCCACAGAAGAAGATGAGGCGGGGGGCGACAAAGGTAACTAGCTGGCTAGGATACCGGTAGACATTGTCTTTTACCCCTGCCTGTTGGGCACTGATTTCCCACAATTCTGTTAACAACAGTAGGTGTTCGGCAGGCGGGAACAAAGGACACTATGTTAGCTAGCTAGAACTCTGGTATACAGCAGGCGGGATAGGTAGCTAGCTAGGACAATGTCCTCCTTCCCGAAAAACTCTGAAAATACTATTATTTCCCTTTTGGACACCCATTTTAACCGCATAGACAATCAGGGGAAAATTGGCACATCAGCATGAAGATGGCATGCTCGAGGGGTGGGGCATTCATGCAGGAACCAATGGGATGTTTGAGGGGTGTGTGGGGGCGTTCTGAATTGTGAGCTTCAATCTCACACTATTGTGTAAATATCTTTTTTTTATTTCTCAGTTGATGAACTGCCATGCGTGACATATCGGGCTAAAATGTATGCATTGGTGGTGCAGTGTTGACCTGAGCAGACGGGGTTAACCTGCTGCCTTGTAGCTTCTGACATAACTGGTGCAATGATTTCAGACTATTGGGACAACAACTGAACTCTCATTTCCCACTGGTTAGCCCAATAAAAACAAAAAAATCATTCATTTAAATAATAGGATACTCATTCAAAGTCATATTCTTTCAATTCGAAGAGAAAATCATTTCTTTTTTTCTACTTTAAAGAGTAGGATAATATTTTATCTTTTTTTTAAATGATAGTAGACCTACAGTATATAGGCTACTTGGAAAAGTTCCAATGGACAGTAATTTCTTTTGTTTTATAAGATGTACTAACTATAACCCTACCAGGTGAATTACAGCCTTACTTATTGCCAGTGTAATTTACCTTTGAACAGTGTTTTTGCAGATCTACAACAGTGGGCTGGCTAATTCAGTGTTGGGGGAACTAGCAAATATCCAAAGGAACCAGTGGCGGTCAGTGCCATTTAAGATGTGGGAGGAGGATTTATTTTTCAAATGAGCATGGCCTTACTTCTATTACAGCATATTGGATGACTGTCATTCATTTTCCATTCACCCAGCTCATTGTAACGTCGATAGGTTTAGGCTACTGCATGATATTTGAATTTTCCTTGTACCCGTCATGGGGTTGCTACAACCTAGTCCATGAATTAAAGTTTACAACGTTAGTCAGTCAAACACAGTTCACTTTCATAGCAGCCATGTAAAAACAGCATGATCACTTTGCTCCTTATATATACATATAATTCCTTCTGGCAACTATCTACATGCTCTCCTCCTCTCACCGTTTCCCTTCACTTGCGGACTTCAGTGCAAAACACATCAGCTGTCTGACCAGGCGAAAAAAAAGCTTTCCAAGCCAAACTATCATGACTGCTAACCTATAGGCACAGCCTACATCGTGGTCACCTCATAGTCAACATATCTATTGAAACTAACGCTAGTAAACCCATTACAATCATGCAGTATAGTGTACAGTTTGTGCAGGCCCCGTTGGCACAAAAAAAAAATATATAAAAACAAAAGCTTACCTTGACTTGGAAGAGTTCAAGTGTTGGATAGACATAGCCTGCTAGCTAACATCTTTTTTAAATGTTCCAATATTTATGAAAGTCACTTAGGATAGTCCTCCCACTCCTCGGAGGAGCCTTTACTGAAAGGAACCATGTGACAATCAACGTGGCTAAATTAACTTAGAAATGTAGGCTGGAGAGATTTAGGCTAATTTAGGCTATATGCCTATCATTCCACATAGGCCTTTTTGTAAGCTATTATAGGCTTCTAGTTACGCTAATAGACACAAGTGAATAATATAAAATGTTATTTATTTCTTTTTGGGGGGGGGGGGGGGGGGGCGGTGCAGTTCGTGTAGGCTAACATTGTTCTTCTATGAGTACCTGGGCTTTTCACGTTCAGAACAACCCCAATGGCTGTTGTGTACGTTTTTTCTTTTTTTTTATGTAGTTCTATCCTTGAACTGTTCTTGTCTATTAAGGATCTGTAATATGTTATGTTTCATGTGGACCCCAGGAAGAGTAAAGCAGCTTATGGGGATCCTAATAAAATAACAAAACTGCGGATGTCATTCCAAAGGAATGTTTACTTTGACCGCGCAAACCAGAAACACATTTCACTGGGAAGACATTCATATGAAAAGTACTGCATCAAAAATAACTAGGCTTCTAAAAACTCTCATTACGACTATGGCAAGATCAGACGCCCCCTGTGACAAAACAGTTTCACAATGTTACAGTAGCTACGCAAGTTGCATTGCTACCAAGTGATTAAGAGCTCAATTCACATGGCTACAAAACGAGGCCAAACTGTGTTAGCAAAGTGTTGCCTCGCATTCCAGATTATGTCTGACTGCACAGACTGACCTTGCTGCTAAGAATTGGGGTAATAGTAAATGAACGGACACCATTCGTATGGGCTTTACAGCTCGAGTTGACATGAGGACAGCAACACTCACCTTGCCGCAGACGAATAGGTAAGGTGCCTTCTCGGTGACAGTCACGGACGGATACAAGTGTCAAATCCAACCAGTTTCCTGGCTACCGGTGGTAGTCGTACGATAGCTCACCGTTAGGAATGTAACGCACAGCGCAGTTTAGAACTTATCAGACGTTAAACGTTAACTAGCCATCTGTAAACATGCTGCGTTGAGCAGACCATTTCAGAAAAGGAGTAAATGAGCGCTTAATACTCGACTTTTCCACTCTGGATATATTAGCACCGTTCACGTTCCACTGCCACGACTGGGAAATGTAACAGACAGCAATAATACATAGGTCCCTCCCCTTTAAAGTATGGGTGCGTGCAGTGTGCAGCCAAGAGTTTTATCGAAATGTCTACTGCTCTCTATAGGGCAATGTTAAAGCTGCAGTTCAACCCTATAGAGCAGGGTTTCCCAAACTCAGTCCTGCCCCCCCCTGGGGCTATTGGCTATTTGAAATGTGCACCCAGGGGGGCCCTAGGACAGAGTTCAGAAACCCTGCAGCCCGTTTTATCTCAAAATCCGAATCATTTCTTGGTAACAATTAAGTACATTACTGTAAAAGAAAATGTATTAAACTAGTCAACAAGAAACAAAAATAGCTTCTTAGCAAATAGTTTTAGTTTCAAGCAAGAATTTTGCTAGGACTGTCTTAATTAATTGCCTGGCGATGTCACCAGGGTGGGCCAAAATTCCATCCCACCAAAACAGGCTGCAATTTCAGGTGGCCTTTCCAAACAGCTCTTACACTAAAAGGGTATTATCATCATTTTCACAATTGTGGAAATATATATAAAACACAGGAATATCACGTTTTTGACTGCCTTTAAACAATAGTGTGACAGGGTAGGAAATAAAAAGTTTGCCAGTGTTTCCAAATAGACCTTTATTAGCAGGGAACATTTAAAATGGTATAAAATCATGCCCTTACAGTGTACACCTCTCCAGATCAGCGCTTTGTCCCTGAAGGTCATGTGTAGGCTAAACTGTGCTGTGAAAGTTTGGGGTGTTTATTTGTGTCAGTACTTTGTTTAAATTTGACAATATCCAAGTGTTTGTTTAATCTCAGTTACGGGTATTGGGAAGAGATGACCTTCACACAAACATTTGGGACAATGTATATTGTACAGTACAACAATTTAAACATTGTAGCAATCGACTGCAGGTTGTTGACAATGCGGTTTTTAAAGGCAATTTTCGATTGAGCCGACATATGCAGCGTGAATGAGACCTCCCTGCGAACACGGGAACATTGCCTTTAAAAGCTGCATTGTCGACAACATGCTGTCGGATTGAATCCCGGCCTAGGTCTTGACTTCAACTGTATCCTCTCTTACAAGTTGTCAACGTTGCTGAATGTGGAACTCGTTGGAATGTATGAGTTTTCCGGCGCCGACAGAGATGGCCGCCTCGCTTCGCGTTCCTAGGGAACTATGCCGTATTTAGTTTTTTTACGTGTTATTTCTTACATTGGTACCCCAGGTAATCTTGGGTTTCATTACATACAGTCGGGAAGAACTACTGAATATAAGAGCAACGTCAACTCACCATCAGTACGACCAGGAAACTGACTTTCGTGAAGAGGATCCTGTGTTCTGCCTTCCACCCAGGACAACGGAAGGGATCCCAGCCGGCGACCCAAAACAACGAAGTCGTAAAAGTGGCAAACGAAGCAGTCTTCTGGTCAGGCTCCGGAGACGGGCACATCGCGCACCTCTCCCTAGCATACTTCTTGCCAATGTCCAGTCTCTTGACAACAAGGTTGATGAAATCCGTTCTTTGCTTCACGGAAACATGGCTCACTGGAGAGACGCTAACGGAATCAGTGCAGCCAGCTGGTTTCTTCACACATCGCGCCGACAGAAACAAACATCTTTCTGGTAAGAAGAGGGGCGGGGACTTATGCCTTATGATTAACGAGACGTGGTGTGATCACAACAACATACAGGAACTCAAGTCCTTCTGTTCACCTGACTTAGAATTCCTCACAATCAAATGTGGACCTCATTATCTACCAAGGGAATTCTCTTTGATTATAATCACAGCCGTATATATATTCCCCCCCAAGCAGACACATCGATGACCCTGAACAAACTGTTACGGTGCGTGAATGAGGACCCAAAAGCGAATTAACTTAAACAGAGCTTCTTTAATTACCAAACATAGGTAGGCTCAGACGGACCGGCAGATTCCGACAGGACAAGACAAGGTTACAGCAAACATGACGACAGTCTGGTTCAGGCATGAAACACAACAAACAAGAATCCGACAAGGACAGGAGCAGAAACAGAGAGAGATATAGGGACCTAATCAGAGGGAAAAAGGGAACAGGTGGGAAAAGGGGTGACGAGGTGGTTAGGAGGAGACAAGGCACAGCTGGGGGAAAGAGGGGGAGAAAAGGTAACCTAACAACGACCAGCAGAGGGAGACAGGGTGAAGGGAAAGGACAGAGACAAGACACAACATGACAGTACATGACAGTACCCCCCCACTCACCGAGCGCCTCCTGGCGCACTCGAGGAGGAAACCTGGCGGCAACGGAGGAAATCCTCGATCAGCGCACGGTCCAGCACGTCCCGAGAGGGAACCCAACTCCTCTCCTCAGGACCGTACCCCTCCCAATCTACGAGGTACTGGTGACCACGGCCCCGAGGACGCATGTCCAAAATTCTACGGACCCTGTAGATGGGTGCGCCCTCGACAAGGATGGGGGGGGGGGGGGGGGAAGACGAGCGGGGGCGCGAAGGACGGGCTTGATGCAGGAGACATGGAAGACCGGGTGGACGCGACGAAGGTATCGCGGAAGAAGAAGTCGAACTGCGACAGGATTAATGACCCGAGAAATACGGAACGGACCAATGAACCGCGGGGTCAACTTGCGAGAAGCCGTCTTAAGGGGAAGGTTCTGAGTGGAGAGCCAAACTCTCTGACCGCGACAATATCTAGGACTCTTAGTTCTACGCTTATTAGCAGCCCTCACAGTCTGCGTCCTATAACGGCAAAGTGCAGACCTGACCCTCTTCCAGGTGCGCTCGCAACGTTGGACAAAAGCCTGAGCGGAGAACAGCGGAGGCTGGTACCCGAGGCTACTCTGAAAAGGAGATAGCCCGGTCGCAGACGAAGGAAGCGAGTTGTGGGCGTATTCTGCCCAGGGGAGCTGTTCTGACCAAGACGCAGGGTTGCGAAAAGAAAGACTGCGTAAGATGCGACCAATAGTCTGATTGGCCCGTTCTGCTTGACCGTTAGACTGGGGGTGAAAGCCGGAAGAGAGACTGACGGAAGCCCCAATCAAACGGCAAAACTCCCTCCAAAATTGAGACGTGAATTGCGGACCTCTGTCCGAAACGACGTCTGACGGAAGGCCATGAATTCTGAAAACATTCTCGATGATGATTTGTGCCGTCTCTTTAGCAGAAGGAAGCTTAGCAAGGGGAATGAAATGAGCCGCCTTAGAGAACCTATCGACAACCGTAAGAATAACAGTCTTCCCCGCTGACGAAGGCAGTCCGGTGACAAAATCTAAGGCGATGTGAGACCACGGTCGAGAGGGAATAGGAAGCGGCCTGAGACGGCCGGCAGGAGGAGAGTTACCGGACTTAGTCTGCGCGCAGACCGAACAAGCAGCCACGAAACGACGCGTGTCATGCTCCCGGGTGGGCCACCAAAAACGCTGGCGAATGGAAGCAAGCGTACCCCGAACGCCAGGGTGGCCGGCTAACTTGGCAGAGTGAGCCCACTGAAGAACGGCCAGACGAGTAGGAACGGGAACGAAAAGAAGGTTCCTAGGACAAGCGCGCGGCGACGGAGTGTGAGTGAGCGCTTGCTTTACCTGCCTCTCAATTCCCCAGACAGTCAACCCGACAACACGCCCCTCAGGGAGAATCCCCTCGGGGTCAGTGGAGGCTACTGAAGAACTGAAGAGACGAGACAAAGCATCAGGCTTGGTGTTCTTAGAGCCCGGACGATAAGAAATCACGAACTCGAAACGAGCGAAAAACAGCGCCCAACGCGCCTGACGCGCATTAAGTCGTTTGGCAGAACGGATGTACTCAAGGTTCCTATGGTCAGTCCAAACGACAAAAGGAACGGTCGCCCCCTCCAACCACTGTCGCCATTCGCCTAGGGCTAACCGGATGGCGAGCAGTTCGCGGTTACCCACATCATAGTTACGTTCCGACGGCGACAGGCGATGAGAAAAATACGCGCATGGGTGGACCTTGTCGTCAGAGAGGGAGCGCTGAGAAAGAATGGCTCCCACGCCCACCTCTGACGCGTCAACCTCGACAACAAACTGTCTAGAGACGTCAGGTGTAACAAGGATAGGAGCGGATGTAAAACGATTCTTGAGGAGATCAAAAGCTCCCTGGGCGGAAACGGACCACTTAAAGCACGTCTTGACAGAAGTAAGGGCTGTGAGAGGAGCTGCCACCTGACCGAAATTACGGATGAAACGACGATAGAAGTTTGCGAAGCCGAGAAAGCGCTGCAGCTCGACGCGTGACTTAGGGACGGGCCAATCAATGACAGCTTGGACCTTAGCGGGATCCATCTTAATGCCTTCAGCGGAAATAACAGAACCGAGAAATGTGACGGAGGAGGCATGAAAAGTGCACTTCTCAGCCTTCACAAAAAGACAATTCTCTAAAAGGCGCTGGAGGACACGTCGAACGTGCTGAACATGAATCTGGAGTGACGGTGAAAAAATCAGGATATCGTCAAGGTAAACGAAAACAAAGATGTTCAGCATGTCTCTCAGGACATCATTGACTAATGCCTGAAAGACAGCTGGAGCGTTAGCGAGGCCGAAAGGAAGAACCCGGTATTCAAAGTGCCCTAACGGAGTGTTAAACGCCGTCTTCCACTCGTCCCCCTCCCTGATGCGCACGAGATGGTAAGCGTTACGAAGGTCCAACTTAGTGAAAAACCTGGCTCCCTGCAGGATCTCGAAGGCTGAAGACATAAGAGGAAGCGGATAACGATTCTTCACTGTTATGTCATTCAGCCCTCGATAATCTATGCAGGGGCGCAGAGACCCGTCCTTCTTCTTGACAAAAAAAAACCCCGCTCCGGCGGGAGAGGAGGAGGGGACTATGGTACCGGCGTCAAGAGCTACAGACAAATAATCTTCGAGAGCCTTACGTTCGGGAGCCGACAGAGAGTATAGTCTACCCCGGGGGGGGGTGGTTCCCGGAAGGAGATCAATACTACAATCATACGACCGGTGTGGAGGAAGAGAGGTGGCCCTGGACCGACTGAACACCGTGCGCAGATCGTGATATTCCTCCGGCACCCCTGTCAAATCACCAGGCTCCTCCTGTGAAGAAGAGACAGAGGAAACAGGAGGGATAGCAGACATTAAACATTTCACATGACAAGAGACGTTCCAGGAGAGGATAGAATTACTAGACCAATTATTGGAAGGATTATGACAAACTAGCCAGGGATGGCCCAAAACAACAGGTGTAAAAGGTGAACGAAAAATTAAAAAAGAAATGGTTTCACTATGATTACCAGAAACAGTGAGGGTTAAAGGTAGCGTCTCACGCTGAATCCTGGGGAGAGGACTACCATCCAGGGCGAACAAGGCCGTGGGCTCCTTTAACTGTCTGAGAGGAATGTCATGTTCCCGAGCCCAGGTCTCGTCCATAAAACAGCCCTCCGCCCCAGAGTCTATTAAGGCACTGCAGGAAGCTGACGAACCGGTCCAGCGTAGATGGACCGACAAGGTAGTGCAGGATCTTGAAGGAGAGACAGGAGTAGTAGCGCTCACCAGTAGCCCTCCGCTTACTGATGAGCTCTGGCCTTTTACTGGACATGAAGTGACAAAATGACCAGCGGAACCGCAATAGAGACAGAGGCGGTTGGTGATTCTCCGTTCCCTCTCCTTAGTCGAGATGCGGATACCTCCCAGCTGCATGGGCTCAGCACCCGAGCCGGCAGAGGAAGATGGTAGTGATGCGGAGAGGGGGGCAACGGAGAACGCGAGCTCCTTTCCACGAGCTCGGTGACGAAGATCAACCCGTCGCTCAATGCGAATAGCGAGTTCAATCAAGGAATCCACGCTGGAAGGAACCTCCCGGGAGAGAATCTCATCCTTTACCTCTGCGCGGAGACCCTCCAGAAAACGAGCGAGCAAAGCCGGCTCGTTCCAGCCACTGGAGGCAGCAAGAGTGCGAAACTCAATAGAGTAGTCTGTTATGGATCGATTACCTTGACATAGGGAAGACAGGGCCCTGGAAGCCTCCTCCCCAAAAACAGATCGATCAAAAACCCGTATCATCTCCTCCTTAAAGTCCTGATACTGGTTAGTACACTCAGCCCTTGCCTCCCAGATTGCCGTGCCCCACTCACGAGCCCGTCCAATAAGGAGAGATATGACGTAGGCGACACGAGCAGTGCTCCTGGAGAAAGTGTAGGGCTGGAGAGAAAACACAATATCACACTGGGTGAGGAACGAGCGGCATTCAGTGGGCTCCCCAGAGTAACACGGCGGGTTATTGATTCTGGGCTCCGGAGATTCGAAAGCCCTGGAAGTGGCCGGTGGATCGAGGCGGAGATGGTGAACCTGTTCTGTGAGGTTGGAGACTTGGGTGGCCAGGGTCTCAACGGCATGTCGAGCAGCAGACAATTCCTGCTCGTGTCTGCCTAGCATCGCTCCCTGGATCCCGACGGCTGAGTGGAGAGGATCCGAAGTCGCTGGGTCCATTCTTGGTCGGATTCTTCTGTTACGGTGCGTGAATGAGGACCCAAAAGCGAATTAACTTAAACAGAGCTTCTTTAATTACCAAACATAGGTAGGCTCAGACGGACCGGCAGATTCCGACAGGACAAGACAAGGTTACAGCAAACATGACGACAGTCTGGTTCAGGCATGAAACACAACAAACAAGAATCCGACAAGGACAGGAGCAGAAACAGAGAGAGATATAGGGACCTAATCAGAGGGAAAAAGGGAACAGGTGGGAAAAGGGGTGA
This sequence comes from Oncorhynchus mykiss, assembly GCF_013265735.2. Classification (NCBI taxonomy): domain Eukaryota; kingdom Metazoa; phylum Chordata; class Actinopteri; order Salmoniformes; family Salmonidae; genus Oncorhynchus; species Oncorhynchus mykiss. The sequence goes on from NC_048576.1 coordinate 63,087,186, forward strand.
CGAGGTGGTTAGGAGGAGACAAGGCACAGCTGGGGGAAAGAGGGGGAGAAAAGGTAACCTAACAACGACCAGCAGAGGGAGACAGGGTGAAGGGAAAGGACAGAGACAAGACACAACATGACAGTACATGACACAAACTTTATTTGACTCTTTGCAAACTGGAAACCACATATCCTGAGGCTGCATTCATTGTAGCCGGGGATTTTAACAAGGCTAATCTGAAAATAAGACCCCCTAAATTGTATCAGCATATCGATTGCGCAACCAGGGCTGGTAAAACCTTGGATCATTGCCATTCTAACTTCCGCGACGCATATAAGGCCCTCCCCCACTCTCCTTTCGGAAAAGCTGACCACGACTCCATTTTGTTGCTCCCTGCCTACAGACAGAAACTAAAACAAGAAGCTCCCGCGCTCATGTCTGTTCAACGCTGGTCCGACCAATCTGATTCCAGGCTTCAAGACTGCTTCGATCACGTGGATTGCGAGTTCATTAGAAAGTGCATTGACTATGTCGTTCCCATAGCAACGATTAAAACATTCCCAAACCAGAAACCGTGGATTGATGGCAGCATTAGCTTGAAACTGAAAGCGCAAACCACTGCTTTTAACCAGGGCAAGGTGACCGGAAACATGACCGAATACCGCAAGGCAATCAAACAAGCTAAGCGTCAGTATAGAGACAAAGTAGAGTCACAATTCAACGGCTCAGACACAAGAGGTATGTGGTAGGGTCTACAGTCAATCATGGATTACAAAAAGAAAACCAGCCCCATCACGGACCAGGATGTCTTGCTCCCAGGCAGACTAAATAACTTTTCTGCCCGCTTTGAGGACAATACAGTGCCACTGACACAGCCTGCAACCAAAACCTACATACTCTCCTTCACTGCAGCTGACGTGAGTAAAACATTTAAACGTGTTAACACTCGCATGGCTGCAGGCCCAGACGGCATCCCCAGCCACATCCTCAGAGCATGCGCAGACCAGCTGGCTGGTGTGTTTATGGACATATTCAATCAATCCTTATCCCAGTCTGCTGTTCCCACATGCTTCAAGAGGGCCACCATTATCCCTGTTCCCAAGAAAGTTAAGGTAACTGAGCTAAACGACCACTCACTTCCGGCATCATGAAGTGCTTTGAGAGACTAGTCAAGGACCATATCACCTCCACCCTACCTGACACCCTAGACCCACTCCAATTTGCTTACCGCCCAAATAGGTCCACAGACGACGCAATCTCAACCACACTGCACACTGCCCTAACCCATCTGGACAAGAGGAATACCTATGTGAGAATGCTGTTCATTGACTACAGCTCAGCATTTAACACCATAGTACCCTCCAAACTCGTCATCAAGCTCGAGACCCTGGGACTTGACCCCGCCCTGTGCAACTGGGTCCTGGATTTCCTGACGGGCCGCCCCCAGGTGGTGAGGGTAGGTAACAACATCTCCACCCCGCTGATCCTCAACACTGGGGCTCCACAAGGGTGCATTCTGAGCCCTCTCCTGTACTCCCTGTTCACCCACGACTGCTTGGCCATGCACGCCTCCAACTCAATCATCAAGTTTGCGGACGACACTACAGTGGTAGGCTTGATTACCAACAACGACGAGACGGCCTACAGGGAGGAGGTGAGGGCCCTCGGAGTGTGGTGTCAGGAAAATAACCTCACACTCAACGTCAACAAAGGAGATGATTGTGAACTTCAGGAAAAAGCAGAGGGAGCACCCCCCTATCCACATCGATGGGACAGTAGTGGAAAGGGTAGTAAGCTTTAAGTTCCTCGGCGTACACATCACGGACAAACTGAATTGGTCCACCCACACAGACAGCGTCGTGAAGAAGGCGCAGCAGAGAGCATCCTGTTGGGCTGTATCACCGCCTGGTACAGCAACTGCTCTGCCCACAACCATAAGGCTCTCCAGAGGGTAGTGAGGTCTGCACAACGCATCACCGGGGGTAAACTACCGGCCCTCCAGGACACCTACACCACCCGATGTCACAGGATGGCCATAAAGATTATCAAGGACCACAACCACCCGAGCCACTGCCTGTTCACCCCGCTATCATCCAGAAGGCGAGGTCAGTACAGGTGTATCAAAGCAGGGACCAAGAGACTGAAAAACAGCTTCTATCTCAAAGCCATCAGACTGTTAAACAGCCACCACTAATGTTGAGTGGCTGCTGCCAACACACTGACTCAACTCCAGCCACTTTAATAATGGGAATTTATGTAAAATATATCACTAGCCACTTTAAACAATGCTACTTAATATAATGTTAATATAATGTTTACAAACCCTACATTACTCATCTCATATGTATATACTGTACTCTATATCATCTACTGCATCTTTATGTAATACATGTATCACTAGCCACTTTAAACTATGCCACTTTGTTTACATAACCTACATTACTCATCTCATATGTATATACTGTACTCGATACCATCTACTGCATCTTGCCTATGCCATTCTGTACCATCACTCATTCAAATATCTTTATGTACATATTCTTTATCCCTTTACACTTGTGTGTATAAGGTAGTAGTTTTGGAATTGTTAGGTTAGATTACTCGTTGGTTATTACTGCATTGTCGGAACTTTCATATCGTCTGAGATCCCCAAGGATTGGAAAGCTGCCGCAGTCATCCCCCTCTTCAAAGGGGGAGACACCCTGGACCCAAACTGTTACAGACCTATATCCATCCAGCCCTGCCTATCTAAGGTCTTTGAAAGCCTAGTAAACAAACAGATCACTGACCATCTCGAATCCAACCGTACCTTCTCCGCTGTGCAATCTCGTTTCCGAACCGGTCACGGGTGCACCTCAGCCACGCTCAAGGTACTAAACGATATCATAACCGCCATCGATAAAAGACAGTACTGTGCAGCCGTCTTCATCAACCTGGCCAAGGCTTTCGACTCTGTCAATCACCATATTCTTATCGGCAGACTCAGTAGCCTCTGTTTTCTCTAATGACTGCCTTGCCTGGTTCACCAACTACTTTGCAGACAGAGTTCAGTGTGTCAAATCGGAGGGCATGTTGTCCGGTCCTCTGGCAGTCTCTATGGGGGTGCCACAGGGTTCAATTCTCGGGCCGACTCTTTTCTCTGTATATATCAATGATGTTGCTCTTGCTGCGGGTGATTCCCTGATCCACCTCTACGCAGACGACCCCATTCTGTATACTTCTGGCCCTTCCTTGGACACTGTGCTATCTAACCTCCAAACGAGCTTCAATGCCATACAACACTCCTTCTGTGGCCTCCAACTACTCTTAAACACTAGTAAAACCAAATGCATGCTTTTCAACCGTTCGCTGCCTGCATCCGCACGCCCGACTAGCATCACCACCCTGGATGGTTCTGACCTAGAATATGTGGACATCTATAAGTACCTAGGTGTCTGGCTAGACTGTAAACTCTCCCTCCAGACTCATATCAAACATTTCCAATCTAAAATCAAATCTAGAGTCAGCTTTCTATTCCACAACAAAGCCTCCTTCACTCACGCTGCCAAACTTACCCTAGTAAAACTGACTATCCTACCGATCCTCGACTTCGGCGATGTCATCTACAAAATAGCTTCCAATACTCTACTCAGCAAACTGGATGCAGTTTATCACAGTGCCATCCGTTTTGTTACTAAAGCACCTTATACCACCCACCACTGCGACCTGTATGCTCTAGTCGGCTGGTCCTCGCTACATGTTCGTCGCCAGACCCACTGGCTCCAGGTCATCTACAAGTCCATGCTAGGTAAAGCTCTGCCTTATCTCAGTTCACTGGTCACGATGGCAACACCCACTCGTAGCACGCGCTCCAGCAGGTGTATCTCACTGATCATCCCTAATGCCAACACCTCATTTGGCTGCCTTTCCTTCCAGTTCTCTGCTGCCTATGACTGGAACGAATTGCAAAAATCGCTGAAGTTGGGGACTTTTATCTCCCTCACCATCTTTAAACATCTGCTATCTGAGCAGCTAACCGATCGCTGCAGATGTACATAGTCCATTGGTAAATAGCCAACCCAATTTACCTACCTCATCCCCATACTGTTTATATTTATTTACTTTTCTGCTCTTTTCCACACCAGTATCTCTACCTGCACATGACCATCTGATCATTTATCACTCCAGTGTTAATCTGCTAAATTGTAATTATTCGCCCACCTCCTCATGCCTTTTGCACACAATGTATATAGACTCTTTTTTTTCTACTGTGTTATTGACTTGTTTATTGTTTACTCCCTATGTAACTCTGTGTTGTTGTCTGTTCACACTGCTATGCTTTATCTTGGCCAGGACACAGTTGTAAATGAGAACTTGTTCTCAACTAGCCTACCTGGTTAAATAAAGGTAAAATAAAAAAATAAATAAAAATCAAACTATAAGCACAAGCATTTCGCTACACTCGCATTAACATCTGCTAACCATGTGTATGTGACAAATACATTTGATTTGTTGTGTAGTATGTAATGAGAGAACTATGAAATATTGAAGAACCTATCACAAGTACCCAGTTATTACACAAACATATGCCTATAGCATGATTTAATTTACATACTGCCCAGCTGGAAGGTATGTTCTGAGACCTGGTAGCTGGCAGCGATTACAGCTGAAAGTTAATTCCTCTCCCAGTGCCTGGTGGAAAGCAGACTGAACCAAGTTTTCCTCTAAGGTTTTACCTGTGCTTAGCTTTATTCAGTTTATTTTTTATCCTGAAAAACTCCCTAGTCCTTAATGTTAACAAGCATACCCATAACATTATGTAGCGTGAAAATATGGAGAGTGGTACTCAGTGTTGTATTGGATTTTCCCTAAACATAACACTTTGTATTTAGGACATAAAGTTAATTTCATTGCCACATTTTGTACAGTATTACTTTAGTGCCTTGTTGCAAACAGGACTCATGTTTTGTAATATTTTTATTCTGTACAGACTTCCTTCTTTTCACTCTGTCAATTAAGTTAGTATTGTGGAGTAACTACAATGTTGTTGAGCCATCAGTTTTCTCTTATCAATGCCATTAAACCCTGTAACTGTTTTAAAGTCACCATTGACCTCATGGTGAAATTCCTGAGTGGTGTCCTTCCTCTCCGGCAATTGAGTTAGGAAGGACACCTTAGGAAGGACACCGTATCTCTGTAGTGACTGGGTGTATTGTTACACCATCCAAAGTGTAATTTATAACTTCACCATGCTCAAATGGTTAATCAATGTCTGTTTTTTTACCCTTCTGCCAATAGATGACTTGTTAAACACTAGTATTGTGCACAGTTTTATTCTATCCAAATTATTATGTGACTTGTTAAGAAACAAAATGACTCCTGAACTTATTTAGGTTTGCCATAATAAAGGTATTGAATACTTATTGACTCAAGCTTTTCATTTTTTATTCATTTGTAAATAAATGAGTAATTCCACTTTGACATTATGGGGTAGTTTGTGTAGGTCAGTGACACAAAATCTCAATTTAATACATTTTAAATTCAGGCTGTAACACAACAAAATGGGATACTTGTTATTTGGCCATTGGCCCAGTTTTATGGCAAGGAATTCTAATTGGCCAACCACAGGCTAGGGCTGGGAGAGAATCACCGGAGAGAATCACCGGAGAGATGGAAGAAATGACCATCTACCATCTACTTCCAAGCAGGATTTGTCCCCTTTGAATAAACCTATTTTCCTCCCCTGATTTGCTTTGGGGTCTGTGTTATTGTAGAGTGACATCAACTGCTAACACTTGGTGTCGTAACCCGGATGAATTGGTCACGAACAACAACAAGAAAACTCATCAACTGTGTTGATCCAGAAGAAAGAGAGAAGGCTGAGCGCAGCCCACTTTGGGAGTCAACTCTTAATCTCCTGATTGATGGCATAAGTGCTGAGTGAGTCTAGACCAATATCGTTTTAAAATAAGCAAATCAGGTTAAAATTAGTGTGTGCCATGAGAGATACATATCTGTGCTGTATAAGGTTCAAGTCCTTTTTTCTATTTGTTAAATCTCTATTATAGGGGTTCAAGTCCTCTATTAAAAGGTCACAGAGTCATTTTTGTGAAACCTTGTTGCATAGAAGTGAGTTGCTAGATGAGTAGCAATTTGTACAGGTGTGGGTAATGTAAGCCTTCAACAAGCTTTTGAAGTGAACACAAGTTTTATGGGTCACCAGGCCCTGCAGAAACAATTTGTGTTCTATAGATAGGAGGAGGTTTGAGTCCTCAAGGGGTTGTCTTTTGAGGTTAAATAAATAAATAAACATATAGATATTTATCATGAGTGAGAAAACCACTCTGGAGAAGGGAGTAACAGCTCCTCCGGATGTGAGCATGAAATATATTTTAAATTCACTGTCTAGTGGTATAAAGAACCATTTCACAGTAGAAAAGTGTAGGCAAGAGATAAAGAAATATTCCATCATTGTTGACAAAGATGGAATATGGAATCTGTCTGATATACAAAAAGCTTGGGGGAAAATACAGAGAGCGTCTAACTCGTTGACAAAAATAAGACGGTCTTTAACGGTATTAGCCGAAGTAAGGAAGAGGGATGAGAAAATCTGTCTTGATAACTGTGATAGGACATTGCAGTGAGATAAAGATAGTTGGGAAGATCTTGGTAAACAGATAAGAACCTTGAAAGGCAAAATTCAACAATTTACAGGAGGCAAGGGTGGAAGACTTGACCCTCACCTGTGGACCCTTTGTTCCCCCAATCTACCTTCAGGCTGAGTTGCGCAAGATGATTGGGTTTCAAGCATCTAGTCAGCACTGCCTGGGTTTGAGTCAACAGATACTGATAGCAGTGATGAACAATGTCTTAGGCCAACCAGGACACAGATTGTAAAAGGAAGAAAAGACAAACCTCCAGTGACAGTAATCACACATAAATCAGCATCTCCAGAACAGTAGGATGAATGGTCAAAAATGTTGAAACATCCACGAGAAGTGGGTATGAAAACATGAGACCATTTGAAGCGTTATAAGAAGCTCTACAATCTACATCCTTATGATGGGTTCCAGTTATTAGCCTTTGTTTTGAACAACCGTGAACATGGTGTACTTGAAGAAAAGGTTTATAGAGCTGTGGGTGGTGAAGAGCAAGATGTGGCCGATGGATGGAGAGCCATACATGTTTTCCTTAATTAGGGATAAAGTCTAGTTTCCTGAATTTCTGCCTGACTGATATGACCAAAGTAAACTGACTGTTACTCAAGCCCAGAAGCCAGGATATGTATATACTTAGTAGTTTTGGATAGAAAACACTTTGACGTTTCTAAAACTGTTAACATAATGTCTGAGTCTATAACATAATTGATATGGCAGGTGAAAATCCAAAGAAAATCCAACCAGAATTTTATTTTTGAGGTCCCATGCTCTAATTATGGAAACTTATTGTTTCTATGTAAATCTGTCTCCCAGATTGCAATTCCTATGGCCTCCACTAGATGTCAACAGTCTTTATTCAAGGTTTCAAGCTTGTTTTTTGAAAAAAACGAGTTTTGGTGAGAAGAGCACCGGAACAATATCAGTCTTTCGGCGCGCGAAGGAGAGGGCGTGCACTTACTAATTTTGCTTTCCTATTGAACATACTACTTCCCCTATGAAATATTATAGTTTATTTACATTTTAGAGTACCTGCAAATTAAATAGAAACGTTTGACTTGTTTCGATGAAGTTTAGCAGTAGCTTTTTGTGCTCATTTGTCTGCATGTTGAACGAGTGGATTACTGAAATCGATGGCGCCAACTAAACAGACTTTTTGGGATATAAACGATTTTATCTAACAAAACAACCATTCATGTTGTAGCTGTGACCCTTGGGATTGCAAACAGAGGAAGATCTTCAAAAGTAAATGATTTATTTAATCGCTATTTGTGATTTTATGAAGCCTGTGCTGGTTGAAAATTATTTTGAAATCGGAGAACGCAGTTAGATTAACAAGAAATGAAGCTTTTAAATGATACAAGATCATGAATTATGTTCATGAATGTTTCATATTTATTTGAATTGCGGCCCTCCAATTTTTTCACCGGATGTTGTCGGCTGGTGTCCCGCTAACGGTGACCAATGCAACCACCAATTGGGGAGAGATAACCAAATGTGTTCAAAAACTGAAAGGACCCTTTGTTGAATTTAAAGAAAGGTTTAGAACAGAGGAAGTTAGACACAGTGGGTTACCCGACATGGAAGATGAAGATGCACTCAATTCCTACAAAAATGGAGCAATCACTCATCAACTGACGCAATCCGTACATGATGATTTGCAAAAAAAAAACGTTTGTTTCCACAACTAATGACTGGGAGAGACATCATCGACAGGTTGTCACGGCTGGACAGAGACACCAAACAACATAATCAACTCGCTGTTATCAAGAGTTGTGCAGGTTTCCGAGTGAAACCAATAACATTATTCATTCAGCAGAAGAGAAACCTGGTCTATGTCATTATTGCGGGATTTATCGTTGCCAGTGACGTCGTTGCCAGTGGGGAATAACTCCAGAGGGGAGACATGACGTACTATCAGGACAGTGGGTGATGGTAAAAAAAACATGTCACAGACACATTAGGGCCAAAACAGGAAGGTCCTTATCGAGTTTTGCTCATAACGAGGGCAGCAGTAAAGGTCCAGGGAAAAAATCACAATGGATACATGTCACTCATTGCAAGGTTGCCCTTTTTAATGACAAAGCAGAGCCTGGAGCATAAAGAACTGATTGATTAGCTATCGGGGGCCAGTCTCGGGTGAAGAGGCACAGTAAGATGATCAGAACCTGATAAGCTTCTATGTTGTACACTTCAGTCATCGTATTAGGGATATCTCGGTGAAATGTCCAATGTTTTCCTGAAATTTGGGACATGCTTACTATGTTAAATATCAATTTCTCTTGAAACCAGGACATGTTACTTTCACTTTTTTTGTTTCCTTCGTTACAGATCATGAGAGTCTACCATCTGAAGCTGAAGCGATATCCCTTGATCCAAGGACTGTACTTGAAATGGTACAAGATCACCTGTGCAGTGTTAATTAGAGAAGTCCTTTTCAACCAGTGGAACGGAAGAAGAATTCCTCACTACCGGGAAACGGTCAGAACCACTGGAGAGAACCACTGGAGAATCACAGAGGGCAGGGTAGAAATGACCATCTATTTCCAATGTAGATTTGTCCTCTTTGAATAAACCTATTTTCCTACCCCCGATTTGCTTTGGGGTCTGCGTTATTGAAGAGTGACATCAACTGCTAACAGCACTGTACAGCTCGAGCTGGTTTTGACAATTAACCTTCTTCACACAAACAGCTAAACCAAAAATGGAGACTTAGAGGTAGGTGTTGTTCTAACCTTGTGTATCTGTGCTTTTATTGCAATAACACATCGGCATGTTGACACACACGGTCAATTCACAGAACATAAAAATAGCTTTTGACAACAAGCACTGTTCACATAAAGCAATAAATGAACAAACACATCACAACAACAGACTGGTAAAATTTGGATGAAATTACACACATACTGTACTTGCGCACAGACACAAACACGCTCACTCTTACAGGCATACACAGAAGCAATGCGTGTTCATACACACACACACACACATGCACACACAAAATATTGAAATCACAGTCACACATAGAGCTGATTTGATAAGTAATAAACGTTTCTTTGTAACATATACCATTTCCAAAAGTGTTGAATTGTTTAACACTGGTCTCGAACACACCCACGGTCTCTATATTAGACAGACTACAACCAAGCTATAATCCAACACCACAATCTTCAAGTTTGGAGTGAGATCAACAACAATACTGATATATTACTCAATAATAGTCAATAGAATGATTTGAAATCAGTCATGATATACTGTATCTTATATATACTATGTACAGAAAATAAATAACATAGGGGTGGGATACATTTACACCCGAAACGACACATCTCACTTCCACCACACTGTCTATGTTATCATCGGAATATTCAAATCGTTGCGATGACTTGCGCTTCATATGAATCTATGTATATATAGAATACAGATATCATGTTTTCAAGACTGATATATCTTACTGGTCTGCATAAATATAGATAGCAAGACAGATACGCAGCACTGTAAATACAGGAAGCTAAAACATACGTGGCTAAATATACGCACAATGCACAAGACAGCACTTTTGCAATCCATATTGCGTTTCATACGGATAACATATTGGAACAGTACGATTTTCAATAGGTTTCTGTGAGGTGATATGTCGATAAGTGTCGGGCGGATGGATGATGACGCCAGTTGCCTCTGAAACATGCGTGGGTGAGAGGGGGCGGGGCGACTTCTTCTCCCGCTCGGATTGGTTGGATGAGAATGGATGGAAAACAGAGGGTGTCCTCCTCTCCTCCTCTTGTCTCTTGGTCAGACGCTCCTTCAGCTCTAGTCGAACTTGTAGCTGCGGTCATTGCGGTCAGTGCGTTCACTGGAGAGACAGACGTGTAGAGAGATGACGATAAAACGGATTCAGGTGACAATGATTTACCAGTGTCCCCCCCAACTTAAACGCATGACACATCGTAAAACCACATTCGACTGTACTACAGCATGTACTCACACAACAACAACAAAATGTCAGAAACAAATGTTGAACAGGACTTAATAATAATAATAATAATAATATGCTATAAAACAAGAAGAAAAAATATATGGTTAACAGTAATTTTAGCACTTAGAATGTCTATTCAAAATGAAAGCAAAGACTTCTTCCTCTTGTCGGCTAGCTTGAAGCAAAAATGCTTCAGAACTATTCGTAAAGAGAAACTTCCCGAACCCCCCCCCCCCCCCCCCCAAAAAAAAATAACAGCAATCTAAGACAAGGGTGCACAACTGTGGAAGAACTAAGGTTCTTCCACAGTCTTGCTGCTTTTGTTTCTCCCTGGTACTCGATGGAGTCAGTCTGTAGTTCAAAGGGCTTGAGGACTGAGGCTATGCACCCCTAATGTGGAATAAGTGGTGTCCCATTGTCAGAGACTATCACAGTAGGGTCAAAGCAGCCTCTGAATGACAATCTGGACAAAACGTCATGGTAGGTCATGACATAGGGAGGGAATGATGATAAGGTTGTCGTATGTAATGTTTCTATTGCATAGACATGATTGAGGCACAGGAATGGCAGGTACGTCATGCATAAAATGTCTGGACAGCTGATGTCAGTTTACCTAAACAATAGGTGTGTCATTGGGTGATAATGTGATCATTGTAATGTATAATTTGGTCGCTCAGAGCACAAGCTGGCCAGAGGGTATTTCCTGTAAAGGTAAATAAGACATAGGAACGATCTCAGAAGTGATAGCAGGGGCTTCTAGAGCTCTAAAACATTGGCATCATTGTAATGAAGCTGAATGAGGGAAGCTATTCCCTAAAGCTAGAGGAGGTAGCTAGGGAAGCTAGTTAAATGTCTGGGTAGCTAGCCTCGTAGCTAGCCCCGTAGCTTCTACTGGTGCCCTTACCCTCGGCGACAGCTTAAATTCGGATGTGGTTGGCGTCATCCAACCTGGTGATGACAAGATGAGATCACACCGGTCAACGACTGATACTCTGACTGCATTGGCAGCCAGCGGGCAGGTAAAGTGAGTGTGACAACTTTATTCATACCCCTCTTCAAGAACATAAACAAGCGTGTCACAGGGTTTCATGTTCATAGGATCCCATGTGTGTCGGTGTGTCAGTTAAGTAACACTGATATACTAGTATTACTACTATACTAGTTATACTACTAGTAAATCATGTTCTTTTTAAACTTTAGCCTGGTGCCTGTTGTGTATCATTGTCGTAATATTCACAGAGATAGAAATGGAATAAAGGATATGCAGGAGAGGAAGGCAGGGTTTTAAAGTCAAAGAAAGGAAGCGGTTGGGAGGCCGTGATTGAGTCGCATGCAGGCAGGGTGAGGGTGATTGTGTGGGCGGGAAAGGGGGGAGGGGCCGGGGAGTACTCACGCCCCCTCATCTCTAAGAAGCTGCAGGAACTTAGTGACTCTGTACTCCACATCCATCTGGAGGAAGGAAGCAGGAAACCAAAGATTAACAATACAGAAGAAGAAGACACACTTTGACAGTGCATATGTGGCATTATGCAGGCTCTACCATAGAAAGCCATTTGCCACTTGAGGCATGAAACCTTTCTAGCGAAGATAGCTACTAGACGACGATTGTGGTCGACTGTTCTGCAGCTGAACGATGAGGAGGAGGATGAGCGCTGACTGCCACTGACCTGCAGGGACATTTCGATGAGCATCAGGAGCTTCTTGATGCCAATCCAGACCCTCTTTCCCTTGACGTGCTGGCCGATGGTCACACGCTCTGCGTCCGTGAAGCTTCCCAGTAGCTGCAGTGGATACCACGTCAATGAGTAAACACATGGCACACGAGACAGGACAGCAGCATTAACTACTGAAACTCTTCGTCAATATGTATATCGTGTGTGTTCACTTGTTTGTTTGCGGGAGTGTGCTTACCTCTAGGGCTTCCACCAGGTGTTCTCCAGTAGAGATGTTGGGGACGTGGATGGTGGTACTGAAGGCGTCCAGCATCTCCATCTCCCGCAGCACCTCCTTACGGCTGGTGGTTCCGATGATCAACAGCTTACGGCCCTGTAGGCAGAGTAAAGGACAGACAGAGTTATGCACATGCACACGCACACACTTATACGCACACGCACACACACACACAGGCCGGTGTAACTAAACACATTAGCATAACGCAACACCTACATTCAGTAATGCAGCCATGCCCGTGTTGTACTGAACAGTGAACACTCACTTTCGGAGGAGTCTTCTTCAGCAGCACCAGCAGGGCCTGGAGAACCATGTTGGAGAAGCGAGGTCCAATGGGGACGTAGTCTAAAAGGAGCGGAGCACAAAGTAATCAGAACGGTACTTCGGACCGGAATCACTAGTGTTGCCGCCGACTCCCTTAGCGTGGAAGAAACGGGCCTTGGCTTTTAGACACAGCTCTTTGCTAGGCTGCGGCGCCACTGGAAAGTTTAAAAAAAGAGAGAGATACCAGTTTGTTGCCCCACTAGAGACGGATCGGGGAGGCCCGCTAGACTAGAAGGAGAAGGAGGTTTCAGAGGAACGAGGAGGTAGACAATCACCTAGGAGACGCTCAATGTCGTCCACCACCACACAGCTCAGCTGAGACTTGTAGGCGTCCTCAAAGATCTGAGGGAAGGAAGGCAGGGGATACGGAGTTAAATGACACAATAGGACTGCATAATAATGCCATACAGGAAGTACTGGTAATAATCTCTTTCTTCTGCTCTCAGTTATTATTGTTACGTCAGATAGGAAAAGGGAAGGAGAAGTCGCTAGTAAAGAAAGCGGTGGACCCAGGGATCGCACCCCTAACTCTGTGGGGAAATGCGTGGTCCAGAGTCAGCAGTGCCACATCTAGTCTACCATTCGACCAGATTCTGGCACAGTGGCCATCTCTTTCTATGGGCATGGTGCCAGCTTTACAAAGACATCGGGGTCAAAACACTTAATAAAACTGCAGGAGAAATTCAACAGTGTGCAGGTATCCATCTTTCTGTCATGGTGCCAGGCTTCACACCCACCTTCTTGATAGCCAGGCACTTGGAGTTTTCGGAGAAACCGATCATCTTGTCCGGGGAACAGATCTTGATGAAGGGGAACTCTGAGCTCTCCGAGATTTGGGCAGCCAGGGCCGTCTTTCCACTGTGAGGGGGTCCTAAGAGGACAGATGGACAAATAAAGACTGTTAGAGAGAGAGTGTGTGTGTGGGGGGGGGCTGTTATTCAACTGTGTGTGTGCGCTTAAGTGTGTGACCTCCACCTGCATGTGCCTACGCTCACTTGCGTGTGTGTGTACGTGTGTTCTCTCACACGCGTGTGTGTGTGTGTGTGTGTGGTCAGGCCTACCCTCCAGTAGCACGGCCACCAGTGGTGTGCGGTCGCTGTTCTTGGTCTGCTGCACCAGCAGCTCCCCGTCATCCAGCACACAGGTCACCGGGTCGCCCCACTTGATGATGCCGTTCATGATGTAGCTGGCGTAGTCCTCCTGGTTGGAACCAAATGCCTGGGGGAGGAAGAGAGAGAGGAGGATAAAGAGGAAGGGGAGTGGGCAGAACTTTTCAGGATTGGAATGACAGTCTTAAGGGTCCATCTGAAATGACATCCTGTTCACTTTGCCGCCTGTCCTTCGTAAAATACACATATAGAGATGCCTACTGGTTTAATGTCGTTGTTCAGGGAGCCCATGAAGTCGCTTCTGGTGACCTGCAGCTTCTCGGCTCTCTCTGTGTCCACCTCCACTGTGGCTGTGGCCTGGACACACAGAAAGAATTAGCAGTCTGATCTGACTGTGGTATACAGTAGACCTAAAGGACAGCATTAGCCCCTCAAAGCACCTTGCTAAGGGGTGGGGTCTAACCATGTCATGGGTGTTCAAAGGTGCCAATTGGATAGTCTAACCGTATCAGGGATGTTCATGTTTGTTGATTGGCTGGACTCTAACCTTAATGTGGCGGTTCATGGCTGTTGATTGGGCAGCTCTGACCAGCCCCTCCAGTTCAGCACCACTGTAGTTCTTGGTTCCGGCAGCCAGCTCCTTCACGTCCACATCAGGAGCCAGCAGGCCGAAGTCACGCATCTTATTAGTGTGAATGTTGAGAATCTGAACACGCCCCTTCTCATCCGGAAGACCTGAGAGGGAGGGAGGGAAGAAAGGTACAAATGCATTCAGTGAGGGAGAGAGGTCACTACAATAACACAAAGGGTGGCGGAACACATGAAAAGGAACAGGCCAGGAGATAAGAGAACATGTGGGATTCTTACCGATCTCCATCTTGACCTCAAACCTGCCAGGCCTCATCAGGGCATCATCTATCAGGTCAGGCCTGTTGGTCATCCCTGTGGGGAAGAGAACGAGAGAAAGGGGGATGCAAAGTTAAAGATGGAGTTACTAGTTAAACCAGAGTCTTGCATTCATCTCTAGTGCTATGTGAGGCTTAGGGTAAGATTGGTATCTATACCTCAAATCTAACCATCTATGACCAGTATGTTAAGGAAGAGTGTACCTACTACCTACCTATGACCAAGATGTTGTTGAGCTGCTCTACTCCGTCTATCTTGGACAGCAGCTGGTTGACCACCGTGTCGTGGACTCCTGTACTGCCCTGGCCAGTACCTCTCTGCTTACAGATGGCATCCAGCTCATCAAAGATGATTATGTGCAGACCACTGTTAGCACCCAGCTAGGACGAGAGGAGAGAGGGGTGAGTAGGAAGAGTGGATGAAGAGAAAGAGAGGGAGACAGTCAGTCATGCATGTACGTATAACATTTGTTTGTGATCTTATCCCCTTGGATGGATTTTTTTTTTAAAACACATTTTTTTACCCCTTTTTCTCCTCAATTTTGTGATATTCAATTTGGTAGTTACAATCTTGTCCCATCGCTGCAACTTCCGTAAGGACTCGGGAGAGACGAAGGTCGAGAGCCATGCATCCTCCGAAACACGACCCCGCCAAGCAGCACTGCTTCTTGACACACGGCTCGCTTAACCAGTAAGCCCGCCGCACCAATGCATCAGAGGAAACACTGTACAACTGGTGACCGGGTCAGCTTGCAGGCGCCCTGCCTGCCACAAGGAGTCGCTAGAGCACGATGGGACAAGGACATTCCGGCCAGCCAAACCCTCCCCTAACCCGGACGGCGCTGGGCCAACTGTGCGCCGCCTCATCGGTCTGCCAGTCACGGCCAGCTGAGACACAGCCTGGGATCAAACCCGGGTCTGTAGTGACGCCTCGAGCACTGCGATGCAGTGCCTTAGACGGCTGCGCCACTCAGGAGGCCGTGGATGGATTTTTTTAGTTCGATTAATTACTTCTGGTCATCAAAAAAAGATGGTGGTTGGCCACTCACCCTCTTCTGCTCCTCTTCTGCATCTGCGAATAGCTTGCGGATGTTGGCCTCAGACTCTCCAACAAACTTGTTGAGGATCTCAGGGCCGTTGACGATCTTGGGCTCGCGGGAGTTGAGCATCTTGCCAATCTGCCTGGCCATCAGAGTCTTTCCACAACCAGGAGGCCCGAAGAGAAGAATTCCCTTCACGTGCTTACAACCTGGGGGGCAATGGAACAACGACTGTCTATAGACCTCTGAATATTTGAAATCACAGCATGCTTCAGTTGTGTACACAGACAATTTAGTTTGTGACAAATTATCACTAGGAGGCACCGAGAGGCGCAATGTTGCACATGCAATGCGGCAATTTTTCTGCCAATACCGCGGCTCGACCTTACTTTTTTTGTGCCCGCCACTGTAGGTAGTACCCGCACGATCTAACTAAGACCAAGGAGTAGGGAGCCTTACCCATCTGTTCCACGATGTCAGGAGGGAAGACACGAGAGGCGAAGGCTCGGCGGAAGATGTCGGAGAACTCCTTGTCCAGACCACCAATGCCCATGCGCTCAAAGTTCCAGTCCGGGTTGATGATGGACTGACGCTGCTCTTTGGTCTTGGCCTTGCCTGGTGGGCAGAGAGGAATCAAACAAAACTTTATTTAAAATGCATTAAAAACATACTCAATTAGACTTTACAATGAAAAATGTGTAACAATGGATAAAGACGGGTTCATTTTCCCATGGTTGAAGGATTCGATCAATCTTGGTCGACTTCGTCTAAATCAAATCAAAAAATCGAAATCACAGTTTATTAATTGCGTAGACAAATTTGTAGATGTTATAGCAGGTGCAGGTAAATGCCCGGGTTACTAGCTCCAACAGTGCAGTAGTACCTAGCAATGACAAAGAAAAAAAGGAACAACACACATAATCCAAATAAAATTTGATTTGATTTGATTTGAAATAAAGAAATATCGGAAAGAGCAAAGTCAGAGACCGGAATATATATGAATGGAAATAGTGTGTACAGCAGTAGTTATATAGAATGAGACATGACTACAATACAGTATATAGATATAAAGTGGGTAAAACAGTATGTAAACATTATTAAAGGGATCAGTGTCCAATGACTATCTACTGTATGTATATAGGGCGGCAGCCTCTAAGGTGCAGAGTAGGGTACCGGGTGGTAGTTGGCTAGAACAGTGACTAAGGCTAGTGGTGACTGATAAACAGGCTGATGGCGTTCAAGAGGGCCGAATACTTTCGCAAGGCACTGTAATCTACCTGTATTCTGTATGTACTACTCTGTAACTTACCAACTAACGTGAGGGAGGAGCTCTCTGCTTTCTCGAAAACCACCTGGCTGTTCCCCACCAGCAGCCCAATGTCAATCTAAGGGAAACATGAATTGTTGGAATTATTACCAACTACTGGTTATTACAAATACCTGTTCCAAATAAACTCGTACAATTCTGCAGAGTTCCTTTTGGACTTCGACCAGCTCCCTTGCAGTACGTTCCCTCGTCAAATAGAGACCCCGTTCGAAATGAAGTGGCAGGTAAAGCAAGGGCTCCACCCCTTGGCATTCACCTGTCCAGTCATTTCTAATCATGGATTACTTCAAGGAAGGGGGGTAATTCCGACGGGGGCCCATATCATGAAGGTTTGAGTTGTTACAGCAGTAGGTCAATGGTAACTCTGGGTACCTTCTGCTTCTTGCCTGATGCTGGCTCTCCCTTGAGGATGCTGGCGTCCATGGCTTCAATGTCTTTGATCACCAGCCCAAAGAGCTTGTCGCAGAAACTAAACACCATCTGTGGGGGGGATGGGGACAGGAAGAATAATAGATGAAAGGAAGAGAGAGGATGAAAGGAGAGAGGAAGGCTGTGTGAGGTTGCATCCCAATTCTCCCAAGTTTGCACTCCTACCCACATCTAAAATCAATTTGATTGATGTAAGCCACCAGTCTTTTTCCTTGTAGCTCCAGGGAAGGGAAGTGTGCAGGAAAATTGTGAAGAGTTGTGACCGGCTGTAGTGTTTGTTGTTCTGACTGACCTGCTGGGTGACAGAGAAGCCCTGGTTGTTGAACTGCTGAATGAACTCGCTGGCCATCTTGTCTGAGTCGTAGGGGCTGGTGTCCGTGCTCTTCTTCTGGAGGAAGTCAATCTCTATAGTCATGGCACCGATGCACTGCTGGGACTTGTCAAAGTTGTAGTTGGCCACTATGAGGGGAGAGGACTCGTGTCAGATATGTTTCTAGTACCGTATAAGTTGTACTCGCAGAAACACTGTACCGTCAAATGATATAGGTACTGTATGTTAAGGTGAGCTATGGGCTGTGGTCAAGGTGTGAAGGTACAGTATATTAGGGACTGTGCAGGGTGCAGTGTCAATGAGGCAGTGCTGTGGTCATAGCTTTCTTTTCCTCAGACTCATTCATGAAAGGGAGTGAATTACCTTCCACCTCCTGTCCAATGGACAGACCGGCCCATTTCCTCTGAGAGCGAGAGAGAGAGAGAGAGAGAGAGAGAGAGAGAGAGAGAGAGCGAGAGAGAGAGAGAGAGAGAGAGAGAGAGAGAGCGAGAGAGAGAGAGAGATAAGTCAGCCAAGAATTGCAGGGAAGCAGAGAGAAGTATATGTATGCTATCAAATATTAGAATTGTAGTTTTGCAGAAAATTTGTTAAGAGTATAAATAGATCTATGGGTATACTGTACAATAGATTGAACATTCAGTACAGTATACAGATCTGGAGTATGTGTGTGTTTTTTTACCTGTGGCAGACTGAAAGCGATAGTGCCAGGGACTATGGCGTGGTGGGTTTTTGTGGTGAACACAAACTTGTGAGTTGGCGTAGTCTTCACAGTCACATGTCTGTAGAGAGAGGGTTAGAGAGACTCGTGGATGTCTGTTCCATATATGCAGGCAACGGCATGACCTCAATAGAATATCATATTTAGAACTACTCCCCCCCCCCCCCCCCCGATTTTTTAGAATGATGATTATAGAGTATAGTTTGTAGTATGAAATCAGAAAAAGACAGTACCTTCACAGCAAAAACGGTGCACTAATTATATGACAATAGAAAAATGAATACACATATTTAGACCGCTGTGCACTAGTTCTGCAGAGAGGAAACAGAGGAGATGCCAATCTCAGTAAAAACCCCCCTGTAATGGAGTGACTATAGTGTTCAAAACAACATATTTATATTTGAAAATATAATTTCATTGTGGGTAGAACAGCCATGTAGGAAAAAAAACGAATCCAACATTTCCCAGGAATAGAGGAGAGGGTAGGTGTCAGGGCTATATGTCCAAATCAACAACATGATCCTAAATAACACTCCCTCCCTTCCCCCTTTGAAAACCAAGAGGATTCCATGGCTGGAGGACTAATCTCAAATTAGCAAGAGATTATACTCTGTGGTCCCTACCAATGAGCAGAAAAGAGACAAAGAGAAATAAGGTGGGAAAAGCTGCTATTGAATTCAACTATTTATCGATTCCTATTTATTATTTAACAACTAGTTATAATATGGAGTACCACAAGGTTCAATGCTAGGACTGTTCAGTTGTATACTTTCAACTCGTGCTAAATTAAGATATTCTACTGAATTAAATCAACCAGACTCCGAGGGAAACTTCAACATGTCTTTGTTCCATCACTGTCCGTGTAATCCCTCACATTCCTTCACTGACGTGGTGACGTCCTATACACAACATCCCCCCCTTTACTTGGATATGAACTTCAATGTCAACCTGACCTACCCAACAGCACATATTCTTTATCTGTTCAGCAACCTTTATGTTATTAATAAACAACTGACATCTGTTCAATGTCTTATTATTTCTGTTCTCCTGATGGACTTTTCTTTATTTTCGTTCGTAACAAAACATTCTGCACTTTTTTTCCTTCACAACGTAACTCAAAACATTCAGAGTCTTCGCATTAGTCCTTTTATATTGGTCATTTTTCAGTTTATACTGGTTCTCTTTACCCCTTTCAGTACAGGATCATCATTTAATTAATTTGTCTGTGAGGCCTGACTTGCTCAGGTGTCTGTGATCTTTGTGGTGATCCCTCACAGGTGGTCTCTGGCTTGGATTCAGTCTCTTTCAGTTGTGTGTGGTCCTTTGATTGTGGATCCGGCTCCTCAAATATATGAATATATACCTCTTCAGCGAATGTTTTATTCTTTGAATACCTGGCTCCAGTTGGAGATTGAACAACCACATTGTTTCCCTCTTTATTGACCACAGTGTGTGCTCTTGTTGAAAGTTGTTGTGAACTGTTTTCTGTTTTCTCCTGTTTTAGGAGAACCTGATCTCCGACGTCCACGTCGGAGGGTTTGGCTCTGCGACGGCTGTCGGCATAGATCTTGGATTTCCCTTTCTGCTCGACATTATTGTCCCGTGCCTCCAGGTCACTCTGCTATATCTGGAAGCTTTCCCTGTCACACCCTGACCATGTTTTGCTTTGTATGTTTCTATGTTATGGTTGGTCAGGGTGTGAGCTGAGTGGGCATTCTATGTTTGGCCTGATATGGTTCTCAATCAGAGGCAGGTGTTCGTCATTGTCTCTGATTGGGAAACATATTTAGGTAGCCTGTTTGGTTTTGGGTTTTGTGGGTGATTGTCCTTGTTCCCATCTCTGTGTTACTTTGCACCAGTATTAGGCTGCTTCGGTTTTCGTGTTACGTTTATTGTTTTTGTATTTGATTCGTGTTTACCCTGTTTTATTAAACATGGATCGCAATAGCCACGCCGCATTTTGGTCTGACTCTCACATACAGAAAAGCGTGACATTCCCCTTGGGACTAATTGTCCGATTACACACAGTTCATTTGCTATGGGTGCAAATGCCTGGCGTGTCTCATAACACCCATTCTGAATAGCATTTCTCACCTCCCTTAGCTCTTCATCTGCAGCTGACTTCCCTTGTGGTCATTGCATTTGGAGTCGCGTTCACAGCCGCAAATCTTACATAGTCCTCTGTTCTATGTGTGTGTGAGTCTTTCACTGCACTCTTCCCAATTAGACGAGACAGAGGGTCAGCGGTGTTGTTTTTCCCCGGCATGTCATAGGGTCGGAGTCTCAGCACCCACCGTTCGATGCGAGCGCATGGCTTTGAGCGAGGACTGTAAATAGCCTCTAAAGCCTCGTGGTCAGTCACTAGATCAAATTCCTTGCCGTGTACACACCGGTGAAGCCTTTCACAAGCCCAAACCAATGCAAGGGCCTCACGTTCAGTGTGTGAATATCTATGTTCACACTCTGACAGACACTTGCTCACATAACAGACTGGAACAATGTATCCTTGTTGTTCTTGCACACGAACAGCTCCTAGGCCCACTGGTCCTGCATCTGCTATTACTTTCGTGGGCGCGTCTTTGTCAAAGTATGCGAGTGTCGCGGCTTCAGCCAGTTACTCTTTTAAATGTCCGAAATGCCTTCTCCTGTTTCCGGTCCGAAGTGGAATGTTGTTTCCTTCTTGGTCGACTTCCGCAGAGGCTCTGAGAGTGTAGAGAACTGGGCAATAAACCTACTGCTGCAGCCCACTGAACCTAGAGAGCAAGGAACCTCTGATGCCGTCTCAGGCTCCCTGGCCTCGACCACTGCTCTCACTCGTTCAGCTCTGGGCCTTACGCCTTTCTATGAGTGCAACATGGAACATAAACAACCAATTTGTCCATGTTGACCTGACATTTCTCTGAGTTGAGAGTCAGCCCACAGTTCCCCAGCCTGTTGAGGACAGCTGGTCATGGGTCTCCTTGTCTGGGGCCTGGACGATGATATCCTTGTCTGGCGCCTGGACGATGATATCATCCGATACCCCCCCCCTCCCCCCCATTTGATCAACATGTAGGTTGATCTGCTTTGTGTTTAGCTTACCCACCCCGTCAAACAACCTGGGGTATTGCTGTTATATCGGAGTTCATACATCTGTCACTGCTGCTATGTCAACACCCACTTCTAGCGCACCCAATTGAATGGCAGTCTCTTTACCTAGCAACGGTACTCCCGCGTCCACATATTACAATGAACTCAGGCTGTGTGCTGCGCTTTCCTGTCTTTGTTTGGCACGTGAAAACCCCTTTTACTGATAATGGCACGGCCTGATGAGTATGCATATAGCTGTTTATCAGTCCGTGATGAACGGCGCCTTATTTTCGATATTTCCCCATGTGCTCGCCTCTACTATATCACTCGTGGGCCCCAGAGTCAATTAGCATGAGTAAACTGTTCCCTCCCACTGAGAATGGGGTCAGTTACAGAGTTACAGTTCTCATTTTACTGGTCTTTACCTTTTTCATCCTGTCTCAGCCGTTTTTTCTCTCCTTTTTGAAAACATGATGCACGGTCTCATTATCTTTAGCATCTGTACTCGCATGCATGGCGTCCATTTGCACTTGAATTCTTTCACATTGTGCTAATGTTAGCCCAGGGCCCTCCTCCAATAGTTTTCCTCGCACATATTCAGTATTACACTTGCTAAGTATGGCATCTCTAATCTGATTGTCCTTATCTCCAGCAAAGTCTTTAGCTGCTTGTCTAAGACGAGAAACACATTGCTTAACTGTCTCACCAGTGTTCTGTGTCAGTTGATAAAATGTCTGTCTCTCACGAACGCTGTGTTCACCTGTGGCACGAAGTATGCGTTTAACACAACCACAGCCCTGACGCTTAGAACACACCGACAGTGTCTTTTGCATTTTGGTACGCCAGAATTACATTCATGTCCAATGAAACTCTGCGTTCGCCTTGCAGCATTGCGTTGCAGAGGCTGTTGCAGTAACGTATGCTTCAAACTAAGCGTGGACGGCTTGACAAAAATGGTAGCAGCTGATGAATGTGGAACTTTTGTTGCATACATATCTAGATGATGCTGCGTCCTATTTTTCGCAACTCAAAGTCGGTGTGTTCGAGGCATGACGTTGTCCGTTGGTTCTCCGGTGTCTGCGAGTGTGAAGAAAATGTCCTGCACATCTGTCCCAGCATGACGTAGAAGCAAAGCTCTCCTCCGTTGTTTTGTAACCGGATCAACGTCACAGGACAGTATTAATCCTTTACCATCCGCCATCAACCACCTGGTCCAGCGTGGACCTAGCGTAACAGGCTCACTGTAGCTGTCAAAACTTTGGCACAGTGTTTTCCATCTCCACATCTCCATCTCCATCTCAACTCTAACTCACTTTTCAGATTTAACTATCGTTTTCAAACGTTATCCTTGTCGCAACTGTTCAATTGTATACTTACAACTCATGCTAAATTAAGACATTATACTGAATTACATCAACCAGACTCATGTCTTTGCTCCATCACTGTCCGGGGCGGCAGGGTAGCCTAGTGGTTAGAGTAACCGCAAGGTTGCAAGTTCAAATCCCCAAGCTGACAAGGTACAAATCTGTCGTTCTGCCCTGAACAGGCAGTTAACCCACTGTTCCTAGGCCGTCATTGAAAATAAGAATTTGTTCTTAACTGACTTGCCTTGTAAAATACATTTAAAAGATACCTCACATTCCTTTACTGACGTCCTATCTCAGTACGTCACACCAATACACCGCAAGGACCTGTGCTCTTTTTTTCAATGGCTTATTTTGTAAATGCCCTTACAGAGTCGATGTGAACAGCATTTCTCCTGTTGTTACTTAGGCAACATTAGCCACACCTATCTGCTCCCTGGACTCCACCTAAAGTAAGAATAAATCTAGGGAGAACACTGAAATAAATGCTAAGGCACAATCTTCAACATTTTGAAACACCTGATCTCCTTTGATATATATATATATATAGAGAGATATATATATTTTGACGGTACATTGGGAAGATAGTGTGACAGTGCAGAGAAGCAAAGGCAGAGTGGCCAAAACTGTGCTCAAACAGGGCTCGTACATACATTATTGTAAGGCATGTGAGGTCCCAAGTGGTAAACGCTACACCAGACTATAGCATGTCGACCAGGGATCATCAACTAGATTCAGCCAGGGGGCGATTTTATCTTGAGCGGATCATTTGGGGGCCCGGAACATTACAATTTGTAGACTGCAAATTGACCGCAAGAAGCCCAAAAATATATCATATTTGACAAAAATATAATCATTTTAAACCTTGCTTACGTTTGTATCCATTCACGTGTCTCTCTATTATGCGTAGCAATACTTGGGAACAGATTTCCAAATTGAAAATCACTTGGAGCTGGTTGTCTGGTGTTTTTACAGTCTTTTTATGTCCAACAATGAAAAAAACAATCTTTAAAAAAGCTCAGAAAACTGCCAGTTGGGGAACCCTGATGTAGTGTGATTTTCCAGACTACAGAGAGCTACACTGCATAGTGTGATTACTCACTGTCCAGACTGCAGAGGGCTACACTGTATAGTGTGATTACTCACTGTCCAGACTGCAGATCCTTCTCGCTCACCACAGCACAGTTTGTCAACGACAGGTCATCTGTCGGGCATCGTGCCGCTTGCATCGTCTGCAGTGGAGAACAGAAAGAAAGAAGAGAGAGAGAGAGAGAGGAAAAGGTAGATAAACAGAGAGAAGAGAAGAAGGGAAGAAGGACGTGGGATAAGTTGAAGGGGAGATATTACTCCAGTAGTTGAGTGGTGACGCAGCATTTCCTTTCCATTTCCCAAAGGAAAACTCATTTGACATTTAGTAGCATCATCAAGCAACTTGGGTTTCCTTGTTGAGACTGAGGCTAAGAAACAACCAGGAGACACTTTGACTTTCATCAAAAATCATGAAGAAACATCCAGTTCAATTCTGGTAGTTCACACTATGGTGTTTGGGTATATAATGAACCACTCAACTTTGTTGCAATGCAACAGTATCCTGTAGATATGTCACAGAATGTCTTTGGGTGGAACATTGATCATGTTTAGTTTCTCTCCATATTCAACATATCTCAACTCATTAGGCAACAGCAATGTTTGTCCAACATCACAAGACAGTCAAATGCATATATAAAACCAGCCTTGAAACAGACAACGCCAGAGAGCAGCAACAAGCAGCCGATAGATACAGTTAGCTAGTTAGTTCATTTGTTAGGATCTGTTACAGTCGTTACAAGACTGTGAATGAACGAATGGACAGATGACAACCAAAATACAATGGAACCAAAGGCAAATTCAAAAGGCAAGACAAAACAAAAGAACACTTCTTTCTTGGTCGCGGCAACTTATCGAAACACAATTCTTGTTGGCGAGTTTCTACACTCTTATGTCAGACTATTGCACGGATCTACGGCATTGACATTCTCTTCCGTAGCTCTGTTCGCACAATTCACGGAGCGAAAAGGTTACAGAGTGAAAATTAATCTCGCCGATCTTTGTTTGCTGCTAAGAGCACAGCTTCCAGACCGCCTGAGAACTGTCACAACATACCAAGGACACTATGCAGTACAGAGCCTTCCCTTTGGTACACAAGACAAACCTCTGAACACTTTCAGTTAAAAGAGAAAAGATGAGAAAAAGAAAGAACATATTGTTCCAATTAAAAATCCCAGAGAAGGCCATGTTACAAAAAGGTTGTTGTGACGACAAAATATACTTTTCAGGGCGGCGGGGTAGCCTAGTGGTTAGAGCGTTGGATTAGTAACCGGAAGGTTGCAAGTTCAAATCCCCGGGCTGACAAGGTACAAATCTGTTGTTCTGCCCCTGGACAGGCTGTTGTCGAAAATAATAATTTGTTCTTAACTGACTAGCCTAGTTAAATAAGAAGACAGAATGTGATCTGGATAATGATGCAATACTTACTCCAGCTTTTAAGACAAATCAGGGGAGATTTAGACTAGTCTAGACCATTTAAAAACAATCTTGGTCTGGGCTGATGGCCTATGATGAGACGGCAGTCTTTGTTTATTTTCAACGCATCTTTGAATACCATCTTGTCAGTTACATGTGGCCATGTATGGTAAAAAGGGTAAAATAACTTGTCAGAGCCAAGTTGGACTAAAATAACAACTGGTTTGGTCTGGGTCTAAATAGGTTGCATCTTCGTCTGGGTGTCTGGGTGACCTTCAGTTCGATTTTATACAATCCTATACATTGGTTGTGAACATACCCTGTGAAGATATGCTTGCCATAGCCATCTCTGATTTAGCTTATTCATAGTTAGACACAGGCCTGCCATGTACGCTTGCTTGTCTGACATTTGAGCGCTGGCGGCTGGGGAGCGGAGAGCGAGGAGAAAGGGCAGAGGGTGTCGGGAGTCGCAATGTTTGGGAGCAAAGGGAATGCTTGGGTTGTGGCAAGTTATAGAGAGGTGCGTATTGCACTGCAGTGCTGGCACACTGCCCTGCCCCATTTCTAAAATCACCACATGCAGTCTAGCCTACCCCTTCATCTACCATACCAGCGCTCGCTCAGCCAGAAGACAAATAAATAAGCTTTTCCGCTTGACCCTGGGCTCAAGCGTAGGTCTGAACACTCTTAGTGAAACTGCAGTGGAGGAGTAATGGATGATAATGAATTGCTTGTGCACTCAATCAATTATCTTCCCTCTCTGCATTTGCAACTCTGTCAATGGATCTGCAATGGCAGATGATATGTACCATATCGATATAGTTTCTCCTGAGACAGTCACTACCAGGGGTGAGAGCAGCGGCAGTGGCGGGGGGGGGGGGGGGGGGGGGGGGGGGCTTTCGATAGACCCTGGGAGTTGACGAGGCGGATAAAGCTACTTTCAGTAAAGCCGACTGACTGTCCAATTAAGCTGTTAGACGTATAGCGGGTGGCGTGGGAGTTCATACATGAGGAAATGACTTACATACATACCTTGAAAAATATTACGACCTGGGGGCCAACGTACGCAAGCAAAGAGGGAGGGGAAGAGGAGGACATGAGACAGAGAATTGAGACAGCCAGGACCACTGTCTGTCAAAGGGCTGAAGCAGCATCGGGTGCATTGGTTCACAATCGAAGGAATGCCACTTTGACAGTGGCAAGTGGCAAGCGCATGCAGAGCGGGGCAGAGTTGTTATTCTTATCATTTATTTCACTCACTTTAGTTTTGTTCCCATCCTGAACTGCACCAAAGCATGTGGACATTTTGACGTCAGGGAATTTACACTGCCCAAATAAATTGGTCTTTGGCTAGAGTCTTGTTTATGAAATGTGAGTTTTTAGCAAGCTAAGCGTCTACTATAAACTATACCCAAAAATCTGGTAGCATTGTCATTTGTCGGTCATACATGCTTAACTTTCTTATGTAGATCTTACATAAGGAAGAGATTCATTCTTCACATTGTAAACAAATATTGTCTTAATGTGAGAACTAATATGAATTTCCATGAGAGCAGAAATCTTCCGTATTCTTGGTGAGTTTATGTGATGAATGGATGGAACCCCAGGGTTACTGTCATGTATGGCTAATTAAAATGGTAATGGGAGCTGTATTATGCACAAACAAGCAAGACATGACATGGTTTTGAAAATGTAGTAAGAATAAAACCCTTAACAAATACCTTCATTCATAACAGAATTCAATGCATTTAATGAGACACCATTTGGATTCAAAGTTGTCACGCCCCACAAACCCCGAAGACTGTATTCAAAACATATATCACAAATGGCTCATTGGTGGTGGTACGCTGCAGTCAGGACTAAGAATAGAGGGTGTTCACTGATCCGTCTTATGATTGCGGTATAAACACACACACACACACAATCCTAAATCTTGATGCCCCGCTCAGCCCTGCAGTCTTGTAGGACAGAACACTCCGGGCTTTTTCTCCTGCCTTATTTCAGGAATCCCTTGTCAATATTCCATCAGCTGGAGTCCTGGGGGAGGTATCCATTCAGATGTCTGTGCTGGAGATCGATATGCATGGATGCAACCAGTAGGAGGAGCCATTCACCTATGCCTCTAGCCAGCTAGTGCATCAGCTTCACCCAATGATGTATTCAGTAGAAACAGAATTAAACTGAGTATAGAACACATTAAGGAAACCTGCTATTTCCATGACAGACTGACCAGGTGAATCCAGTATTAAAGCTAAGATCCCTTACTGATGTCACTTGTCAAACCCACTACAATCAGTGTCGACGAAGGGGAGGAGAAAGGTTAAAGAATGATTTTTAAGCCGTGAGACAATTGAGACATGGATAGTGTATGCGTGCCATTCATAGGTTGAATGAGCCAGACGAAAGATGTAAGTGCCTTTGAACGGGGTATGGTAGTAGATGCCAGGCGCACCGGTTTATGTCAAGAACTGTGAAGTTGCTGGGTTTGTCACGCTCAACAGTTTTCCATTTGTATCAAGAATGGTCTACCACCCAAAGGGCATCAAGACAACTTGACACAACTGTGGGAAGCATTGGAGTCAACGTGGGCCAGCATCCCTGTGGAACACTTTCAACACCTTGTAGAGTCCATGCCCTGACGAATTGAGGCTGTTCTGAGGACAAATGGAGGGTGCAACTCAATATTAGGAATGTGTTCCTAATGTTTGTTATTCTCAGTGTATATGAATATACTATATATGCCTACGGACCAATATTTTATGTTTACAAAACCACAATATTTATGCAATAATTTCAAATGAGGCGTTACTTTTTCTATGGTAGTTTGGCAATCTTACCAGTATATTATGTCTACAAATCAGTTATTCTCATAATGGCACCAGAAAAAGTGCATACACAATCTATTTCACAAACTGATTTGGGATCAGTTCTCCCTACACCAATCTTTACTTGAAACTATTGTAAGCGAGTCAACAGGTCAGATTTTGAAGGGCATTTAGAGTCAGCACAGGGATACAGTTTACATACACCTTAGCCAAATACATTTAAACTTTAAATTCCCTGTCTTAGGTCAGTTAGGATCACCACTTGATTTTAAGAATGTGAAATGTAAGAATAATAGTTGAGAGAATGATTTATTTCAGCTTTTATTTCTTTCATCACATTCCCAGTGGGTCAGAAGTTAACATACAATCAATTAGTATTTGGTAGCATTGCCTTTAAAGTGTTTAACTTGGGTCAAACGTTTCGGGCAGCCTTCCACAAGCTTCCCACAATAAGTTGGATTAATTGTGGCCCATTCCTCCTGACAGAGCTGGTGTAACTGAGTCAGATTTGTAGGCCTCCTTGCTCGCACATGCTTTTTCAGTTCTGCCCAGGAACTTTCTATAGGATTGAGGTCAAGGCTTTGTGATTACCACTCTAATAGCTTGACTTTGTTGTCATTTTGCCACAACTTTGGAAGTATGCTTGGGGTCATTGTCCATTTGGAAGACCCATTTGCGACTAAGCTTTAACTTCCTGACTGATGTCTTGAGATGTTGCTTCAATATTTCCACATCATTTTCCTGCCTCATGATGCCACCTATTCCGTGAAGTGCACCAGTCCCTCCTGCAGCAAAGCACCCCCACAACATGATGCTGCCACCTCCGTGCTTCATGGTTGGGATGATGTTCTTCAGCTTGCAAGCCTCCACCTTTTTCCTCCAAACGTAACGATGGTCATTATGGCCAAACAGTTCTATTTTTGTTTCATCAGACCAGAGGACATTTCTCCGAAAAGTACGATCTTTGTCCCCATGTGCAGTTGCAAATCGTAGACTGGCTTTTATATGGAGGTTCCTTGCGGAGCGGCCTTTCAGGTTATGTCGATATAGGACTCATTTTACTGTGGATATAGATACCCGTTTACTCCAGCCTCTTCACAAGGTCTTCTGCTTTGCAAGCCTCCTCTTTTTTCTCCAAACGATGGACATTATGGCCAAACAGTTCTATTGTTGTTTCATCCGACCAGAGGACATTTTGCCAAAAAGTATGATCATTGTCCCCATGTGCAGTTGCAAACCGTAGTCTGGCTTTTTTATGGTGGTTTTGGAACAGTAGCTTCTTCCTTGCTGAGAGGCCTTTCAGGTTGTCGATGTAGGACTCGTTTTACTGTGGATATACTTTTGTACACGTTTCCTCCAGCATATTCACAAGGTCCTTTGGTGTTGTTCTGGGATTGATTTGCACTTTTCGCACCAAAGTACGTTCATCTCTCCTTCCTGAGAGGTATGATGGCTTTGTGGTCCCATGGTGTTTATATTTGCATACTATTGTTTGTACAGATGAACGTGGTACCTTCAGGCGTTTGGAAATTGCTCCCAATGATGAACCAGACATGTGGAAGTCTACAATTTTGTTTCTGAGGTCTTGGCTGATTTCTTTTGATTTTCCCATGATGTAAAGCAAAGAGGCACTGAGTTTGAAGGTAAGCCTTGAAATACATCCACAGGTACACTTCCAATTGACTCAAATGATGTCAATTAGCCTATCAGAAGCTTCTAAAGCAATGACATCATTTACTGGAATTTTCCACGCTGTTTAAACGCACAGTCAACATAGTGTATGTAAACTTCTGACCCATTGGAATTGTGATACAGTGAATAATAAGTGAAATATTCTGTCTGTAAACAATTGCTGGGAAAATGACTTGTGTCATGCACAAAGCAGATGTCCTAACCGACTTGCCAAAACTATAGTTTGTTAGCAAGACATTTGTGGAGTGGTTGAAAAACGAGTTTTAATGACTCCAACCTGGAGTATGTCAACTTCCGACTTCAACTGTATGTGTTATGAATTCAGAAGCAGCTAAAGACATTGAGCTAATACGGTAGGTTTGAAAGCCAATTCCTTTTTCAATTTCAGATAAATCACTTTAAGTTAGTTCTTGGCTGTCTTCCCCTACTGGAAAGTAATTCCATTGAAGTTTGAGAGATTTAATGGCAGGGAGAGACGTTGCAGACACATCAAACCTGCAGGGTATGTCATGTTTTGTAGAGGAAGATTCAAAAATGTAATGTGCTTTTATTTGTTCTGTGCAATTTGGCTACGTTGTGCAGTAGGGAATTTCCCATCCTATATTTGAGTGACAATTTAGCTGACAAATGTGAAAGATGAGAGAACTGCAACATGATTATTATACTTTTTAATATATTTTTTTGCATATGTCCAGCCGGGCAATGAAGCTTCAAGCTTTTCTAAATATATCAGGCAGATTTGGCTACCAAGGATGTCTATGCCTCCTGGTTCCATTCCAATACAATTAAACTCACATGAGTTCTTTTTTTGCTTTGTCCTCATTAGCTGACTCTGCTGCAAGCTCTTTGTTTGACGCCTCCGGGAGAGATAGAGGAACGCACCACTGCTTAGCGAGTGAACCAATCACAGCAGGGCAAGAGGACACATCTGAAGGTTGCTCTTGTCCTATACAAAACCCCCTGCTCATCACCCTGCTCAGAATCCGAGAGAATACCTCAACTCAACTACGAGGTCTTCTTGTTTTGTACAGTCTAAGCATAATTACATCACAACTGTCAGATGAATTGTGTGTCTGATGAAAAGAGTGTTTGAACTGTTCAAGCCTGGTCCACTGCAATGACCCCACGGCACATAGTGGCACTCTCTCTAAATATAGCTGCAGCTCAACACTCACACAGATGAAGGCCCTACACCAACACAGGGATTACATATTACACAGACACCCACTGTACACTCATACACATGTATATGTGCATATAGGAAAATAACATATACATATAGAGATGTGGCTATAATTCAGCAATGATGTGGGGGGGGGGGGGGGGGGGTATGGCCAATATACCACGGCTGAGGGCTGTTCTTAGGCACGACGCATGGCAGAGATATGGCCATAAAGACACAACCCATGTTGTTATGACATTTTCAATATATGCAGAGAGATATTTGGTGCATAAGATCATAAAAATATAGGCCTATAGAAATATTAGTGAGGCTAGTGTTTTTGTAGTGTGACATATCTGAGGTTTAAAAAACATGGCTGCAGACTGAATAATTAAATGAGACCAATTTTATACGTCAGAGACAACAGTGCTGTGTATTACTGAACACGTGACTAACAGCGAGGGAGATGTTTGATGTTTGACACTATGCTGTTCTGAGATAATTAGTTTACCAGAAGCCTAGCTAAATTAATTGTGAAGGGCTAAAATGCTCTCATCAATAAACCCTCCTCTGGTTCATGTTCTTGTTATGTTTAAACTGGTCTTGGTCTCATCATGTTAGTGCTGAGCGATTAGTGATTTTCGATTTCGGTTTGGTTTCGGTTCGATTATGAAAAACATTATCCCGGTTTTATGATTTCCGTTTTCTTTTTTCACATTAAATGCACAAAAAATTATGACATTAAAATAATTTGAGATTTTTTTATGGGGATTGCCAAAATATTTTAAATATCCCATTGTCTCCGTCAGGTCCACATTGGGTAGACAAAATAGGAATTTACTATGAAATAATAAAATATTTCAATTGTGTATATTACTTAGCTTTTATTTGATGACTTTATTATTTGTATTCCTTAAAGTCATCATCTCATCTCTGCTCAGGCAGTAGCAGCCAGCCAACATTATCTCTGTTCTCTCCATACTGTACTGTCCTTAGTCATCCTATTTAGCTAAGCTAAGCTAGCCTGCCTAAGTATGCTGCAAAGTTTTCATTTAACTAATTCTTCAAAGTAGATTAGGCATACTTCCCCAAACAGTCTCTATCCCTCACTCTTGTCGTTGTGCTGTGCACATTCCTCAATGTGGTCTATGCGGTCTGTGTGCATCGAACCCGTGGTTAGAGCTACTTTCCAAAAATGAAACATGTCCTGAGCTACTTATTTTGTTATAACTTTCAAATAGGCACATTCTTCTCCTCTGCCCTGCAACTCTTTGGTGTACAAGATATGTGTTTTCTGTCATTATACCTGGTAAAATAATGGTTAACAAACAGAACCAAAAATCTCACATTTGGACAATCTCAGATCAAAGGACATATTTATACCGGTCTAATATCCATTGCTCCTGTTTCTTGGCCCAGGCAAGTCTCTTCTTTTTATTAGTGTCCATTAGTAGTAGTTTCTTTGCAGCAATTTGACCATGAAGGCCTGAGTCACACAGTCTCCTCTGAACAGTTGATGTTGAGATGTGTCTGTTACTTGAACTCTGAAGCATTTATTTGGGCTGCAATTTCTGAGGCTGGTAACTCTATTGAACTTATCCTCTGCAGCAGAGGTAACTCTGGGTCTTTGCTTATTTTAGCTGTTTTTGCCATAATATGGACTTGGTATTTTACCATATATGGCTATCTTTTGTATACCTTGTCACAAAACAACTGATTGGCTCAAACGCAGTAAGGAAGGAAAGAAATTCCACAAATTAA
The DNA here is from genome assembly GCF_013265735.2 of Oncorhynchus mykiss. Lineage (NCBI taxonomy): Eukaryota > Metazoa > Chordata > Actinopteri > Salmoniformes > Salmonidae > Oncorhynchus > Oncorhynchus mykiss. The sequence continues at coordinate 63,120,287 of NC_048576.1, forward strand.
CTTTTAACAAGGCACACATGCATTACAGCTGTGTCACGTTCGTCGCATGGAGGAGACCAAAACGCAGCGTGATTAGAATACATTATACTTTTAATAAAGATAGACACTTAAACTATACAAAACAACAAACCGACCGTGACGCTATAATAATACTAGTGCAGACACAAGCAACTAGACAGACAATAACCCACGAAATACCCAAAGAAGATGGCTGCCTAAATATGGTTCCCAATTAGAGACAACGATGAACAGCTGCCTCTAATTGAGAACCAATCTAGGCAACCACAGACATACATAAACACCTAGATGGTAAACAACCCCATAAACCTACAAAAAAAAACCTAGACAGTACAAAAACACATACATCACCCATGTCACACCCTGACCTAACCAAAATATATAAAGAATACAAAGAATACTCAGGTCCAGGGCGTGACAAGCTGACTACCTTATGAAGCTGGTTGAGAGAATCCCAAGAGTGTTCAAAGCTGTCATTAAGGCAAAGGGTGGCTACTTTGAAGAATCTCAAATATAAAAATGTATTTTGATTTGTTTAACACTTTTCTGTTTACTACATGATTCCATATGTGTTATTTCATAGTTTTGATGTCTTCACTATTTATCTAAAATGTAGAAAACAGTAAAAATAAAGAAAAACCCTTGAAGTAGTGTGTCCAAACTTCTGACTGGTTCTGTACACAAACTAAGGTTATTCTCTGACAGCCATCTACGGTATACATTCCCTAGGTCTACTCTTCATAGTGACTGCATCCTTTCTTATGTTTCACTCTTAGTAAGAACATTTTGTAAGGGGTATTCATGTAGGCTATTTCCCTCTGTTGTAAAATGTCCGCTGTGTGCTGTCAGTCTGTGATACCATCTATGTCCCTCTCAGCAGCTCTGACACTCTAGCCCCTGCAACAATGTGCAGTGCACTCTGCAAGGGCGAGGGAAGGAGGGAGACCAATGCCAGTGGACACAGTTGACTCATGCCTTGCGACTGACTAAAAATGTATCATCAGCTGCCTTAAACAAGTCTGTCGACTGAAACGAACTGCCGAGTCCAGTAAACTAATGTACAACAGCTAATCATTGCCTTGACACTTAACGGCAAGAAGGAGTACAATACTATCTTCAAGAATGTAATTTCTGTTATTTTCATAGTGTAAAGATTGCATGTTCAATACTGCCTTGTAATTTCATTCGGGCCATTACACTAGAGCACTGGAGGGGGAAATGTTTGGTTCACCCAAAAAATGCCTTGTCATGTAACTCAGCAGTGCATAGGGCCCTGGAATTTGTGACAGACACCTCTGGCGGATGTGTTTAAAAAGAACACAACAGCGCTAGTCAGACTTTGACAAATTGCACCTCTGGTCTTGTCTGTGTGCCCACGGTGCCCTGGCTGGATGCAAACCCTGCTGACAAAGCAAAGCTGTCTTGTTGTAGACAGGCCTATATTTCAACAGAGAATCCACTGAGAATGGAAAGGTGATCCTCGTGGTTTTCAGTCCTTATTCTCAAACCACAGAGGGGTATTGCCAATGATGTCTTCTGGATACAAGTTTGGATAATGCAGGCGGGCAACAACATCAACCAATGGAATAGGCCTTGATTTGAAAACCTCATGCTATTATGCCACGCCTATATTACAATTTTGCCTTGAGCTATGTAAATTCAATGGGCAAGCTTAGATCTCCACGACATGTAATGGTTTTAAACTGGGAGAGACAGGAGAAGAACTTCAATCAGCAATAGTGATGGGCCTACATACATACAAGGTGCGGTGCATAAATTGACAGTCGACCAGCTCTAAACTGTGCTCCATCCTGTGATTAAAATCCAGTGATATAAGATATTTCCAATAGGAATTTGGCAGCACACTGGCATCACTCCATATCAGCAGGGCAGGCAGGGCAAAGCTGACCTAAGAAATGCATCAGCCAGGTGCTGTCTGTTCAAGTTGAGCATAGCATATATACCTGCGGCACTCCAGGAACAGGGTTGTTTACCCCTGTTATAGGTTGTGGCTGCCTGGCTGGAATGCATCTCTATCGGCAACAGGTTGTTGCTTGTCATGCACTGCTTCGTCTTAATTAGGGACAGGCAACATTGATGTGGGTGGAGGCCTCGAAGAAATTTGGTGGCCATAGGTTATTTTTGTGGGGGCCTTTTTTGTTTTAGAGTTAATTTCGTGCAATTCTACACATTTTGCCATAGAGTGGAGAGAAATGTTTGCAGTTTTTAATATGATATCTGAGTGAGAGTGACTAACAAAATCAATGGGGAGACCAGGTCGGTAATTCGACCATGATTACTACACGTTTAGATAGCTGGCAAGACTAATTTACCAAACAAATGCAAGCTGACACGGGCTAATGAAGTGACTGTCAGTGACTGACATAGGCCTAACAAGGGAACAACTGATGATCCCCAACCTCGTGTTGAAATTACACCTTGTTTCTTCTACCATTCTAACTCTCAACAGTAAGTTGACCCTGACTGAGTCCCCCCCCCCCCCCCCCCCCCCCCCCCAACATTTTTTAAATTGTTTTTGGAAATTGATCCGTGGGCATACAAAAGGGGGTTTGCCCAACCATGATCTAGATAGCACAAAAATAGCTTTCCAATGCAAGAAAGCATAGATTATACTACGGACTCACAAAACTGCCATAGGCTACTGTATATAGGTCGTGCTATGGACAAGGAGGTCGTTCTATGGACAAGGACGCATGCGTGCGCTGCTGTGATATGCTTTCCACAAAATTATTACAAGCACTTTTTGCACAGATATCCTATAAAATGTTTTAATTGCCCATTTAAGCATTCTGTCGGCTAAAGGACATGTCAAATCCAGGATTATAGCTTCAACCGATTCACTCAGCTAATGCAGTGGCTAGCTGTAGAGGCCCATAGCTTCCTAGCGCTGACTGTAGGATGATTCTACAAGACAGATTAATTATTTCTGCGACCCGTCAAAACCAGATTGTGCGGGTGCCTATCAAGCTGAATGTCAGGGCGTAAAAAAACATTCTGCATTGAAATAGCAGAGCGGACGTCGAATTTGACATTCAGGCGCGACGTTGCTGCAGCTAAATTCTTGCCATTTGAAAGCTGGCGACCTCCTTCCTTCGCGTATCTGGAAGCCATACATCACACTCTGAATTGTATTCTATTTACAACGAAAGAAAATGTTTATTTCGACAAAGAGATATTGAACAACCGAGAAAATATCTTACCCGGGCCGCCATCTTCGAGTTTGGTGATGTTCAGAGGTGCAGCTCTGAATGGTAATTAATATGGCAGTCGGCAGCACTGAATGCGGACGGCAGAGGCAGATGGACTGTATCCTACCTATCTAGCTGCGCAGGAGGAACCAACGCTTCACGCACTGCATACTACACAGACGAGAACAACGCATTCGATTTTGATTGGCCGAATTCAGAGGAAGCCCTAGATTAACGTTCTTCTTCCTCGTCAATGATCTCGTTGCATTGAACGTCCCTCACGTTGCACGATTGATGGATAGGGAATCTTAGGGAATGGCTTCCTCCTGATCCCATGTGTGTGTCCCCTCCCACTCTCACACACTATTATCCATGTAGCCTATTCTCTGTTTAATGTTGAGAATTCTCAATAAAATTATTTTGTTAAACCAAACTATGGCCTTAACGTGACATTGTGTGTAGCCTAGTTTACCAGTAAATAATATGTGCTAACGAATTACGCACACAATGTAGCTATTGGAGTTTATATATGTAGTTTATAGATTGACACAATGTAGTTTATAGATTGATATTATGATCTGCAATTGTGAATAAGCAGCTAGAATCCTGATTCTAAACTGTGCTGGGTGGGTGGTATCTTGCGAAGGCAGTAATTTCAGCTCTGCAGGCAACGCCACTACATTGGTCAGGACCAGGGACAGCGGTCCTCACACGTACAAACAGCTAGCTGCCCGTTCAGCACCACCAACCGTGGACAGCTCATCCTAAACACTCCACCACTTCCGAGGCCATACGGCTCTGCAGTTGTCCACCCCGCTGCAGATTAGCGTTTGAGCATGGCAAAGCGCTCTCATTGTTTTTAAGGGGGTTCCCTTTGAGCGAGACAAGGTGCAACATTGCTAATCTTAATCACATAGTGAGTAGTTATTTGGAAGGCAAGGTTATTTGTAGATCTGTGATTATCCGCAGTTCGACTGCAATGTAGTCATTCTCAAATCGGCCTGCCATGGATAGTAGAGGCTACCTAGATACAGTATCTATCCTCTCAAATCTCCAAGCTGCAGGTTGCTCAGCATTCCTTATGACGAGCAGCAACTCTCTACTGCCTCGTTGTGGCTAGACTGGGTAGCGCAGGCTCATGGGAAGTGAAGTTCTTTTTACGGGGGGCATCCATGGAAAGGGGAAGGCAGATACCTAGTCAGTTGTACTACTGAATGCATTCAACTGAAATGTGTCTTCCGCATTTAACCCAACCCCTCTGAATCAGAGAGGTGCGGGGGGCTACCAAAATCGACATCCACGTCTTCGGGGCCCTGGGGAACAGTGGGTTAACTGCCTTGCTCAGGGGCAGAACAACAGGCCTACAGATGAAGGGATTTCCCTCATATTGTTTATACAGTGCTTTATATGGCTAGGAGGTGGAAAGTATTTGGCCTGTCTGCATTATGGATTTATAGTGTGAGGTCCCTGGGACAGGATTGGTCTATCCAATACAATGACAATTCCACCAAGTCTATCTGTGTAAGATGGAGTTCCTATTGCCTCAATGTTCAACATTCATTCACAAGATCAGTCACAAAGAAACAGAACATTTCAAAAGGCTTGCAAATGTATTTTTTTTTGAATATAAAGTCTCACTCACATACATAGTCATACATCCACATACATTAGTCACAGATTGCCTCATCTTTACTCCAATAACACTATTTTGACTTTAATTGTTCAACAAAGTTGCACACAATAGGATTCACAAATGAAAAGGGGGGAAAAAATGAAATAACCCCATTAACTTTGTATTGTACAAATGTGTTGTCTTGTTTGTGTTGCAAGTGAAAACATGGCACATAGTTATGACTTAGTCAAAGAAAGAAGAGGATACAGGGTGAACTTCGCCCCTCTCCATAGAGTTCCATAGAGTCCCAGGCTGTGTTCCATTCCAAACAGGCTGAGTGTTCCATTCCATACAGGACGGATGTTCTATTCCAAACAGGCTGGGTGTTCCATTCCAAACAGGCTGGGTGTTCCATTCCAAACAGGCTGGGTGTTCAATTCCAAACAGGCTGGGTGTTCCATTCCATACAGGACGGATGTTCTATTCCAAACAGGCTGGGTGTTCCATTCCAAACAGGCTGGGTGTTCCATTCCAAACAGGCTGAGTGTTCCATTCCATACAGGACGGATGTTCTATTCCAAACAGGCTGGGTGTTCCATTCCAAACAGGCTTGGTGTTCCATTCCAAACAGGCTGGGTGTTCCATTCCAAACAGGCTGGGTGTTCCATTCCAAACATTTGTTTCCTTCCCTCTGTTCTTTGCAACTTGCCCTTCGCTGAGTTGAACAGCAACAGCAAAGAAAATGTCTTGATAATTATAATTCCAATTTTATCTGAAAGTTATACATCAGCTACCTTCCGTCCAATCCATCCCAAATATATCATACAGGATGAACAAGTACGCTGACTCTGCAATCTGATTTTCATATGCAGATTTTTCATTAGGTTTGAGACCGTTGATAATATCAATGGCAGTTTAAATTGAGAGCTACATGGCCAAGTAGGTGGAGATTCTGAAATGGACAGATAATTCCTATTTCTCTTGTTACATGTGGCCACTGAGTTACATTGGTAGAACACAAGTCACTGGCTCTGTCAACTCCAACATACATACACAATAATATAATAGTAACTAATGAAATGTATAGGATGATTGCATGAAGAAGTCTTTCTTGTTCTGCATAATGATCCAAGACTTGGGTTGTTGTTTTTATAAATCCTAATCTTCAGAACGATATGACACAGGACTCTCGAAATCCCAACCTTGCAGGAGGTGGGATTTCATCAAAACAAAGACTTAATCAGTAATCATAATATCATAATTATTTAAGGTAAGGGCAGCATTGCAGCATACTGCTCTCAGTCTAAAATAATGTGGGGGTATGTCCCAAATGGCATGCCATTCCCTATGTAGTGCACTACTTTTGGCCAGAGAAGCCCATTACATAGGAAATAAGGCGCCACTTAGGACGTAGCCGTGGTGTGCGAACACAAAGCAGCATGCTAGGAACCCATAGAAGCACACATGCATGTCAACACAAGTCGTTACATAAATAACCATCAGTGGGGAGGGAAGCGTCTCTTTAAGGGTGATGACTGAATGGAGAATCCATTTTGTTCTGTCCTCAATGGAAACCAAGCAATTGGACACATCACATGAAGTGCCACAATAATAGCCTCCTGTAGTTCTCGACTAGTGTTGTTTTGTAAGTCAATCAACTCAGCAGCATGTTCTACTGGCATTCCATATCACTTTCTAGTCTCCTCTCCACACCAAAACACAAATCAGGACTGTGGTGGAGGATGAGGTTTGGCAATGTTCCACTCTTATCTGTAAATGGTGAAATAAAACCAGGCATGCTTGTTGTGGGAAGAAGTGCAATGTTGTGGGGGTAGACTTGGGCAGGCTATTGTTGGTGGTGAGGTAGGGGGCATTGGCAATTGGTGATTGTGTGGAGGACATTAGGAAATGAGGACGTGAGAAGACTTGAGAGGACGTGTGAAGACGTGAGGTCTTGAGGGGACACGTGATGACATGGGACGTGATCACATGCGTAGTGGAATCATGATGTTTCTTGTGCCCCCACATTGCCTTGGTGAATCCACACGGATCCTCTCCTTAGCTCTGCTTTTGGTTGCTTTAATGACTCTCTTATAGTTTATTCGTTCTCCCCCCCTCCCCCCTAAGTATGTACAGTACACAAGCAGACTACTACAGTGAAGTTGTCTGGTGTTTCCACTGTCTGTGTTAATATTTAGGGTCAGTAAGGATGCCGATGCAGCTTCAAGAGGGGGAAAGGGATGCAGTGGCCTCACAGCTTTCTGAAGTCCCTAAAGTGATTCTCTTGACTCTGAATCTGGACACATAAAATGTATCTGTCTTTTACTCAGCCATTCTTCTTTTTACTCAAGTCACTGACATTTGATGACCTGTTTTGGGTTTGTGAGGGGTCATCATTTTCTATCAATGTAATCTTGTCAGGTTTGGCTGCTGTTGAAGTAATATGTAATATGTGTCCAGCCCTAGACCAAGCTGCATCTCTGTTATCAAATATCCTGAAGGCAGTGTTTTACTGTTCACTCAACATAAAGGTTATCAGTAATTTTATCTGTGTGATTGTCTGTAAGTACTATAATGCCCAAACATTGGCCTTGTTAACATGATATATGACACCAGAGCCTCCTGATTGGCCATTATGGGCCTCCAGCTAAATCAATTTCCTACTAATACAAGATGGGAACACCAGACAACATTTGTGTTCTGTTTGTAGTTGTGCGTGCCACCCTGACCCTATCCACATCCCACCCGTCCCACTTCTCCCCTGATCCTCCCTTTACCATCTTCCCACGGTTCCTCTTATCGGTCGAGGCCTATCAACAACCTTGTCTTCTCTTCCTCCTTCTTGCTCTCATTTTTGAGGTCGGCGAACACCTGGGTGAAGTAGTGCGGGTCAGAGTTGATCTGCAGCATCTTGCCACTCATGCGGTTGATGATTTCCAGGCAGCGGTCCCAAAAGGCCTCCTTCTCAGCCTCCACCAGGAAGGGCTTGAGTGGGTAGGAGATCTCGTTGCCCATGTAGGAGTAGGACAGGTAGAGGCAGGTGAGCAGAGAGGCTTGCAGCTCCCGCTCGCTGGCAACCTCGGAGGAGACCACATCGCGGCACAGCATGTAGAGGAAGACCACGTTGGCCGGGGTGATGAAGCCCTGGTCCTGCCAGCCCTGGAGGAGGAGGGAGCGGTCCACGCTTCGCAGCCACAGCACCGGGTCGGTGGGCGACAGGCGCTTCAGCCGGTAGCAGCGCCGGCACAGGAACTCACCCAAACTACGCATTAGCTCACTGGTGGAGGCCTGGACGATCACCCGCTTGGGCGTGCCCGCGTTCGTTGCCTGGCCCCCAGTGGAACCGGTCAGCGAGTTCTTCTTGGTGGCTGCGGCCACGTTGGAGACGGTCTTGGAGGTGGGGATGGTGGCAGCTATGGTGGGTTCCTGCGTGGTGAAAGAGGACAAGTTGGCGCAGGACTGGGACTTCTTCAGCTTCTGGCTGTTGGTGATGGTGTGCTCAGTGCTGACCTTCTGCCCGTCGTCGGGTGGGAGCTTTTTGGAACCTTTCCGTTTGGCCGATACCGCCACAATGCGTTTCCATGGCAACACGCTGATGAGGGACTGGCGCTTGAGGCTCTTGGCGTCCTTGGAGTTCTTGCTGTTCTGGACGGCCGTGTAATGGCCCACAGTGGCCGGGCCATCTTCGAACAGGGACGCTTTCCGGTAGCTGGGGGAGAGGGACAGTACAGTACCCATGGTTCCTCTGGGGGAGAGAGTTATGGATGGAGTGTTGGTTCTCTTCTCTGAGGGATCTGACAAAAGTGATTTTAATGGGAAGAACCAAAGATGCTTGTTCTCTGAGAGGGGAAATGGTACCTGTCAATAAACAGAAGAGAAAGTGCATTACAAAGTAGTATGCTACAGCGTTTTGTGCATCGTAAACATTTGGTATTTGGATGACAATTGTATCGAAGACGAGCTGTACATTGATTACTGAATGCATTTTCAACAGTTATTAAAACAACAACTGTTGATCTTGGAAAATGTAGGAGGTAAAGTATTGTATTATTTGTATTAATTGGAAGGCATTAGATATATTAAACACTACATTTGAATAGTATTAATATTTAGTGTTTATTTCAAACACATCGTTTTTAGTTTGTTCGGTTGACATACATCAGACGCAAATCTGACTTCCTATCTTTAAAACTGAAGTAATCAAAATGTCCAACTTATAACCAAATCAAATTCCTTTACAGCTTGGTTTAGAATAATCAATCAGTTCCTTATATGTGTGTTAATTGGCCTATGAATAATTATCACGTTTCTTAAATAGCCTGTGTTTACAGGAGGTTCATAGTTGCATGTTTTTTGTGTGTGTTAGTCACAGATGAATGAATAGACCTTGGACTATATAAAACACCCCAGAGACCGTTCATTCATAACGGCCAAATCTCGCAGCATTCACTATACCATTTTGAAATTAGGACTTGTTTAATATTCATATCAATCGTGATGTTAATATCATTTATTAGATGGATTATGTTCCATATCTCTAATTTCGAATGCGAATTTGAATGAATCTAACCAGGCAAAACATTACATCATTACTATGCATTTTATATAAGGAGCAGGATAAGGCCACCGAAGCATGATAAAGAAATGTGCGCAAGCATCCATCTTAGCTTCAAAATGGAAGCCTTGAATGAAAACACCATCCACTTTAGCACAAGACAGCTTTGATATAGATATAGATGTTACAGTTGTTGATGTTACATATTTTTTGTATTTGGGATATTGATAAATATTGTTTATTGATGACACATGACCCATTATTGAAGACATTTTCTCTCTCAGTTACCAAGATATGGAATGCAAGCAACCAATTCGCACTGTAATTTTAAAATGGTTGCTTAATTGTGCCCAATAAAGACAAATGCAGTGCAATGATAAAGACACCGAATATACTGTATTGTTTATAGCATGTTGATTAAAACACTTGATAATGATGCTGACACAAGCTGCAGAATAACAACTGCTCATAAAGTCACAATGTCTTACCTTGAAATCAGTAGAGTCTTCTGGTTTAATCCATATAGAACCACGGCTTGTAATCTTTACTTTTAGTCAATTCTTGAGTATCACGTTATGATTGTGATTAACCGATAGGCCTAATAGTTGTTTTTCACACCGAGCTGCGGCCACTGGCACAAGCGCTGTCCACGGTCCTGGGGTATCTAGGGGGGAGCAAGACAAGGCGCTATGGAACTGAATGCTCTATGAATGAACGTTTCCCGGTTCTTGTTATGTCTATGTGTGGTGTCTCAATCTTCAGCTAAGAGTAATGGAATAGTCTCTTTCTCATAGAGGGCAATACCGGCACACAGCAGATGCGAAATGTATTGCCAACACTCGCTATTAGAGTAAAAATGTGTTCCATTGAAGAGCAAAAATCAATAGCACGGCTGTTATCGCAGTCCTCGCGATGAAGCAGACAGAGGGGGGTGTTTCTCTCAAACACGCCGTAGGGAATGTCGAGAAAGAAGAAAATGAAGATTTAAACATTGAAAATAAAACGATAAAATGTATTCTAAAAATAGAGGGCTTATCCTTAAGCAACCCAGCAAAAATCTCGACGCGTTGATGCAGGCATCTGCAGATACTCGGGTTGGCTGTGAACCTGATATGCAGCCATCCCATTGGTCCACGCTGTAGGCTGTTGTTTCTGCTATGTCGCTCTCGCAATCGTAGCGCTAGAGACTGTATTGTCTGTGGATGTGTGGGTAGCCAACCGCTGGGTGCTCGGTCCGTGGTGCTGAATCCGCTGGATCCAGAGGTGCCCTTCACTCCACTGACAACCAATACAGTTATGCCATACAAACTAGTTGGATACCCTCATGTAAACTCAAACCCCATTGGCAGATCAGGGTTCTATATCTATATATATAGGCCTATATCTTTTAGATAAACATGCATTTGTAACTTATTCTGAAATTCTGCATCGTGCATTTCCAATGGACATGGTTTTTTAACAATGCGGAATAGCCTACACTTGAAATCCTTAATCAAAAGGATAATTTAGAAATTTAGGACATTAGCCTTTCCATGTCACCAGAAAAATACCCTCAATATTTATTGGAAAGTAACATCAAGCTCATCACCTTGCACTTTCATCATCCTGTGAAGTTCATAACTTATTTCATCTGTAGCCTAATAAACTGCATGCTTTCCTGACGAGTCGTAGTGGGAGGACCAATGTGTTTCCATCGCATTTCCAACTCTACGGATAGCTTTGTTACAAAAACTGTTGCGTTAAATAGCAAATGTACCTACTCTGGTCTTGGCACGTGTGCACTGGCCAACAGCTTGCAGGTACAGTGCGGGTAGGCTGTGAGGCCAGGTAGGCTAGTCTACTTGGTGAGATTGTTATGAGTCCAAGTTTGCTTCAATATGTTTGCTGTTATATAAATAATTGCGCATAAAGGCGTTTCTACTGCCATTTCTTGCATAATACATTATACAGACACAAAAAGGTCCCACCATGTCGAACGAACAAATGATCTGTTGGCATTTATAAAATTGTTCTGAAACTTCCTGTTTCCATCACAGCTGTCTTGGTTTTATTTTAGACTGCATGAATTTACTCACACAAAAACGGTCGATGTCAACGTGGTTTCAGTATTTATTTTAGACGGTATGAATTTACTCACATAAAAATGATAATAATTATGTTTGGGTTTAATCGGGCAGCTATCTCTAACATGTGTCCACATGGTTGAGTGATGGACCAAAAAATTGCTGGGTTAAAAGCAATTCAATTTGGGTAAATATTGAACAGAACACATGTTGAGTTATTTTGAGCCAGCAGTTGGGTCACTTCACAATCCTTTGCCAGAGCCAGGTTGGGTTGTTGATGCTTGGTTATCAGAGATGGTAAGTATTTATGTTACATGGATTTGAAATAAGTATTTGAATGACTTCTGAGTATTTTGTATGTTGTATTACACTGGGCTGAACTACAGTCCAATGTATTTTGTAACAAGATACTATTGAAAGCTGTCATGTGTATTTTCAAAATACAAAATACTTTTCTATACCATTTCTTTATAGTTGTTCACAATTTTGTGGCCCCCTTTCACTCTACATTGGTATCAAAATGGTGATGGCACTATGGTGCGATAAGAGCGTCTGCTAAATGAACTAAATATACATGTACAGTATATGTGAAGATGAATAATGGCAAAGCATGCTGAGTATTATTCTAATAAGCTCTGCTTGTAACAAGGCCAATGAAAATACCCAGTGTGCTTTGCAGTTGTTCATTTCCACATCTACATTTACATTTTGGTAATTTAGCAGACACTCCTATGCAGTGTCAATGCATTCAACTAAGTTAAATAAACAACAACATATCACAGTCTTAACAAGTAAAATGTTTCAGTAACCATTTCTGAGAATGTTGTTGCCGGCTACTTCCACATTTATTTTTTAATTTAAAATTCAAAACAAAATACATGATTTTGATGAAATAGGACCTGTGGAAGGAAGCAGGCCCCCTGATCATCTCGTGTCTGCCAGCAGGGGAGGACCTAACACCTCAGCTCGTGCTGTATGGGCCGAAGGCCAATTCCATCGAAGGCCTTCACCAAGCTCTGGTCCACCCTCACGTGCCTGAAGGAAGCACTGTGGTCCTCCCGCAATCTGCTGGTAGCGAAAAACGTAGAGACCACCCCCCAGGCAGTGGCCATAGTAGCCACGGAAGCCCTGGGGTGGTACGGAAGGAAGAGGGCCTCGACCCCAGGCGAAGGGTCCCCCACAACACCCTAGGTCCCGGCGGCCACGGCCTGACAGCGCTGCGGCGCCTAGGGCGATGCGCCTAGGGGAGGGATCTCTTCTGGGCCCCGAAAGACGGGACGATGATCTATTCAGAAGAGCAGGATGAGGTGAGCTTGATAAAGGACTCACCCCGCTCCTGTACAAGGGACCGAAGACAGCCTTTTAACAAAGTGACTTTTTAACATGTTTTTCATGTCTTAAAAATGTTTTACCTTTGTTAGATCATTAGTATACATTTTAAATGGCTTTTACAGATTTGATGTTTTTACAAGGAAAGTACTTTTATTCATGGTTGTTTTCATTGGTTTTAACAACATGTACTTTTTAACAAATTTAAATGTAACTTTCAAATGCTGTGTTTTATGCTGTGTTGCCGTTTTTATGTGTATCAATGATGTAAAAAATGTATGAGCTGTTTTTAAAGGAATTGTGTCAATAAAACTTTTAAAAAATAAAAATAAAAAACTATACTTTTACGTTAGTATATATAGTATATTTATATATATATATATATATATATATATATATATATATATATATATATTTTAACTTTAGGATATTTTGTAGTTGTAATTGTAATTTATGCCCATCCCTGGCTACAATCCACCGGGATTGGAGGGCGTTAGCAACATAAATAATCTACAACTGTCCACAAATGCTGCATTCATAGCCAAGTGGGAAGTGGAATTTATCACATATGACTGGGAAAAATCCACTTGAACTGGTAATTACTAGTGGGAAATTCATCAATCATCCTGAACTCACTTATCCCACATGCTGACTTCTGACTCCATCTTACAAAGGAAATTACCTCGATAACAGCATTTTCGACAGTTAAATGCAACAACAAAACATTATTTATAAAAAGCTATCTATTAATATGGTTTTTGAACACTATAATATGTTTACAAGCATGATAGCTGTACTTTTAGTTTGCGGTTTAAGCAAATGTTAGCCATTAGCAAATCTGCGCTTCTCAACAAGTTCAAAGCACGTGAATGCATCCAACTGGTATTTATGACTTCACAACAGGTAAATTCCCACCTCCCACTTGGTTATGAACACAGCATAAGCATAAACCGCACTTGTCATTTTCCCATTCTGGACCTAAGCAATATGTTTCATGTTCTGTTATTGTGTATATTGTGTCCCATTTGTTGTTGTCTGTTGTTGTTTTTCCAAAACCAATTTTGTTTTCTACTAGTAGTGTGAAAGTCTTTATTTTTGTATCAATGCAGCTTCACGTACAAATGCAGCTCATTTCCCCACCCCTGCACAGGACAAAGATTTAACATCAAAAGCCTGATTACCTGCATGTCCACCAATGTTATTCACATGTTGAAATGTCCTTGTGGTCTGTCTTACATAGGGGAAACCCGTAGAAGCCTTAAAACCTCTACGGGATCAGTGTCCCCCCGCGGGACGGTTGAGCTAACGTAGGCTAATGTGATTAGCATGAGGTTGTAAGTAACAACAACAACAAAATCCCAGGACAACCCGTAGAAGCCTTAAGACACGGATCAGTGAGCACCGCAGCCATATACGGACAGGTGAGACAAAAAAAAAGCAGATTACTGTTCATTTTATACAAGCTGGACATCCTATTAGTTCTCTGAGATACAGTGGAGTAGAAATAGCCAAGATGTCACGCAGGGGAGGGGACATTGAGAGGAAACTTCTTCTTCTTCTTTCTGGATTCACAGGCTCAACACAATGCCTCATCTTGGCCTTAAAGAGGAGTTTGACTTGAAACCTTGTTATAGTTTCAATATGTCCAAATTGTGGGGGTTTTTCATCCTAATTTAATATTGTATGTGTATGTATATTACTGTAAATATTGATCCTATTGACTTTGTATGGTCATATATTTTGATACATATTAATATTGTGAAACTATGTTATATATTTTTTCCCCTGTTTCAGGAAGTGATGTCACTGAGTACTGGCCCTATATATATATATATAGGACCTTCCACCCCCACCTGGGATATGGATGCCTGATGAAGACCTATGGGTGGAAACGTTGTTGTTAATAAATATCACCTGGGAGCATGAGCAGCGTGCTGCATTTTCCATGAGTTTGCCTACAACTCCAGCGCCTGCGGAAAATACCTGGAAGTGAGTATGTTCTTCAGCTTTTGGATTTTATTTTACCCGTATTTTACCAGGTAAGTTGACTGAGGACTCATTTACAGCAACGACATGGGGAAGAGCTAATTGGAGTCAATTAAAGAATGTAATCGTGGTTTGTCTCTGAAAATCATAGAAAACGCCCAACGCTCTTAAACTACACAGAAAATTTGCTAGTTTTAAATCAACATCAAGATTGTTAAATTTAACACGGGTCCAGTGTCTATATGGCGCCACACTTTTCACTATTAAATTAACACATTGCTTAGTGTAAAGCCTTATTTGCATATTTCCTTGCCTTTCAAGTGAATTGTTGCGTTACCACCTACAGTGGGGCAAAAAAGTATTTAGTCAGCCACCAATTGTGCAAGTTCTCCCACTTAAAAAGATGAGAGTCCTGTAATTTTCATCATAGGTACACTTCAACTATGACAGACAAAATGAGAAAAAATAATCCAGAAAATCACATTGTAGGATTTTTTTATGAATTTATTTGCAAATTAAAATAATAATAAATTATGTATAAGCATAAACAATATGTAAAACAATAAGTAAAACAATCATAACAATGAAGATTGGTATAGTAGGACTATATTTATGAGTTTGGGCAATTTCCGACTAAATATCTTCATTTGAACATTGATGTATTTCTCCTAATTGTTGGTTTGTTCCCTATGAACAAGATGATAACACTCCGTCGTGAGTTGCTTCTACTTTTCCATCTCTAGAATCTTAGTGAAAATGTTTTCCAAAAGTTCTACTTGAGGAAGAAATTCATATCCAGTGTTTGTGTTTAGTGGTGACCTATTGTTTCTTCTATTGCTTGACATTTAGCTCCTTCAAGGCATCTTCCTTTGATATTTGTGTCCTAGCTTATGCAATTGCATCCTGGCATCCATTCTCAATGTGTGTTGTTCTTCCAATTGCTTCTTGAAGGTACAGATGAACCACTTCCTGTAGCATTTCCGAAGGTACAGATGAACCACTTCCTGTAGCATTTCCGAAGGTACAGATGAACCACTTCCTGTGGCATTTCTGACTTCCATCTGGAGTGATTTGCCATTTGTCAAGGGGGTGACCAGACTCTTCATATTTTCTGTAGGAGACACTATAGAGTCCTGTGATGGAAAAAAGGCGATTCTCGCTTGATACATCAAACTGGTGACAAACTGTAGGCGAATGCCCCCAGTGGAGGGTGTTAGCAACATGAATAATCTACTACTTTCCACAAATGCTGCATTCATAGCCAAGTGGGAAGTGGAATTTACCACATATGGCTGGGAAAAATCCACTCGAACTGGTAATTACTAGTGGGAAATTCGTCAATCCTACATGCTGACCTCTGTCATCACCTACTAAGGAAATTACCTCTAACTGCATTTTCGACGGTTAAATGCAACCACAAAACATTGTTTATAAAAAGCAATCTATTAATATGGTTTTTGAACACTATAATGTGTTTACAAGTATGATAGCTGTGCTTTTAGTTCACGGTTTACGCAAATGTTAGCCATTAGCAAATCTGCGTTTCTCAACTAGTTCAAAGCACGCAAATGCATCCAACTGGTGGTACAAAAATCAACAGAAAATATATCTCTGTTCTTGTACTGACTACCACTTAGAAAATTACAATGATGAAATTTCACACTGTGGAGACTGGTATTATTAGAGAGCTGTGCAAAAGGGACACTGCTCCCAGCATCCACTCAACTGATTGCATATCATGTCACTTGCTCTGTATATCATGTTAGATCTCTCAACAGCTAGGTTTCCATCCAATTGGCGACAGATTGTCCATGAAATTAACTTGTTGCAGATAAAGGGCTGTGCGTGATGACGTAGGGCACATAAAAATACATTTTGCGGTTAAATGGGTTTCCATCGCATTTTCAACTCTACTGATGTTGCATTATATAGGGAGTGTGTCCACGCTGGTATTGGCCTGTGCGCTCTAGCCAACAGCACGCAGGGTGCAAATACAGTACTGTATCTGCATTATGTTGGTTGGAGCACACATAAAGCCTACATGATGTGATTATTATGGACAAAATAAGTCATTTGTATTTGTCAGATGGCAGCCAGGCATCGATGATCATGTCAACGGAAAAATACCCTCAATATTTATTGGAAAGTAACATCAAGCTCATCACCTTGCACTTTCATCATCCTGTGAAGTTCATAACTTATTTCATCTGTAGCCTAATAAACTGCATGCTTTCCTGACGAGTCGTAGTGGGAGGACCAATGTGGTTCCATCGCATTACCAACTCTACGGATAGCTTTGTTACAAAAACTGTTACGTTAAATAGCAAATGTACCTACTCTGGTCTTGGCACGTGTGCACTGGCCAACAGCTTGCAGGTACAGTGCGGGTAGGCTGTGAGGCCAGGTAGGCTAGTCTACTTGGTGAGATTGTTATGAGTCCAAGTTTGCTTCAATATGTTTGCTGTTATAAAAATAATTGCGCATAAAGGCGTTTCTACTGACATTTCTTGCATAATATATTATACAGACACAAAAAGGTCCCACCATGTCGAACGAACAAATGATCTGTTGGCATTTATAAAATTGTTCTGAAACTTCCTGTTTCCATCACAGCTGTCTTGATTTTATTTTAGACTGCGTGAATTACTCACATAAAAACGGTGGATGGAAACGTGGTTTCGGTATTTATTTTAGACGGTATGAATTTACTCGCATAAAAACTGTGGATGGAAACGTGGTTTCAGTCTTTATTTTAGACCGTATGAATTTACTCACATAAAAACTGGATGGAAACTTGGCTTCTGTCTTTCTTTTCATTTCCTCGTCTCATTTCTTCAAGATTCTTTCTCAATAGTTTTTACATCTTCCTCTGAGATTGACGTTTTTTGCTGAGTTGTGAACATCGAGGTAAAGACAGATTCAGGTTGGAAATTCGACGGATATTCGCCTGTAGTTTTCCTTATGTCCACCAACAGCAGTTAGGGACGTAAACAGAGTGTGACAAATCAAAATGTTCAAATTTCAATAGCTCTTTAACCATTACTTCTAAAACTTTCAAACCCGATGGCATAGACACACATTGCACATACTTTTTTGTTGTTGATTTACATCTTGCACTATTTTAAATTATTTATTTACATATTTGAATTTCAATAGCTCATTGGTCATATCACCGACTGACTTCATACAAGGTTCAGAATGTCCACTGACTACCCTTCTTTTTTGCACACTCTTTAGTTTGTCCATTTTCATCTCACATGATTTCACATGAATTTTTCCAAACGTCAAATTTCAATAGCTCCTTGGTCATGTGACCTAATGACTTCAAACAAGGTTCAGAATGTCCAATCAGTGGGCCTACACATTGCACACTCTTTAGTTTGCCCATTTTCATCTCAAATGATGTTACATAAATTTTTCCAAATGTAAAATTTCAATAGCTCCTTGGTCATGTGACCTAATGACTTCAAAGAAGGTTCAGAATGTCCACTGACTAAGCCTTCATATCACACACTCTGATGTTTGTCTACTTTCACCTCACGCTATTAGACTTAAATCTGTAAGCCTGCGACCCAGTAGATGTGGACATTGCTGTACAGTGGACACCCACACTCAGAAGTCATTTGGAGAAAAAAGAGAGCATCTGACTGACAGAGCAGTTAACAGTGATTCATATTATCTGTCTGAACCCCTTGTACCCTCAAACCCTTCCAGGACATGACAATCTCACAACGCAGGATATTCCATGGTCCCTAGGCTCCTTTCTAACAGTCCTCAAGCTTCAATAGGATAGTCAATGACTGTGTAATAGTAGAAATTCAGAGTCAATGGTATAATTTTGGTAAGTCTTATGGTCGGTCGGGCATAAAATGTTGTCTTCGGTTTCTTGCTTTCTCAGGTCCTGCTGAGTGGACGGTATTGATGCCTTTTCAGTCTAGCTCCAGACAGGTGTCGTTATGTTATAAGCACCACACCACCCCAATCGGGGGTCATAACACCCTCTCACCTTCTACCATTTGTCTACACTCCAAGAACCATGAGAGCCCTCCAAGCTGTAGACGCCCCCAGATTTATGACAACTGAGATTCCCATATCCACAGCCGCCTTAGCTTGTAGCTTGCAGGTCTAAAAGCGTTTTTTTGTCCTTGCTATGTTGAAATATCAAAGACTAAGCTTTTTTTGTGACTCTGGTAAGTCATTTCAAGTCAAAGCCTTGTTTTCCCTGGTACATAAATGTATACTACTAACTAGTTCTGTTTATTTAGACTTTGCAGCATACAAATCTTGTCGGGAGCTGAAGAATACTTTCACAGCTGTATGTTAATGAAGAAATCCTACAGCTCAGTGCAATTGTAAATGTTAAGTCAGCTGTGGGACATGGACAGTCGAGGAGGAGGCTGTTGGAGTGACAGTAGAGTCATCACTATTTTCAGGACTTTTCTTTTGATGAGGGTCACAGCACTGGAGAATAGCCTGGTTCTGGGCCAGATGTACCGGACTCATTGGCCTCTAAAACAGTAAATCAAGTTATATTTGCTTGTACACTGGTCATCCTTATGTACTCCATGCAATACTTGCTGTTTGTAATAGTTGATGTCATGTTTTTGTCCACATTTGTTTGGAAATACGTATAACTGTCATTTGTCGTTGGCATACCGCTGCATGGGACTGTGATATTAGTTTCCATGTTGTCCACTAAGCTGGTTGTTGTTAGTCTAAAGCATATGTTTACAAGGTTGTTTAATATTTGCATTTGTCACCCAGCTCTCTGCCTCAAGAGTCCTTTCACAGCCTGTATTTCAAAGACGACATTGTAATTCATTTACTGTCCCGTCATTTTTTTTGTTGAAAATGAAAAAGTATTAATAGTCATTTCTTACAAATAAGTGCTTTTGTGCAGGGTGGATTTTTCATATCGTGATTATCTGTTTTCGTATTTTAATATATTGTAATAAGCAACTAGAATTAGATAGTGGGTGCTAACATGGCAACCGTTTAACCCTGCTGCGCCTTTACCTACCTATTGACAAAAAAAAAGCTTTTTCACATATTTTTATTGGCTATTTTAGTCCATAGTATTTAAGCCTTGACAATATACATGCGCCACAGCTAATTTGCCCAAATAAAGATGACAATGGGAAAGGGAAATATTGATGATGGCCAGAAATTCAGTCAACACCAACTAGATCATTACTCCAGAGACAGAAGGTGAGGCAGAGACTCTAGACGACAGGAACGATAACATACAAGCACAAAGTGACAATGTTTTTTTTCTTCAAATGTTAAAGGATTGTGATAGTTTGTTTTCAGTTCATATTTAAGAGGACAATGACTCTTCTAAATGTGTAACATTTGCATATTGCAGGTCACAGCTCTGTGGCCAAGAAACAATTGTGAGGTGGTGGTTGCTGTTGTGAGGTCAACAGACAAAAAGTCCTCCTTAATTCTCCAACATTCAAAGTTTAAAACTCTGCAGCCCCACAAATGCTTGTGGGTGAGGTAATAAATACGAGTCATAACATGACTAAGCATTTGTTTTAAATCCCAATTCTAAACATAGTGTAAAAAGATTCATACAGTATTAAGGATGAACATAGAAGCACATTAGATGTGCACCTAGCCAAGTCTAAGGACATGTAATATCATTATGTAGCAAACTGGAATGGGAGTAGAATGTTTCTGATGAAGTACACTTGAATATTTATGGCCCTTATTCTGTCACTTTAAAGTAAATAGTGAAGATGTGTCATCACGTAAACACAGTATTTTCAGCAATAACACACTTTTTTGACTACATAACACATTATGTATGATACTTAATCTCCCTAACAAGGCAGATATACAGTTGAAGTCGGAAGTTTACTGCCAATATATTTAAACTCAGTTTTTCACAATTCCTGACATGTAATCCTAGTAAAAAATTCCCTGTCTTAGGTCAGTTAGGATCACCATTTTATTTTAAGAATGTGAAATGTCAGAATAATTAGTAGAGAATTATTTCTTTCAGCATTTCTTTCTTTCATCACATTCCCAGTGGGTCAGAAGTTTACATACACTCAATTAGTATTTGGTAGCAGAAAGAGGAGGAAGGAAAGCGCTACTAAGGTACACAATAGTACATTTTAAAAGACAGAAGGTGCTCTTTGGTAAATTGGTAATCAAAAAGAAAGGAGGACCAAGGCACTCTTCATATAATTAATTAAAATGCCTTTATTAGTATGGCATGTTCAATAGAAACAAAGTTTTAAAGATCTGACGTGTTTCAGCTGCATGGCCTTCGTCAGGGAGTACAAAAAAAGAATACAATGTCCTCTTTTGATCAGCTTTTCCAAACAACCAGCTTAGTGGACAGCTTTTCCCTAATTAGAAGAGGGAGTGGTTACAAAATTGATTGGACACACCTAGTAAGCAATACCATACACATCAAAAAGTGAAATACTGCAGCTATGTTATCATAAAAATACAGCTCCAAGCTAGAAGTATCAGGACACTTAGAAAGGTAATTCTAACCTTTAATATGACTGGGAGAAGTGTCAAGAATAAGAAAGCAATATATTCCATTGTACACTAGAACACAGCAAAACATGAACAACAACAGTCTAAACACAGCTGAGGGCAATTGATCAAAATGTCCACTAGATGGCAGCAAATGGACCTATCACGACCCTACAGGAAGGGTTCATTTAAACCAGGGTATTTAGTGGCCTGTAGTGGCGTACTTGTGTTCCACTAAGCGGTCTTGAAGGCGTCTCTTTGTCCGTCCAATGTAGAACACCTTGCACTGTGGACATTCTAATCTATAGATGACATGAGTGGTTTTGCAGTTAATGAAATGCTTGACGTAATACTCTATGGCAAGGCACTACAAGTCATTACACCATGGCAACCCTGCCTCCCTACAAGCTATGGGTATTGATTAGAAAAGGGGACCGTCTTAAACAGTTAAACAGTTATTGCTAACTTACAGTCACATCAAAAAAGAGCAGCCAGAATAATAGCAAAGTAGCCACATTTGCATTTGTTTAAGCAGTTTTCTAGTGACATTTATTTGGATACATCCATAACAATGAGCTGAGGCGCGATTTCGCCTGGCATAGAACATTTTCTCACACGTCAAAACAATGTTGTTCAGAGGAGCTAGCCAACAACACAGCAAACACAATCACTTCAAACTGAAGCTGGAAAGACTGCAAATTAACTGCACTTCATTTCGTTTGACCTTTTTTCAATTTACATTTCTTTGTATATATCCATAAAAATTATGCCAGTAGATTCATGATTTCGACTGGCTGGGAAACGCTGCAACTGGATCCTGGACTTCCTGATGGGCCGCCCCCAGGTGGTAAGAGTAGGTAACGGACATCCGCCACGCCGATCCTCAGCACGGGTGCCCCTCAGGGGTGCGTAATCAGTCCCCTCCTGTACTCCCTGTTCACTCATGACTGCACGGCCAGGCACGACTTCAACACTATCATTAAGTGTCACAGTCTATCTAAAAGATTGCGAAGGAGTCAGGCCCAGGACACAGATAAGAGTAACAATCACTGATTTACTCAATCCAAAATGTAGCAAAATCCCATTCCAAACAAGGACAAAACAGGACTCAAAATACAACACACCGGAATACACAAAATACAATCACGCACAAAACAGAAAGGGAAACCAGAGGGTTAAATAAGGAACATAATTATGAGATGGGAACCAGGTGTGTAAACAGACAAAACAAAAGGAAAAATGAAACATGGATCGGTGGCGGCTAGAAAGCCGGTGACGTCGAGCGCCGAAAGCCGCCCGAACAAGGAGAGGGAACAACTTCGGCGGAAGTCGTGACATTGAGTTTGCAGATGACACAACAGTGGTAGGCTTGATCACCGACAACGACGAGGCAGACTATTGGGAAGAGGTCAGAGACCTGGTTGTATTGTGCCAGGACAACAACCTCTCCCTGAACGTGATTAAGACAAAAGTTATGACTGTGGACTACAAGAAAAGGAGGACTGAGAACACCCCCGTGCTCACCGACGGGGCTGTAATGGAGCAGGTTTAGAGCTTCATGTTCCTTGGTGTCCACATCACCAACAAACTAACA
The DNA here is from genome assembly GCF_013265735.2 of Oncorhynchus mykiss. Classification (NCBI taxonomy): domain Eukaryota; kingdom Metazoa; phylum Chordata; class Actinopteri; order Salmoniformes; family Salmonidae; genus Oncorhynchus; species Oncorhynchus mykiss. The sequence continues at coordinate 63,143,148 of NC_048576.1, forward strand.
TGGTCCAAGCACACAGCACGACAAAACCTATTCTCCTAAGGAGACTGAAAAGATTTGGCATGGGTCCTCAGATCCTCAAAAGGTTCTACAGCTGCACCATCGAGAGCATCACTGCCTGGTATGGCAACTGCTCGGCCTCTGACCACAAGGCACTACAGAGGATAGTGCATACGGCCCAGTACATCACTGGGCCAAGCTTCCTGCCATCCAGGACCTCTATACCAGGCGATGTCAGAGGAAGGCCCTAAAAAATTGTCGAAGACTCCAGCCACCCTAGTCATAGACTGTTCTCTCTTCTACCGCACTGCAAGCGGTACTGGAGCGCCAAGTTTAGGTCCAAGAGGCTTCGAAACAGCTTCTACTCCCAAGCCATAAGACTCCTGAACATCTAATCAAATGGCTACCCAGACTATTTGCAATGCCCCCCCTTTTACGCTGCTACTACTCTCTGTTAATATCTATGCACAGTCACTTTAATAACTTTACCTACATGTACAGTACATATTACCTCAATTACCTCGACTAACCGGCACATTGACTCTGTACCGGTACCCCCTCTATATAGCCTCGCTATTGTTATTTTACTGCTGCTCTTTAATTATTTGTTACTTTGATTTTTGATATTTGAGGTATTTTTCGAAAAAAATGCATTGTTGGTTAAGGGCTAGTAAGTAAGCATTTCACTGTAAGCTCTACAACTGCTGTATTCGGTTCATGTGACAAATAAAAATTGATTTGATATTGAATTTGAATATTGAAACAAATGTTTCAGACAGACAGCAAGGTTTATTCAAATCTCTGCTGTTGAAAACTAAATGTTTGTTTAAAAGAAATGTGAGATAATGTCTAGATGCTTTTTATAGTGGAGATCAAGTTGATAAATTGCTTGGCTGGGCTGATGAGACATTGGATTGCGCAGTCAGATGGAACAGAGTAAATAGGCATTTTAATGTCATAGATTTAGCCTGTGGTAACTTGTGGAATACATACCGGCTGGAATGCGTTTTTAACCAATCAGCATTTAGGATTAGACCCACCTGTTGTATAATGTTTAGCAATTCCTCACATTGCTTCTGTGTATCATCAATAAGTTCCTCCTTCAGGTTTTGGACTGTTATGTCAGTGTTGCTCTGCCAGTTCTCCGGGAGCTGTGTATGTTCCTCATTCTAAAAATATGTCTCTATTACGTCTTCAAATTTTACACTTAGACTTGATTTGTGCTCAACCTGTAGCTTGTGGCTGTTGATTTCCAAAATGTCAATTGTGATCATGGTCACAGTTCAATCACAAATGTATAATTCTCCACATTTACTGTCTGGACTGAGGGACGCCTGGACTGAGGGGCAGCTCCGGACCGAGGGGCAGCTCCGGACCGAGGGGCAGCTCCGGACCGAGGGGCAGCTCCGGACCGAGGGGCAGCTCCGGACCGAGGGGCAGCTCAGGACCGAGGGGCAGCTCAGGACCGAGGGGCAGCTCCGGACCGAGAGGCAGCTCCGGACCGAGGGGCAGCTCAGGACCGAAGGGCAGCGCCGGACTGAAGGACGACTCTGGCAGCTCCCGGCTGACTGACGGCTCTGGCAGCTCCCGGCTGACTGACGACTCTGGCAGCTCCCGGCTGACTGACGACTCTGGCAGCTCCCGGCTGACTGACGGCTCTGGCAGCTCCCGGCTGACTGACGGCTCTGGCAGCTCCCGGCTGACTGACGGCTCTGGCAGCTCCCGGCTGACTGACGGCTCAGAACAGACTGGCGGCTCTGGAAGCTCAGGACGGACTGGCGGCTCTGGCAGCTCAGGACAGACTGGCGGCTCTGACAGCTCAGAACTGGCAGGGAGCACCTGTAGGGAGTAGACGGAGAGACAGCCTGGTGCGGGGGGGCTGCCACCGGAGGGCTGGTACGTGGAGGTGGCACCGGATAGACCGGACCGTGAAAGCGCACAGGAGGTCTCGAGCACCGAGCCTGCCCAACCTTACCTGGTTGAATGCTCCCCATAGCCAGACGAGTGCGGCGAGGTGGAATAGCCCGCACTGGGCTGTGCTGGCGAACCGGGGACAACATGCGTAAGGCTGGTGCCATGTACACCAGCCCGAGGAGACGCACTGGAGACCAGATGCGCTGAGCCGGCTTCATGGCACCTGGCTCGATGCCCACTCTAGCCCAGCCGATATGAGGCGCTGCAATGTGCCGCACCGGGCTATGCACATGCACCGGGGACACTGTGCGCCTCACGGCATAACACGGAGCCTGCCCGGTCCCTCTCTCTCTCTGGTAAGCACGGAAAGTTGGCGCAGGTCTCCTACCTGCCTTCGCCACACTCCCCGTGTGCCCCCTCCTAATCGTTTTTTGGGGCTGCCTCTCGGGCTTCCAGCCGTGCTGCCGTGCTGCCTCCTCATACCGCCGCCTCTCCGCTTTCGCTGCCTCCAGCTCAGCCTTGGGGCGGCGATATTCTCCAGCCTGTGCCCCTGTGTCCCTTGCCGTCCAGAATCTCCTCCCAAGTCCAGTTCTCCAAGTATCGCTGCCGCCGCTGCTGCTGCCCGTTACCACGCTGCTTGGTCCTTTGGTGGTGGGTGATTCTGTAACGTTCTTCGTCGGGCGAAAGAGAGGAGGACCAAAATGCAGTGTGATGATTATCCATTTTAATAGAATACTTTAACAACGAACAAAAACAATAAACCGACAAAATGAACGAAGACGAAACAGTCCCGTAACGTAAACACAGGAACACTGGAAACAGGGACAATCACCCACACCCCAAAATACAAAACAGGCTACCTAAATATGGTTCCCAATCAGAGACGACTAACACCTGCCTCTGATTGAGAACCGTATCAGGCCAAACACATCGAAACAGACAAACTAGACATACAACATAGAATGCCCACTCATATCACACCCTGACCAAACAAAACACAGAAACAAACAACGCAAACTATGGTCAGAGTGTGACAGAATTGCAATTATAAACACAGATTTTAGGCAGTAGCCTATGCCTATTGAAATAACAAGTAGATCTCGCAAATGGACATTTGTAGTTTTAACATCTGGCTCATAATGAAGGCACAATTACCAGAAAATAGCCTATCAATAATTTTTTGACGTTCATCCAAGTGTTTCTTGCACAGATTTTGAGATCCTCTGTCCAACTTTCATCACTCAAACTCTCCTGTTGGATTTATCTATAGTTGTGCACATGCACAAACAGGATTTATTTACAATTATAAACTGGGTGGTTCGAGCCCTGAATGCTGATTGGTTGAAAGCTGGGTAAATCAGACCATATACCATGGGTATGACAAAACATTTATTTTTACTGTTCTAATTAGGTTGGTAACCAGTTTATAATAGCAATAAGGCACCATGGGGGTTTGGGATATATGGCCAATATACCACGGCTAACACCATACCCAAACCGGCTGCGCGCGTGCGCCATCGTGCCCAAATTGATTTTGTCCCCCCAAACCAAACGTGATCACGACACGCAGGTTAAAATATCAAAACAAACTCTGAACCAATTATATTAATTTGGGGACATGTCGAAAAGCATTAAACATTTATGGCAATTTAGCTAGCTAGCTTGCAGTTGCTAGCTAATTTGTCCTATTTAGCTGGCTTGCTGTTGCTAGCTAATCTGTCCTTGGATATAAACGTTGAGTTGTTATTTTACCTGAAATGCACAAGGTTCTCTACTCCGACAATTAATCCACACATAAAACAGTCAACCGAATCGTTTCTAGTCATCTCTCCTCCTTCCAGGCCTTTTCTTCTTTGAACTTTATATGGAGATTGGCATCTCACAGTTACCACGACGGGTGTAACCAGTTCATCTTTCAATCACCCACGTGGGTATAACCAATGAGGAGATGGCACGTGGGTATCTGCTTCTATAAACCAATAAGGAGAAGGGAGTGGCAGTATTTGCATCGCAATCAGCGTCACAAATAGAACTGACTTCTATTTTAGCCCTTGGCAACGCAGTCGCTCGTTGGCGCGCACGAGCAGTGTGGGTGCAATAATTGAATAACATGTATGTTTAAATTTATTTTGCAACGCTCGCGCATGCGATGCGAGTGGTGTGGTCAGCATGTAAGGGCTGTGTCCTAGCACTCCACGTTGTGTTGTGCATAAGAACAGCACTTAGACGTGGTATATTGGCCATATACCACACCCCCCGGGGCCTTATTGCTTAATTATACACTACCGTTCAAAAGTTTGGGGCTACTTAGACATTTCCTTGTTTTGTAAAGAAAGGCACATTTTTTGTCCATTAAAATAACATCAAATTGATCAGAAATACAGTGTAGACATTGTTAATGTTGTAAATGACTATTGTAGCTGGAAACAGGCCCATTATCAGCAACCATCACTCCTGTGTTCCAATGGCATGTTGTGTTAGCTAATCCAAGTTTATAATTTTAAAAGGCTAATTGATCATTAGAAAACCTTTTTGCAATGATGTTAGCACAGTTGAAAACTGTTGTCCTGATTAAAGAAGTAATAAAGCTGGCCTTCTTTAGACCAGTTGAGTATCTGGAGCATCAGCATTTGTGGGTTCGATTACAGGCTCAAAATGGCCAGAAACAAATAACTTTTTTCTGAAACTCATCAGTCTATTCTTGTTCTGAGAAATTAAGGCTATTCCATGCGAGAAATTGCCAAGAAACTGAAGATCTCGTACAGCGCTGTGTACTACTCGCTTCACAAGACAGCACAAACAGGCGCTAACCAGAATAGAAAGAGGAGTGGGAGGTCCCGGTGCACAACTGAGCAAGAGGACAAGTACATTAGTGTCTAGTTTGAGAAACAGACGCCTCACAAGTGCTCAACTGGCAGTTTTATTAAATAGTACCCGCAAAACACCAGTCTCATCGTCAACAGTGAAGGGGTGACTCTGGGATGCTGGCCTTCAAGGCAGAGTTCCTCTGTCCAGTGTCTGTGTTCTTTTGCCCATCTTAATCTTTTATTTATATTGGCCAGTCTGAGATATGGTGTTTTCTATGTAACTCTGCCTAGAAGGCCAGCATCCCGGAGTCGCCTCTTCACTGTTGACATTGAGACTAACAATGTCTACACTGTATTTCTGATCAATTTGGTGTTATTTTAATCGACACAAAATGTGCTTTTCTTTCAAAAACAAGTGGCCCCAAACTTTTGAACGGTAGTGTAAACTGGGTGGTGTGAGCCTGATTGGTTGAAAGCCATGTTATATCAGACTGTGTACCATGGGAATTACCATTTTTTTCTCACTTTTTACTATTCCAATTACATTGTTAACCAGATTATGTCCAAAAGAACAGCCCTTAGCTGGGGTATGTTGGCCAAATACCACACCTCCTAGGGTCTTATTGTTCAATCATTGCAGTCAGAACAAGTTAAATCGACATCCAGTGATGGAAAATTATCTGGAGAGTTTAATAAGGGCAAATTACCTTTTCTCTTGCAACATATTACCTTTTATCTTGCAATAACTTCCAAGAATTATTATTTTGATGGAAAACCGAATTTTGCTGACTTTGATGCACATTTTAGGCTCATTCTTAGCCTACTAAACAAATAAAAGGAAGTGAAATTGACTTGTCACTTTCATATTATATTAATTGGCCTTCATTTAAGAGTTATGTTTTTAATAAATCAATACAATTCAATTTTTAACTATTTAAAAGTTTAAAATTATTATAAACGTTTTAATTAAATCCATTCATTATTTAATCCCAGTCCCCATCCCTGCAGGAGGCCTTTTGTCTTTTGGTAGGCCATCATTGTAAATAATAATTTGTTCTTAACTGACTTGCCTAGTTAAATAAAGGTTAAATAAAACAATTATAAATAAAATATTAATTTCAATTACATTTTATTCAATCCAGTATCCACACAGAGGTGCCAGCTCTCATCTCTTCTAGAGTTTTCCCATCTGATCTATGATTTTAGATGGCAACCATTAGTTTCCTGGCCTCTCCAACTTCTAGTACCATGGTGAGTACACCCGAATGGTTGTCGGATTTGGAGATCGAGTCAGGGGAACCCATAGAGGTCAGTAAGAAGGTGGGCATGGAAAAGAGAAGAAAGTGGAACATAAATATGGAGTAGTGCAGAAGGAAATTGAACATGATGAGAGTGAGGATGAATTAAATGTGGTGGCAGATGTGGTGAAGACTGCCGAGTTTGAGCCTTGTCCTGATGGTGATAAAGATTTTTGGAGAGAATGAAACCTTGCCTTCTGGATGATATGTGGTGTCAGAAGAGGTTGGAGAATGTTGGGTCAGTGGAAGTTTCTGCCGTCCAGTGGGAGCATGTGCGCCGCATTACGCGACTGGGGACAAGAACTGTGACTTGCTTTCCTCTCCGGAGCAGGGCACTGTTGAAAGGAGTGATAGCTGGAGTGGCATTAAGTGTTGAAGAGGATCAACTGAAGTCTGTGACACCCGCTGTTTGGTGAGATGCAGACCCAGTGGAGAGCGTGGTAAAACAGAGAAGACACTGTCTGTATTATTGAGTTTTGATGAGTCTTTACCAGATAAGGTCAAGTTAGGATGTGTCAGTTATCCCGTGAGAGCTTTTATCCCGAATCCATTAGGGTGTTATATGTGTCATGCTTATGGTCATGTGGCAGCAGTATGTAGTAGGGATATACCTAAATGTGAGAAGTGTGCAGGAGGACATGAGACAAAGGAATGTGTAGTATCGGTAGAAAGATGTTGTGTGTAAAATGTAGGGTACCCATGGTGCTGGAGATCAGAAGTGTCCGGTGAGGGAAAGGCAGGTTGAGGTTGCCAGGATCAGAGTAGTGCAGAAGGTGTCGTATGCTGAGGCAGTTTAGAGAGTAGTAGAGGAAGATGGGTTGAGGTATCCTAAGAGGATCCCTGTGAATGGGCTGAGACCAATAGTGATAACTTGCTTCAGTAAGGTTGTTTTTTGGGGCATTTATGGCCATGGTTGTGGATTGTACCGTAGGAATGGAATGTAAATCACAGAGGATAGATGTTGTGGTGGCAGCAGCAGAGAAGTACTTGGGTGTACACGATTTTACAGCAGAAGAGTTACAAGATGTTTTGAACAATAGTGTCCCGTCCTCCCCGGCTGCTGGCCTGGAGTAGGATCAAATGGGGACACAGTAGTGGAATAATGGTGATGTTTTAATGGGTGCAGGGTTAGTTGGTAGGGCAATTTTTGTAATGAATTCATACTACAGAATAGCAGGCTGATACCCAGCCAAAATAGTAGGTGGCAGCATGCATCTATAACATTTTGTTTGCAGACTGCTATAATACCAAAGAAGAAGAAGAAACATGAACTTGGCCATGATTCATACAATGGATACAAATACATGTAATATTTGAGACCACTCTCTCACCAATTACTTGTGAGAGTAAAAAAAATTCAGATGTAAACCTCTCAACCAAAATTCTCATTAAAAGAAATCTCACTAAGGGTCCACTGGGAAACGGGCGATTCCTATCCTTTACACATACAGGGAGATGTCCATAGCCCAGACCAATGAGAACCTGTGTTAGGAGGTTTACGTTTAGTTTTTTTTATTTTAGGGCGATAACTAGCCTCGTGAAACCAGTCTGCTAGCCTAGGAGACAACATCAGTGGGTACTAGGCAAGGGTCCTTCACTTTTCTGTGATACATAGGATACATATTCCAGTCCAGTAGGTGGCGGCAACCGCCATTTAACTTCAAAGGAAAAGAAGAGACACGTTGATTGACAGACCGGAAACAAGCTGTCATTGAGAGGAGGCAAGATGGCAGCCGCGGCAGTGGCTGAGTTTCAAAGAGCCCAGTCTCTTCTCAGTTCAGACCGGAATGCATCTATCGATATTTTACATTCAATAGGTAAGTATATAGCTGCAACGTAACTTGTAGTATCCAAGTGTCTCGGACGTGTAGATTGTCGCTTAAACAGTTCCTGTCTAATTTAGCTAGTAGTAGCTTGCTAGCTACCGTACTCTAGCTCAATGACCGTACCGGGCTATCGGCCTATCCCCATTGGTCACAGTGAGTCAGCAGCAGGGAGACCGGTAGCTAGTATGCTATGTGCAATTAGCTAGGTAACGTTAGTTAGCTACCCTTTTGCTTGCGCATTGCTCTAATAACTAGCTAGCTAGCTAAATGGTAGAATATTCGGACACAGGCAGAAGTTATTCCAACCTTATACCCATCGACACAACATCGCGGGACTTTCGGGAACGCTTCCGAAGCAGACTCGACAGACCAGACCGGGATTTGGGGTGTGAGAATAGGGACTGCTACACTGTCCCGTGTGGACTATAGTAGTGGTCAACAACCTTTTCTGAGTCAAAATTCAAGCCGAGATCTACCGCTTAGGTTCTTTTGTTACATGACTTTAAAAAAAGGTAGCCTATGCTAAATTTACCAATGAATTTTAACCTATTAAATATGTATTTTATAAATATACACATCTTCCCAATGTTTTTTGTTTTTAACTATTTGCAGTAGGCTATAGGACCTAAACATTATCACGGCATTTGGCTTTACTTGAATTGCCCTGCCAATACACTGTTCTTCTCAGACCAGTTATTTAAAAATATATTTAAAAAATCGAGAGGCTATATGATCACACTGGTAATATATCAGTTGTATTACTCCTGAAGCACAGCTGAGTGAGCATACATTTAAAGAATTACCTTTTCTATTTTACTGGGCTGATGGTGCCTGTTTCTGATGGTCAGTCTCAGGAGTGAGAAGGCAACAGAGTGAGGGTCTGCCTCAACATCCCTCCGCTCTCCCCTGTCACTGACCAAAAAGGGTCACTGTCTTCCTGCTGATGGCTAAACTTGAGTCGCACCGCACACATTCATGTTGTTACTCCTATGACCAGAGAAAGTGAAATGTTCCTTGATATTAAAAAAATACTTAAGCCCCTAATAATAATGCAATCCTATCGATACACTTTCCTACTCATTCATTGCAACTGCAGTGCTGGTTGTAGTGTGAATGGAAGTAGGGAGAATGCACATTTTATTGCTTCTAAAAGTGTTGAATAGAAAGTGTTAGTCAACTTTTAAACATGAACTCAATCTTTGTTCTATTTGTTGAGTCGCTCTAGTCATGGTTTTGAAATCTCAAAGTATCAACTTTGTTGTAGCTTTATTTTACGCATGCTAAGTTACTGCAAACACGGTAATCTGAGCCATCCGATTGGCCAGTGGTAGGCCTATAGGGCACTTGATTTGCTCCCACCCGACCTGCCAAGAAGGCAGTTTTTACCTATGGACAGGAGAACGACTGATATACAGAGTTTTTGGGGTCAATGAGGCCAATATTCCCAGAGACAGCCATGCACAGTGTATTCAGACCCCTTTTTCCACATTTTGTTACGTTAAAGCCATATTATAAAATGGATTAAATCAATGTACCCACAATACATTAAATTAATATACACAATACCCCATAATCACAAAAAGAAAACAGTTTTTTTTTGCAAATTTATAGCAAATTAAAAAATTAATAAACTTATTTACATAAGTATTCAGACCCATTGCTATGAGACTCGAAATTGAGCTTAGGTGCATCCTGTTTCCATTGATCATCCATGATGTTTCTACAACTTGATTGGAGTCCACCTGTGGTAAATTCAACCACAGTTGACAGTGCATGTCAGCAAAAACCAAGCCTTGAGGTCGAAGGAATTGTCCGCAGAGCTCCAAGACAGGATTGTGTCGAGGCACAGATATGGGGAAGGGTACCAAAAAATGTCTGCAGCATTGGATGTCCCCAAGAACATAGTGGCCTCCGTCATTCTTAAATGGAATAAGTTTGGAACGACAGACTTCCTAGAGCTGGCCACCCGGCCAAACTGAGCAATCGGGGGAGAAGGGCCTTGGTCAGGGAGGTGACCAAGAATACAATGACAGAGCTCCATAGTTCTTCTGTGGAGATGGGAGAAGCTTCCAGAGGGACAACAGAGCCCGGACTTGAACCCGATCGAACATCTCTGGAGAGACCTGGAGATGGCTGTGCAGCGATGCGCCCCATCCAACTTCTTTTTTTTAACCTTTATTTAACTAGGCAAATCAGTTAAGAACAAATTATTATTAACAATAACTGCTTTCCCTGGCCAAACCCTAACCCGGACGACGCTGGGCCAATTGTTTGCCGCCCTATGGGACTCCCAATCACTGCCGGTTGTGATACAGCCTGGAATTGAACCAGGGTCTGTAGTGACACCTCTAGCACTGACATTTAGTGCCTTAGACCTCAGCACCACTCGGGAGCCCATGGGAGAAACTCCCCAAATACAGTTGTGCCAAGCTTGTAGTGTCATACATGAGGCTCTAATCGCTGCCAAAGATGCTTCTTTACTGAGTAAACGGTCTGAATACTTAGGTAAATGTAATATTTCTTTTTTGTTTTTTCAGACATTTCTAAAAACCTATTTTTGCTTTGTCATGGGGTATTGTGTGTAGACTGAGGGCGGGGGGGGGGGGGGGTAATTTAATCAATTTTAGAATAAGGCTGTAATGTAGCAAAATGTGGAAAGTCAAGGTCTCCAATCAGTCTTATTTACTAAAATTCTAAACTTATGGAAATGCACCAGCGGAGAACATAAGCCATATTCTTTATCATTGAGTCAGTGCCATTTTTGTTTGTTTTCGGACAGTAATTTTCTCCAAGTTGGGTGGACGTCATATTGCAAATTTTGGCTAATGGCTAATAAACTCAGGGTTGGTTCTTTTTTTGCTGTCTTTCAAAGATTATTCGTAAAAATCCAAATAACTTCACAGATCATCATTGTAAAGGGTTTAAACACGGTTTCCCATGCATGGTCAATGAACCATAAACAATTAATGAGCATGCACCTGTGGAACGGTCGTTAAGACCCTAACAGCTTACAGACGGTAGGCAATTTAAGGTCACTGTTATGAAAACTTAGGGTGCTAAAGAGGCCTTTCTACTGACTCTGAAACACCAAAAGAAAGATACCCAGGGTCCCTGCTCATCTGCGTGAATGTGCCTTAGGCATGCTGCAAGGAGGCATGAGGACAGCAGATGTGGCCAGGGCAATAAATTGCATTGTCAATACTGTGAGACGCCTAAGACAGCGCTACAGGGAGACAGGACGGACAACTGATTGTCCTCGCAGTGGCAGACCACGTCTAACACCACCTGCACAGGATCGGTACATCCGAACACAACACCTGCAGGACAGGTACAGGATGGCGGCAACAACAACTGCCCGAGTTACACCAGGAACGCACAATCCCTTCAGTGCTCAGACTGTCCTCAATAGGCTGAAAGAGGCTGGACTGAGGGCTTGTAGGCCTGTTGTAAGGCAGGTACTCTCCAGACATAACCGGCAACAACGTTGCCTATGGGCACAAACCCACCGTCACTGGACCAGACAGGACTCGCAAAAAGTGCTCTTCACTGATGAGTCGTGGTTTTGTTTCACCAGGGGTGATGGTCGGATTCGCATTTATAGTCAAAGGAATGAGCGGTACACCGAGGCCTGTACTCTGGAGCAGGATCAATTTGGAGGTGGAGGGTCCGTCATGGTCTGGGGCGGTGTGTCACAGCATCATCGGACTTAGCTTTTTGTCAACGCTGTGCGTTACAAGGAAGACATCCTCCTCCCTCATGTGGTACCCTTCCTGCAGGCTCATCCTGACATGACCCTCCAGCATGACAATGCCACCAGACATACTGCTTGTTCTGTGTGTGATTTCCTGCAAGACAGGAATGTCAGTGTTCTGCTATGGCCAGCGAAGAGCCCGGATCTCAGTGTCATTGAGCACGTCTGGGACCTGTTGGATTGCAGGGTGAGGGCTAGGGCCAACCCCCCCCCCCCCCCCCCCCCCCCCAGAAATGTCTGGGAACTTGTTCAGTTTATGCCTGTTGAATCTTGTTATGTTCATACAGATATTTTCACATGTTAAGTTTGCTGAAAATAAACCAGTCGACAGTGAGAATACGTTTCTTTTTTTGCTGAGTTCATGACTAGGAGGGTGTCTTTGGCAGTGGTGAAAAAAAATACGCAGTTGTACTATCTATAGGAAGGAAGTTTAGTGAAAGTTAAATGCCCCACAAAACTACTTAAGTAGTACTTTAAAGTATTTTTACATAAGTACTTTATACCACTGGCCTTTGGCTACTGGACAAGGATTTGATTTGAAAACCAATAGAACATAAAAGAAAAGGGCTATGGAAGTCTTTTTATAAAATGATTGCCTGCACATTTGGTTGGATTTTGGCTAGGCTACTTTGAAGCAAGGTAAGACATGCCTCATGTCGTGAAACGTTCTGGTTTCAAACAATTAAGTATGCTTTCGAAATGCGTACTGCCTCCAGCTCATTGCAAAGTGGTGTGTGCTGCACTGAAGCCTGCCTAGTTACCATGCTTCAATTACCAGTTGAGAGAAAAAAAATGAGAAAAAAACGTTTAATCGTGGCCATTTTTTATTTTTTTACGTCCTTTAAATTATTTATATATAATTTATTTGACGCAAATTGTCTTTAGAATTGTTGCAAATTGATTGGGCTTATTAAAGCTGATTGAGCGGTATCAGAAGCTCTCGTACATTGACTTGTATTTAAATTAAAGAATAGGCTAAAATGCATTATTTCGTGGCTACTGTTAGTTAGCATGAGGACAAAAACGTCAGTTTACTTCAAATTAGCAGTCGTTAAGTCTTATCTAGTAGTTGGGACAATTCTGAGTACAATGCCATTTATATCCCTAGATTGAGGTACGTTTTCCAAGCCATATCTCACGCCGGCTCAGCTGTGTTAATCTAAGTAAAAGGCATTGTCAACCTTTTACTCTAGCGGGAATGTATAAAATTTGAATCATCTAGCTAGCTAAATGTTTGTTTTTCTTAAGTTTCTTTTGATTTACACATGTTTTTAAAAATGTAATCTAGTTTCGTTGGAGTTTTAAACACTTGATCGATGTATATATCATAGTGTAATTGTCTTTAGGACAGCTGTTTTTAGTCAAGACTTTCGTGTTTTTAATGTGAAATGTTTTTGTTGTACTGTGTGTGTTTATGGTTTTGTTTAATGTAGGTACGTTGTTTTGTCTGAAACGTTGTTCCCCCTGCTGCTATTGGACCAGGTCTCTCTTGGAAAATAGATATTATCTCAATGAGGAAAAACCTGTATAAATAATGGTAAAATAAAAACATCTAGCTAAATGTTAGCGAATGTGATGGCTATCTGACATGCCTTTTTCTAACCTTATTATAGCTAGCTGAAGTTAGCCAGATGGTTAGTAATTTCAGTAATGTTCGCTAGCTAACTACACATTTCTGTTGGTAAATAGAGCCAGCTAAATCAGATTGACAGCAGAAGCTCAACAGATAGTGGCTGAGCCTTTTGTTACATTGACTGCTAGCGAACTAGGTCCAATATTGGACCCAGGGATGATTTCCCCAGCTAGCTGTCAACTGAAAGCAGTGACTTATAGATTAGCATCCCCACTGTGATTTGACAACTGATTCATTTTTGTCTCACATATAGCCTAGATGTTGACATCTATGAAGCTAGGTCTACGTGTAAAAGGTTGTGTTGACAATGTCAACAAGTTTTCTTCCATTTTTTTTTGTTCCAGTAAAGCGGGACATCCAGGAGAGCGATGAGGAGGCAGTGCGTGTCAAAGAGCAGAGCATCCTGGAGCTGGGTGGTCTGCTGGCTAAGACGGGCCAGGCTGCAGGTGACACATCCTTCCTCCGATTTCAGCTGGATAAGTGCACATTTCAGAGTAGACGCATCACCTCTACTAGAGAATGCATAAAGTGCATATTGCACTTTTACTTTCTTCTCCAACACTTTGTTTTTGCTTTATTTAAACCAAATTGAGCATGTTTCATTATTTATTTGAGGCTAAATTGATTTTTATTGAAATATTAAGTTAAAATAAGTGTTCATTCAGTATTGTTGTAATTGTCATTATAACAAATGTTTTAAAAATTAAATTGGCCGATTTTAATCGGTATCGGCTGTTTTTGGTCCTCCAATAATCGGTATCGGCGTTGAAAAATCATAGTCGGTCGACCTCTAGAAAACACTGCATGAAACCTCTACTCTTCAGTTAACACTGACACACACAATCCTTCCCTTCATCACACACTGTCTCCCTCACTCACAAGCACACACAAACACTACTCCCAACTTTTAAAACATTAGGTACCAAACTGATTTTTAGGAGCACCAAAAATAAATAGATTTGTGATATAGTTTAGGCTTACATTAGGCCTATATGTGTCCTACCTTTTTGGCGCACATTTCATGAGTGGCAGACCCTTTTTCTTCCTGTGACAATCCAATTTGCCTAAACCTACTGTCAATTTACCAGGTTGTTAGCTATCTAGGTAACATTACTGAACGTTGTTTATCAAATCAATAATTTGCGACCTGAGATTAGATTAGAAAGGCCCGTGACATGGTTTGAAATTATATAAAATCCCTGCAAATCCCGTTAGAAAAGAAAAAAGGCATCTCCAGTAAAATGGGTCGTATTTTTTTGAACTGTTTAGGCTAGAGACAAGCCTTTTCTTTGCTGCAAGCATGCCTGTCGCACGAATCGGACTAAATTGCTGACAAATGCTGTGGCAATTAACTTATTCTATAATGTTGGTGAGTGACAAGTCTTTCCTTGACTGTGCGCAAGTTTGCGATTGATTGCATCGCATGCGGACTGCCCAGAATTACTGATCTACAAATCGCCTTGCGTCCCAAATACCTAGTCGTTGTGATCAACATTAGGTTTTCTGCTCCTCACCTTGGCCTGCTTAAACTGATCCCCCTCCAACCTGCTGTCTGTGTCCCTCAGAGCTGGGCGGTCTCCTGAAGTATGTACGGCCGTTCCTGAATTCCATCAGCAAGGCCAAGGCGGCGCGGCTGGTGCGCTCGCTGCTGGACCTGTTTCTGGACATGGAGGCAGCTACAGGCCAGGAGGTGGAGCTGTGTCTGGAGTGCATCGAGTGGGCCAAGGCTGAGAAGAGAACATTCCTCAGACAGGCCCTGGAGGTGAGGAGTGGGAGAGGGGATCCCTACTGGAAGGGAGCTGAGCGGGAGCACTGACGAGGGGTTTGGTTTGCCTCACTAGATGGTTTACAGTGGATGGAGATCAAGCCCGTCTTAGGGTTCTTGAGTCTATTTCGCTGTATGTAGCGCTGCAGCCTTTGCTGCAAGGGCCATTGGTGGATCTTGATGATGCATTTCAATTCGGGAATTAAGTTGAAATTCCAATTGAACAATTTTGATATTTTTCTTAGTCATCACCACTAGAGGTCCATTTTATGTTAAAGATGGTTCCAGAGGTGGTGGTATCCTTGACTTTGTCTTCTCTCTCTCTCTCTCTCCAGGCTCGTCTCATCTCTCTGTATTTTGACACAAAGCGGTATCAGGAGGCGCTTCATCTAGGTGCGTTGAGTTTCTTGTTTGAAAAGAAACTGGAAATATTAATCACAGCAGAAAGAGCTGAATATGATTACAGTTGGCATTCCTAATAAGTGCACATCAGATACATGTTAACTCCGTTTTATACACTTCAGTTGACTAGTCCCAATTAAAGTACTTAAAACATTCCCTGCATATCTGCCAACTCTGGCTTGGTGTACTCATTCATGTCTCCCTTCCTCCATCCATCCCTCTCTCCCACAGGCACCCAGCTACTCCAGGAGCTGAAGAAGATGGATGACAAGGCTCTACTGGTGGAGGTGCAGCTGCTGGAGAGTAAGACGTACCACGGCCTCAGCAACCTGCCCAAGGCCCGTGCCGCCCTCACCTCTGCACGCACCACCGCCAACGGCATCTACTGCCCGCCGAAGCTACAGGCCGCCCTGGACATGCAGTCAGGTCTGCTACCCTCCATCCTCTTCCCCTACAACACCCACCACTAGTTCAGTCTTATGTCCACAGTGTAGGCGTGACCTCTGCCGTTTTTCAATTTTTGAACATTTTATCTGTCATTTTAAAGCATTTTACAGTGGGAGGGCATCATCAGCCAGCTCTTCCACATCCAGCAAGCATAAAGGCCTGGATCCTAACTCGACGTAGTTGTAGGTTGGGATTTTCTGGTCGCTCAGAGGTGGCCATGCTGTGTTGAGCTATTAAGTCCAGTTGTACATCTGATTTTCATTTTGACATCATTGTACTCATCTGGTGCCCTGGGTCTAAATCAGTCCCTGATTAGAGAGCAAGAATGACAATCAGCATTGCAACAGGATTTGAGGTCCAGGTTTGAGTATCCCTGGTTGATAACCTCAACCTCCTACAGGGATCATCCACGCAGCAGAGGAGAAGGACTGGAAGACGGCCTACTCTTACTTCTACGAGGCCTTCGAAGGCTACGACTCCATCGACCACCCCAGAGCGATCACCGCTCTCAAATACATGCTGCTCTGCAAAATCATGCTCAACCTGTAAGCAGCTGAGTGCTCAACTCTACATGTTGTGTGTTATCGTGATCGATGTGTAATCACTATATTATACTTGCGCGATATATAACTTTGGAATTTGAGTAAATATGCAGCCCCACAGTTAGTTATGGAGTTGGTTATGTGTAGATGACAAGAGCTTTAGAGGAAAGGTGATGTCTTGGATGAGTAACCTGTTGTCTTGTTGTAGTCCTGAGGAGGTCCAAGGTCTTGTCAGTGGAAAGCTAGCCCTGCGGCACGCCGGGAGACAGACGGACTCTCTGAAATGCGTGGCACAAGCCAGCAAGAACCGGTCGCTGGAGGATTTTGAAAAGGTAAGGACATGTTGAGTGAACTGAATAGCACGGAATAACATCGATGAACAGATGCATTTTTTAGTTTGCTGTTTTTATCCCTTGCGTTGTCTATCCCCTATTGTAGGTTCCTCAACACCTGTTTTACTCTTCCTCTATTTATATCCCCCTCTTTTGCTAAATCTTTACTTTCTCCCCTCCCATCTATATCCTTCTATTTGACCCATTTCTCACCTCTACCTCCCCCTCTCTCCAGGCCCTGACCGAGTACAGAGGTGAGTTGAGAGATGACCCCATCATAAGCACACACTTGACCACGCTCTATGACAACCTGCTTGAACAGAACCTCATCCGTGTCATCGAGCCTTTCTCCAGGGTACAGGTGAGCTTACAGCTGAGCGTTTTGTGGCGGGTGGGGGCATGCTATTCAGTCCAGGTCTAGGCTTTTGTTCTTGTAAAATTCCTTAAGAATTCGTGAAGTCTATAAAAACCCGAATTTCGGTGTTTTTAAAAGTAGCATGAATCCAATACATTAGCACAGCAAGAACACTGGTAAGGACTGTATAAATATAAAGGACTGTATAGGTCAAGGCCAAGTAAGCAAACAATTATCATTAACTTACCACCAAGAGTAAATAGTAAACACACACGCGTTACAACAATAACAACAACTCGGTTCTGCTCGCACTCCATCCCACAAGTCCACTCAAAGGAGTGAACAGACACTGGCCTGTACAGCCAGAGGAGCCGTCAGGTGTCCTGCCCCCTAACAATGTACCCCTTAGCAACCCAGGTCACGTGTTTGACAGGCCAGTTTATTCTACTCCTAGGGTTGGGGAGTGGAGTGTGCAGCTTGAAAGGGATGTGAGATGCTGATAAGTCACTGGCTGGGAATTCATAACAAGGCTATTTGTAAAAAGCTAGTATTTGTTTGGCTTTGTTCAGCTTGGATTTTTCTTCTTGTAAAATTCTTTACAAATCCTTCAAGTCTGAAGTTCAAATGGCTCTGTTTCTAAAAGTAATATTTTTTTATAATTGTCTATTCGTTTTGCATTGTTGAGCTTGTGTTCCAGAACACTGACAAGTGTGGTTCTGTCTCCCCACAGATAGAACACATTTCCACCCTCATAAAACTCTCCAAGGTAAGTCATCGCTTATTACATGTTTCTTAAAATGTTGCTCTGTTGACTGAAGCAGTAATGTAGAAGAAAAGATATATAAATCAAGCATTGGTGTTCTTTTTACTCCATTCACGGGGTGTGTGTTTATCTGTGTGTCGATTTGGTTTCTTCACTTCTACACAGGGAGATGTTGAGAGGAAGTTGTCACAGATGATTCTGGACACAAAATTTCACGGTAGGGGTCTGATAGTGTATGTGTTCACATTTTTCACAATGTAGTTATTTGGACAGTGAAGCTTAACTTGCCGACCAAACTAAAAGTTTTAGCTTTACTTTTCAAATGAATACATGGGGAGTTTAAATCCAGATTTCCTCCTCCCGTCATATTAGTCCCATAGTAGTTGGTAAAATGTAATAATTAACTTCAAGTTAAAGACAACATTTTTTAGGTCTTTTTTTTGTATGCCTTTTATGTACCTACTTGAAACCATCCATCCCTCCACCTCTCTCTAGGTATTTTGGACCAAGGCGAGGGTGTGCTGATCATCTTCGATGAGCCTGCAGTAGACACAACGTATGAGGCGGCCCTGGAGACCATTCAGAACATGAGCAAAGTGGTGGACTCACTCTACAACAAAGCCAAGAAGCTCACATAGGTCAGTCCGTCCGTCCCGTGAGCCCGCTAGCAGAATTGGAGTGATATAGAATTAATGTACAGTACTAGTACAAGACACCTACTCATTCAAGGGTTTTTCTTGATTTTGACTTTTTTCTACATTGTAGAATAATGGTGAAGACATCAACATTGTTAAATAACACATATGGAATCGTGTAGTAACCAAAAAAGTGATAAACAAATCAAAATATATTTTGTTTCTTCAAAGTAGCCACCCTTTGCCTTGATGACAGCTTTGGACACTCTTGGCATTCTCTCAACCAGCTTCACCAGGAATGTTTTTCCATCCGTCTTGAAGGAGTTCCCACAAATGCTGAGCACTTGTTGGCTGATTTTCCTTCACTCTGCGGTCCAACTCATCCCAAACCATCTCAATTGAGTTGAGGTCGGGCGATTGTGAAGGCCAGGTCATCTGATGCAGCACTCCATCACTCTCCTTGGTCAAATAGCACTTACACAGCCTGGAGGTGTGTTGGGTCATTGTCCTGTTGAAAAACAAATGATAGTCCCACTAAGCGCAAACCAGATGGGATAGTGTATCGTTACAGAATACTGTGTTAGCCATGCTGGTTAAGTGTGCCTTGAATTCTAAATACATCACAGACAGTGTCACCAGCAAAGCACCTTCACACCTCCATGCTTCACGGTGGGAACCACACATGCAGACATCATCCATTCACGTACTCTGCGTCTCACAAAGGCACGGCGGTTGGAACCAAAAATCTGAAATTTGGACAGATTTCCACCGGTTTAGTGTCCCTCTTCTTATTGGTGTCCTTTAGTAGTGGTTTCTTTGCAGTAATTTGACCATGAAGGCCTGATTCACTCAGTCTCCTCTGAACAGTTGTTGTTACTCAAACTTTGTGAAGCATTTATTTGGGCTGTAATTTCAGAGGCTGATAACTCTAATGAACTTATCTGCTGCAGAGATGGTAACTCTGGGTCTTCCCTTCCTGTGGTGGTCCTCACGAGAGCCAGTTTCCGCATAGTGCTTGATGGTTTTTGCGACTGCACTTGAAGAAACTTTCAAAGTGCTTGACATGTTCCGCAATAACTGACCTTCATGTCTTAAAGTAATGATGGACTGTCATTTCTCTTTGCTTACTCTGGGCTCGTACTGCCCAGGCTCTTGTCGTAACCGGCCGCGACCGGGAGGTCCGTGGGGCGACGCACAATTGGCCTAGCGTCGTCCAGGTTAGGTAGGGCTTGGCCGGTAGGGATGTCCTTGTCTCATCGCGCACCAGCGACTCCTGTGGCGGGCCGGGTGTGTGCGGGACGCACCAGCGACTCCTGTGGCGGGCCGGGTGTGTGCGGGCCGCACCAGCGACTCCTGTGGCGGGCCGCAGTGCGTGCTAACCAAGGTTGCCAGGTGCACAGTGTTTCCTCCAACACATTGGTGCGGCTGGCTTCCCGGGTTGAATGCGCGCTGTGTTAAGAAGCAGTGCAGCTTGGTTGGGTTGTGTATCGGAGGACGCATGACATTCAACCTTCGTCTCTCCCGAGCCCGTACGGGAGTTGTAGCAATGAGACAAGATAGTAGCTACTAAAACAATTTGATACCATGAAAAAGGGGTAAAAATAAAAATATATATTTTTAAAAAGCATTAAGAAGGAAAGAAATCGCACATTAAGCTGGTTGCGAGAAAGCAAACTAGTGTGCAAAGCTGTCGAGACAAAGGGTGGCTACTTTGAAGAATCTAAAATATATTTTGATTTAACACTTTTTACTTCATGGTTCCATGTGTATTAGTTCATAGTTTGTCTTCACTATTCCACAATGTAGAAATGGAACAACAAATAAAGTTGAACCTAGGAATGAGTAGGTGTCCAAACTTTTGACTTGGTACTGTATGTTGAATATGTGTACTTGTTATGTATGACAGCCCTGGGACGGTTTCCCGAACAAAGATGAACCGCTTTAATATTGAGTGCTATTTAGTCCATCACTAGCTTGATCTGTGTCCCTAAATCTGCTGCTCCAGCTAGCCAGCCAGTTAATCACATTTCCATTTTCTCTTTCCGCAGAGGAGACCACCTGTAACCCAGCACAGAGCGTGTCCAGACAGTTTGTGAAGCACTCCGGGATGGGGGGGGTCGGACTCAAATAAACCAACTGACCAACCCACAAACTGACATGGCTAGGCTGTCTCCCACCCCTCTTCAATTCAGACTGGGTACATTTTTTTAAACTGTCCCCCCCCCCCCAAACGAACATTACAACTACTGGCATCTCCATCACAGGTTTCTATGTTCCTCGGCATCCCCCTCCTTGCTGACCATCGGAATCTTGTAAATAAACATCTACATAACATGTATGATACATATAGGTCTCTGAAAGAGTGTAATTGGTGGGCTCACACTACCTAAAGGTTCAGTTCTATTGCCAAACAACCTCTGTGTTCTTGCCTTCATCCCCCCCCCCCAACACACACACAGACAGCAATCTGAGTCTGCTGGCTTTGGGCCAGAGTGGACAGAGAACGGACTACTGTCCCTGCGAACACGCCACAGGAAAAGGACACCGTCATCGCCACACCGTTTCATAGTTCCCAGAGCTAGGTCAATATATTGTTTGTTTTTATCCTGCCTGGGGTACCATGAGGTTGTGGTTTTCCCTTTTGGGACTTTTCTATTGGTTCCAGCTCAATCGAGAACAGATTAAGTACCTGATATGATCTCTTATACTATTTGAATCCAGGTCTAATTGTTTCCCTCCCTGCCTCTAATTCCAGTTTGTACATAATGTTGCCAGGTGTCTCTGTCATACCTGTCATGCTAACACTTCGCCCACCCCCTTTAAAAAAAATATATATATATAACACTAAATGAGAATAAATTAAGCCCCCAGTGTGCTTTTGTGAGAGGTGGTGGAAATGATTGACCTGGTTGTATGGATTGTGACTGGCAGGGAAAGTGCGTTGGTTGTTTATTCCTCATGTATTCAAACAACTGTGGATCATTTGCTGAAAAATATAAAAGCTGTAAGGTGTGGGGACTACTTTTTGCAAGGACTACTAGTCTACCATTTCCCATATGATATAGATAAAAGACAAGTGCTAATAAATGTTGAATGTCACAGCTTAATTTTCTGTTTGGAGGAACTTAACTATTATTATCTTGACCCTCTGTTTTTGCTCATTGCCTATTACAATAATCAAGAAATACCTGGATTTTTCTTCAAATCTATCAGGTCTCTGTATATATATTTTTATCTTGCATATGTCATCAGATTCAGCATATTTGCTGCATTTATCAGGGTAAATGCATTGTTCCAGTTTAGACAACTCGAACATAAGCAAAAGGTGTTTGGACAGTCTGCGCTACATCGAGTCTGGGGTCTGTTCACCAAACCATTTTTACCCAGCTAGGGCATCTTGACATAGCCCAATGGGGTCTCACATGGCACATTTCTAATGAATGTCATGATGTACCTACACTTATCAGACACCAGGGAGCACTATTGGATTGTGATTTTCACAAGTGAAATTGTTTTGGTTGGTCACATGGGGGGGAATAACCTCTTTAGGTTGACTAATTTGTTCAAATATGTCTGTTGATAAATCCTTCACGCTTTGCTTGAGCCATGTTTGTATTTTAATTGATGCACCTACTGTCTGACAAAAGTACTATGGAATAATAGGCTACATGCTAATTCAAGGAACATTTCCCTCAAATCAAAGTTTGTCAGATGTTTTCAGACTTCAAAAGTGGTTTAACCTAATAAATAAGACTGCATTTCATATCTCACCTAATTAACATTTATGGAGCCACTTAGGGGTCATGGTGGAGAAAAATGAGCCGGCAGGCTAATCCATATGTTTTATTAGTTCCCTCCCTCCATAGTGTTTTCATATGCCTCTGAATCATAAGGGCAAATGATAGTAATGGGCATGCAAAATCATTAAAGGTGCAAATAGGGTAAAATTACACGCTCTCATCCCCAGGCAGGAATTCCGCCTGGCTCTGCTTCATGACCTTAAATGTTATAGATCTGTACTTCGGAGGAAATCTTTAGCTACATTCGTGGCCAAAAGTTTTGAGAATTACACAAATATTAATTTTCACAAAGTCTGCTGCCTCAGTTTGTATGATGGCAATTTGCATATACTCCAAAATGTTATGAAGAGTGATCAGATGGATTGCAATTAATTGCAAAGTCCCTCTTTGCCATGCAAATGAATTGAATCCCCCCCCCCCCCCCCCCCCCAAAAAAAAAAAATCCACTGCATTTCAGCCCTGCCATAAAAGTACCAGCTGACATCATGTCAGTGATTCTCTCGTTAACACAGGTGTGAGTGTTGACAAGGCTGGAGATCACTCTGTCATGCTGATTGAGTTCGAATAACAGACTGGAAGCTTCAAAAGGAGGGTGGTGCTTGGAATCATTGTTTTTCCTCTGTCAATCATGGCTACATGCAAAGAAACACGTGCCGTCATCATTGCTTTGCACAAGAAGGGCTTCACAGGCAAGGATATTATTGCCAGTAAGATTGCAACTAAATCAACCATTTATCGGATCATCAAGAACTTTAAGGAGAGAGGTTCAATTGTTGTGAGAAGGCTTCATGGCACCCAAGAAAGTCCAGCAAGCACCAGGACCGTCTCCTAAAGTTGATTCAGCTGCGGGATCGGGGCACCACCAGTACAGAGCTTGCTCAGGAATGGCAATAGGCAGGTGTGAGTGTATCGGCACGCACAGTGAGGTGAAGACTTTTGGAGGATGGTCTGGTGTCAAGAAGGGCAGCAAAGAAGCCACTTCTCTCCAGGGAAAACATCAGGGACAGACTGATATTTTGCAAAAGGTACAGGGATTGGACTGCTGAGGACTGGGGTAATGTCATTTTCTCTGATGAATCCCCTTTCCGATTGTTTGGGGCATCCGGGAAAAAAAGCTTGTCTGGAGAAGACAAGGTGAGCGCTACCATCAGTCCTGTGTCATGCCAACAGTAAAGCATCCTGAGACCATTCATGTGTGGGGTTGCTTCTCAGCCAATGGAGTGGGCTCACTCACAATCTTGCCTAAGAACACAGCCATGAATAAAGAATGGTACTAACACATCCTCCGAGAGCAACTTCTCCCAACCATCCAGGAACAGTTTAGTGACGAACAATGCCTTTTCCAGCATGATGGAGCACCTTGCCATAAGGCAAAAGTGATAACTAAGTGGCTCAAGGGAACACAACATCGATATGTTGGGTCCATGGCCAGGAAACTCCCCAGACCTTAATCCCATTGAGAATTTGTGGGCAATCCTCAAAAGGCAGGTGGACAAACAAAACCCACAAATTTTGATTAACACTTTTAAACAACACAATGTAACTCCAAGTCAATCACACTTCTGTGAAATCAAACTCCACTTAGGAAGCAACACTGATTGACAAATTTCACATGCTGTTGTGCAAATGGAATAGACAACAGGTGGAAATTATAGGCATTTAGCAAGACACCCCCAATAAAGGAGTGGTTCTGCAGGTGGTGACCAGACCACTTCTCAGTTCCTATGCTTCCTGGCTGATGTTTTGGTCACTTTTGAATGCTGGCGGTGCTTTCACTCTAGTGGTAGCATGAGACAGAGTCTACAACCCACACAAGTGGCTCAGGTAGTGCAGCTCATCCAGGATGGCACATCAATGCGAGCTGTGGCAAGAAGGTTTGCTGTGTCTGTCAGCGTAGTGTCCAGAGCATGGAGGCGCTACCAGGAGACAGGCCGGTACATCAGGAGACGTGGAGGAGGCCGTAGGAGGGCAACAACCCAGCAGCAGGACCGCTACCTCCGCCTTTGTGCAAGAAGGAGCAGGAGGAGCACTGCCAGAGCCCTGCAAAATGACCTCCAGCAGGCCAGAAATGTGCATGTGTCTGCTCAAACGGTCAGAAACAGACTCCATGAGGGTGGTATGAGGGCCCGACGTCCACAGGTGGGGGTTTGTGCTTACAGCCCAACACCGTGCAGGACGTTTGGCATTTGCTAGAGAACACCAAGATTTCGCCACTGGCGCCCTGTGCTCTTCACAGATGAAAGCAGGTTCACACTGAGCACATGTGACAGACGTGACAGAGTCTGGAGACGCCGTGGAGAACATTCTGCTGCCTGCAACATCCTCCAGCATGACCGGTTTGGTGGTGGGTCAGTCATGGTGTGGGGTGGCATTTCTTTGGGGGGCCGCACAGCCCTCCATGTGCTCGCCAGAGCTAGCCTGACTGCCATTAGGTACCAAGATGAGATCCTCAGACCCCTTGTGAGACCATATGCTGGTGCGGTTGGCCCTGGGTTCCTCCTAATGCAAGACCTCATGTGGCTGGAGTGTGTCAGCAGTTCCTGCAAGAGGAAGGCATTGATGCTATGGACTGGCCTGCCCGTTCCCCAGACCTGAATCCAATTGAGCACATCTGGGACATCATGTCTCGCTCCATCCACCAACGCCACGTTAGACCACAGACTGTCCAGGAGTTGGCGGATGCTTTAGTCCAGGTCTGGGAGGAGATCCCTCAGGAGACCATCCGCCACCTCATTAGGAGCATGCCCAGGCGTTGTGGGAGGTCATACAGGCACGTGGAGGCCACACACACTACTGAGCCTCATTTTGACTTGTTTTAAGGACATTACATCAAAGTTGGATCAGCCTGTAGTGTGGTTTTCCACTTTAATTTTGAGTGTGACTCCAAATTCAGACCTCCATGGGTTGATCAATTTGATTTCCATTGATCATTTTTGTGTGATTTTGTTGTCAGCACATTCAACTATGTAAAGAAAAAAGTATTTAAGAATATTTAATTCATTCAGATCTAGGATGTGTTATTTTAGTGTTCCCTTTATTTTTTGAGCAGTGTACTTCAGTATTCCATAGTAACATCTGACAAAAATATTTAAAGACACTGAAGCAACAAACTTTGTGGAAATTAATATTTGCGTCATTCTCAAAACCTTTGGCCACGACTGTACGTACAGTGCCTTGCGAAAGTATTCGGCCCCCTTGAACTTTGCGACCTTTTGCCACATTTCGGGCTTCAAATGCATCATGAAGAACAAGGAACACACCAGGCAGGTCCGAGATACTGTTGTGAAGAAGTTTAAAGCCGGATTTGGATACAAAAAGATTTCGCAAGCTTTAAACATCCCAAGGAGCACTGTGCAAGCGATAATATTGAAATGGAAGGAGTATCAGACCACTGCAAATCTACCAAGACCTGGCCGTCCCTCTAAACTTTCAGCTCATACAAGGAGAAGACTGATCAGAGATGCAGCCAAGAGGCCCATGATCACTCTGGATGAACTGCAGAGATCTACAGCTGAGGTGGGAGACTCTGTCCATAGGACAACAATCAGTCGTATATTGCACAAATCTGGCCTTTATGGAAGAGTGGCAAGAAGAAAGCCATTTCTTAAAGATATCCATAAAAAGTGTTGTTTAAAGTTTGCCACAAGCCACCTGGGAGACACACCAAACATGTGGAAGAAGGTGCTCTGGTCAGATGAAACCAAAATTGAACTTTTTGGCAACAATGCAAAACGTTATGTTTGGCGTAAAAGCAACACAGCTCATCACCCTGAACACACCATCCCCACTGTCAAACATGGTGGTGGCAGCATCATGGTTTGGGCCTGCTTTTCTTTAGCAGGGACAGGGAAGATTGTTACAATTGATGGGAAGATGGATGGAGCCAAATGCAGGACCATTCTGGAAGAAAACCTGATGGAGTCTGCAAAAGACCTGAGACTGGGACGGAGATTTGTCTTCCAACAAGACAATGATCCAAAACATAAAGCAAAATCTACAATGGAATGGTTCAAAAATAAACATATCCAGGTGTTAGAATGGCCAAGTCAAAGTCCAGACCTGAATCCAATCGAGAATCTGTGGAAAGAACTGAAAACTGCTGTTCACAAATGCTCTCCATCCAACCTCACTGAGCTCGAGCTGTTTTGCAAGGAGGAATGGGGAAAAAATTCAGTCTCTCGATGTCCAAAACTGATAGAGACATACCCCAAGCGACTTACAGCTGTAATCGCAGCAAAAGGTGGCGCTACAAAGTATTAACTTAAGGGGGCTGAATAATTTTGCACACCCAATTTTTCAGTTTTTGATTTGTGAAAAAAGTTTGAAATATCCAATAAATGTCGTTCCACTTCATGATTGTGTCCCACTTGTTGTTGATTCTTCACAAAAAATACAGTTTTATATCTTTATGTTTGAAGCCTGAAATGTGGCAAAAGGTCGCAAAGTTCAAGGGGGGCGAATACTTTCGCAAGGCACTGTATACCATAGCCTGGCAAATTTCCAGGTGAACATATTGTCATTGTAACACAGCAAATAGTTATCAG
Organism: Oncorhynchus mykiss; assembly: GCF_013265735.2. Taxonomy (NCBI): domain Eukaryota; kingdom Metazoa; phylum Chordata; class Actinopteri; order Salmoniformes; family Salmonidae; genus Oncorhynchus; species Oncorhynchus mykiss. The sequence continues at coordinate 63,169,959 of NC_048576.1, forward strand.
TAGCTAGGTTTCCATCCAATTGGTGACAGATTTTCATGAGTATACTCTTCAAATCTCAAAGAAAATATGCACATTTATGTTTTGTTTTTTTTGGCACAAACTGTTGCGTTAAATATAAAATGTGGCTACCCATCCTGGCACGTGCGCTCTAGCCAACAGCTGACAGATACATTGCGGTGCAGGTAGGCTGTGCGGGTAGGCTAGTCTGCATGATGAGATAATTATGGATAATAGCGAGAATATTTGTACTTGTCAAACGGCAGTCAAGCATCGATCATCATGTTACCAGAATAAGACCCTAGATATGTATTGGAAAGCGGTATCAAACTCGTCGTGCACGTTCACAACCCTGTGAACTTAATCATAATGTATTTAATATGTATCCTAAAACTGCATGGTTTCACGAGTCATCGTGGGAGGATAACACACCATATAATCGTGACTCCCAAATTTACGTCGATGTGATTGTTATAAATCTATATCAATATCTGCGCAGAAAGGCTTTTCCATCGCCATTTCGCGCATAATACATTTTACCTACACAAAAAGATCCCACCAATTAGCTGTTGGCATTTATATAATTGTACAGAAACTTCCTGTTTCCATCAAAGCTGTTTAGAAAAACATTTATAGGCTACAGTATGACTTTACTCACATAAAAACGGTGGATGTAAACAAGGTTACTAGGTAGGTTGGCGCCAGATTTTAATGCCAATTTTCTCAAATCCGCATAAAAACTATAGGACCTATGCGCATTTTACCACCAGAGATGTTTAGTTTTGCGCTTAAATTCCCATGTACCGAAAAAAAAACCCGAGTTATATGGGTTTCCATTGCAATTTACACTCTACTGTTGTATTTCTGACACAAATGTTTTGCATTAGCGATTGTTCCCACTCTAGTATTGGCACGTGTGCTCTAGCCAACACTTTGCAGATAAACTACATGAGATTAGGCTATTATAGACAATATAGCGAAATTATTTTTATTTGTCAAATGGCAGCCAAGCATCGATGATCATATCACGAGAATAAAACCCTCTACATTTATTGGAAAGGATCATCGTGCTCATCACCTTGAATTTAAATTTTACCACCCTGTGAAGTTCATAAACATGCCGGCCATTTAATCTGTAGCCTAAATAGAGCTCGCCAGTTTTTAGTCCTAAAACCCGGAAATAAATTACCTGTTGTTCGTTGAGCAATCCATCCCAATGGGAGAATGTATGGGAAAGAATAGGGATTTGGAATAAACGCAGAAAATAAGGTCTGAGGTTAAGGGGATGTTCTATTAGCCCAAAACAGCCTGGCTGTTTTAACCCCCCATCATGACCCCCAAGGGGCTCCGTAGAACCTGGTCCACTGCTAATAGACAAAGATTACAAACATTCAACCATGGAAGTTAAAAGAGGAAAGCGAAAGTTGATGTATCTTTTTTGACACTCCTTGAGAGGTTCACTTGGTTTCACTTGCCACTATCTATAGTCTATATGAGTTAATTACGTTTGGTTTGGCTGATAGGCCATCATTTGCTGCATATCTGATAATCAACGACAATCGAATTACACACAATTTACCTAGACTTCTCCAAACCTTGGTGCCATTAACACAGTTTTTGGGTTGGATACACTCTGAAGAGGATGTGAATGGAATGGCCACGTCTAGAGTCTCTACTAGTTACCACAGCCACAAAGTCAAAGTTGGCTACTGGCTATCGTAAAAATGTATTGAAACAAAAAGGGTTATGCATAAGGTTAGCAGTATGGTTAGGGTTGCGGTTGAGGTTAGGTTTTAAGTCAGATTTTAAGAAGATAAATTGTAGAAATAGGCGGGGTTTATGACTTTGTGATTATGGTAACTAGTGACGACCCAATTATAGGGCTGCCACTCCTACGGAAAGTCCTTAGGGCAAGTCACAAACCAACCTAAAGAGGAATTAGCCTATCAAATTGATCTAGTCCCAAACCCATGCCAATAGGCTACATTTTTTAAATGCACAACTACAGTGAAAAATGGTGGCAATCCTTGTTGCAGACAGTTAAATGCGGACTAAATATGTCTTAATTAGGTTTGAATACAACACCGAATACAACAGATGTAGACCTTACAGTGATTTGCTTACCTACAAGCCCTTAACCAACAATGCAGTTTTAAGAAAAATAAGCATTAAGAAAGTATTTACTAAAATAAACTGAAGTAATAAATAAATAAAAAATACAAATAAAAAAGAAGAAAATGGAAAAATAACAAATAATTAAAGAGCCCACAATAAAATAACACTAACGAGGCTATATACAGGGGTACCGGTACAGAGTCAATGTGCAGGGGCACAGGTTAGTCAAGGTAATTAAGGTATTTTTTACATGTAGGTAAAGTGACTATACACAGCAGCGTAAAAATGCAAATAGTCTGGGTAGCCTTTTGATTAGCTGTTCAGGAGTCTTATGGCTTGGTGGTAGAAGTTAGTAAGAGCTTTTTGGACCGAAACTTGCTCTCAACCTGCTCCACTACAGCCCCGTTGATGAGAATGGGGGTGTGCTCGGCCCTCCTTTTCCTGTAGCCCACTATCATCTCCTTTGTCTTGATCACGTTGAGGGAGAGGTTGTTATCCTGGCACCACACTGCCAGGTCTCTGACCTCCTCCCTATAGGCTGTCTCATCGTTGTCAGTGATCAGGCATACATACCACTGTTGTGTCATCGTCAAACTTAATGATGGCGTTGGAGTCGTACTTGGCCATGCAGTCATGGGTGAACAGGGAGTACAGGAGGGGACTGAGCACATACCCCTGAGGGGTCCCATGTTGAGGATCAGTGTGGCAGATATGTTTATTTTTTTTGTTTTTTTATTTCACCTTTATTTAACCAGGTAGGCTAGTTGAGAACAAGTTCTCATTTGCAACTGCGACCTGGCCAAGATAAAGCATAGCAGTGTGAACAGACAACACAGAGTTACACATGGAGTAAACGGGTTAAGGGTTACCTACCCTTAACACCTGGGGGCGGCCCGTCAGGAAGTCCAGGATCCAGGTGCAGAGGGAGGTGTTTAGTCCCAGGGTCCTTAGCTTAGTGATGAGCTTTGAGGGCTCTATGGTGTTGAAAGCTGAGCTGTAGTCAATGAACAGCATTCTCACGTAGGTGTTCCTTTGGTCCAGGTGGGAAAGGGCAGTGTGGAGTGCAATAGAGATTGCATAATCTGTGCATTTTTTCTTAACTGTATTCTTAACTGCCTAATAAACACATCCAGCAGAAAATGTCTCTTCTACTTTCAGAAATGTTGTGGGACTGTGGTTCAGGCCGGGGGAGGTTCTGGAGGTTTTCGTGGCGAGAGGAGTGTAGCCTGGCTGGCGACACAGTTTAGCCCTCAGGGTAAACTGGGAATGAAGCATTCACTCCCCTCGCTCTCTGTAATTTTGAGTTCAGTTGGGTTGGGTGCCTTCACAGTGCAGTGCAGTCTCACCGAGGGACTTTGGATACACTCTGAAGAGTTCAACGCTTCACAATAGGCCTATTGTTTTGGTTTTATTTTGGGGAGTTGTTTACTTTTCAAACTTGAATTTCAACTTACGAGTCTCCTCTATTTCTGGAGGTTTTTATTAGGGGGGTGAAGGAGGGCCGTGCAGGATGAATGGAACTACTTCTGAGAAGGCGGCATCGAGCCTGTCGTCTGATCTCCACTCCACAGTGAGCTGTCACCCAGGCGCCAATGATTTGCCGATACTGCCAAAGTCCTCTCCCATGGACATGGGGTTCTACAGCGGCCAGACGACGCACAGCCACCACGACTACTACCCCAGCCACGGTCAGTCCTGCTTGCAACCAATGAAGCCATACTCGTATCATCACCACTACAATCTCCATGGGGCCTACATTGCCAAATCGGAAAACCCGTATCCTCATACGCAATACGCTCATTATACCCGGGACATACAGTCACATCTCCAAGATACCGGTAAGATTTACGCATGAGGCACTTTGCCATTTTTGGTGAATCTCAAAGTTATGTTTATTACTATTTTGACACGTGGCCGATGTTAAATCAACTATCCAAAAGGCTTATCGACAACGAGGACCAACGTTTATGCCACAGAATTTAAATGTGCCTACTTAAAATTCAATAAATCAAATTTACATTTGGTCAGCCTAATTGGTGTTAGTAATTAATTTGGTTGTTGGATGTCTTGGGGGTTAAACGGTTTTGAAAATAGTGTAAGTTAGCGTACTTTTGATTCGGAGTAATTTATCAACTACATTTGGCCTACCTTTATGGAAAAAAAATGATTTCACATGTGGAAAATCGCATGATTTATTACACATGTAAAAATTCCACATGTCAAATCACGTGGTTTTGGAACACTTTACATGTGATGATATTTCACATGAAGTTTCTTTACACGAAGCCCTGCAATCGAAATTAGGACGTCCTCAGAAAGTCACAAACTATACACAGTGGTTTTCCACTTAGCAGATACAGTAATTTACATACATGATTACATTGTGTATGTTTATTTATACAGTAATTATTATTCAACATGTCCTCATGTGGGATTTGAACTCACAACCTTGGTTCATGGCACTCAACACTTCCTGCTATGCCACCATGTCTGTGTCAATGACTGATTTCACCATTATTCCTACACTGGACTTCAAAGTAAATCTCAGTTTTGTATAATACACCCAAGAAAAGCGATTATATTTGTCATAGTGATTCAGGAGTAACATTAAAACAGAATTTTATGCCACACTGACTTTAGACAACTATACAGAAAACCCTTAAAATGCTGAGATAAGTCCCCTAAATCAATAATGAGAGAATAGTCAGATTAACTGATAACTAAAATAGCAGTGCAAATGGGCAGCCTTTTAGACTTTGTGGCGCAGCAGAAAGAGCAGCACAACCCAAATCCAGAGGTTGTGAGTTCAAATCCCAGGTTGGGTCATGTTGAAAAGTCAGTACTAAGTGATCAAAATAACCATATTGATTAAAGATTTATGCACTTTTTTTATTACACATTTTATCTCAACAATGTTCGCCTTACATTAAAGCTAGAATCCTTAATTGAAACAATAACAAAGTGGGCATCCCGCCTTTGTTTTGGTAAAAAGCTGAGCGATGGGCCTGGAGAAATGTAACCATTCTCAAATTCATAGACAGAGCAATTGATCCATGATATGTCACAATTATAGTTTACATTATGTTTTGAGGCTATACAGTGTTTGTTTACATTTACATTGTTTACAAACATTGGAGTAAAACGAGCTTGCATTTTGGGTTCTGCTGTGGTAGGACAGTTGATCTAAGCTTGTGAGGCATTTATAAGTTGTATTATTCAAGTATCAATGGGCATATATCAATAATTGCTCATTAATTGATCATTAAAGTCCAAAATGTATGTAGCAAATAATGATTCCAGATTTAAAATTGCCATACCATTTCATTACTTCCCTTACAAAAAAGCATGTGACATTTACCGTTTCACATGTGAAATAGCTGAAATAGCTGAGGTCAGATGTTCAAATGTATTCAATTTAGAGTTCACATGTTAACACCCCCTTTATACATGTGAGGAGGATAAAGTTTTCACTTCACATATGAATTGCAGATTCAGATGTGAAACATTTTCACATGTGAAAATTGAATTAGCATTTTCACATGTGGAAAAACGTTCAAATGTTGTCACATGTAGTTTCATGGTATAAAGTGTTGAAATTTTGCATCCCCATGTTGTCACATTTATTTCATATGAGATGTTTTCATATGTGCTGAGATGATTTCACATGTGTACTTTCATGTTATCACGTGTTTCTTTTACATGTTTCACATGTTATTTTAAAAAATCCTTATGGATATACTATACAAATTGAGTAGGACTAGGCCTGTAGACAGTATGTCAAGAATATATGTTTTGCTATTCTGCATTCTAGGCTGCAAAGCCAACATGTGATATGTGACAACTTTTAATTAAAATAAAATCAGCTAAAGCCTACCCCATTTGTATTTTTGTCAAAATTCTGAGAGGTACCAAACAGTCATTCTGATTCCTATGTAAAATAGCCTTTTGAGTTAATAAAATATCACCCATAATATTCGTTTTGAATAGAAATGCTCAGAATATGAGAAACATTTTTTTTTGCGCTGGTGGCTAACCAGCAGGAAGTTTGAAAAGACAGGCTTGAGTGGGCGGGAGCTTATATTCATGACCTCGTCTTGACTGACAGCTCTTTGAAACGCCTATGTCAGTAAAATTGCAGTAAAATCCTCTCAAGCTAATTTAGTGGTTCACTAAGCAACTCAAACAACATTGAAATTGCATCAATAATGTCAAATGTTTTATACATCTCCCGTTTGGCATGTCTCTTGTGATGTGTTGATTTGACAACTGCGTCAGAGTACTGAACCCTTTTCCCCGCCTTTTGTTCCATGCTGGTTGAAGACCTAACTAACCAGTAGCCAGCTAACACCAGACACAGATGAAGACCTAGCTAACCAGTAGCCAGCTAACACCAGACACAGATGAAGACCTAACTAACCTGTAGCTAGCTAACACCAGACACAGATGAAGACCTAACTAACCCGTAGCTAGCTAACACCAGACACAGATGAAGACCTAGCTAACCAGTAGCCAACTAACACCAGACACAGATGAAGACCTAACTAACCCGTAGCTAGCTAACACCAGACACAGATGAAGACCTAACTAACCCGTAGCCAGCTAACACCAGACACAGATGAAGACCTAGCTAACCAGTAGCCAGCTAACACCAGACACAGATGAAGACCTAACTAACCCGTAGCTAGCTAACACCAGACACAGATGAGGACCTAACTAACCCGTAGCTAGCTAACACCAGACACAATTGAAGACCTAACTAACCCGTAGCTAGCTAACACCAGACACAGATGAAGACCTAACTAACCCGTAGCTAGCTAACACCAGACACAGATGAGGACCTAGGTAACTAGTAGCTAGCTAACATCAGACACAGATGAAGATCTAGCTAACCAGTAGCTAGCTAACACCAGACACAGATGAAAGTGGAAACATAAAAGTATCTTTGACATAGATGAATATGGTAAACTTGTAATTACATTTGCTGATACCCTACCGACAAATATTGACACAGTAGAGTAGCTAGCTAGCTACATAAACCATGCCCCTTTGCAAGCAAGCCTTCTCGGCTGTTGGTTACAAGATGGTATTTATTTAAATTAGGTAAGAGAAAATTAAGGTGACGATACCCTATCCCTTTAATAATCCTGCCTCCTGAATCCAAGTGTTTGACACGGGGGAGGGGACCAATAACTTTATGATAAAACTTTATCAAAGTGGAAGCAACAGTCATACATTTCATACATTGGTGATCATACTTTGATCTGGTTTCATCCAAATATCATCCAATTTCACGAAAAACATGATTTTGACTGTTCATGACCTTTAAGATGAGCTCCCAGGGAATAGTGCATTATATCATACAATTCAAATGACCCATTAGTTCTAGCCTACTTTGATCGTTTTGCAATAACACACTATGCTATTAAGCTCTTAAATAATATAAATTGTTCATATGGCCTAGAATGCAAATTAAAATGCAGCCTATTCTGTAAATGCAAAAGGTTTCCTTGTTTTATCCAAAATTGGTTTTGCAAAGCAGCTGAAACCTTCACATTTGAGAGAGAACTGCTATTGTGTTTGTGTTGTCAATGGTAATTGTAGTGTTGTTAACAATGTTTAGGGATCTAGGCCCTATAACATACCATTTATCGTTTTATCCAGAAATAATATTTATCTTCGAATTGGCCCGAAGCCAAGCGCATCAACATCAGGTGTCACATCATGCCAGTCTGGCACGCATTGCTTTTTGGCTCAATAGCCTGACTTAGAGTTTTGACTTGATCACTACATGTGAAAACACCCCAACAGCCTATATACTCGATGCATCAATCATCCTGTCTCATTAGTGGGCATATCCCATAATAATGTGAGGGGCATTGAAATCTCTTGGACAGAGACATTTTGTGCACCAAACCCTGTTTATGCTATTGAGTAGAGCATATTTCAGAACTGGTAAAAAACACAAAAAAAATGTAAGGCAGAATTATATATTTTTTAATTGATGTTTACTAATGAAATACATCATCATTCATCTTTTATCATAATAGTTTTCATTAATCTGTTATCATAATATTTTATTTCTGTAGGCATAGGCCTATAGCCTACTGTTGAAGCCCTCTGTAGGCCTAGTGTAAATGTATGAGCCTCTCCAGTCCTTTAGCCTACTAATGCTCTGTAATTTTTCAGTGAAAGAGGAACCAGAGCCTGAGGTGAGAATGGTCAACGGAAAGCCTAGAAAAATCCGAAAACCTCGCACCATATATTCTAGTTACCAGCTCGCTGCGCTCCAACATCGCTTCCAGGGAACTCAGTATTTGTCTCTTCCTGAGAGAACCGAACTAGCGGCTCAACTCGACGTGACACAAACACAGGTGAGGAAGCCAACAGGCCACACATACCACTGTTATGACACGCTGTTGAGAGATTTGTATCTCTATGATTTATGTTCATTTGTCTAATAAAACCATGAACTACACTGGCATCTTTTTGCATAACTGTAATTCTACATCTAGTGAATCATCTGAGATGTTATAGATTCTTTATCGCTTCTTACATTCACAAGTATGCGGTACATTTGCACAACTCTTAGTAGAAAACTCAAAACAGATCAACAAAAAGGCAGTTGTTTTAAAACTCTAAGCACATGTTCATTTGACTTAGTACAACACACAAAACCACACAGTCACTTTTTCACCAAACTGAATCAGTGTTTCATCTAGAGAGACATATTTCACATTGCGAAACATGTTCATGCAAAGTAATTGCCTTTCACAATGTGATACTCACAAGACTTGTTACTATTACTTCATCCGACTGTTCTTAATTGATGATCACTTAAACGTTTGGTAAACCTATAGATGGGACACGTAAACGTGTTTGTCTACAACAGATTTTGAGAATTGCATAATAAAAAAGTATGTCTGTAAAGTAGAAACATAAAAAAGATATGATATAAACTCGAATGATTTGCTATGATGATGACTATTATGATTTTACTTCACAGTAAGTAAAAAAAATACAAATCTGATCAGAGATGTTCTGTATGTAACAAATCAAAGTTAATCGGTCGCGTACACAGATGAGCAAATGTTACAGTAGGTGCAGCGAAATGCTTGTGTTTCTAGCTCCTACAGTGCAGTAATACAATACCAATACACACATAATCCAGAAAGTCCAAAACAAGAAAGAAATGCATCCCCTACACAATACACATGTATCCAAAATGAAGTTTGCCATGACAAAATGTTTTCCCCCAGGTGCATGAACAATGAGGATATTTACTGCAAATTCGATGAGAATCTATGGCCAAATACTCAAGACAGGCTTAATGCAAACTAGTGCCTGCTAAAATGTATGTTTATTTAATTTGATTACATTGCGAACGATGTCTTCAATGATAACGCCTTTGATCACACATGGGATAGAAATGATGGAAATTTGATGTTCTGTCAATTTGAATGGGTAGTGCAGGTGTATAGCCTAATGTAAAACAGTGTAATGTACTGTAATGTACAGACTGTAGCATACTACACTCAAAGGACAGTTTGGAAACATGTATCTTACAATTCACCAAATACTTGTAAAAATAGTACCAAAGCGATAAAAAAAAAAGCGTTATTGTTTATATTATATGTCAAACCACCGGGGTTATTAACCTCTTCCTGTCGTTTTCATATCTGATAATTGATAGCTTCATTAATTGATCTAAGTTTGCATCTGGATTCCAAATTTCAATGCAACATAATTAGGTATATTCTATTCTAATAAGGCCTAGGGTGTCAATATGAAATTACAACCCTTTGCTAGATAATACATTTTTAACCCATACCTTCACATTTTCTGGTACAAACATCCCGACCTTCTATTTAAACCTGTAGCTCAAATATTTTTTCTTCCAGGTCAAGATCTGGTTCCAGAATCGCCGTTCCAAATTCAAGAAGCTGTACATGAACGGGGAAGTTCTACTGGACCACAGCCCAGGAGCCAGTGACTCTATGTCCTGCAATTCACCCCTGTCCCCGGCCATTTGGGACCGTAGTGTACCCACAGACCCCGCCACTAGAGAGCAGGCTCCCCAGCCCTCCCTCGGCTCCACTCTATGTTATGTGGAGAACTACACTCATCACTGGTATCAACAGACCTCACAGTCACGCTCACAGCACTCAGGACTGGTTCATCAGCACACAACACCACCTAAGAATATGGGGGCGGTGTACTAACACAAAATGTACCGGTACAAACTGTGGGTTAACAACATGGCGGCTCATTGGAAATAAAGCCTAGAGGGCTGTGATGGGATTTGTGTGCCAATACAGAGGGCTGAACTTCACGGACAATTTGGGAAACATGCACAAGGACTTGTTGTCTCTGTTGTATACAAATTGTATACAAAAAGAACGGACAAATCCAAGACCATATTCTGTTTAGATAGAGTGATGAGACGCTAATGTTATCAGTGGCTCATTTCACTCTGTTGGAGAGATTTGATATGAGAATGGATAGAATTTGGTGGTACTTTACTTTACGGTGGCCCACTGAGGTCCTTTCAGATTCTTTGATCTACAGCTATGCAAATATATACCGTCAGTGCATTCAACACCATTTGTTTCTTCACAATATGAAACACTCACAGATACATGGAAGTAGCGTGTACCATTTTCATACATTTGTTATTTATACTTGCCATTTGTTGCATTTATATAGATGTCATCAAGGCTCAATTCAACATTTTATTTCACAATGGTTCAAAACAAAACATCTCTTGGAAGTTGCAGAGAACTATTAGGGGGAAAGAAATGTGTATTTGGTACTCTTTGCGTTTGCAATCGAGGTTATTTATAATGTAGCCTATTTTATACTCTATTGATCTGTTAGTAGAAAGTCAATGTGACAGTTTTGTGCCTGAGAAAAACACATTTTATAGGTAGTCTTTGGAGTGAATAATAAAGTTTTTGTTTTTATTAATTCTATTTACACCAATTTAAATTATGTAATATTTACGCACGCACACACACACACACACACACACGCACGCGCACACGCACACACACACAAAAGTGTAAATGACCCCTTGAGATAACGTTCAAATCTTGTTTCCATAAACTTCTTTATACAAATGATCCATTGAAACAGTTGTAAGGACAAAATGGAATAAAGTTTACTGTGAAATATAATGATTGTACATGTTTCAATATTGTCCTTCAGTACTGTACTGACATCACTTATTTTTTTACCCCCTTTTTCTCCCCAAGTAGTTACTGTCTTGTCTCATCGCTACAACTCCTGTACGGCTCGGGAGCCGAAACACAACCCAACCAAGCCGCACTGCTTCTTAACACAGCGCGCATCCAACCCGGAAGCCAGCCGCACCAATGTGTCAGAGGAAACACCTTACACCTAGCAACCTGGTCAGCATGCACTGCGCCCGGCCCGCCACAGAAGTCGCTAGTGTGAGATGAGACAAGGATATCCCTACCAGCCAAACCCTCCCTAACCCAGGCGACGCTAGGCCAATTGAGCATCTCCCCATGGACCTCCCGGTCGCGGCCGGCTGCGACAGAGCCTGGGCTCAAACCCAGAGTCTCTGGTGGCACAGTGTCTTATACCACTGTGCCACCCATGTGTGATCAAAGGTGTGATCATTGAAGACGTCTTTCACAATAAAATCTAAATAAATAAATTAAAGAAACAATTTTTAGCAGGTACTCGTTTTCAATCAAGCCTGTCTTGAGCATTTGGCCATAGGTTTTGATCGAAATGGCAGTAAATATCTTCATTGTTCATGTACCTTGGGAAAAACCTTTTGGTCTAAATAGGTCTGGATTAAAATCATTGCATGCTTCCTCCATGGCCTGAAGGAGGGTGGTACGCTCATGGGGATGGTAATCATACATCTTCCGCCTGTATGGTAATCATGTATTGTATTTTGCAGTATTGTACTTATATATTGTAGTGGTCCTGTATGTGGCTCAGTTCATAAAAGTATGGCACTAGCAACACCAGAATTGTGTGTTGGATTCTCACCAGGGTCACATACCAAAATGTGTGGACTGTGTCTGCTGCGTAAATGGCATATATTACAGTACTCGCTTATGGGAAAATGACATGATTTCACATAGAAAATCACATGATTTCACATTTTGCGCATTTTATTTCACATCTGAAATTTCACATGTGAAATAATGTGAAACCATGTGGTTTTGGAACACTGGATGTTTTTCACAGGTGATTCCCTGCAAACAAAAAAGTGTTGTTTGGATGTCGCGCAGTCGCAGTGTTTTCAACTGACATATTAGACACACATGATTACATTGTGTATATTTATTTATACAATAATTATTCAACATGTCGTGACTTGGGATTTGAACTCACAACCTCTTGGTTCACAGCATTCAGATCTTCCTGCCACGCCACCATGTCAATGACTGATTTCATCTGTATTCCTACACTGGACTTCAAAGTAAAGCTCAGCAATGTTACAAATACACACAAAAAAAGTGATTATATTTATCCTAGTTATTCAGGAGTAACATTGAAACAGAATAATATGTCTCACCAACATTAGACAACTATACAGAAAACCTTCAAATGACTGAAATAAGTCATTTAAATCAATCATGAGAGAATAGTCAGATGAACTGATGACTAAAATAGCAGTGCAGATGACACTATTTTGCTAAGTGCATGTATTATATGTCATGAATCTGTAGGTGGACTTCTGAGAATGCTACAGACTTTCTGGCACAGCAGAAAGATCAGCGTACCCTAAATCCAGAGGTTGTGAGTTTTTAAAAGTCAGTACTAAGGGATCATGTCAAATGTAATCATGTTGATTAAAGATATTTACACTGTTTTAGCTGAACAGTGTACCACTTACCTTAAAACCCCCACACCATTTCATTACTTCCCTTACAAACAAACACATGTGAAATAGCTGTTTTCACGTTGAGCTGAGAGACACACGAGGTCAATTGTTCACATGCAAAACCATATGTTCACATGTATTTAATTTAGAGTTCACACCACCTTTTCACACGTGAGGAGAATAACAGTTGTTAAAATGTACCACATACTTGTGAAAAAGGCACTATCGCGATAGAAACAACTGTAGTTCAAGTTGTTAAGGAAGGATCAACTGTATTTGGCAGCTCATGGGTTAAGTGTGTGAGGCAGACCGTTTGCCTGTCTGTCTGAGTCAGTGAGGTGAACATGCCCTGGATTTGGGAAGAGCTGCCAGCCTGCGTGTGAAGAAGCTGTGGGAGGTGACAGGCGGGCAGACACACTGGAGTCTCTGGATTTTAATAGCACACTAGTGAAAGAGAGAGAGAGAGAGAGAGAGAGAGAGAGAGAGAGAGAGAGAGAGAGAGAGAGAGAGAGAGAGAGAGAGAGAGAGAGAGAGAGAGAGACAGACACTCAGTTAAGGAATGGGAGAGAGACAGTTGGAAGGGAAAGGAGACTGTGACGAAATAACTGTCCATCTCCCAGAATCCTTGCTTGCTTCAGGCGCTCGCATACCGACCAAGAGTACCAACAGTTTACCTGGCTGGTCTGTTTGCAGAGCTATAGAGTGACATTATGTGTCATCAGGGATGGATAGAGGGACAACAGGACATCATGGGAAGGATCTTAAATTGAGCCAGTTTGCTACAGCAGGAAATGTGGATTATAATTTATAGACATTTTTGTAGCGTGGAAAAACATTTTGTTGTACTGGAAAATCAAGTCTTGACATTTCAAAGTGAAAATTACAAACTTCCGAAAACTTTTTCAACCTCAAATAGACTACAAGTTGTGTGACCAAATTAAGATCCTACATATCTATAGGTAGAGGCTGCTGTACTGGCCCGGAGGACGGAGCACAGAGCATGGAAACCCCTTCATACCCCATCTTTAACAGGTTCCTTAATAACAGCCCCTGCTGGTCTGATTTGAAACGTATTCATTTTATTTTCCTATCTTCTCCTTCTCCTCCTCTGGTCCAAAAATATATAGTGAGGAGGTGTCGTCCTATGGCAAGCACGTTTAGATATCTGGGATATTGGATTTGAAAGTAGTAGCTCAAAATATCTTTGTTAGAATTCAAAACACAAAGACAGAGACACAAAGAAACTCCTTACTCTCACTAACAAGTGGCATCATTCTACAGTAATAAACATGAAAACACAATCACGTCTTCTTTGAGTTGATGGGAAGCTATGGAAGCTTCTGTGAAGTTTATCTTATGACTCTATGGGACAAACAATATAAATGTTGTAGTTAGCAGGAGGAGTGCCCCCTTGCTCTGTGTGTGGGCCTCTGGTCTCTCATGCCTCACTCAGCAGGCTGTCTGGACGCTTTAAGCCTTAGGAGATAGGAGTTGATTATATGTCTGGTGTGTGGGCTGAGGGGGTAGCATTGAGATTTTAGCCCACCAAACAACTTTGCACATTCAACATTGTCATGGTAACTGAATCGTTAGCGAAGTTGGACATGATTGATCAGAATCAACCACACTTGAAAAACATTTGAGTTGCACCCCCTTTTTCTCTCAGAACAGCCTCAATTCGTCGGGGCGTGGACTACAAGGTGTTGAAAGCGTCACACAGGGATGCTGGCCCATGTTGACTCCAATGCTTCCCACAGTTGTGTCAAGTTGTCTGGGTGACCTTTGGGTGGTGGACCTTTCTTGATAAACATGGGAAACTGTTGAGTGTGAAAAGTCCAGCAGCGTTGCAGTTCTTGACACAAACTGGTACGCCTGGCACCTACTACCATACCCCATTCAAAGGCACTTAAATCTATTGTCTTGCCCATTCACCCTCTGAATGGCACACATACACAATCCATGTCTCAATTGTATCAAGGCTTAAAAATCATTCTTTAAACTGTCTCCTCCCCTTCATCTACACTGATTGCAGTGGATTTATTAACAAGTGACATCAATAAGGGATCATAGATTTCACCTGGATTCACCTGGGCAGTCTATATGTCATGGAAAGAGCAGGTGTCCTTAATGTTTTGTATTCTCAGTGCAGTAGGTTCAGCCACGGTCCATATCTAGTCAAACAAGAATCCATATTCCCACTCATATTCTCACAAGCAAACCTATGGATGGGGTGCGGGGGTTATCTGGAGGTGGATTGGGTGGTTGGGCGAGAACTGAGAAGCACAGCTGAGGAGGACAGCATCCCAGCTTGCAGACGTCATACTGCCTCTCAAGGCAGGGAAGGGATATGGTTTCACTCCTACCACAAACATCACTCACCACTGTCATTTTCATATGGGGGAAAAAACACAAACAAAGATGGGATGGAAGAGGCATAAGAGACAGCTGTGGGCTTTTCACTGGCCCTGGAATATTTATTCTCAGTGTTGATGTTTGCAGCAGGGACACTTTTCTGCCATTTGCTTGGGGTGCTACTAATCGTAGACAGGGATGTATTGCACCTAAGGTTGGGTTTTAATTATAGACATGGTTGAGATAAGTCATGCGGAAATGACTGTATCTGTGGTGTAGGCTTACCTGTTTAGGACGCTTTTCCCAGGTCGGAAGGTATAGGTCTATCCATAATCGTAGAAATCTCCCAAAAAATTAAGACATAATTTTTTTCACTTTGGTGCATGCCTGTCTGTGGTTCACACACCTGTATCTCTAGCGGTTAAGAACATTGGGCCAGTAACTGAAAGGTCGCTGGTTCAAATCCCCGAGCAGGCAAA
This sequence comes from Oncorhynchus mykiss, assembly GCF_013265735.2. NCBI lineage: Eukaryota > Metazoa > Chordata > Actinopteri > Salmoniformes > Salmonidae > Oncorhynchus > Oncorhynchus mykiss. The sequence continues at coordinate 63,185,766 of NC_048576.1, forward strand.
GTGGAAAAGTCTGCTGTTCTGCCCTTGAGCAAGGCACTTAACCCCCAACAACTACTCCCCGGGTGCCGATGACGTTGATTGAGAGGGGTTGGGTTAAATGTGGAAGACACATTTCGGTTGAATGCATTCAGTTTTGCAGCTGACTAGGTATCCCCACCATTAGCTAATGAGCCCTGTAAAATTGGCATGTTATGCTGCCACCAATGACTGGCTGCAACAGACAGGAAGTAATGTAAGCATGTGCATGCAAAACGAGGACACAACATTAGCACCTATGTTTGATTTGGGAAGGGGGGATAAATTCTTTAAAAACTGGTTTGAATAGGTTTCTTTCTTGTGCACTGCTCGGTAAATGACGCAGAATTAATATAGGCCTTAAACTGTCTACCGATTATGGACAAAGGGTTGCTTTATGTGCTCGTGGGAAATGGTAAACTGGGAAGTGGTAGCTAAGTCCACATGAATGTGTTCACGTGCCATTGAAGTCGTAACAATTCTTCATCCAATAAGATTTGAACTTGATAAGCTAGCTAACATTGCTTATAGCAAAGTTATCTAACGTGCTTGATATTGACATAATGGTCAAACTAGCTATGTTTTCCTTATTGATAACGTTGTAATTGTCAAAAACGGATTTGTCATCTTTTGGTTGAAAAGGTAAAAGGTCAGTGGTGAAATGTCGAAACTCGGATAACAAAAAGTTTTCCACTTGTAATTTCCACTTGGTGAGTTGTTCAAGCAGTATTCATGGATGCTAAGGGAAGCAAGGCTTCCCTTAGCATCCAGGAAACCAGGAAATAAAGCAAACCAGGAAATAAAGTAAATGCATAGAAAATAATGTAACTTTCGTCTCTCTGTCTCTCTCATAATTTTCCTTCAATTCGCAAGAGGCTGAATGTAGCTTACTGGTGGAAGCATCCGAGCATGCGAAACAGTGCCCCTCTGTCTCTGTATGTGTAGGCCATCTATTTGAGGCTGACTGGTCCAAAAGAGTATGACATTGTTGCCGACCATAGCATTGAATGCAAAAAAAAGCCAGCAAGCATTTGGCCTCTTTGATTAAAAAAAAGTATAAAATAATAGCCAATCAGCGTTGAGCTAAACTGAGTGAGCTCAACTGTGAATGGTTCTGGCACACCAACAAACAAAAAAAGTCTCAAGGGAAGCAAGTTTGGATTTGGTGTCTCTCCCATCATCACATCGAGAGCATGCGTCATTGACAGAAACAACTTGAATTGTTGCATCTCATTGTGTTGTTGTCCTCCATTGGCCAGCTAGCTAAACTTGTCCCTTTCCTAAATTAGCCATGGATGGAGATAGGGATTAGGACTTGTGGTTTTACTTAATTCTCCGTACTGGCCAATCATTATAACGGTGATTCTGATTCGACCATTAATTCATACATTGTTGTGCCCCTGGCCTGAGAGGATGGAAGTTCAATATGTAGCTAGATGTAGAAGGCTAGTGTTAACTTGCTAACATTGCCCATGAAAGGAAGTTAGGCTAGCGAGCATGCATTTTAGCCAGGAAACTTAAGAAAACTAAAAACAAAAGTGTGTACTGTATGACAGAGTGATAGTCTGTTTCGTCAACATGAAAGAGAGGTGGACGGCAATGGAGTTTCTCTACAAGTAGGGTGAGTCAATATGTTTTGTCTACTTGCATGAACTTGCACGCACACACACACAGAAGTCAGAAACACGGACAGCCACATCATATTTAGCTTACGTTGGTTGATTGGACTAAATTGTTTTTGGTATCGTTTAGTTTTTAGTCACTGTATAAGACTAAGCATAGGTGATTTGATGATGTTGAAGTTGAAATTCTGCTGGAATAGTGGAGGCAGTCCTTGTTTTCTTTGTGAATTGCGGTAACTCTCCGTGGTTCTATACTGAACAAAAAAATAAATGCAACATGTAAAGTGTTGGTCCCATGTTTCATGAGCTGAAATAAAAGATCCCAGAAATGTTCCATAAGCACTAAAAGTTTATTTCTTTAAAATGTTGTGCACAAATTTGTTTACATCCCTGTTCGTGAGCATTTCTCCTTTGTCAAGATAATTCATGCACCTGACATGTGTGGCATATAAAGAAGCTGATTAAACAGCATGATTATTACACAGGTGCACCTTGTGCTGGGGAAAATAAAAGTTCACTCTAAAATGTGCAGTTTTGTCACACAACACAATGCTACAGATGTCTAAAGTTTTGAGGGAGAGTGCAGTTGGCATGCTGACTGCAGTAATGTCCACCAGAGCTGTTGCCAGATAATTGAACATTAATTTCTCTACCACAAGCCGCCTCTAATGTCATTTTAGAGAATTTGGCAGTATGTCCAACCAGCCTCACAACCACAGACTACGTGTATGGTGTCATATCAGCGTTTTGCTGATGTCAAGGTTGTGAACAGAGTGCCCCACGGTGGCAGTAGGGTTATGGTACGGGCAGGTATAAGCTAAGGACAACAAATACAATTGCATTTTATTGATGTCAATTTGAATGCTCTTGCCATTCATCTGCCGCCATCACCTCATGTTTCAGCATGATAATGCACAGCCCCATGTCGCAAGGATCTGTACACAATTCCTGGAGTTCTTCCATGACCTTCATACACATCAGACATGTCACCCATTGAGAATGTTTAGGATGCTCTGGATAAAAGTATACAACAGTGTGTTTCAGTTCCCATCAATATCCAGCAACTTCGCACAGGCCACGATCAACAGCCTGATCAACTCTATGGGAAGGAGATGTGTCTGATCCAAGCCCCTACCTTTTTTCTTAGGGTATCTGTGACCAACAGATGTATATCTGTATTCCTAGTCAAGTGAAATGCATAGATTAGGGCCTAATTAATATATTTACATTCACTGATTTCCTTATATGAACTGTAACTCAGTGAAATCTTTGAAAATGTTGCATGTTGCGTTAATCTTTTCGTTCATTGTAAATCAATAGTTGTTTAGTGGTCTGAAAATGTTGGAAACATTAACTTGCTTTACCATGCTGTAGGTCATATAACTAACTGTTCGTTACATGCAATATGCTTTATGGACTTCGCGTATTTAGACAGAGGTTGCTCTCCGGTTTTCTGATTAAATAAAGGTGTAGTTGAATTTATTCTGCCACTGTGTCTTCTTATTGTCTCGGCCTTCAGGCCTATATTTCACGGTCGTAATGCATATGAATTAACTGATAGGTTATAGAGAAAACAACGCAATTATCAAAACACATAGGTTGTAATGTGGCTTTTTCCCTGGCTTCCCAAGTGATTTTACCCACGCACCACTACTGCCTTTCAAGTGAAATTTCCCACTTGGAACTATAGATGCAAACTAAAACTCCTGTAGCATGTGAAAAAGCCTAGCCTACCTTCAGACCAAGGTAGGTCGTAGTGGTAACATTGTGGTCAACACAATATGATTTTGTTAGCATATTTAGCCCTGAGTGTCCACTTGTGGAAAATAATCCAACCGCACATTGACAATGGCCGGGATGTAGAAAAAAAGTTCCACAGCACTTTTCAATTCACACCACTTTTGATAAAATAAAATATATCGACGGAAAGCTTTATAAAGAGGGGCAAAGAGCTGTTACTTGGACCGATTTGCCACATTTGTCAATTTACGCACAATTTCTGCCCTTCGCATCCGAATGCTGACGCAGGCTCTTTGATGTTTTGACCAAATCAGATTCACGGAAATAACACGTCGCACCCGCTGGACAAAGATCAGGGCGCGCTCTTCACTTTCCTCTGGTATTTATTTAGCAAGCATGATACCGCAATACTCCCTACAGACACAAGCAAAGGCTATTACATAAATGTAGCAGCCTATACGCCTAAACATTAGCGACCTTACATGTATTGCGTGGAAGCGAGACAATATTTCAGTCTGATCAACTGTAGGCTAGCAGCTGCAAAGTCTAGCCTTCTATGCGCCCTGTCCTTCTGGCCTGAGTAAATTAAGCTGTAACGTTGTGTATGCTTATTTATAACCCATTTGTTTGTGAGAAAATCAGAATGGATCAAATTTGGTTTATAATTCAAACTTGGGCTGACTAGGCAATTAAGCTTTTTCTGTCCAAAATGATTAACTGGAATGAATCAATAAACACAATAGCTGACAGACTGTGAGTAAATGTTTTATTAGGCCTACAGTTGCATAGGGTAGGACTACACGATGCAAATCAGCATAAGGAAAGCTCCTTGTGTTTTATTGTCCAATCATGTTGCTTTCTCTGTGTACGTGTATAGGACCCCCACTAGTCCTTTAAAATACAATTCAGATATGAACACGTACAAAGTTGCTGCAGTTTGACTGGGTTTTCATCCTCCCCAAAGCCAGGACTTTTCCCTGTTTTTTTTATTCTAACCCATGTGACCTGATTAGAAAAACTCAGCCCATATTAAACATTTCCATCACTGCCCATATTAAACTTATTTTTTTTATTTTTTACAAGAGATGAATCATGTCCTACCGCATAAGGCATTGCACTATACGTGGTTAGGTTACCAGATCAAGAAAAACTACCGCCCCCATAATTGTTTTTTTCGCCACCCACTCTGGACCTGTGGTGCCACCTCTGTGCTCAATAGTTTGTCCTAAACTTTTTAAAAATCACCACAGTTGGTTTTGACTCGAGCGCTGTCATGCGTTTGCCTCTCGTTTTTCAGCTATTTGTGTCGGACTGCTGATAGGCTACAATTAGCTTACACCTGCAAGTCATTTCGGTTAATGACGATTCCGTTGCCTTGTAGAGCCGCAACAGCCGATGGATGCTCCTTGTCCTTTTCCTATTAGTTCCTTTGGACTTTCAGTTTTGGAGAGGGATATTTTGTTGCCTGCAAATTGCTGGTAATTATACTGTTGGAATGAAAGCTTTATTTAACAAGCTACGTCCCAAATTACCTTTAATTGACATGGCCATTTTATAAAATCATTGTCAATGTTAAAATAGTACCCTCTATTGCTTTTCCAGATGTTTTAGGGTAAAATACATGACCCTTTCTTATGTGAGATGTTAGTTTTATTATTGCGCCGTAGAAGTCCCTTTTTTTTTTACACTTTTGGCATATTTTGATATTAACTTTAATAATAATAATAATAGCCTACTACTACTACTACTACTACTAATAATAATAATATTAAGAATAGTAATAATTATAAACTTATGCCTAACCGAAATTATGTCTTTGCATCAAATATTTAAATCACACACACACACACATATTTAAAAAAAAAAAAATATATATATATATATATATATATATATATATATATATATATATATATATATATCATATGTGTGTGTGTGTGTGTATGTGTGGTTTAAATATTTGATGCAAAGACATAATTTCGGTTATGCATGAGTTTATAATTATTACTTATCAGGTGAAATGTAAATGTTTGAATTTAACTTAGATTGCTTCGTAACTCATGGGGACGGGATTAGGCATTTTCATGCTCAAACTCATTTCATAAAAATAGATATTATTGCAGTGCATAGTTGACCACTGAGGATTTATTTGGAACTGAACTGCATACAAAATACAGATCCACATAGGCCTCCAAGCAAAATCCATGTAGTCATTTGTCCAATAAATTGTAAGGCAAAACCTCGGATGAAATCCAAACAAAATACCTTTAAACGGCCATTTCAAAAACTGAAAAGTCTCTAATGTGATAGCTGGGGCTTGGAGCTATATTTAAAAGGGATAGGCTACGCGGTTCATGTACAAGAGGAGAGCGTACAGAATTCCATTCCATTGTCCCATATCCTATCACATCATTTGAGTTCTCGGCGTAGATTCCTGGTGATGGCTTGGGTACCAGTGTCCGAAATTGTTCATGTATCCACCGGAGTGCGCAGGCGTCCCCTTATTTGCCATGGAAACATCCCAAAGTGGCGGCATCCCCGGGGAACACGGAGACCCGGATGACCCAGCGTGCAGATGCTCTCCCTCCGGTCCGCCCGTGCCATGCTTCATGATCTTCTTGTACTTGGAGCGTTTGTTCTGGAACCATATCTTAACCTGCAACAATAAATACAATTTAGTATATTAAGCCTGCAATTAGGCTATTATTGTAATCGTTATCATCATTGATAAGCTATTATTATTACTATTAGTCTACTCAGTACTCACTATAATAATAATAATAATAATAATAATAATACATTATAATATCCATGGCCTCATTGTTGTTATTGTCAATATAATTGTTTTTGGATAATATTGTTATGCACCTTTGCCTGTTGCCAGCATGATGGCAAATTGAGCGTTAAATTATAAAAAGTATAACTGTAGGCTTGGCTATATGACTGCATTGTTAGCGCCAAGGAATAACACAAATATTTTCCATATGAGAACAATACGTTGGACTAAAAACAGAACATTCACAAGAAAGACAAAATAAAGCTGGTGGGTGGGTTCAGGTTGCCAGGAGAATTAATTGTCAACCCCACTACAGACCACTCAAGCAATACGTTTGGCATTCCTTCATTGCAGGCTTTTCCCCATTATACGAACAATACAGGGAATTTACAGAGATATTTTGATATGGAGAGAGCCTGTTGAGACGTTTATGTAACCGCAACACCCACAGCGTGGTAAAAACAGCTCTAGTAAAATCTAATTATGAATTACAATTGATTGTGGAGATGAGTGGAAAACGCGGCTCAGATAGCCCACATTTCACAAAGGCTCGTAAATGGACCAAAATAAGAGATCTGCCCAAGAGTGTCACCCCAAACACGCTGATGACAGAATTATTGTTGTTGTGATGTCTTGAATTAATTACATTTACAGTTCATTCGGAAAGTATTCAGGCCCCTTCCCTTTTCCACATGTTGTTACTTTACAGCCTTATTCTAAAATGTATTGAATTGTTTTTTTCCTCATCAATCTATACACGACACCCCATAATAATTTGGAAAGGCACACAACTGTCTATATAAGGTTCCACAGTTGACAATGCATGTCAGAGCAAAAACCAAGCCATGAGGTCGAAGTAATTGTCAGTAGAGCTCCGAGACTGGATTGTGTCAAGGCACAGATCTGGGGAAGGGTACAAGAAAATGTCTGCAGCATTGAAAGTCTCCAGAACACAGTGGCCTCCATCAATGTTAAATGGAAGTTTGGAACCACCAAGACTCTTCCTAGAGCTGGCCGCATGGCCACACTGAGCAATCTGGGGAGAAGGGCCTTGGTCAGGGAGGTGACCAAGAACCCGACGGTCACTCTGACAGAGCTCCAGAATTCCTCTGTGGAGATAGGAGAACCTTCCAGAAGGACAACCATCTCTGCAGCACTCCACCAATCAGCCCTTTATGGTAGAGTGTCCAGACGGAAGCAATTCCTTAGTAAAACACATATGACAGCCTGCTTGGAATTTGTCAAAAGACACCTAAAGAACTCTCAGACCATGAGAAACAAGATTCTCTGGTCTGATTAAACCAATATTAAACTATTTGGCCTGAATGCCAAGCGTCACATCTGGAGAAAACCTGGCACCACCACCAGCATGGAGGTAGCAGCATCATGTGGCAGGGACTGGGAGACTAGTCAGGATCAAGGGAAACATGAACGGAGCAAAGTACAGAGAGATCCCAGATGAAAACCTGTTCCAGAGCATTCAGGACCTCAGACTGGGACGGTGGTTCACCTTCCAACAGGACAATGACCGTAAGCACACAGCCAAGACAACGCAGGAGTGGCTTCGGGGCAAGTCTCTGAATGTCTTTGAGTGGTCCAGCCAGAGCCCGGATTGAACCTGATCGAAAATCTCTGGAGAGACCTGAAAATAGCTGTGCAGTGACGCTCCCCATCCAACCTGACAGATATTGAGAGGATCTGCATAGAAGAATGGGAGAAAATGGCCAAATACAGGTGTGCCAAGCTTGTAGTGTATACACAAGAATACTCAAGGCTGTAATCTCTGCCAAAGGTGCTTCAACAAAGTACTGAGTAAAGGGTCTGAATACTTAGGAAAATGTGATATTTGGAATACATTTGCAAAATTTCTAAAAACCTGTTTTTGCTTTGTCATTATGGGGTACTGTGTGTAGATTCATGAGAGGTGAAAAAGAATTGAATCCATTTTAGAATAAGGCTGTAACGTAACAAAATGTGGAAAAAGTCAAGGGATCTGGATACTTTCCAAATGCACTATTATTAAGGGGGACCTGCAGGTTTTTACTAACTTTCAGAGATGGGACCAAGTCACTACTATACGAGTCACAAGCAAGTCTCAAGTCAAGTCCCAAGTAGAATGTGGTCAAGACTCGAGTCCAAGTCGTGCATTCTAAGACCAAAACAAGTCGAGATGAGTCACAAGTTTTAAAGTCAAGTAAAAAATATATATGCATGCAACAACCTGTTCAACTACAAATCTTTGTCTATTTATTGAGGCTACCAGACAGCTTTTTTCATTATTTTGTCTACAACATATTTTTATTAGCATATGTATTTGTAAAATATGGACCTTGTAGCTGTGGTAAGGGCATGAAATCAGCTGATGGCAAGGCAGGTTGATGTGCTCAGAGTGTAGATTTATTAGGTCTTAGTGATCCAATGGTGAAAGTGCCATATCGTATAAAATATACAAGTAGATTTCCCAAATATACACAGGCAACAGCCCAAAAGAAATAGCCTCTGTATCATGCTTAACCTGTCCTATCTGAATAGAAACCCCTTGAGAAACAAATCAAATCTGTCTAACAAGAGTTCAAACAGGTAGGCCTACCTAATATAAACACTTAGCCCCCAGGACCATACAATTAGCCTACCCAATTGGCAAGAAGCTGAATGTATCTCGAGGGGGAAAGCATCCGAGCGAGCGAAACAGCACCCCTCTGTCTCTCTTACATGTAGGCCATCTATCTGATGCTGTCTGGTCCAAACGCGTATGACATTGTTGCCGCCCGCAGCATTGAAGGCAAGGGAAGCCAGTGAGCATCTGGCCAATCAGCGGTGAGCTAAACTGAGCGAGTTCAACTGTGAATGGTCCTGGCGCACCAAAAGAAAGTGTCAAGGGAAGCCAGCTATCAAATCCCATTGAGAGCATATGTCAGTGACAGAAAAACTTGAATTGTTGTGTTGTTGTCCTTCGGTGGCCGGCTAGCTAAAATTGTCCCTTTCCTAAATTAGCTATGGATGGAGATATGGATTTGGACTTGTGGTTTTACTTAATTCTCCATACTGGCCAATCATTATAATGGTCGGTTCTGATCCGACCATTAATTCATACATTGTTGTGCCCCTGGCCTGAGAGGATGAAAGTTCAATATGTAGCTAGATGTAGAAGGCTAATGTTAACTAGCTAACGATGCCCATGAATGGATGTTAGGCTAGCGAGCATGCATTTTAGCCAGGTAGCCTAGGACAATAGACCGTTCCCTCAACATGAAAGAGAGGAGGATGGCATTGGCGTTTCTTTACAAGTAGGGTGAGTCAACATGTTTTTCAAGTTGGGGGGGTTGGCTTCCCCAGTGATTGCTGGGGTTCCCTACTGCCTGCTGGCCTGATTTCAATCCTCTCTTCCTACAATTTCACGTTTGCACTGCACCCGATCCTATAGCTGTACATCAAATCATCAATCTGTTCGCTTGCACACCTTGCCTGTGTTGATTGACAGTTTTCTGGTCCAATCAGAGTGCCGAGTGTGCATTTCACTAGCCAATCTTTTGCAGTTTTTTTTTGCAAGGGTGATGCTGCGGCTATTTTCTCTGGCTACATGTAGCGTAATCCACGTAGAATCTGTGCCACAAAATTAGTGGCAAAACATTACAAAACCTGTCCAGATAATTTCAAGTCATCAGTCTCAAGTTAAAGTCTAGCCCCGAGTCTTGAGGCTCCAAGTCCAAGTCAAGTCTCAAGTTATTTAATTTTCTTTCAAGTCAAGTCTCAAGCCATCAAATTTGTGACTCAAGTCAGACTCGACTCCAAGTTATGTGACTCGAGTAGTCCAAGTCATGTGACTCGAGTAGTCCAAGTCATGTAACTGAAGTCCACAACTCTGCTAACTTTTACATTGTTTTCTCTGCCTTTAGCCTACACATGCTCAGTTCTGATGAACATGAAAAAAAAGAGTAGGGCCATGGTGAATAACCAACATATTTCACTCCCATAAACTCCCATAGGCCTAAACATAATAATGTGGGCACACCTAGAAGTGTTCAAATGGGTATATTAATAATAATTGTGTGTCACATTCAATGCCAGCAAGGGAATTAACAGTTCATGCAGATGTCACAAAAACCAAGTCTCACATAAATCATTTTCAATGACAGAATGCAAATATTGTCTTTCAAGTCTTAATGTTACATGCACAAGTACAGTGAAACGCCTCACTTGCAAACTCAAAACCCAACAATGGAATAATCAATAATAATGTAATAACAGAAGAAGAAAAAAAACACAAGAAATAAGAAGACATATGAAATACGTCCTCGTAACTTTTCAGGTTGGGGGGGGGGGGGGGGGGGGGGGGGGGGATCTACAACTACATCTAAGACCTCCAAAAACACTGATTTTCAAAAGGGGGACATCCTTAAATTAGCTGTTGAAACTATAACAAAGTGATTTCCCCACCCGTTTTGTTAAAAAGCTGAAGGATGGGTCTGGAGAAATGCAACCACTATCAAATTCATAGACAGTGCAATAGGCGCAAGGATTGACCAACCATGATATCAACATTTGAACCATGTTCTGAGGCTAAATAGTGTTAGTTACATTTACTTTGTTTCCAACCATTGGAATAAAACAAGCTTATACTTTGGGTTCTTATGGGGTACGACTGTTTAACTAAGTTAATGAAGCATTTATGAGTTATATTCTTCAAGAATCAATAGGTACATCTCATGAATTTATAAATCCAAAAGTGATCTAGCGATTGCTGATTACCCCTTTAATGCCGAATTGGATTGAACTTTAAGTATGAATGAATTTCACCCTAACGTCAATCAACAGCATGCTAATGTAAGTAGCTGTTCCTATGATAATTGGAAGTATTGGTTTTCGATTTACACTGCAGCACTCAGCTGACAAGGGCTTTCAGTCTGAAATGTTTGGTAACTAGGTAGCTCAAGAAATCACGCCAGAAAATCCTGTCCCACATATCTAACTAAATCTCAGTGTATGTACCGTACAACTTGGGGAAACCACTCTCCTTAGTTAAATGTGTGGTGACTGGCGAGTGGTGGTCAGTGTTTCTGGTGCAAAAAGGTCTATGCATAATCTGCTAGGTGGTTGCTGCTCATAGAAGGCCGGAAGACACGAGTGATTCCAATAAAGCAATGTTCGATCCCAATTTTCTATACTTAGCTCCCTTATCAATATGACCCGTATCAATATGAGCCTTATCAATATGACCCTTATCAATATGACCCTTATCAATATAACCCTCATCAATATGACCTTATCAATAGCTCCCTAATCAATAATTCCTGCTTCCGCCCAGGTAACATAATATCAGAGAGGTTCCGAGAAGTGCTTCTTCATATTTAGCATATACATACACTGAGTATACCAAACATTAAGAACACCTTCCTAATATTGAGTTGCCCTCCTTTTGCCCTCAGAACAGCCTCAATTCGTCGGGGCATGGACTCTACAAGGTGTCGAAAGCATTCGACAGGGACGTTGGCCTATGTGGACACCAATACTTTCCTCAGTGTCAAATTTGTCCTTTGGGTGGTGGACCATTAGATACACAGAGCAGGTTTTCTTAATGTTTTGTATACTCAGTGTATAAAGATGTCCTTTATATACTAGAAATATCATGTCTCTAAAGTCCCAATTGATGCAACATTCAGATGCATGTATACACAATAATCTCTCCAACTAGATTTGGAAAAGTATTGTTTTTAAGAAAAAAAGTCCTGGCTTGATGTGATCTATATGTCTTTGAAACCGTAAAGTCAAGTGTCTGTGAATGGGAGGGTCACAATACTGTAGTTCTATATGTCTTTGAAACCGTAAAGTCAAGTGTCTGTGAATGGGAGGGTCACAATACTGTAGTTCTATATGTCTTTGAAACCGTAAAGTCAAGTGTCTGTGAATGGGAGGGTCACAATACTGTAGTTCTATATGTCTTTGAAACCGTAAAGTCAAGTGTCTGTGAATGGGAGGGTCACAATACTGTAGTTCTATATGTCTTTGAAACCGTAAAGTCAAGTGTCTGTGAATGGGAGGGTCACAATACTGTAGTTCTATATGTCTTTGAAACCGTAAAGTCAAGTGTCTGTGAATGGGAGGGTCACAATACTGTAGTTCTATATGTCTTTGAAACCGTAAAGTCAAGTGTCTGTGAATGGGAGGGTCACAATACTGTAGTTCTATATGTCTTTGAAACCGTAAAGTCAAGTGTCTGTGAATGGGAGGGTCACAATACTGTAGTTCTATATGTCTTTGAAACCGTAAAGTCAAGTGTCTGTGAATGGGAGGGTCACAATACTGTAGTTCTATATGTCAGTAAGCTCTATAGTTGAGGGTGATTTCATCCATTTAAGGATTGCACATTAAACCAATTAATGTAATAGCACATCTGGCATAACCCAGCAGAAATTAGCTCCACAAAAACAAAAAGCCACAGTGTAATGCCATCCACTTGAAAAGGCTCTGGAGGACATTAGTTATCTGACACCCTCAGTTACAAAGATGTCGGCTGCTGATGTCATATGTATAAAGGGCTCATCTTGCAGAAAGTCCCCTGTTGACGCTTTCTCAGATATCTGTCGTGTAGCACTTACATAGGATTACTAAGGCCCTCCTCTCTTAGCAGCGCATCACGGCCACTACAGGTTCAGAATGGTCTCTTGCCACAGAGGATCAATGAATGCATTTCATATCCGTCCATACGCCAAAAACTATACTCCAATTGATGTATAGCAGAATTCAGAGTACATATTCCCTTTTGGATTCGCCAGTATGTATTTTTTTAAGTCCCCAGGCAAACGTAGTGAGGGAGATCTCTAGATTTAAAGAAATATAGAATGATTACCTGGCTGAAAGCAATAAGCTCTCCCAAATAAAAAATGATGTAGTCCTACCAAAGTCTGTACTTTCTCTGCTGTTATTTTTCTCTCGTTTTGGGAACCCCAAAACTTCATGGGACTAACAATATTTATATAAAACGTGACGCGATAACTCGCTAAGCTCTCTTCCTCTATTCCTACTGACAGACAAAATGGCCGCGGTCGTTCCACCCCTCTCCCTTCTTCTTCCCTTGCCAGACAGAGATTGGTGAGAAGCAAGGAGTTAGTTGCAAAAGGAACCCATTGGCTGAGAGACTGAGGCCTTAACACTGAAGCAAGAGCTATATAGGCTAAAGGAGACCACTGAGCTCAGGGCCCGTATTCATTAAGCGTCTCAGAGTACAGGAGTGCTGATCTAGAATTAGGTCCCCCCCCCCCCTGTCCATAATCGTATTTATTATGATCTAAAAGGCTAAATGTATCCTAGATCAGCACTCCTACTCTGAGACTCGGGCCAGTCAGCCTAGACCTGGACTAAAAAGCATGCTCAATTGAGAATCACCATTGAAACTATTATTTTTTTTAGTCCAGGACAACGCTTAACATGTGTCCAGGAAACCGGCCCATAGTGAATACAGGCCCAGATGAGTAAGTAAGTAATAGTAGGAGATGGATAACACAGTAGTAAGACAAGTAATACAGGACGGTGATACACCCATGCTCTTCTGCTGCCTCGCCTCCCTGCCAACAGGGAACTGCCATGCCAGCTGAAGCCAAGGGCATTCATGCTGCATTCAAATATTCATGAAAGTGTGTGTGCCACACACTGATGAGGGGAAACAATATCAGTTACAGGCCGTTAGAGTCGACTAACACCTCCATGAACATGGCAGGACATCACACTAAAGCAAGTTAATACCCCCCGCACATTGACACATTGACTCTGTACCGGTACCCCCTGTATTTAGCCCTGCTATAGTTATTTACTGCTGCTCTTTCATTATTTGTTATTCTTATCTCTTACTTTTTTTTGTAATGGGATCTTCTTAAAACTGCATTGTTGGTTAAGGGCTTGTAAGTAAGTATTTCACTGTAAGGTCTACTACACCTGTTGTATTCAAGCGCATGTGACAAATAAAAATGGATTTGATTTGACCTGGGAACCTAATGTTCCAGCGTTTTCTCCACTTTGCTAAATAATAAAGCATCGAAAGGGTCAACACTTCAACTACTTTGAGTGGGAATTCTCAAAGCCTTAAAGGTACATACCTCCATAACATTAGGCTCCAGTCTCATTTTTGACGAGACATTTGGCCTTTATTAACAGTATCTAACATGGCACTTATGCATATAGTGTTGTAGCCCAGATGCAAAGAATAGGTGTGCCTTGGAGAATGGGTACGCACAGCATTTTGACTAAACTTCTCACCACCTTGTGAGATGAGACGCTTACAAAAGAGGGACATGTTGCCCGACTCAAGTAAACAATAGGCTATAGGAATTGTTCACTTTGTGAACCCTTTGCGTAATGCGTGCACATGTATTCCAGTCGAAAATACGTCCACCAAAATCGTTGTGTGTTGAAGAGTCTCTTGTAATAAACACCTTATTGAACAGTTATATCAGTAAAAATAACTGAAATAGACTATTAAAATGGGCCCAAAATAGAGAAATGTGTACCTGTGTTTGAGTTAGTCCCAATTTTGCCGCCAAATCGGCACGCTCAGGGAGCGCGAGGTATTGGGTTTGCTGGAATCTCTGGTTGAGCGCCTGCAGTTGTAAGCTTGAGTAGATGGTCCGAGGTTTTCGGATCTTCTTCCCTTTTCCGTTCAGTCGAATTTCTCCATTCTCGATCACCGTGGTCGGCTTCTCAAGCTCTTCAAAGGGATGAAGAAGAAAAAGTTGTATTTTATTTCACCGGGAAGTCCAATTGAGGTCAGAAATGTTGGAATAATAATAACAATATTAACAACAACACCATCAATAATAATAATAATGATCATCATAATAATCATACATTTACTGAATAATACATGTTTAATTTAAGCCATTTAATTTGCCCTCAAAGGGCAAGAGCTCAACTTTTCTTTTCTACCTCATGTTGCAAAAGAGGTCATTGAGCATGAGGAATATAATGACTGCATAGTGCTCCCCATTATCCCCATTGTTATGAAGATTGCACATACTAACTAGTGCTTAGGGAAACAGCTGCGTTAGGCCCCACAAGGCGTTCATAGTAACATGACACTGTATGAATCCATCCTTATAATACAACCAGTGTAATAGCGTTAGGAGATTGATCTTTCATCTACTTCACTTTTTGTTTTACAGGGGCATAAGATTTAGATTTGATTTGCTAAGTTGAACAATATTTGCAGAGAATTTCGGTAGGTGGTAGGTAGTCCAGCGGCTAAGGGAGTTGGACCTGTGGCCGAAAGACGGCCGGTTTGAATCCCGGGCCAGGCGTTGGAAAAATGTATCTGGCAAGTGGAGTGCTGCTGGGTTCACATCCTTAAGACATTCCCCTATTGTTGGGTGGCTTGGGCCCTTGAACAAGGCCCTTAACCCCACAACATACAGGGGTGACCCGGTGCTCGTCTCAACTGTATGTGTGATTTGTCCGGTGCTCGTCTCAACTGTATGTGTGATTTGTCCGGTGCTCGTCTCAACTGTATGTGTGATTTGTCCAGGTGCTTGTCTCAACTGTATGTGTGATTTGTCCGGTGCTCGTCTCAACTGTATGTGTGATTTGTCCGGTGCTTGTCTCAACTGTATGTGTGATTTGTCCGGTGCTCGTCTCAACTGTATGTGTGATTTGTCCGGTGCTCGTCTCAACTGTATGTGTGATTTGTGCTGTCTGGGGCAGTTGAGAATGAGCAGAAGACATATTTCTGCTGTTTGCTGCAACTAATGGGAAATAAAGTTGTATTGTATTGTTGAGTTAAATAAGTTGCATTGGAAATGTTGAATCTTGATTGTCCCTTTTCTTTTCTAAGCCTGCCATTCAAATAGCGAATAATAAACAAACTCATAGGCCTTACATCATATGCTACTGCACAGCCAAGTCTCCAGTGTTAAATCAACACTGGTCTAGTGTCTATACAGGCCCACACTTTTCAGTGTTAAATTAACAACTGTATTTGTTAGTGACAGAGACATGGTTGTTGTTGCAGTCTTTTTGTTTTTGTTCTGTGGCCCTCACCAAAGAAGATCCGAAGCGAATATGATTCAAATGTCATTCTTCAACTAAATACAAGTATTTAATAAGGACTTATTTTGGGGGCTTAATTTTGCCTTATTACAGTGGCCTGAAACTCGTGGTTTGCAGGCCTGCGAGTCACTTTATGATGGCTTGCAAATTGATGTGCACATTGACACATTGACTCTGTACCGGTACCCCCTGTATATAGCCCTGCTATAGTTATTTACTGCTGCTCTTTAATTATTTGTTATTCTTATCTCTTACTTTTTGAATTTTTATTAACCCGCAACCTGCATTTAGAATGATGACTGCTAGGTCAGGTAGAAGAAGATATAATACTACCTAAACCATATAAACTGGAGCAACCATTTCAGTAACCAGTGAAAAAAGTCCAAGTAACAGATTTGATTAGTTTAGGAATGTTGTATTTATATTTCAGTAGCATAAGATTAATTAATCAATCAATGTACATGCAAAAACATAGATATTAAAACAAACTATTCTAAAAAAAATCTACCTGCAATACAGCATGCTGGGAAATATGATACTGATGGGTGTGGTTTTGGTTTAACACTGGTTATTAACTCCAACACTTTTACACCAATGAGTGTTGATTTAACACCTGAATCAACACTAGAAATGTTATACTGAAAAATCAACACTATAGGTAACACTGGCCAATTTGCTGTGTGACTGTGCAGAAACTGTTATTTTGTTTTGGTCTACCAGTTTCAAACAGCTGTAAAACTGTATTTTTTTGTTATTGAAAATATATTTCAGTTTGACAACAGATGCCACTCCAGGTGAGAAATCAATAGGTGAATATCACAGACAATCACAACATAAGTAATGCTGTGAAACACTGTTATTCCACTATTGGCGACAGATATATTATGGAAATTTTCTGAAATTACAATGCGAAAATAAATAAAAAATAGCACCTTTAAACCACTAAAACTAATATTGGCCTGCTAATAGCGTTCCAAAAATAATTGCAACATACAAATGGTCATCATTGATGATATAACATTTGTTGCTATTGTTTCCGTTATTATTATTAGGCCATTATCTTGTTATTGGTAGGAATTAAACTCATAATTGCATGGTTATATTATCATAATAATAATAATAATAATACATTGTTCAGAACTAAGACGGGTTTTTAATGAGAACTAAGAATAACATAATGAATCTGTTAATGCTCAAGAGGACTGCAATGTTTATATTATCTGGGGCCTTAAATACTTCTTGACTTTCCAACATGCCCATCACACGAAATGCCTGTAAGATAGCCACACAAACCCTTTCCTAATACGCGGGTGAAAAGTTGTACTTTTCATTGTCTGGAGAGAGTTGATAAACATGGCAATTGCCAACCGTGCAGTGGAGATATCACAGTCAGTCAACGATAGATGGATGACATCCCTGCCGATTATCAGGTATTTAATGAAGTAATATATAAGATATAAATATAAATAGACTGCTAAACCCCAAAGCGAACTCACTCATCATAATTGCATTTTTTTGGAGAGGAGTAGGCCTATTGGTTGATATTCCTATCTGAATGTTTTCGAGCTTTTAGTCCCAAACAGATTCACACTCCAAATAGGTCTAGCCATTATAAATAATATGATTTTAAGTAAAAACCTAGAGACCGGGTTATTTTGATCATTGACAGTAGGCTACGTGGCATTAATGCTGTATGCATTTTGTTTTACGTTTTAATCAAAATTACGAGGTATAACGATGTGGCTCTTTCGTGTAGTCCTATGCGGGTATCTGTACGCTAAAATATCAATGAAGTAATGTAGGATCACAAAAGCAATAACGTCATCAAAGACAAATGGTTTTCAGATTACATGTTTTGTCTGGACCCTGTGCTTTGTGGGAGACCACAGGACAAAATGTAAAGTGGCTCGGTTTTTTTCCTCCCATGTCGGCTGCATGTGTATCATCATCGAGAGTAGGCTAGGCTAATTACTGTGCTAATCAACCGACCTGTCTTGCGGCCCAATAATATAAATGCAAATTGACCAGTAGTAAGTAGTCTAGCCTTAGGTCTAATCATCCGTCCTAATATCGGATTAGACTAATAATTGCAATGGTGAAATAGGCTACATATAGCCCTAGGTATAGTGAAATCGTATGAAAATAGATTTTCATATCAATTTGAGACGAGAACAGTACCTTGCTTTATCCGTGCATACATCTCGAGGTCCAGTAGCCTGTCAACTATTGACCGTTAAAAATATGTATTATATTCAATCGTGCTCAGGTGTTATAGACTACATATGTGACATGGGAACATCCTATTTATTGATAACACCTTTAGGTCCGAGCACTGTTTGCGTAATGCTGCTTGCTATATGTTAGGAATTCCCTATATTTCATTAGTGGTTTATTTGCAGGTTTATGATTGGGTTTATGTAGGCTATATAAGTGCCCGATTCTAATTTTAGAAGTCAATCGCGTTCGTATAGCCTTCGCCACTGTAACCACATTTTGAAAATGGCAACAAACATTGAACTAACTCCAAAATGTCAACACGGATGTTTTTAAAAACGTACCTGTTTCCTCTATTCTCGTGTGTCCCAGACCGTTGTTGTGGCTACTGTGCTGGTATGGCAGGTAGGCACTTGGGTGGTGTGCGCTTACGGTGCTGTGGTAAGGATAGGCTAGCGGGCGGCCATAAGATGACGCACTGGAAGAAAAGGGGCTATCGTGCTGCGAGGGTCCGACGGGATGCAAGCCGTGCACTGGATAGTGGTTGTGAGACAAGCCGGGGGAGTGCTGCTGGTGGCCGGGATAGCCGTGTCCGAACTCCAGAAATGCCGATTTGGAGGGATCAGAAGCAACCAGACTGTCCGACAATGAACTCATAGTCATCATTTAGCGGGGGTCCATAAACTCGAGGCGCAGTTAAGGGCACCATAGAGTGCTACAGATGGGACCGATGCATATCCACTGAGTAGGCAAGTTATGCTACCTAAAAAAACAAAACCAATACTAATAGCACGAAGCGACGAGGTTATTTCCTAAATCCTTCCGTTTGTCTCCAAATTCTAAATTACGCAGTCCCTTTATTTTGTCGTCTCTAAAAAGAGAACAGGAAAACCTGCACTGTTTCTCAGAACACTTTGTGCATATGGTTTAGACTTGTTGCTACCTCGCTTGGCATACACAAGCGCGCCTGCTCATTGGTTGCGGTGGCTAATCATGTCATCCTGCCTCGAGGCCAAACCATATTTAACTTGATTAATACAAGCTACATGAAGTCGGTCTTCCAGTTTGGGCAGCAGTGACATGTCAATGCAGCAGAATTTGGAAACAATTTATGCTAAATGAGAAGATAGGCCTACTGTAACAGATATTAACTAGGCTAATTTAATGTGAAGCATGTTTAGATTTTGTTATGTAGCCTTTTAGCGTTTGCAAAGATGGTCAACAAACTTGACAACTTGCCAGTGATGTTTTTACGTGAGGACAAATCTTTTGCGCACAAGTTATGCCATAGGATAATCAAGTATTATATATGTACACAGGCCTAATTAATACGCGATACACATAGCTACTTTACAAGACTATACATTAAATTTCCATCTGGCGCAAATGCGTGATTTAGCCTACGCATGACTAGACTCAAGCGAGGGCACAGAAGCCCAACATAGTCGCTATTATACTGTTGTAAATTTGACTTTATCAAAACGCTCAGATGCATCAAGATAAAACAGAACACGCACGTCCCCCCCCCCCCCCCCCCCCCCCCCCCTCCACACACACACACTCTCCCAGCACCTGTATAACACACAACACACACTAATCATGTTTTTCTTTAAACAAAAATGCAACACATGGGAAACTCTTCTTTAGGACTTTGTACTTGGTGAGAGGACGAGTTGTAATTACTGATAGTTTATGGAGGAGGGGAGGCTGCCCCTAGCTATCAATCTTGTCCGTGATGAAAGAAGACGTTCACATTCGACTGCAAACCATTACATAGTCGGTCATGTGTAATCTATGTCTGTAGGTTGCAGACAGATGGGTGACAATAAATATCAACTTGAATGCACGCCGGCCCGGGCCCAGCGCATGACAGATGTGGCGCCGAAGACGCTCGAAATCATTAGGCCTAAATGGCACATTTAGAGTCGTCACTTTATGTAATTCAGTCACAAGTCTAAATGTCACAGGTTGCTGTTAACCTGTAGGCATAGAGCCTATGCCAGAGCTCTAGCCGATGCCACTTTGGTAACCATTGAGCAACGCGCGGAAGATAACGTTTCAGGACTGAGACCCCCTGAATAATTATGATAGCCTAACTATTAGGTCTACACACTAGCCTACACAGTAATACTAAAACAAAAATAATACTGTTGTCGTTATGGTGAAACATTCATCCTCATATGGGGCGGCCTAGTGGTTAGTGCGTTGGACTAGTAACCGGACGGTTGCAAGTTCAAACCCCCGAGCTGACAAGGTACAAATCTGTCGTTTTGCCCCTGAACAGGCCGTCATTGAAAATAAGAATTTGACTTGCCTAGTTAAATAAAGGTAAAATAAAAAATATATAGTAGGCTATGTAATCATGTTCCAACGCCTGCTATTGGGTGGAATTAAATTGGCTTATCCCATAATAATGGCTTATATTTATTTCAAATAATATTGAAAACATTTATTCTATAACGAATTGTATTTCATTTTTTGTTTTTAATTAAACAATTATTAACTAGGCAAGTCAGTTAATTAAGAACAAATTCTAATTTACAAAAGGCCTCCTGTGAGGACAGGGCTGGTATTAAGAAAACACATTTAAAAAGTTATATAGGACAAACACACATCACGACAAGAGAGACAACACAACACTACATAAAGATAGACCGACGACAACATAGCATGGCAGCAACACATGACAACACAGCATGGAAGCAACTTAACATGACAACAACTTGGTAGCAACACAACATGGTAGCAGCACAAAACATGGTACAAACATTATTGGGCACAGACAACAGTACAAAGGGCAAGAAGGTAGAGACAACAATACTTCACGCAAAGCAGCCTCAACTGTCAGTAAGAGTGTCCGTGATTGAGTCTTTGAATGAAGAGATTGAGATAAAACTGTCCAGTTTGAGCGTTTGTTGCAGCTCGTCCCAGTCGCTAGCTGCAGCGAACTCAAAAAGACCAGCGACCCAGGGATGTGTGTGCTTTGGGGACAATTAACAGAATGTGACTGGGTGTTGTATGTGGAATATGAGGGCTGCGGTAGATATCTCAGATAGGGGGGAGTGAGGCCTGAGGGTTAAATAAGCATCAACCAGTGGGTCTTGCGACGGGTATATAGAGATTACCAGTTTACAGAGGAGTATAGAGTGCAGTGATGTGTCCTGGTGGCACATTGGTGCATTGGCGCATTGGTGACATATCTGATGGCCGAATGGTAAAGAACATCTAGCCAAATGTTGGCATATTACTTGGTTCACCATATTCATATTTGTGTAACACAATCATCAAGTTTTTTTCAATTACATGAAAATGCAAAAAGGCAACAACAGTATTGTATGATAACACGTCAGGTTGTTGTTTTAGGAGGATACAAATGCAGTGTAGGCTTAAGGTGCGTGATGGCAAAATAATTACAGAGGTTAAGTTAAGTCACACAACAGGAAAAAAAAGCAACGAACTAAAACACTTTGAAGTGAAAACAAATCCCAATATCCACTTGGCTGGCAAGGGGCCAACAATGCAACCACGTTACCATGCAATGAGCCAACACGTTTGCACATTTAGTTTCACCAAATGTCCATTTGTAGCCTATATTAGAATTGGAACCCAAGGGAAAGCATAACTCGATAGGCTACATACAGTTTTACAATCCCCAAACGTGTCAATTTAGTCCAAATAAAGAAAAAATATGAACAACAAGGGTATTTTATTATTTGCCGGCGGCAATTCGCCCTACCCTGTTGTTAATCTTGCTCTTTGAACGCCTGTCGCTGTCTTTTGAAGGGAGCCACAGCGCCAACTCGATCTTGGAATATTCAGCAAGAATGCACTGTGCAGTCAGTCCCCAGGTAGAATTTAGACCTGTAGAGTGCATGTCTTGTTGTAACTTTAAATCGACAAAATCCCTTCCATTATCAGTAGAATATTTAAACAGCTTTCATGAAGTTTTAGACCTTAAAGTACTGTCCTTTACTTGGATTACTGCACAAATCAAGAATATGTTTGGTCTATAGACAAGATGTCCTGTTGTAAATTGCATAGGCCACATTTAGGCTAATTGGTTCTATCAGTTGGGATGCAGTCTTTGTATAGGCTATTGTAAAAAAAAAAAGCTAGGTCTATATAGCCTACTGAAAATAATTACAGTCTGAACATACATATTTATCTTCTGAAGGTAAGACGTAACAGGTTCCATTGAGACATTCACACTGTACTTTTATCCCTGTGCTGAGTGCCAAGAAAAAACACAGTATTGTCTCTCTCGACTTTAGAAGTACGTGTTTGTTGTCTTCTGCCGAATGACCCTTCTTATTACGCCAAAAGAATGACGTGTCGAGAATGATAGATTCCTGCGCTTTCATCTCGCGCCAACATTCTTCGGCGCTCTGATTTCACCTCTGTAATCGTCGGGAACGCCCTCCCCCTCGCATGAACCATGTCATTTTACCTCTATGTTGCCAGCTCTTGGGTTCTTATCCAAGACGGGCCGGAAGGTTAATTGAACTACACTGGGACCATGCTCACTGTGCCAATAGCGTTGAAAAAATACGTAGTAATTCTTGTCACATTTATAATACAATGTTTGGCTGTAAAATGTCATTTTGGGGGGTTCAATGTGTTGATGTGTATGTCACCCCTAAACCTTGAACCCCCCTTAGTAACATGTCCATCACCACATCATGCTAATCTTGAAGTCTAGCATGGATAGATGCACAATGTAAAATAGAAATGTCATGAGTCATGATATATTAGTCTCCTATGAGTTTGAGTTGAAATCATGGGTTCACACATTGTGACACATCTTGTGTGTCAGTCTGTTCATCAGCCTCAAACTTAAGGCCATTGGGGATAGACTGAATCTACACTGACATTTTGTCACAAAGCTGTCTTCATATCTACTCATTAAAACAGTATTCTTATTTTGTTTGGCAGGGCCTCCACAGATTCTGTAAAGCCATGGCTCTGAATTAGCATACCACCACACTCGTCTCCGTGTGGCACAGTATACCTCAACCACAGGTCAATCACCATGCACAAACTCAATAATTTAACAGCATATGCTATTCGCTGGCATTGTGAAAGTTAGAATGTAATTTGCCACAGGGTAACAAACTAAATGTATTAAAGGTGATTTGTCTTGTACACCCTAAGAGCATGGAATAGATATCACTCTTTGGTTGACAGGCAAACCACTGACTTGTAAGTAGAGTTCAGGTTGTAGATGTGTCCCACAGCGTTCAGTTCTAGGCCTATTTTCTGTTTAGCTGTTCCCCCAGGGTCATGTCATTAGCTGGTATATAATATCTCTATTCTAATGTTGCTGATGATGCACACATCTCCTTGACTCAGGGATGAAAGACACTACCAATGTTTCTCAATTCAACAGTATGAAAACTGTTCTTTCTTATATAGATTTACATTTCAGTCATTTAGCAGACGCTCTAATCCAGAACGATTTGCAGTTAGTTCAAATACTTAACAGAGGTAGTGATGAGGATTGGAGGAATTGATGAGAGTGAGATTAAATTGAGAGTACCAGTCAAAAGTAGTTTGGACACACCTACTCAATCAAGTTTTTACTATTTTCTACATTGTAGAAAAATAGTGAAGACATCAACACTATGAAATTACACATATGGAATCATGTAGTAACCAAAAAAGTGTTAAACAAATTAAAATAAATGTTATATTTTGGGTTCTTCAAAGTAGCCACCCTTTGTCTTGATGACAGCTTTGGACACCCTTGGCATTCTCTCAACCAGCTTCACCTTTAATGCCTTTCCAACAATCTTGTAGGAGTTCCCACATATGCTGAGCACCTGTTGGCTGCTTTTCCTTCACTATGCGGTGCAAATCATCCCAAACCATCTCAATTGGGTTGAGGTTGGGTGATTGTGGCGGCCATCTGGTACACCACTCCATCACTCTCCTTGGTCAAATAGCCCTTACACAACCTGGAGGTGTGTAAGGGCAAACCAGATGGGATGGCATATCAATGCAGAATGTTGTAGTAGCCATGCTGGTTAAATAGTTCCTTTAATTCTAATTAAATCACTGGTAATGTCAACAGTAAAGCACATGCACACTATCACACCTCCACATCCATGCTTCACGGTGGGAACCACACATGCAAAGATAATCTGTTCACCTACTCTGCGTCTCACAAAAACATGCTGGCTGGAACCAAAAATCTCAAATTTGGACTCATCAGACCAAAGGACAGATTTCCACCGGTCTAATGTCCTTTGCCCGTTTCTTGGCCCAAGTAAGTCTCTTCTTATTATTGATATCCTTTCGTAGTGGTTTCTTTGCAGCAATTCAACCATGAAGTCCTGATTCACGTAGTCTCCTCTGAACAGTTGATGTTGAAATATCTCTGTTACTTGAACTCTGTGAAGCATTTATTTGGGCTGCAATTTCTGAAGCTGGTAACTCTAATGAACTTATCCTCTGCAGCAGAAGTAACTCTGGGTCTTCCCTTCTTGTGACAGTCCTCAAGAGAGACAGTTTCTTCATAGGGCTTGGTGGTTTTTGCGACTGCACTTAAAGAAACTTTCAAAGTTCTTGAAATGTTCCCAGATTGACTGACCTTCATGACTTAAAGTAATGATGGACTGTTGTTTCTATTTGCTTATTTGAGCGGTTCTTGCCATAATATGGATTTGGTCTTTTACCAAATAAAGCTGTCCTCTGTATACTACCCCTACCTTGTCACAACACAACTGATTGGCTCAAAAACATAAAGAAGTAAAGCAATTCCTCAAATTAACTTTTAACAAGGCACACCTGTTAATTGAAATGCATTCCACGTGACCACCTAATGCATCTGGTTGAGAGAATGCCAAGTGTGTGCAAAGCTGTCATCAAGGCAACAGGTGGCAACTTTGAAGAATGTCAAATATATTTTTATTTGTTTAACACTTTTTTGGTTACTACATGTTTCCATGTGTGTTATTTCATAGTTTTGATGTCTTCACTATTATTATACAATGTAGAAAATAGTAAAAACAAAGAAAATCCCTTGACTGGTACTGTATGTCCAATGAAAGGCTACAGATTGAGGGATGAAAAGGAAAACTGTTCTAATGATGGAGGGATGGACGTTGCTGGGAATCCAGTGATAGCAGGGTTACCAAACTGGTGACATGGCACCAAGCAATTGTTTTGGGGTATGCATAGGTAGCTAGGTGGAGTTGTGGACGCTTGTCATAGCTGTGCAAGGTGAGGGACAGATGAGAGAGAGCGAGCAAGGGAGGCTCAGCCTCTCTTTAAGACTGTAATTATGTGTGCATTATGGAGGAGAACAAAGCCAGGCCCTGCAGCCATGGAGCAGGGATGTGCCCTTACTGTGGCTTTTATTCACACTGGGGGAAAAAAGTTAATAACAATACTTCTCAACTCAGCCCAGACTGCTTGGCGTCTCCCCTCCCACGTGTGAGTGTGTGTGTGTGTGTGTGTGTGTGTGTGTCCGGAGCACATATGTTGCAAAGAAAGAGCTACACTTAACAGTATACAGTCTTCATACACAATTGGAGTCAGTCTGAGAGAAAGAGGTTGGATTACATTGCATTATACATTTCGACCTGGATATCATTTCCGTTCGGTTTAAGGTTTTGACCCAATCTCAGGTCTATTCTGGGATGGAATTAATCGCTGTTTTAAAATGTGTGATCTCCAACATGGTTTAGCCACAAGTGGCCAATTATAAGCTTTGTTTGACGCAATTGATAATGAAGTTGAATAAAATAGATGAAACATTGGAGCTCCTCGGGGCTCCTCTCTACCAAGGCAAATGTAACATGAGACTAATACTTGTGCCATATAGAGTAATCAGCCACAGCCTGGCCATGACCACAATGGTGTTACAGAATGAGGCCCCCTGGGACAGATTATGTCTTATTATGGCTACACCTGTAGGGACCACAAATATACATTTTTTTTTTTGTCATGCAGTTTCTACTCTGCATAAACATTTTTTTGTTGTGTGTGTTTTTTAAACCTCATGCCGACAGATCATGTGGGCAAAATAAGAACATCAAAAGTGTGTGTGCATCAGTGAGAGTGACTGAGGAGCATGCATCACACCACAGGCACCAACAGTTAGTCTTCAATAATCTATGGATTTTCCTATTTAAGCCATGCTTTTGGTGTGCTGTCTGTCCATCTCATTCATTGTGGACTTTATTCATTGGGATACAGCACCCATACTTATTGAGGAATAATCTGAGAGTGAGCACATTAGCCTACCCACTGTGCACACACTGGTTGAATCAGAGTTGTTACCACCTCATTTCAATGAAATGATGTTGAACCAACGTGGAATAGACGTTGAATTGAAGTATGTGGACAGTGGGTAGGCTACCTTTTAGTATTTTCTCAGATCAGATTTTGATCAAATGAAATCATTGCAGGTCGCTGTAAAGTAGTATATAGGTTGCCCACATTTGAAGTATGCCTACAGAGGAAAATCAAAAGATAGCCCATGTGTTCTGTAAATAATGATGGTTTTTATTTAGTTTAGGCATTGTATTGTATAGGCTTATGCAAATTACAAATTTTGCACATATTAATCAACATTTAATATCTGTAAATACAAGTATAAATGTCCAGTAAACATTTTTGTAAAATAGTGGACAAGAAATTAGACGTTGCTCATTCTGATTATTAATAACAGACGCATTCACGATTTCGCGTAGCTATAAACTTTTCCTCAACATGGTCAAACTACCTATTTGCCTCAACAAACAGAAACATTCTGACACGAATATCAAATTAAATTGTAGGTCCATGTTTAGAATTTACGGATATTATAAAAACAAAATCGTTGTTTAAAATGACATTTTTGGGTCGTTTCCTAAATGAAGTGCATGCAGCTGAATCGAAAAGACAAGTTAATTGTTCTTATGTGGCCTGTAGAAATAGTGCCATTTCATCAAACTTGGCAATGCCGACCATATAATTTCGAAGTGGTCAATAGGATAATATATTAATTCAGCAGTATGCTATTTATGCAAGACTATTGATTTGATTATTTCTAAGATGTAGGCAATTCGCACGAATTGTCATGTGTAGTCTGTTGTATTATGACATATTTTGTCTTATTTTAGGTTGATGGATTGCGGATGACGTTCGTTGTTACCCTTCTGAATATATATTAGAAAGGCTTTTAACGAAATAAATTATTTTATTGGTTGAGTCAGGGTGACTGTTAGGACTACACAACAAGATATTTAAAGAACAATAGTTTTTATGACGATAAAATATTATCCTATCTAGCCTTGGCTGAACAGTTTTCTCGATATTGTTCATTTTATTAGGCAAAAAGACAAGGCTTTCGCTATCAGAATAGAATATATTGAAAGGACAATGAAATTCACTATTGTTAATTTATGTTTATCTCCGCTCTCCTCCCCATAACCTTGACCATTGTCTGAACTTAAACCTAAAGCTTCACAGAAGACATCAGTGGTGGAAAAAGTACTAAATTGTCATACTTGAGTAAAAGTAAAGATACGTTAATAGAAAATGACTCGAGTAAAAGTGAACGTCACACAGTGAAATGCTACTTGAGTAAAAGTCTAATACTCTTAAGTATCAAAAGTACGAATAATTAAAAATTCCTTGTATTAAGCATACCAGACGGTACAATTTTTATTTAATTTTTTAGTTTATGTATGGCCAGGGTCACACTCCAACACTCAGACATCATTTACAAACAAAGCATTTGTGTTTAGTGAGTCCACCAGATCAGAGGCAGTAGATTACCAGGGATGTTCTCTTGATAAGTGTGCGAATTGGACCATTTTCTGTCCTGCTAAGCATTCAAAATGTAACGAGTACTTTTGGGTGTCAGGGAAAATGTATGGAGTAAAAAGTACATACGTTTCTTTAAGAATTTAGTGAAGTAAATATAAAAGTTGTCAAAAATATAAATAGTAAAGTACACATACTCCAAAAACTGCTCAAGTAGTACTTTAAAGTATTTTTTACGTAAGTACTTTACTCCACCAGATATACAGTTACCATCTGTCATTACAGAGGACTCATGCACCGCCTCCCGACCCAATACTTTTTTATCCGTTAACTGCATAGGAAATGTATGTATTTATTGAACCTTTATTTATAATTGTGAAAAATTCTAAATGGTTGAAAAATGTCTGTTTGTCTGTCTGAGTGTTGGTTACAACAACACTGAAATATACAAGGCCAGATGCAATACTTCAGCAACAGTTATATGTTAGGCTATTCAGGATAGTTCCATTAGGAAGCTACAGAAATGGGGAGACATTACTTTCACCAAAACAGCAGAAGCCTGAATGAAGGCATCAGTAGCATAGGATTTTCCCACAGCAGAAACCAGCTGCTTATAAGAGTTTTAAGAGTTCCAGAATGAGAGAGTCCTTCATTAGGCTAGACAAGTGGCCAATCCTCAAAAAGAAAGAGATACTAGCAGAGGTATAACAAAGCATATCTCTAAGGTCTCTCAGATATGAAATGGATGGTTGTGTAAAAATATTTTATCGTAAAAGTGGTTAAATGTATAGATATGGTGACACACAACCTAAACTCAAAAGGTGCAGAATAATGCATGGCGAGAGCCAAAAAAATGGCATACATGTCATCACATCTAAACAGCAATACCAACCGGCTTTTTATCATACTATCAAAAAAAAGCTACAAAAGTGCAGAGTAATGCCTGGCTGGAGGGGGGTGGGCCACATCTAACCCAAAATTCAAGCTCAGATATTGCTAAAAATGTGGAATACACGTAGTCGGTTATCTGCCCTACATACACAAACAAACAGCATTGGGACATATGAATGCATCTTGGAAATGTAGACCTGTAAACACACAGATACAATATGCTGAGAAAATCAACAATTAAAATGTATGATGAATGTGAACTTCACTTTTTGGTAGCTGTTCAATAGACAACCGTTCAAGTCAAATTTGCTCTCGTTCAGTGCTGTATGGTCCTGCCTGACAAAATGCATACAATTAGGCCTGCACATGTTTTTGGATGTTGTGGCTATTGTAATTGCCTCTAAGGCAAGTAGGCTGAGACTGAAAAAACTGTCATTCTTTCCAGCCAAAAGTTCCTCTGTGAATGTTATATGTTCAGCCCCTATTCTTGCAATTACATTAGGGGGCCCCCCTAGATTTTTCTCCAAATCCAATATAGCGTCCAAAATTAAATATGGCTGCCACCATACCGTTTAATAGTGGTTTAATCACCTGTTTATGAGCACGTTTTAATGAGAGACATTTTTAAGATTTATGTACCTGTACTGTATGACCTGTACTCAAGACAATTTTTGTGTACTTCAACTATGTTAGGAATCCAATACGCCCAGCATATACACTCAAAGACCTTCGTCTGGATTAGGAAAAGGAAGTAGGCTGTTTGTCATGGCAACACCAAGTATTCCGAGTCACAAGCCTCTCTGAGGATCAATGAGGCAACTGGGAGGCTCCAACGAGAGGAAAGAGAATCCAACCCTGGACTCTCAAATCCACTCCATATCTCTACAGCTTTTCCCCACTGTGGTATAACTGTGCCTCCGAGATTGGAATCTTATGTCACCTCCTTATCATTTAGAAGTAAGCTTTGATTCATTGCTTGTCCAATACGGCTGCTTGAATCCAACACACACTTTCGCTGGCTCACTGCATTTGTGATGCACATTGGGATGTTCTGAGCTCCTGTTCAGGTTGAGCTGGCACATTGCTTCTTACAGAGAAATCACGTCCACTATTCTGGCTGTCTGCAATGGAGTTGCCTTATATGTTGATTTGGTGACATTACGGTGTACGGGAAGGATGCAAACATACATGACAAGCGCATAAGGCTAGTATGAACCAACCCAACCTGTTGCTCATTGACAAGAAATGCCATCAATTTAGTTGGCCTTCGTCATAGGAATTGCACCTCACCAATGTCAATGCAATCCTAAATCTCCCAGAACTGTCCTCGATATGCCCACTCCACCATTAGTCCTCCCCTCGGGAAGTTACTAGAGACAGAGAAACCCTGGAACTGGACTGTCACATGTCAGAAGGCCATTCAACAGCCAAAATTCCATACCCAGAGTCAATATCAACATAATAAGGAATTCCCCTTGACCAGGCTCACAAATTGTGGTAAATAATTATTACTTTCCATCGACCCCCATTTTAAAACAGCCAACTTCATTGTCAATTTTGAGTCATAAAGAAAGAACAAAACATGTCGAAAAGCTGCTGTGTTGTTCAATGTACATGTGACTAGGTCAAAAACCCAGAGCTACGGCTCGCAATGCTCCCAAGTAGGACAATATAGCCTGCGAGAGGAGCCCTGTGGCTTCAGGCTATTCAGTGTGGGAGATGTCCAAGTAGGCTACACGTAGCTATGTATGCGGAAAACACTTAATCACAGGGTTAGTATAACTCAACTCACTACTTGTAGTGAGTACTTCTAGTCCGTTTATTTGGGTTGTTGGTCTTGGCTAGCTTAATGTTCCAGTCGGTAGCTAGCTAGCACTCACTCACGTGGCTTCTAGCACCGTCATGAAAAGGGGCATGAGGGGAAGCTCGACAATAGTATGTTTTTCTAAGTAGTGAGAATGCTCTGGAGCAGGCAATGTTGAAAAGTAATCTTTAGACATGTTGTACTTAAATGTAGTTTCGTAATTGACTAAAACAGATGGACAAAAAGAAAATTGTGTTTGAAAAAGGTAAAACTATTTGATGTTAGCCAATGGGGTAACTGAAATAACCAAAGGTTGTTTTCCCCACAGGTCCGCAGCGTTCTATCTAATACTGACTGGGACTATCTGGAAATTGCTGGCGTGAATTGCTCTAATATGCATTTATTTTACTAACAACCATGGCTGGCCAGCCCTGAAATGAAGAATGAGCTCTCATGCTGGGGTGACTCATGCATTGGTCTGGGAAACTGTGCACTAATCCCAACATCTCTATAAGACAAACAAGAGGCACCATAGAACAGTAAAACTTGCTGTAGGTGATCCTTTATGGTGGCTGGGGATTGACCGTAAGATATTGGGCTTTGTGCACCATGCTTGATCAGCTCCACCTCCTCTGCAACCCTTTCACTGTCCATCAATAGCCCAGGGATCGTCTTTAAATGTACACGTTTGTGGAGCTATGCTATGTCCCTCACAACCAACTATCACATTTTATGGAAGACCCAAATGCAGACCATGTCGAAGTAACAAAAGTTTATTACTAGAACAGAGGGCAGGCAAAACGACAGGTCAAGGGCAGGCAGAGGTCAGTAATCCAGATCAGAGTCAAAAGGTACAGAACTGCTGTAACGCTCGTCGTTGGAATGAGGTGAGGACCAAAGCGCAGCGTGGTAAGTGTTCATCATTATATTTATTAATCAGAGAACACTAAACAAAATAACAAAGGAGAACGAAACGAAACAGTTCTGTAAGGTGACATACACATAACAGAAAACAATCACCCACAAAACACAGGTCGGAAAAGGCTACCTAAGTATGATTCTCAATCAGAGACAACAAACAGCACCTGCCTCTGATTGAGAACCATACCAGGCCAAACACAAAACCACAACATAGAAAAAATAACATAGACTACCCACCCAACTCACACCCTGACCATACTAAAACAAAGACATAACAAAAGAACTAAGGTCAGAACATGACAACTGCAGGCAGTCTCAAGGTCAGGGCAGGCAGAGGTCAATAATCCAGGGCGGTGTGACAAGGTACAGAACGGCAGGCAGGCTCAGGGTCAGGGCAGGCAGTCAAAACTGAGAAAACAGGAACTATAGAAAAAAGACAGGCGCAAGGGGAAAAACACTGGTAGGCTTGACAGACAAAACAAACTGGCAACAGACAAACAGAGAACACATGTATAAATACACTGGGGATAATGGGGAAGATGGGTGACACCTGGAGGGGGGTGGAGGCAAGCACAAAGACAGGTGAAACAGATCAGGGTGTGACACCAACTCTTCTTATTCATATGACCTAGCTACACTCTAACTAACTTCTAAGTAACCTGAGGTCACCCTCACAGATTCTGTAAATCTCCTGCTGGCCTTGGCCCAGTCCTCAACAGTCCTTAATCAATGTCAAACATCCACAATTAGTGTCGGCTAAATGATAATCCTACTCGAAAGCAAACGTTCCCACAACTTTCCCTTAATAGTCTCATTAGGTCATTAACTAATGTTTTCACAGGAATATTCCTGTGAAGTACAAGGAATGTTTCCAAGAGACCATTCCTTTAATGTCAAATGTAATTTGGGTACCATGGGTACCATGTTCTCAGAACTTAAGATATTAATGTTCTAGACAGGTTTCATGGGAATGTTTGCAAAAACATTTGTCTCCAGTTTTCTGTGGGTTAGGAAAACATTGCATCAACGTCCCACACAACATACACAGAACATGGTTGCCATGTTCTCAGAACATAAAATATTAATGTTCTAGACACGTATGCTGGGAATGTGGCAAAAACATTCTTGTGTCCAGTTTTCTGTGGGGTAGGAGAATATTCCACCAATGTCCCACCAAACATACACAAAACAAAATGTTGGTGGAATAGTAACCTGTTTTAATGATACTCCTGAATCACTATGATCAATAAAATATTTTCTTGAGTGTACTTCTAACAGAGCTGAGATGTACAGTACTATAGAGTGCGTTCATCCTATTGCCTACACCTATCACGTTTCAGATCTACACAAGTGCCTAGGGAGGAGGGGTTAGGGTTTCTTCTGTACAGGGCCTAACTATACTGGCCCAATAAGCACATGCCTTAGAGATATCCCTTATTGGCACAGTGGTTAGGGTGTTTGTCATTGGTTCTAGTGGCCTGGGTTTGAGACCTGCTAGAAGAGTCACCCTACTGCCACATTTTTAACAATCTGTTAATGTCATTGTTTGGCAACAGTTACAACACCAGTGGAGGCTCCTCAGAGGAGGAAGGGTAGGACCATCCCCCTCAGTTAATTTAAGAAAAAACTAGACCAAATATATTAATGTCACCAAATTATTGATTAAAACATACGGTTTTGCAATGAAGATCTACACTAGCCTTAGCAGAACTCTGTAGGTTAGCACCATGGTGTAGCTGTAAGACAGCTAGCTTCTGTCCTCCTATGGGTACATTGACTTCAAAACATAACCTAGGCGGCTCATGGTTCTCACCCCCATCCATGTTGTCCACCAATTAAAGGTTCAGAGAATGAATCTAGTACTGAAAGAATACGCTACAAGAATACGCTACAATACGCTACAGCTAGCTAGCACTGCAGTGCATAACATGTGGTGAGTAGTTGACTCAAAGAGCGAGAAAGACAATAGTTGAAAAGTTATTAACAAATTAATTTCTTCCTAAATTAAGGAGACGCAAGAGAGAGAGAGAGAGAGAGAGAGAGCTAGCTATATTTCCTAGTATATTCTTTTTCACTTTCACTTACTTAGTTAGCTTCAAATGCAGCTAGCTAGTGAAGCCTACAGTCGTGGCCAAAAGTTTTGAGAATGACACAAAGTTTGCTGCTTCAGTGTCTTTAGATATTTTTGTCAGATGTTACTATGGAATACTGAAGTATAATTACAAGCATTTCACAAGTATCAAAGGCCTTTATTGACACTTACATGAAGTTGATGCCAAGAGTCAATATTTGCAGTGTTGACCCTTCTTTTTCAAGACCTCTGCAATCCACCCTGGCATGCTGTCAATTCAATTCTGGGCCAAATCCTGACTGATGGCAGCCCATTCTTGCATAATCAATGCTTGAAGTTTGTCAGAATTAGTGGGTTTTTGTTTGTCCACCCGCCTCTTGAGAATTGACCACAATGGGACAATGGGATTCTCAATGGGATTCAGGTCTGGTGAGTTTCCTGGCCATGGACCCAAAATATTGATGTTTTGTTACCCGCGCCATTTAGTTATCACTTTTGCCTTATTGCAAGGTGCTCCATCATGCTGGAAAAGGCATTGTTCATCATTTAACTGTTCCTGGATGGTTGGGAGAAGTTGGATGTGAGAGGATGTGTTGGTACCATTCTTTATTCATGCCTGTGTTCTTAGGCAAAATTGTGAGTGAGCCCACTCCCTTGGCTGAGAATCAACCCCACACATGAATGGTCTCAGGATTATTTACTGTTGGCATGACACAGGACCGATGGTAGAGTTCTCCGGAGAAGCTGTTTTCCGGATGCCCCAAACAATCAGAAAGGGGATCCATCAGAGAAAATGACTTTACCCCAGTCCTCAGCAGTCCAATCCCTGTACATTTTGCAGAATATCAGTCTCACCCTGGTGTTTTTCCTGGAGAGAAGTGGCTTCTTTGCTGCCCTTCACTGTGCATGCAGATGCACTCACACCTGCCTGCTGCCATTCCTGAGCAGGCTCTGTACTGGTGGTGCCCTGATTCCCCAGGTGAATCAACTTTAGGAGATGGCCTTGGCGCTTGCTGGACTTTCTTGGGCACCCTGAAGCCTTCTTCACAACAATTGAACAGCTCTCTTTGAAGTTCTTGATGATCCGATAAATGGTTGATATATTAGGTGCAATCTTACTGTCAGAAATATCCTTGCCTGTGAAGCCCTTTTTGTGCAAAGCAATTTTGACCGCACGTGTTTCCTAGCCATGGTTGACTGAGGAAGAACAATGATTCCAAGCACCACCCTCCTTTTGAAGCTTCCAGTCTGTTATTCAAACTCAATCAGCATGACAGAGTGATCTCCAGCCTTGTCCTCGTCAACACTCACACCTGTGTTAATGAGAGAATCACTGACATGATGTCAGCTGCTCCTTTTGTGGCAGGGCTGAAATGCAGTGGAAATGTTTTTTTGGGGGATTCAGTTAATTTGCATGGCAAAGAGGGACTTTGCAATTAATTGCAATTCATCTGATCACTCTTCATAACATTCTGGAGTATATGCAAATTGCCATCATACAAACTGAGGCAGCAGACTTTGTGAAAGTGTATATTTGTGTCATGCTCAAAACTTTTGGCCAAGACTGTACTTAACCACCTGGCTCTAACAGAGAGGGATGCTACATTAGCTTGCTGGCTATGGCTATCCAACACGGGAACTATTCCAGTGGCAATTTTAGCATCTAAATCAAGGTGGGGCAAACAAAAGCAAAACAAAATTGAGATGCATGCCAGAAAAGCCACTACACAACACAACGCTAAACTATACATTAATTGCACTATAACGGTGACGAACGGTGCCCAGATAAGGTTGTCCCAACAGCAGTGCTATCTTTTCAGCACTATGGAGTGAATGCTTACTACTGCTACACCTGGCTATCATCGGAGCCTTGTCTGGCAGTGAAACAGTTAATTCAGCTTCATGTACTGCCTTTTAAAAACACATAGCTGATATGGCTGACTTACTTAAACAAATGTGGTTTCCACTGACAATTGAGATGCACAAAATATGGCATGAGGGAATGATGAGCGGATAAGAGGCAATCCGTAATTTCGATTAAGACATTAATGAGAAAGCTAAGTGTAACGGTCTTCTTCCTCCTCTGATGTGGAGTAGTATGAAGGATCGGAGGACCAATGCGCAGCGTGGTACATGTTCATGATTCTTTTAATAGAACACTGGAAAATACAAAATGACAACGTGAAATAACAAAAACCGAAACAGTTCCGTGTGGAACACACAGATACAGAAAATAATCACCCACGAAACACAGGTGGGAAAAGGCTACCTAAGTATGATCTCAATCAGAGACAACTAACGACACCTGCCTCTGATTGCGAACCATACCAGGCCAACATAGAAAAACGAACATAAACAACCCACCCCCACTCACACCCTGACCAACCTAAAACAAAGACATAACAACAGAACTAAGGTCAGAACGTGACACTAAGATGGTAGTGAACATAACTATTTCTTCAGCACTTTTGAAATGTACTGCGACATAATTCAGAACATGGGCCGTTCTTACAGTATTCTCCCTGTACACCAAGTCAGAACCGTATGATAAATAAAGGGGGCATAAAAGAAAGACTATGAAAGCTCTTACAATAATCAATTATGACATTTCCCTAAAACAGGTTATGTGCACCACCAAGTCAGAACAGCAGGAAAAGTTATGAGGGAGAAGCAGACCAAATTTTTAGGGTGAGGCATATTGGCAGCCAACAGCTTACTACACATCATACACTTAGTATTACTTTCTTAACTACAGTATACATATCTCCCTGGCATATTACATAATTTACACTACAAGTCAAAAGTAGTTTGGATACACCTTCTCATTCAAAGGGTTTTCTTTATTTTTAACATTTTTCTACATTGTAGAATAATAGTGAAGACATCAAACATGAAATAACATGAAATAACACAGACATGAAATAACACATATGGAATCGTGTAGTGACCAAAATAAATTAAACAAATCAAACTATCTTTTATATTGTTGATTGTTTAAAGTAGACAACCTTTACCTTGATGACAGCTTTGCACACTTTTTGCATTCTCTCAACCAGTTTCACCTGGAATGCTTTTCCAACAGTCTTGAAGGAGTTCCCACATATGCTGAGCACTTGTTTGCGGCTTTTCCTGCACTCTGCGGTCCAACTCATCCCAAACCATCTCAATTGGGTTGAGGTCAGGTTATTGTGGATGCCAGTTCATCTGATGCAGCACTCCATCACTCTCCTTTTTGCTCAAATAGCCCTTACACAGCCTGGAGGTGTGTTGGGTCATTGTCCTGTTGAAAAACAAATTATAGTCCCACTAAACGCAAACCAGATAGGATGGTGTATCGCTGCAAAACGCTGTGGTAGCCATGCTGGTTAAGTGTGCCTTGAATTCTAAATAAATCACAGACAGTGTCACCAGCAAAGCACCCCCTCACCATCGCACCCCCACACCATCACACCACCCTTTCCATGCGTCACGGTGGGAACCACACATGCGTTGATCATCCGTTCACCTACTCTGCGTCTCACAAAGACACGACGGTTGGAACCAAAAATCTCAAATTTGGACTCATCAGACCAAAAGGAGAGATTTCCACCGGTCTAATGTCCATTGTTTGTGTTTCTTGGCCCAAGCTAGTCGCTTCTTCTTATTGGTGCCCTTTAGTAGTGGTTTATTTGCAGCAATTCGACCATGAAGGCCTGATTCACGCAGTCTCTTCTGAACAGTTGATGTTGAGATGTGTCTGTTACTTGTGTACTCTGAACTCTGTGAAGCATTTATTTGGGCTCATCCAACTGCTCACCCACACAACGCCTGATTGCCATCTGCCCGGTACAGTTGA
Source organism: Oncorhynchus mykiss (assembly GCF_013265735.2). Classification (NCBI taxonomy): domain Eukaryota; kingdom Metazoa; phylum Chordata; class Actinopteri; order Salmoniformes; family Salmonidae; genus Oncorhynchus; species Oncorhynchus mykiss. Next base: position 63,223,440 of record NC_048576.1, read on the forward strand.
AATCGGGATTCATCTGTGAAGAGCACTCTTTTCCATCGTACCAGTGGCCATCGAAGGTGAGCATTTGCCTGCTGAAGTCGGATACGACGCCGAACTGCAGTCAGGTCAAAACCCTGGTGAGGACGACGAGCACGCAGATGAGGTCCCCTGAGACGGTTTCTGATAGTATATGCAGAAATTCTTCAGATGTGCAAACCTACAGGTGTGGAGGTCCTAGGCTGGAGTGGTTACACATGGTCTGAGGTTGTGGGGCCGGCTGGAAATATTGCCAAATTTTCAAAAACGACGTTGGAGGCGGCTTATGGTAGAGTAATGAACATTCAGTTCTCTGGCAAAAGCTTTGGTGGACATTCCTGCAGTCAGCATGCCAATTGCACACTGCCTCAAAACTTGAGACATCTGTGGCATTGTGTTGTGTGACAAAACACATTTTATGGCCTTTCTTTGTCCCCAGATCATTACACAGGTTCACCTGTGTATTTATCATGCAGTTTAATCAGATTATTGATATGCCACACCTGTCAGGTGGATGGATTATCTTGGCAAAGGTGAACTGCTCACTAACAGGGATGCAATTAAATATTTGCACAAAATTTGAGAGAAATACGTTTTTTCTGAGTATGGAACATTTCTGGGAACTTTTATTTCAGCTTATGAAACATGGAACCAACACTTTATACAGTGCCTTGCGAAAGTATTCGGCCCCCTTGAACTTTACGACCTTTTGCCACATTTCAGGCTTCAAACATAAAGATATAAAACTGTATTTTTTTGTGAAGAATCAACAACAAGTGGGACGCAATCATGAAGTGGAACGACATTTATTGGATATTTCAAACTTTTTTAACAAATCCAAAACTGAAAAATTGGGCGTGCAAAATTATTCAGCCCCCTTAAGTTAATACTTTGTAGCGCCACCTTTTGCTGCGATTACAGCTGTAAGTCGCTTGGGGTATGTCTCTATCAGTTTTGCACATCGACAGACTGAAATTTTTTCCCATTCCTCCTTGCAAAACAGCTCGAGCTCTGAGGTTGGATGGAGAGCATTTGTGAACAGCAGTTTTCAGTTCTTTCCACAGATTCTCGATTGGATTCAGGTCTGAACTTTGACTTGGCCATTCTAACACCTGGATATGTTTATTTTTGAACCATTCCATTGTAGATTTTGCTTTATGTTTTGGATCATTGTCTTGTTGGAAGACAAATCTCCGTCCCAGTCTCAGGTCTTTTGCAGACTCCATCAGGTTTTCTTCCAGAATGGTCCTGTATTTGGCTCCATCCATCTTCCCATCAATTTTAACCATCTTCCCTGTCCCTGCTAAAGAAAAGCAGGCCCAAACCATGATGCTGCCAGCACCATGTTTGACAGTGGGGATGGTGTGTTGCTTTTACGCCAAACATAACGTTTTGCATTGTTGCCAAAAAAGTTCAATGGTTTCATCTGACCAGAGCACCTTCTTCCACATGTTTGGTGTGTCTCCCAGGTGGCTTGTGGCAAACTTTAACCGACACTTTTTATGGATATCTTTAAGAAATGGCTTTCTTCTTGCCACTCTTCCAAAAAGGCCAGATTTGTGCAATATACGACTGATTGTTGTCCTATGGACAGAGTCTCCCACCTCAGCTGTAGATCTCTGCAGTTCATCCAGAGTGATCATGGGCCTCTTGGCTGCATCTCTGATCAGTCTTCTCCTTGTATGAGCTGAAAGTTTAGAGGGACGGCCAAGTCTTGGTAGATTTGCAGTGGTCTGATACTCCTTCCATTTCAATATTATCGCTTGCACAGTGCTCCTTGGGATGTTTAAAGCTTGGGAAATCTTTTTGTATCCAAATCCGGCTTTAAACTTCTTCACAACAGTATCTCGGACCTGCCTGGTGTGTTCCTTGTTCTTCATGATGCTCTCTGCGCTTTTAACGGACCTCTGAGACTATCACAGTGCAGGTGCATTTATACGGAGACTTGATTACACACAGGTGGATTGTATTTATCATCATTAGTCATTTAGGTCAACATTGGATCATTCAGAGATCCTCACTGAACTTCTGGAGAGAGTTTACTGCACTGAAAGTAAAGGGGCTGAATAATTTTGCACGCCCAATTTTTCAGTTTTTGATTTGTTAAAAAAGTCTGAAATATCCAATAAATGTCGTTCCACTTCATGATTGTGTCCCACTTGTTGTTGATTCTTCACAAAAAAAATACAGTTTTATATCTTTATGTTTGAAGCCTGAAATGTGGCAAAAGGTCGCAAAGTTCAAGGGGGCCGAATACTTTCGCAAGGCACTGTATATTTTATACAGTCATAATTGCTCATCTTTGTCAAAGGTTTCAGAGCCCACTGTATAGCCCATGACTTTTCAAATAAAATAAAATGTTATTTGCCACATGCGCCGAATACAACAAGTGTAGACTTTACCATGAAAGGCTTACTTACAAGCCCTTAACCAACAGTGCAGTTCAAGAAGAAGGAAATATTTACCAAGTAGGCTGAAATAAAAAGTAATAATAAAAAGTAACACAATAAGAATAACAATAGCAGGGCTATATACAGGGGGCACCGGTACCGTGTCAGTGTGCAGTGGTACAGGCTAGTTGAGGCAATCTGTACATGTAGGTGGGGGTGAAGTGACTATGCATAGGTAACAAACAAACAGCGAGTAGCAGCAGTGTACAAGAGGGGGGCAGGGGGTCAATGTAAATTGTCTGGTGGCGATTTTTAGGAATTGTTCAGCAGTCTAATGGCTTGGGGGTAGAAGCTGTTGAGGAGACTTTTGGTCCTAGACGAGTCGCTCCGGTACCGCTTGCCGTGTGGTAGCAGAGAAAACAGTCTATAACTTGAGTGACTGGAGTCTCTGACAATTTTATGGGCTTTCCTCTGACACCGTCTTTTATATAGGTCCTGGATGGCAGGAAGCTTGGCCCCAGTGATGTACTGGTCCGTTCGCACTACCCTCTGTAGCGCCTTACAGTCAGATGCCGAGCAGTTTCCATACCAGGCAGTGATGCAACCGGTCAGGATGCTCTCGATGGTGCAGCTGTAGAGCCTTTTGAGGATCTGGGGGCCCATGCCAAATCTTTTCAGTTTCCTGATGGGAAAAGGTTTTGTCGTGCCCTCATCAAGACTCGCTTGGTATGTTTGGACCATGATAGTTCATTGGTGATGTGGACACCAAGGAACTTGAAACTCTCGACCCGCTCCACTACAGCCCCGTCGATGTTAATGGTGGCCTGTTCGGCCCGCCTTTTCCTGTAGTCCACGATCAGCTCGTTTGTCTTGCTCACATTGAGGGAGACATTGTTGTCCTGGCACCACACTGCCAGGTCTCTGACCTCCTCCCTATAGGCCATCTCATCGTTGCCGGTGATCAGGCCTACCACAGTTGTGTCGTTAGCAAACTTACAGTTTTTTTCGATTGCTAAACGACAGTGGGCACAACTGGAGTCACATGTGCAAAACTCTAACTACAGTCTGCACTACCAACAGTCACCTGAGCTAAACAGTTCACATCACCTGCAAAACTCATTCCAAGCAACACAACTCTTAACACATGGCTCAAAACACGCTCAGTGCAGCCAAACACTATGCACAACCCTCACTGAGATAACACACACTGTCACTCAGAACACACTTAGAGTAAAAACACTAGCATCAAACACCAATACAGAAAATACAAACTTTTCATCTTTACAGTTTGAACAATTTCAGTGACTTCATACAAAGTAATATTTTCTTCAAAGAAAAGAGTGACATTCTTTCACATGATTTATTAACATTTTTAGAACATAACAATTCTTTAAGGTAAATGAAAATTAGCAGTTTGCTTCAATAGTCTGTAGTAATTTACGGAATTACAGTAATGGGAAAAAAAAGGTAGAAACTAAAAGTACATACTGTAATTCGAACAAATAATTGAGGGGCTAATCCTGCCTCTCTCTAGCATCAGGCCACAGGTTTTCTTCAACATCACATCTAATGTTTTCTCTTGCCATGCACCTGGGGAAGAACCTTCTGGAGTGCCTTATCCATCCCTGGCATGGCATCCAAAAGAGACATTTGGTCATGTGGGTGGTGACCAAACACTTTCCACCTCCAGGCAGAGAAAAACTACTCTATTGGGTTGAGGAAGGGTGAATATGCAGGCAGGTACAAAACCATAAATCTGTGATGTGCTGCAAACCAATCTGTGACAGCTGCAGAGTGGTGAAAAGCAACGTTATCGCAAACTATGACAAAAACTTGGGGGTTTCTTACTGGCTCCCCCTGTTCTGCTGGCACTAGCTGAGCATAGAGCTGTTCTAGGAAAGCTATAAGCCTTTCTGTGTTGTATGGGCCAATGAGTGGTGTGTTGAGAAGCAAACCATCATTGGCCATTGCAGCACACATGGTGATATTTCCCCCCCTTTGGCCTGGAACCTCCACAGTGGCCCTTTGACCTATAACATTCCTTCCTCTGCGCCGTGTTTTGGCAAGGTTAAATCCAGCTTCATCGAAAAATAATGAATGTGGTCTTTCCAGTGCTTCCACCTCCATTACTCTCTGAAAAACAGTAAGTGCACAGTTTTACTGTAGAAATGCTAGTGTTTTTTTTTACTGTAAATATTTTGTATAGCTGTGTACGTAACCTCAGACGTCTTACCTGGACATTGGTATCTTTGCTCTTTTACCCGTTCACTGTTTCTCTCGAACGGTAGAGTGTATAACTGTTTCATTGTAACTTGGTGTTTCTTTAGGACTCAAGCAATAGTTGTTGTGCTGACATAATTAACATTTTCAAATATATCATTATCAGCCAGCACTCTATCTTGAATCTCCCGCAGTTTTATTGCATTGTTGACAACAACCATGTCAACAATAGCATTTTCCTGCGCATCTGAAAATATTTTTCCTCTTCCCCCTGTTGGGGGCAGCCTTTGGGTCCTGTTGTAAAAATATATTTTACAGTCAAACTTACTGTGTAAATATTCTATAATTGCAATACAAAATAGATTCCTGTAATGTTTTCATTTACTGTAAGGATGTAACTCTCACCTGTTTGCATGATGGAAAATTTGCATTACAGATGCCACTGTGGATCTTTGCAGATTGGGTTGCACCCTCAACCCTGCCTCTCTCAATGAGAGACCATGGTTCACGACATGGTCTATAAGTGTAGCCCTTATTTCATCTGAAATAACAGCTCTTTGTCTTCTTTGTCTTCCTCCACGCATCTGCCCTCTCCCTACCACCCTTCTCCCTCCACGAACCCATCTTCCTTGTTCCATTTCCAAAATGAGTCTTTCTGAGCTCTGCCTATATATACTGTAATATGTGTGTGTGTTCACTAACAAGTCTAAAACAAGACACCTGCTTAGCCTTTCAGCTGAAATTGCAATCAGCAGTGTTTGAAAGGCACAAGGCTGAAATCTATTCCGTTTTGAATGTGTGGTTCACAGTTTTGACAGCAGTGTGTTAGCATTTGAACAAAGTGCTGTAAATCCACAGTGTTGTGCAGGTTGTGGTTAAAGTCATGGGATAAGTGTGTAGAGTTTTGAAAACTGTGTTCAAGCAATGAAAAACGAACTAGAGTTTGGTCCACATAAACTGCTGCTGTGCAGACTGTAGTTAGAGTTTTGCACATGTGACTCCAGTTGTGTCCACTGTCGTTTAGCAATCGAAAAAAACTGTAATGATGGTGTTGGAGTCGTGTTTGGCCACGCAGTCGTGAGTGAACAGGGAATTCAGGAGGGGACTAAGTACACACCCTTTAGGGGCCCCAGTGTTAAGGATCAGCATGGCAGACATGTTGCTGCCTACTCTTACCATCTGGGGGCGGCCCGTCAGGAAGTCCTGGGTCCAGGTGTAGAGGGAAGTGTTTGGTCCCAGAGTCCTTGGCTTAGTGATGCGCTTTGTGGGCACTATGGTGTTGAACGCTGAGCTGTAGTCGATGAACAGCATTCTCACATAGGTGTCTTTTTTGTTCAGGTAAGAAAGGGTGGTGTTGAGTACGATTAAGAGTGCGTCATCTGTGGATCTGTTGGGGCGGTATGCAAATTGGAGTTGGTCTCTGGGAGGATGCTGTTGATGTGAGCCATGACCAGCCTTTCAAAGCACTTCATGGCTACCGACGTGAGTGCCACGGGGTGATAATCATTTAGGCCGGTTACCTTCCTTTCCTTGGGCACAGGGACTATGGTGGTCTGCTTGAAACATGTAGATATTACAGACTTGGTCAGGGAGAGGTTGTAAATGTCAGTGAAGACACTTGACAATTGGTCCGCGCATGCTTTGAGTACACGTCCTGGTAATACCCCATAATAACAGTGAACACGTTTTTAGAGATATTAGCAAATTTATTGAAAATTAAATAAATAAATATTTGATTTACATACGCGCTGCGCTACCAGTCAAAAGTTTGGACACACCTACTCATTCAGGGGTTTTCTTAATTGTTTACTATTTTCTACATTGTACTGTAGAATGGGGCTCCCGGGTGGCGCGGCAGTCTAAAGCACTACATCTCGGTGCAAGAAGCGTCACTACAGTCCCTGGTACGAATCAAGGCAGAATAACATCCGTCCATGATTGGACAATTATCACATCCGTCTGTGATTGGACAATTATGCGCCACGCAGTGGTGGGTGGTATATGGGGCTTTGGTGACATAACAGATGGCAATGTGATAGACTGCATCCAATTTGCTGAGTAGAGTGTTGGAGGCTATTTTGTAAATGACATCGCCGAAGTCAAGGATTGGTAGGATAGTCAATTTTACGAAGGTATGTTTGGCAGCATGAGTGAAGGATGCTTTGTTGCGAAATTTTGGATTGGAGATGCTTAATATGAGTCTGGAAGGAGAGTTTACAGTCTAACCAGACACCTAGGTATTTGTAGTTGTCCACATATTCTAAGTCAGAACTGTCCAGAGTACTGACGCGGGCAGGTGTGGGCAGTGATCGGTTGAAGAGCATGCATTTAATTTTACTTGCATTTAAGAGCAGTTGGAGACCACGGAAGGAGAGTTGTATGGCATTGAAGGTCGTCTGGAGGTTAGTTAACACAGTGTCCAAAGAAGGGCCAAAAGTATACCGAATGGTGTCGTCTGCGTAGAGGTGGATCAGAGAATCACCAGCAGCAAGAGCGACATCATTGATGTATGCAATGCACACCTGCACACAATATTTGCACATTATTCTTTCTAAAATTCTTCAAGCTCTGTAAAGTTGGTTGTTGATCATTGCTAGACATCCGTTTTTCAGTCTATCCATAGATTTTCAAGACAATTTAAGTCAAAACTGTAACTAACATTCAGTGTCATCTTGGTAAGCAACTCCAGCGTATATTTTTCCTTGTGTTTTTGGTTATTGTCCTGCTGAAAGGTGAATTTTTCTGTTGGAAAGCAGACTGAACCAGGTTTTCATCTAGAATTTTTCCTAGAGGAAAACCCCCTAGTCCTTGCCGATGACAAGCATACCCATAACATGATGCAGTCACCACTATCCTTGAAAATATGAAGACTGGTACTCAGTAATGTGCTGTGTTGGATTTGTCCAACTAATAACACTTTGTATTCAAGAGATAAAGTTAGTGCCTTATCCCAAACAGGATGCATATTTTTGAATTTTTTTATTGGGTTCCTTCTCTCACTCTGTCATTGAGGTTAGTATTGTGGAGTACCTACAATGTTGTTGATTCATTCTCAGTTTTCTCCTATCACAGCCATTAAACTCTGTAACCGTTTTAAAGTCAACATTGGCCACATGGTAAAATCCCTGAGGAGTTTCCTTCAACCGCCAACTGAGTAAGTAAGAATGTCTGTATCTTTGTAGTGACTGGGTGTATTGATACACCATCTAAAGTGTAATTAATAATTTCATCATGCTCAAAAGTATATTCATTGTCTGCTTTTTTTTCTCTCCCAACTACCAATAGATGCCCTTCTTTGCGAGGCATTGGAAAATCTCCCTGGTCTTTGGGGTCGAATCTGTGTTTGAAATGCATTGCTCGACTGAGGGACCTTACAGATAATTGTATGTATGGGATACAGAGATGTGGTAGTCATTCAAAAATCATGTTAAACCCTATTATTGCACAGAGAGTGAGGCCCTACAACTTATTATGTGACTTGTTAAGCATAGTTATTTAGGCTTGCCATAACATAGGGGTTAACTACTTATTGACTCAAAACATATCAGCTTTCCAGTTTGAATTAATTAGCAAACATTTCTAAAAACATTATTCCGCTTTGACATTTTAGGGTATTGTGTCTAGGCCAGTGACAAAATGTAGGCCAGTGACATTTTACAAAATGTGTAAAATGTCAAGGGGTGTAAATACTTTCTAAAGGCACTGTAAATGATTGATGACATGAGGTTTGGTGAGAGAACGGACAGAGAAACTCACAGATCTGATCAGTCGAGTAGTATTATCAGTTAGCTGGTGTGGGTTGTTAAAAGTGGTGTGTGTGCGTGTGTGCGCTTGCGTGTGTGTGTGTTTGAGTGTGCTTGCGTGTGTGTGTGTGTGTGTGTGTGTGTGTGTGTGTGTGTGTGTGAGTGTGCTTGCGTGTGTGTGTGTGTGTGTGTGTGTGTGTGTGTGTGTGTGTGTGTGTGCGTGCGTGTCTATGTGTTTACTAGGTATCTTAAGAGTGCTGTAAAGGCTGAAGGATTAGGTTCCCCTACGGCACAGGTGTGGAGAAGCACCTTAGTCTTTTGTCAAAGCTAATCTCTGAGTATTTGGGTGCAAAGGGACGCCTCATCGGGACTAAGCCTCCTCTTGGCAGCCTGAAGGGTGCGGACGCACCCACTTTGACCTAATTGGTCTGGAGAACTTGAAAACATTCCTGAGCTGAGCGAACGTGTGTGTTTGTGCGTGTGCGTGTGTGTTGTTCACTTCTCCCAGTACGTAGGGGATGACGTCAACCTGCAGTCACACAACGTCCTATGTTTGTCAACCATCATATAAAAAACTATCCTTGCCTTTACTGGGCAGCTAGTCATAACTATACAGTCCACAGACAAAATACACACAGTGTGTAAGATACAGGACAGGGAGAGGTCGGTGTATGTGTGTGTAACCTACTTATTCCAACACAGAGAGAGTCTAATGATAAATGTCCTTTCTCTTTTTCTTCCCCCAACCCTCTTTTTGTGTCTAAACGGTAGTCCCTCCCCTTTACTTAAGCAGGAGAAAAAAATACAAATCACTCCTTTTTTTAGTTTTAACCTTTATTTTACCAGGTAAGTTGACTGAGAACACATTCTCATTTACAGCAACAACCTGGGGAATAGTTGCAGGGGAGAGGATTGGGAATTTAGCCAGGACACCAGGGTTAACACCCCTACTCTAACAATAAGTGCCATGGGATCTTTAGTGACCACAGAGAGTCAGGAGACCCGTTTAACGTCCCATCCAAAAGACAGCACCCTACACAGGGCAATGTCCCCAATCACTGCCCTGGGGTATTGGGATGTTTTTTTAGACCAGAGGAAAGAGTGCCTCCTACAGGCCCTCCAACCCTACTGGCCCTCCAACTCTGCTTCGCTTCAGAAGCAAGCCAGCAGTGGGATGCAGGGTGGTATGCTGCTGACTCAATCAGCCAGAGTCAAAGACTTTCAGTCAAAAGCAACAGTACAGAGTAAAGCGAGGGAGGATAGATCCTATTTTTTCTGTCTTTCTTTCTCTGTCTCTCTTTCCTTCTCTCTGTTCCTGGTGGGAGATGATGAATTCCGTCTTTGGGCTCAGCCAATGAAGAACGACTAATCGCTGTCATCAATCACTCAGCTCAGGGCCAATGTAAAATAAATTATATAAACCCATTGATTTTTGAAGAATATAACTAATAAATAACGAGCTTAGTTTAACTGTCCTACCGCATCAGAACCCACAATAAGCTTGTTTTTCTCAACTGTTTGTAAACAATGTAATCGGAAACAAACACAACATAAAAGTAGAATGTTGAAATCATGGATGGTCATTCCTTCCATCCATAGCTTGGTCAATGACTTTGAGAGTGGTTCAATTTCTCCAACCACATCACCCAGTTGTTTACCAACATAGTGGTGGGGTATTTGCTTTGCTATTGTTTGTTATTGTTTGAACTGCAGATTGCCCCTTCAAGAGCATATAAATAAACACTACCGGTCAAGTTTTAGAACACCTACTCATAAAAGGGTTTTTCTTCTTTATTTTACTATTTTCTACATTGTAGAATAATAGTGAAGACATCGCAATTATGAAATAACACATATGGAATCATGTAGTAACTAAAAAAATGTTAAACAAATCAAAATATATTTTATATTTGAGATTCTTCAAATAGCCACCCTTTGCCTTGATGACAGCTTTGTACACTCTTGGCATTCTCTCAACCAGCTTTACCTGGAATGCTTTTTCAACAGTTTATTATTAGTATTATTATTTTTTATCTTTATTTTACTCTGCAAGTCAGTTAACTTCTTGGTGACAGGGGGCAGTATTTTCACGTCCGGATGAAATGCATGCCCAAATTCAACTGCCTGCTACTCATCCCCAGAAGATAATATATGCATATCATTAGTACATTTGGATAGAAAACACTCTGAAGTTTCGAAAACTGTTTGAATCATGTCTGTGAGTATAACAGAACATATTTAGCAGGCGAAACCCCGAGGACAAACCATTCAGATTTCTTTTTTTAGGTCACTCTCTTTTCAATGGGTTTCATTGGGAATCCAGATTTCTAAGGGACCTTCTTGCAGTTCCTACCGCTTCCACTGGATGTCACCAGTCTTTAGAAATTTGGGTGAGGTTTTTCCTTTGTGTAATGAAGAAGTAGCCCTGTTCAAAACGAGGGTCACTTCAAGTGTACTGTTAGATGCAGGTGCGTGACCAGAAAGCTAGCTACAGTTTGTTTTCCTCCTGTATTGAACACAGATCATCCCGTCTTCAATTTTATAGATTATTTACGTTAAAAAATACCTAAAGTTGTATTACAAAATAAGTTTTGGCAAAGTTTACAGGTAACTTTTGAGATATTTTGCGCAACGCAACTTGGAACCGGTGTTTTTCTGGATCAAACGTGCCAAATAAATTGACATTTTGGATATATATTGACGGAATTAATTGAACAAAATTACCATTTGTGATGTTTATAGGACATATTGGAGTGCCAACAAAAGAAGCTCATCAAAGGTAAGGCATGATTTATATTTTTATTTCTGCGTTTTGTGTAGCGCCTGCAGGGTTGAAATATGCTTTCTCTCTTTGTTTACGGAGGTGCTACACTCAAATAATAGCATCGTTTGCTTTCGCCGAAAAGCCTTTTTGAAATCTGATATGTTGGCTGGATTCACAACAAGTGTAGCTTTAATTTGGTATCTTAGATGTGTGATTTCATGAAAGTTAGATTTTGATAGTAATTTATTTGAATTTGGCGCTCTGCATTTTCACTGGCTTTTGGCTGCGTCCCACATATCCTAGAGAGGTTAAGAACAAATTCTTATTTTCAATGATGGCCTAGGAACAGTGGGTTAACTGCCTTGTTCAGGGACAGAACGACAGATTTGTACCTTGTCAGCTCGGGGATTCTATCTTGCAACCTTCTGGTTACTAGTGCAACGCTCTAACCACTAGGCTATGCTGCCTCCCAGAAGTCTTGAAGGAGTTCCCACATATGCTGAGCACTTGTTGGTGTCACACCCTGATCTGTTTTACCTGTCTTTGTGATTGTCTCCACCCACCTCCAAGAGTCACCAGTTTTCCTCATTATTGCCAAGATATTTATTCTTGTGTTCTCTGTCTGTCTGTTGCCAGTTTGTCTTGTCTTGTCAAGTCAACCAGCGTGTTTCTCCCGTGCTCCTGCTTTTTCCTATTCTCTGTTGTTCTAGTCCTCCCGGTTCTGACCTTTGCCTGCCCTGACTCTGAGCCCGTCTGCCTGACCATTCAGCCTGCCCTGATCTCAAGCCTGCCTGCTACTCTGTACTACATGGACTATGACCTAGTTTATGATCGTTTGCCTGTCCATGACTTGTATCTTGCCTGCCTTTTGTTTTATAATAAATATCAGAGACTCAAACCATCTGCCCCCTGTATCTGCATCTGGATCTTGCCCTGCATCGTTATAGTATGAATTGGCCATGACTGACCCAGCAGACACAGACCGGCTCCGTCATGCTGTCTCCCAGCAAGGAGCCACCATTCAAAGGCTCCATTCGCTGACGGAACGTCACGACCAGGGGTTCAAGACGTTACTGGAGCAATTCCGTGGGTTATCTCAAAGGCAGCATTCCACCACGGAGCCCTCCCAGTTGTTCAGTAGCTCCCCAATCAGTGGTGGGTTTGTACAGCCTACCCCGGCTACCCGAGAACCCTGCTTACCTCCTCCGGAGCGATATTCTGGGGATCCTGGAACCTAATCATCCCCAGCTTACAATTTTTGAGCTGCAGAGCATCTTCGGAAGAGCGCTCTCCTGGGCTACGGCATTTTGGGAGCAACAATCTGCCATTTGTCGTCATCTGGAAGATTTTACGGCAGAGGTGAGGAAGGTGTTTGATTCTCCAGTATCCGGGAGAGAGGCGAACCGAAAACTCCTTGAATTACATCAAGACTCCCGTAGTTTGGCAGACTACGCAGTAGATTTTTGCACGTTGGCCGCCGAGAGTGCCTGGAATCCGGAGTCCCTATTCGATACCTTACGTCACGGACTATCAGAGGAGATAAAAGATGAGTTAGCAGCTCGGGAGTTACCGTTGGACCTCAATTCCCTCATCGCCCTTACCAATAGGATTGATGGGCGTCTACGGGAACGCAAGAGTGAGAGGAGGTCTGGTCTAGGTCACACTCGTTCATCCACTGCTGCTTGCTCACCTCTGAAGGAATCCGTAAGTCCTCGAAGGCTGAATTTCCGAGAAGATCCGAAGCCACCCGAGTTCCCTCAAGAATCATCGGCGAAGGGTGAGTCGGATACACTGGAACCTATGCAACTGGGCAGAGCTAGATTATCCCCCAGGGAACGTTCACGCAGGCTAAGATCCAACAGTTGTCTGTATTGTGGTACTGCGGGGCTTTACATAGTCACCTGTCCAGTGAAGAGACCTAACTCATTAGTAGGTGCAAGTACACTGGTGAGCCAGACTGAGAATTCTCTAATTCCCATTACCCAAACTCCTTTTTTTGTGATCCTGCTGTGGGGAGACCAGTCTAAGTCTCTCCGGGTGCTTATTGACTCTGGGGCTGATGAGAGTTTTATGGACGCTACCCTGGTATCGGAACTAGGTAATCCCCACTCACACACAGCACAGTTCCCATTAATCTGTGGGTATCTGGAAATCGCAGCGAGTCAATACAGCTTCTCCTCATTGAGTCTCCACACATTTTGGGATTTTCTTAGCTCCAGAAGCACAACCCTGATATTGACTGGACCACGGGTTCAATCCTTTGTTGGAGCCCGTTCTGTCATTCACATTGCCTGAAGGCGGCGCAGCCTCCCTCGGAACGTCCGCCCCCAGGGTTAAGTACGGCCTCGGATTTCTCTGCCATTCCCGTAGAGTACCATGACCTCCTGGAGGTTTTCAGCCAGGCTCATGCTACTTCTCTTCCTCCACATTGTCATTACGATTGTGCAATTGATCTCCTCCAGGGCACCACACCGCCTTGAGGCTGGCTATATTCCCTGTCTGGCCCTGAGACCAAGGGCATGGAGGAGTACATTAAGGACTCTCTGGCTGCTGGGAGCATTCACCCTTCTGCCTCCCCTGCCGGCGCAGGGTTATTCTTTGTGGGGAAGGACAAGACCCTGCGATTACCGGGGCCTCAATGACATCACGATCAAGAATCGTTATCCTCTACCACTCCTCTCCTCGGTTTTCGAACATCTCCATGGGGCTACCATCTTTTCCAAACTGGACCTTCGAAATGCCTACCACCTTGTTCGGATACGTGAAGGAAACAAGTGAAAGATGGCCTTCAACACTGCCAGTGGACACTATGAGTACCTGGTCATGCCATTTAGACTCACCAATGCTCCCACTGTCTTCCAGGCTCTGGTCAACGATGTGCTCCGGGACATGTTCAATCGTTTTGTATTTGTCTACCTCAACGACATCCTGGTTTTCTCTCATTCTGCCTGTTCGACACGTTCTCCATGTTCGACAAGTCCTTCAGCGCCTCCTGGAGAATTAGTTGTTTGTAAAAGCTGAGAAGTTCAAGTTTCACCGCTCCACTTTCTCCTTTCTGGGATACGTCATCGCTGAAGGGAATGTCCAGATAGATCCGAAAAAGGTGAGAGCGGTGGTGGATTGGCCCCAACCCCAACTGTTTCTGGGGTTTGCAAATTTCTACCGCTGTTACATTCAGGGCTACAGCACTCGGGCGGCTCCCCTCTCTGCACTCACCTCTCGCAACGTACAGTTCACATGGTCCCCAGCAGCAGACAGGCCTTTTGAGGATCTGAAGCAGTGATTTACTACTTTACCATCCGAATCCATTCAGACCCGACCTGTCAGTTTGTGGTTGAGGTTGACGCTTCCGACGTGGGAGCAGGGGCCGTCCTTTCCCAGCAATCCGTCTAGGACCAGAAGCTTTGTCCTTGTGCCTTCATATCCCATCGTCTCAACTCTGCGGAAAGGAACTATGACTTTGTGAACCGGGAACTCCTGGAGGTTAAGATGGCCCTGTAGGAGTGGAGGCACTGGCTGGAAGGGGCGGAACATACGTTTTTGGTGTGGACTGACCATAAGAATTTAGAATACTTCCAAGCGTCTTAATTCCAGGCAAGTCCATTGGGCCCTATTATTCACCAGGTTCAATTTCACCATCTCCTACCGCCCAGGGTCCAAAAATGTGTAGCCCGACGCCCTCTCTTGCCTGTACAGTTCCGCTGCCACATCCTCTGAATCTGAGACCATCCTCCCTGCCTCATGTCTGGCGGCTTCGGTTGTCTGGGGTATAGAGGCCCTGGCCCGCAAGGCACAACATTCCCAGCAGGACCCTGGGGGGCCCGGCTAACCGGATGTTCGTCCTTGATTCGGCCCAGCCTCAAGTCCTGGAATGGGCTCACTCCTCCAGGCTTACATGTCATCCTGGTGCACGTCGTATCCTGGCTTTCCCCCGACAATGCTTCTGGTGGCCCACCATGGCTCCTGATATCTCGGCCTTCGTCACCGTGTGCATGGTGTGTGCTCAAAATACGGCTCTGCAGCAAGCTCCATCTGGCCTCCTTCAGCCACTCCCTGTTCCTCATCACCCCTGGTCCCATATTTCCCTGGATTTTGTCACAGGGCTTCCGCCGTCAGATGGCAACACAACCATCCTGATGGTGGTGGATAGCTTCTCTAAAGCAGCCCATTTCATCTCTCTTCCCATCAGCCAAGGAAACAGCCCAGCTCATGGTGCAGCACGTCTTCCGAATCCATGGACTCCCGGTTGACATTGTCTCTGATTGGGGTCCTCAGTTATCGTCCCGATTCTGGTAGGCGTTCTGCACCTTTATCAGGTCGTCGGCCAGCCTTTCCTCCAGGTTTTATCCCCAATCCAACGGCCAGTCGGAGCGAGCCAATCAAGACATGGAAACGACACTTAGGTGTCTTGTCTCTAGTAACCCCGCAACCTGGAGCCAGCAACTGGTCTGGGTGGAGTATGCTAGGAACATGGACTTGGTATTTTACCAAATAGGGCTATCTTTTGTATGCCCCCCCCACCTTGTCACAACACAATTGATTGGGTCAAATGCATTAAGAAGGAAATAAATTCCACAAAGTCACTTTTATTAAGAAGGCACACCTGTTAATTAAAATGCATTCTAGGTGACTACCTCATGAAGCTGGTTGAGAGAATGCCCCTGAACAGGCAGTTAACCCACTGTTCCCAGGCCGTCATTGAAAATAAGAATTTGTTCTTAACTGACTTGCCTGGTTAAATAAAGGTAAATAAAAAAAAAAATGCCAAGAGTGTGCAAAGCTGTCATCAAGGCAAAGGGTGGCTATTTGAAAAATCTCAAATCTCAAATATATTTTGATTTGTTTAATACTCTTTTGGTTACTACATGATTCCATATGTGTTATTTCATAGTTTTGATGTCTTCACTATTATTATACAATGTAGAAAATAGTAAAAAATAAAGAAAACCCTTGAATGAGTAGGTGTTCTAAAACGTTTGACTGGTAGTGTATGTCTGAACATTATTTCCTCCTCCACATATGATTGATTATTAAACCAAGGAAATCAGGTCCAGATTTAAATAATCATGTTCATATTCCAGTCTTTAGGAAATGTTTCAGTCGTAAAAGTCAGCAATTCACAGCAGACTTTTTTTTAAAGAAATGTGTCTATACTTGTGGCCGGCTAGATCCAATAACATTAGAAGAGTTTCTATGACCAATAACATTAGGATATCTTCTATAGCCAATAACATTATTGCTTCTATGACGAATAACGTTAGGATATCTAATGTGAGCACACAGCACTGAAACTTAAATTTGAGAAAACTGAGCTGAGCAGTGACTTTCAGTGACCTTACACGCCACTATGTTGTCAAACTCTACCCCTCTTGTGTCAGTTCTCACATAGCACTCTGTGTACCAGCAAGAAATATGACACAATGAAATTCAACACGCTGTCCGTATCCACTCAGCTTTTAAAGCAGCAGGGAATTTCCCATCATTTCCCTCACTGCCAATCGAACAGCCTGTTCATGTTCAGTAGACACAAAATGGTCTGACGCCCTCGGTCTGAACAGGGGACCTTCTTATTGTTCAATAAGAAACGGTTGTTTTTGTTTGAAAAATATTTTGATGTTGTGTGCCTGCCTCTACTGAAAATGAATCTGTTCTCAAGGGTTAACTGGTCTTGAGCTCCTAAGATTCCGCCTGGTTGTTGGGTAGTGCCCGCCACCACTCCTCTTGTCATTACCAACCGCCAGGCATAACCCAGGCTTGCCAGTGCCTGCTCCCAGATGTCAGCCCAGGAGACTGGGATGTTGGGGGGAGGGAGTTGGAGGGGAGGTTAGGGGAAGGTTGTAAGGGAACGCCTCAATCAGGTGAGGTTCAAAGATGAGTCGAGCCCAAATTACTTGTTTGTCTTTGAAGTTGCTAGGCTTGGTAGTCGTCAGAGAGCAGGAGACAATCTGTCTGTCGGTCTAGTCAGCCGACCAACCTGGCCAATCCCCAGGCAGGCAGGGCCCAAACCTGCCCCCACCCAACTCACCAACTAACTCCCTAGAGCTGACTTTAACACAGCCTAACCCCACCACACACACACACGCAGACACACTTGTACAGACGCACACACACACACACACACACACACACACACACACACACACACACACACACACACACACACACACACACACACACACACACACACACACACACACACATTCACAGGGTATAAGCCCTTTGATGAAGCCTACAGCCAGAACACCTGAAGCGGTACAGGGGAACGGGGTCACAAGGGCAGCAGCATTTAACACACAATGACTGGTGACGGTTTTAGATGCTCTTCCCATGAATGGTGTCACTTTCACCATTTAACACAAGCACTAAACAAATCATTGCTTGTCATGGTGACTAATTGACCAAGAGCAGAGACAACATCACCATAACACCTTGGCTGGTAAAGCTTGGTTGAAATCTAATTGGTGATGAGGTTTTATGCTCTCCAAGGGCATGCATCATATCGGTAGAGGAGGATCCTAAGAAAATACATTTTTTTAGGGGGTGGATCAGCTTTAGTGTTGCAGATAGATTGTTGCTTCCATCAATGTAATTGTCTGCATCATTTCCAATCCCCCATATATTTTTGGGGTAAATATATATATTTATAGATATATATATACATACAAACACATACCCACACACACACATATATATGTATAAACATTCATACATATACACATACATACATAAACATTCATATATATATATATATATATATATATATATATATATATACATATATATATACAGTGCCTTGCGAAAGTATTCGGCCCCCTTGAACTTTGCGACCTTTTGCCACATTTCAGGCTTCAAACATAAAGATATAAAACTGTATTTTTTTGTGAAGAATCAACAACAAGTGGGACACAATCATGAAGTGGAACGACAGTTATTGGATATTTCAAACTTTTTTAACAAATCAAAAACTGAAAAATTGGGCGTGCAAAATTATTTAGCCCCTTTACTTTCAGTGCAGCAAACTCTCTCCAGAAGTTCAGTGAGGATCTCTGAATGATCCAATGTTGACCTAAATGACTAATGATGATAAATACAATCCACCTGTGTGTAATCAAGTCTCCGTATAAATGCACCTGCACTGTGATAGTCTCAGAGGTCCGTTAAAAGCGCAGAGAGCATCATGAAGAACAAGGAACACACCAGGCAGGTCCGAGATACTGTTGTGAAGAAGTTTAAAGCCGGATTTGGATACAAAAAGATTTCCCAAGCTTTAAACATCCCAAGGAGCACTGTGCAAGCTATAATATTGAAATGGAAGGAGTATCAGACCACTGCAAATCTACCAAGACCTGGCCGTCCCTCTAAACGTTCAGCTCATACAAGGAGAAGACTGATCAGAGATGCAGCCAAGAGGCCCATGATCACTCTGGATGAATTGCAGAGATCTACAGCTGAGGTGGGAGACTCTGTCCATAGGACAACAATCAGTCATATATTGCACAAATCTGGCCTTTATGGAAGAGTGGCAAGAAGAAAGCCATTTCTTAAAGATATACATAAAAAGTGTTGTTTAAAGTTTGCCACAAGCCACCTGGGAGACACACCAAACATGTGGAAGAAGGTGCTCTGGTCAGATGAAACCAAAATTGAACTTTTTGGCAACAATGCAAGACGTTATGTTTGGCGTAAAAGCAACACAGCTCATCACCCTGAACACACCATCCCTACTGTCAAACATGGTGGTGGCAGCATCATGGTTTGGGCCTGCTTTTCTTCAGCAGGGACAGGGAAGATGGTTAAAATTGATGGGAAGATGGATGGAGCCAAATACAGGACCATTCTGGAAGAAAACCTGATGAAGTCTGCAAAAGACCTGAGACTGGGACAGAGATTTGTCTTCCAACAAGACAATGATCCAAAACATAAAGCAAAATCTACAATGGAATGGTTCAAAAATAAACATATCCAGGTGTTAGAATGGCCAAGTCAAAGTCCAGACCTGAATCCAATCGAGAATCTGTGGAAAGAACTGAAAACTGCTGTTCACAAATGCTCTCCATCCAACCTCACTGAGCTCGAGCTGTTTTGCAAGGAGGAATGGGAAAAAATTTCAGTCTCTCGATGTGCAACACTGATAGAGACATACCCCAAGCGACTTACAGCTGTAATCGCAGCAAAAGGTGGCGCTACAAAGAATTAACTTAAGGGGGCTGAATAATTTTTCACGCCCAATTTTTCAGTTTTTGATTTGTTAAAATATATCCAATAAATGTCGTTCCACTTCATGATTGTGTCCCACTTGTTGTTGATTCTTCACAAAAAAATACAGTTTTATATCTTTATGTTTGAAGCCTGAAATGTGGCAAAAGGTCGCAAAGTTCAAGGGGGCCGAATACTTTCGCATGGCACTGTATATACATATACTGTATATACACACACATACACACTTTTTTTCAACATACCTTCCTTTATTATTCCCCAAACCCTACCAGCCCTCCCCAATTGGTTAAACTAATCAACAATAACACTTAGGCTTCTACTTCCAGCTTATACATTATATACACATTTTACATACACAATCTTATTTACAATAGTTATATTTAGTTTGTTTTTAGTCCTGGCCTTCCTTTATTTCTGATGTACATCCAGTTTGATTTCTATTTGTCATATATTTGTAACTGTGCTATTTTATAAAAGTTCTGAACCTATATACATTTTAGTCCCACCCTTCAGCTCCATTCGACCCCTCCCATCTATCTCTTAACACCATCCATTTTGGATTTCTATTTAACATATATCTTTCAACTGTGCTGTGATGCTTCACAAAAGTACTGAACCTTACTAATCTCAGTTTCTACAGATTGTAAATTAAAGATGAAAATGTTTGCTAAAATAATGATTATATTATTGATTGATTGACTATGACTTTTCAAACCACCCAGTATTGCGATCTGCAAGCGTTAGCTCTAGGTAAATGCTGCAATTCTTCAGCCATTCCTGGACCTGTGACCAAAAACGAGCTACATATAATAAGCTAAATAAATGAACTAATGACTGCCTCCTCACAGCAAAATCTGCAGAGCTGGGAGGATTGTATCCCACATTCATATAACATTCTATTGGTTGCAAGAATTTTGTATACACATTTTAATTGAAAAATTCAAAGTTTTGAATCTGCCGTTGTTTTGCGTGTCAATTCATAGACCATGTGCCATGGAATCGTGCCACTGGAATCGTGCCAATTTCAGTGGCACTGAAAACCACGTGCCACTGAAATTGCAACCAACTTTCTATGGCTTTTTTAATTTAAAAAGTACGATATTTTGGAGATTTCATTTTCAAATCACCAAAAGTGAGCGGATGTAAAGACCATTCTTGAACATGGGGTGAGACATTCTTACGAATTTACTAGAGAACCGTTCTGAAATGTAAGTATACATTTTTTATGACTGATGCCTTTAGTGAGAGGTCTAATGCTTTAATACGTAATAATTGCTGCCCTCCAAATTCATATTGCTTGCCATTCCAACTAAAATTTTATATTTTTTGCTCGTAAATTTAAAAAGCAGGTCACTAGGTATAGGCAAAACCATAAGCAAATAGGTAAACTGTGATATGACTAAAGAGTTAATCAGGGTGATTTTTCCCCAAATAGACAGCTATTTTCCTTTCCATGGAAACAAGATCTCATCTATTTTTGCCAACTTTCTATAAAAATGTATTGGAGTGAGATCATTTCTTTCTTTCGGGATATGTATACCGAGTATGTCCACATCCCCGTCAGAGCCTTTTATTGGTTAACTACACGATATTGTAAAGGTTTAATTTTTTTATAATCCAATACGTAATATAGTACACTTGGTTTTAATCCAGAGAGGTTAGAAAAAGTATCTAGATCTTCTATGAGGCTGTGGAGGGATTCTAATTGTGGATTTAAAAGAAAACATGAATCATCAGCGTACAATGACACTTTGGTTCTTAAACCATGAATTTCTAATTCCTTGAATTTTATTGTTGGGTCTGATTTTAACAACTAACATTTTGATAGCAATAATAAATAGATATGCCAATAGTGGACAACCTTGTTTTACTCCTCTTGACAGTTTAATATTTTCTGAGATGTAGCCATTATTTACTATTTTACACCTCGGGTTACTATACATAACTTTTTTCCCATTTTATGAGATTCTCCAAAATTGAAATATTCCAGGCAGTTATATATAAACTCCAGTCGTACTTTATCTGACAAAACCTTTTTAATTCTATGCGCTAAGCATTTAGCTAGAATTTTTGCATCACAACACTGAAGTGTAAGAGGCCTCAGATTTTTTAAATGGACTGGATCTTTATATATACCACTTGGATCCTGTTTCAGTTATAATGAAATCAGACCTTATTGTTGAGTGTCCGATAATCTACCATTTATATAAGGGGGGGGGGGGGGGGGGGGGGGGTTATTTTGTAAATGACATTTCCGAAGTCAAGGATTGGTAGGATAGTCAGTGTTTCGAGGGTATGTTTGGCAGCGTGAGTGAAGGAGTCTTTGTTGCGAAATAGGAAGCCGATTCTAGATTTAATTTTGAATTGGAGATGCTTAATGTGAGTCTGGAAGGAGAGGTTACAGTCCAGCCAGACACTTAGAATATGTGGACAACTACAAATACAAAAGTCAGAACCGTCCAGATTAGTGATGCTAGTCAGGCGGGCGGGCAGCGATCGGTTGAAAAGCATGCATTTAATTTTACTAGCGTTTAAGAGCAGTTGGAGGCCACGGAAGGTATTGAGGCTCGTTTGGAGGTTTGTTAACACAGTGTCCAAATAAGGGCCAGATGTACACAGAATGGTGTTGTCTTCGTAGAGGTGGATCAAGGAATCACCCACAGCAAGAGCGACATCGTTGATATATACAGAGAACAGAGTCGTCCCGAGAATTGAACCCTGTGGTACGCCCATAGAGACTGGTGTACTTCCACTGGTATGCCATCCAGCCTTGGAGTTGACTTAAAGGCTTTAATTGCATCAATATGTTCCTCCTCTGTAATTTGGCCTTCACATGTGTCTTTTTGTACAGATGTTAATTTTACATTAATAATAGGGAAAAAATCCATACAATTAGCTTCAGTTAGTGGAGGTAGAGGAGACTGAAATGAGAACATATTCTTAAAGTACTTTACTTCCTCTTTCAAAATATTGTTCAGTGACTCATGAGTGACTCCATTATTTGTATCAAGTTTCAGTAAAAAAAATGTTGGTAGCATTTCTATGTTGATGATTGAAAAATAATTTGGTGCATTTGTTCCCCTTCAAACTTGATCAGGGCTAAATTGCAATAACAAGTGTATAGTATTTAGACAGTTACATCAGGATTTTAGTTACATCAGGATTTCCAGTCTAATACAACTCACAATGCATACTCATTGTAAAATTCAATATATGTTTTTAAATTAATTGTAAATCAAGGAAGTTAAAAAAAAGTTCTGGACCGACTGTGGCTGGTGAACATTGATCTAATTCGGGATCTGTGATGGGGCTGAGGATGGTTTGAGATGTTCAGTTTCTTTAATTTGATTGGCCGATGCTGCTGCACACCGCTCTATTGCCGCGTTCATGTGCTATCCGGAACTAATTAGCTCATTTTATGAAACAAACAACAATTTTGTCTGTCACTGTTTGTTGCCACTACCATTGCTGCCTAATCTTGCTGCACAATTCCCCCCCCCCCCCCCCCCCCCCCCCCTCCTCCAAAAGGACCACAATGGAAATAAGCTTTTATTTTGTTATCCTTGATTATTTTCTTAAATTGCATGTGGAGACGTCACCAGCTGGTGCACCCTTATTCATTTATCTTTAATAAAATGTATAATACATTCAATCAATCAAACTAGGAAACTTGTACATTTCCAACTTGCGAACTGGTTGAACGCAGCATGTGTATAACTACAACCAGTTATCAAGTCGAAAATGTCAGCATCAGCATTTGCAATTGGAGGATAGCCTGATGCAGGGTTGGGGTCAATTCCAATTTAATTTGAAATTTCTATTTTTGAATTCACTCATGAAGTAGAGAATTTACGTTGAATTAAATGTAAAAAAAAAAAATCTTCAAGTTATGGAATAGGAATTTAATTGGAATTGGGCTGTTTGGACTTTTAGAATAGGAATTGAATTGCAATTGGAAAAACATTTAATCTTCGGAATTGAATTGGAATTCAATATCAATATATTTACCAGTTAATGGAATTGATGCCCATAGTATCAAACATTTACTGTAGTATTTGTTTTTAATCATGTCAACCTGTAGTCCTATATTTCCAGTATAGATAGGCTGTCTGATCCGTGCCTTAATGAATTGGACAACTCCCATAACAGAAGACAAAACAGAAAACAGTTCTGACAAGACTGCAGTTCCTCACAATGAAATGACAGCTCTTAATAAAGATGGTTTAAAAAAAAGACATTAGCACAATTGTCTTAAGCAGTGATAGGAACTTCAGGTCCAATTCATTAAGGCAGGCTTTTGATCAGCCTGAAAGCCTGAGGGAATTCAAGTTGGAATTTGTTGAATTGTTGGGGATAATACTGAATTGGGAATTTAATTATTGGAATTTACCAAACAATAGGAATTCAGAGGAATTTAATTGTCTCAAAGACTGACCTGGAATTTGAATTGAATTAAATGGAATTTACAGGGAGAGAGAATGTAATTAGAATTGAATTTGTGGAATTGACCCCAAACCTGGGCTGATGGCACTCTGACTAATCTTGCTTTGTGTGTGTGTGTGTGTGTGTGTGTGTGTGTGTGTGTGTGTGTGTGTGTGTGTGTGTGTGTGTGTGTGTGTGTGTGTGTGTGTACAATATATGCCATGTACTGACTAACGCGTTCAAATGATTAATCTTGTGGTGGCAGCAGCTTCAGGGGAAATTCATAGCATTTATGAAAGCAATCACCCTTTAAATCCGTGTAAAAGCCACTGAGAGAAGTCCCAGACTGCATCTTGAAGATCCTGTAGGATGAGGCTCTGAAGCCAGACTTCCAAACAATATCATCTCCCAAGGTAACGTGACTAACAGGGAAGGGAAGGGAAAGGGGGATACCTGGTCAGTTGCACAACTGAATGCATTCAACTGAAATGTGTCTTCTGCATCTAACCCAACCCCTCTGAATCAGAGAGCTCCTCAATATAACTTGAATGACCCATCGACCTATCAGGTTTGATGCCTATTCATTGGCATGCAATTCACAAGCGCTGACTGCAACACAAATGTCAGAAATGTAGATTTATCAACACCTGAATGACATCTCATCACCATCATGTAAATTACATAATGGAACGTGGGGCTAGAATCAAAATTGGTTGAGTCAGTTGCCTAACCTGGATTATGAATTACTTTTACTGCATCAGTTAAAGGAGAAATCAGCAGTTGAAACAATAACAAAGCGTTTTTTCTCACCCAGGTTTCTGTAAAAAGCCAAGGGATGGGGCTGGAAATGTAACCACTCTCAAATTCATAGACAGACCTATGGTTTCAAGGTCTGACCATTCATAAAATTATATTTTTAACCACGTTTTGAAGCTATATAGTGTTTGTTTACATTTACAGTGCAATCGGAAAGTAGTCAGACCTCTTGACTTTTTCCACATTTTGGTACGTTACAGCCTTATTCTAAAATGGATTAAATTATTTTATTTCCTCATCAATCTACCTACACACAATACCCCATAATGACAAAGCAAAAACTGATTTAAAAAAATAGTTTTGCACATTTTTTTTACCCGCACATTGACTTGGTACCAGTACCCCCTCTATATAGCCTCGTTATTGTTATTTTGTTGTGTTACTTGTTATGACACATTTTTACTTTAGTTTATTTAGTCAACATTGTCTTAACTCTATTTCTTGAACTGCATTGTTGTAAGTAAGCATTTCACGGTAAGGAATACCTGTTGTATTCAGCGCATGTGACAAATAAATGTGGAGCTCAAAATCGAGTCTAATAGTGAAGGGTCTGAATACTTATGTAAATAAGGTATTTGTTTTTTCATTTTTAAAACACTTGCAAAAATGTCAAAAAACATGTTTTCGCTTTGCCATTATGAGATGTTGTATATATATATATATATATATATATATATATATATATATATATATATATATATATATATATATTATAATGGCAAAGCGAAAACAGGTTTTATATTACATTTAATCAATTTTAGGCTGTAACGTAACAAAAGGCTGTAACGTAACAAAAGGCTGTAACGTAACAAAAGGCTGTAACGTAACAAAAGGCTGTAACGTAACAAAAGGCTGTAACGTAACAAAAGGCTGTAACGTAACAAAAGGCTGTAACGTAACAAAAGGCTGTAACGTAACAAAAGGCTGTAACGTAACAAAAGGCTGTAACGTAACAAAAGGCTGTAACGTAACAAAAGGTGGGAAAGGTCAAGGGAACTGAGTCATTTCCAAATGCACTGAATAAAACAATCTTATATTTTGGATTCTGATGAGGTGTGACAATTTAACTGAGCTCATATGTAATTTCTAAGTTATATTCTCCAAGAATCAATGTGTACATATCATTCATTTATAAATCCCAAAATGGATGTAGCAATTGCAGATTGCCCCTTTAAGGCTGTAGTTTAGTTCTACCCTAGCACAAACCCACTCTGAGAAACCCATGCTCACACCACAGGCACTTGAGTTAAACACTGTTAGCAAAAAGGTCAGCTTTAGGGATTACAGAGAGAGGTTTATCTCTCTCTCAGGATTAATGGGCATGGAGAAGAGAGCTGAGGGTTAATTAGGCTGTAATACAGGATGTCAAAAATCCAATGTATTTTTATTGATAGTAAAGGAATCAAATTTGGACAAGCAAAATAAACATTTGGCATGTAACATAACTGATGTGGCAGATATTTTGGGGTCATTTTTAAATTGCGGTTGCATTTGAATTTTTTTCCTTTTCCTTGCCTATGAAATCATGAAATACACTTTAAAATTAGAAATAGTTACACATCATACAGGTTTTTGTTTATATTGAACTGTGTATCAATGATAAAACAAAAAGTCATTTAAACTGCAAAACTTTTTTTTAATGGATTGTTTAAATTACTTAGGGCAAGCATATTGGCTTGTCCCAGTAGTGATGAGTAGCATAGTGACATTTTTTTTGTAGATTTAGACATATCTATTATTTTGAAAGCTAGAAAGTAAACAAAAGTATCTCATATGTTGTATAGACAAATTAAAACAAAGAGGGCTATGAAAATACCTATTTGAATAGGTAATACCTACCTATTAAAATACCTATTATTACGAATATAATATGTGTCCTTAAATGTTATGTCATTGGGGTTACTGGGGGTGGGGGGAGGAGTGCTTTGCTGGTGAGACTGTCAGTGATTTACCACAGCATTCTTCAGCGATACGCCATCCCATCTGGTTTGCGCTTCGTGGGACTATCATTTGTTTTTCAACAGGACAATGACCCAACACACCTCCAGGCTGTGTAAGGGCTATTTGACAAAGAAGGAGAGTGGTGGAGTGTTGCATCAGATGACCTGGCCTTCTCAATCACCCGACCTCAACCAAATTGAGATGGTTTGTGATGAGTAGGACCACAGAGTGAAGGAAAAGCAGCCAACAAGTGCTCAGCATATGTGGGAACTCCTTCAAGACTGTTGGAAAAGCATTCCAGGTTCCAGAATGCCAAGAGTGTGCAAAGCTGTCATCAAAGCAAAGGGTGGCTACTTTGAAGAATCTCAAATATCAAATATATTTTGATATTGTTAAAACTTTTTTGGTTACTACATGATTTCATGTGTTATTTCATAGTTTTGATGTCTTAACAATTATGCTACAATGTAGAAAATAGTCAAAATAAAGAAAAACCCTTGAAAGAGTAGGTGTATCTAAACTTTTGACCGGTACTTTATGCTTTTTGGTCAATTTTGGCACTGAATATATGTTTTTGACTAATATAAATACCACATAGGCCATTTTCAACCAGAGAAGTTGTTTCTTGCATCCAGTTGCCCTTTAAAGGTAGACTCAGTCTAGTGACATTGTCACAAGCTGCACTGCTGATGTTGAGATGAGCGAATGCACGCTGTCTCAGCGTGGTAGCCACGGGACTAAAATGGCGGAGAACTTGAGTCTCACCCTTCATTGCTCTTAGTCTTTCCAGAAATGTACCCGCTATGTTGTTCACTTTCTGCATCTACGTCCAATCTGAGTATACCTTTAAATTGAGGGAAATTACGTTGTGTTCAAAATGAATAATCATATCACTTCAGTAAATCATTTTTAAAGAGTTAATGACCTTAGCATATGTGGCCTCCATTTAAGAACATCCTGAATTCCCTGAAATGTGTCATTGGTGTTACTGTCATTGGTGTTAATACTCCTACTAGTGGCACAATGTAATCATAATGGTCATTAAGCTGCACTATTAGTTTGTTTAGAATCGGAAGAATAGAAATGCCATGCCAAAATGCCAGCACAATTCAAGAACGACCCTCTAACATTCTACATTCTTACTTAGTCATGTGTTTAAGATCCCAGGGTTTTAAGGGTGCATTCCAGCACAGTGCATTCCCACTGTATAGGTTCCCTCTCATGCTGAGTACGAGGCTGGTTGTTGTCACACACTTTTAGGCTTGTCCTCAGGCCAAGGCGGCACAGAGAACGCACTTAGTCCAACAGATCTGTCCTCCCCATTCTCTCACAGGCTACATCCTCTCTTCCCTCAGGGAAGGGATGTCTGTCTGTCTGTCAAGCGCCTCGACAACAATGGCCACATCCAATCCCTCTTCCCACGTGCAACTCCTGCCGAGTGTCTACCTCCTCACTGCCTTTCTCCCTCTCCTGTCTAACCTACACCCAAGACCCCCTACTTACTCACCACCCTCCCTCTCCAGTCCTGACTACACCCCAGCCCCCACCTGGGTGCTACTTACTCACCACCCTCCCTCCCCAGTCCTGACTAGATCCCAGCCCGCCTACCTTCTCACCACCCTCCCTCCGCAGTTCTTGCGACACGCCGGCCTGGAGAGGTGGGCACCTGAGAAGGCAGTGGACCCCCCGTGGATTTTAGAATGAAGATTAATACACTTGCATGCACATATGCACACACACACACGCATGCACGCGCACGCGCACACGCACACACACACACACACACACACACACACACACACACACACACACACTGCCTGAATTCTCAGGGTGAGTTGCAAACAAAGCAGTAAAAGAGTACTAGCCTAAATCCCATGGGAACAGGACACACAACGCGATTGAAGTAGAGATTATGGGTCTGCTTCCCAAACACAGATTAAACCTAGTCCTGGACCCCAAAATGATTCTCCATCTCTTTTGTGTAGAGATGATAGAAGGAAGAATCTATCAAGAACTGGGCAGAAATACTAAACCCATGTCATAGAGTAGTAAAAAATGCTCAATTGAACGGATACCTTTCATTGCTCTATATGGCAGTTTATTCAAAGACCATTTCATAAAGAGTACCTTCAAACGGTGCGTGTAGTCCGTAAATAAACAACCGCTCAGCTACTGCGCCTCATTAGGAGATGTTGTATACGTCAACGGCTTGAAAATATAGTGACCACCCACCCACCCAATACGCTCCACTAACACAGCATCATGGTACGAAAACCCCCTGGATCCACTCGCACTCACTAGACCGAAAAACAATGAAGAAGTTAACAATGATGAGGATCACACATTGATCTAACTTTACTTTTCAACAGATTCTCTCTTGCTGGCTGTACCAATTGCAAAATTACCTTTGCAATTGGTATGGCCAATTGGCTTTGACAGGATGGGCAAACATAATTGAAACTAATATACTATATAGTGGTACTATTAAGGAATCATCCACTACCAGCTGTAACCATTCTGATGGATTGGCTGACAAAAGTGACTTTTTAAAACGCACATCACCATTTTTCTCTTTTGTGGTGCAGGGAATTACACCTCCATAGTTAACTTCTATATCTAAGATAGATATCTCCCGCACAGGACTCCAGACGAAGACTCCTGTTATTTCTTCTTGTTCGTACTGCTACCTTGTGAGGTAACTAACCTAGGCCACCTTGCCAACCTCGCTCACACTACTGAAACGCTACACGCTGCCTGTTACCAATCCAGCTAGGCCCAAAGGGCCACGCTCATAAATACACAGCAGGACAACTATATCATACTGACAAATCAACAACAGTTGTTGGGAGGAGTACAACAAACCGAGGAAAATAGAAGTCGGACCAGCGGAGGTGTCTGCCGAGGGGGTTTGCGGTCTGTTTTCGTCTTGTGTGTCGGAGGCCAGTGGAAAGAGCTGCGGGGAAAGTCTGACACTTCCATGTTGTTAAAATGACTGTAAAACCTGGAAGGCCGCGACGCTCGTTCTTGGCAAAAGGTGGGTGAGAATTTGATTTCACGTTTTTCTTCAAGCTGAGCTGTCTTTTGTAGCTTTTTGACCCTGGTTCCCATGTCTTTTACAGGTCATTTTAAACCTTGTGGTGTTTATGTTTTTGTTATTCACCCAATGTTCGCTGGTCTGATGGACCCACAACATTATTGGGTTAAAAGAAAATACTGTAAAAATACTTCATACTTAGACTTTGACTTATATCAACTACAAGCAATGTAGAAGGCATACATGGTTAATATTTGCCATTTACCTCTGCTATGTCACGTTTATCAATAAAAGCGCTGTTCATTTTTTTAAAAGTGATTTTTGTTCATTATAATCAAGACAGTGGTGGAATAAATCATGTTTATCTTGAACAAATATAAATGAAACAAGGTTTTCATCACTATCCATGTTTATTGCTTTGAAATGAACAAATTGAAGGACAAAGTTTACGTACAGTATGTTATGGAAATGATAAATGAGCCCCAATTAAGGCCTGTCTACACACCACATGAGGGACAGAGTTTTACTGTGTGTGTGTTTGAAATGTTTTTCTTACACTTGATTCATGTGTACTGTGTCTTCCTGTCCACACACATCGCAGTGCTTCTTCTTGTTGCTAACGGCTGCAATCCAGAATGATGAAAATACTTAGTTGAGGAATTTTTACTAACATCTCACTCAGTCACACACATATATAAACTCAGCAAAAAAAGAAACATCCTCTCATTGTCAACTGCGTTTATTTTCAGCAAACTTAACATGTGTACATATTTGTATGATCATAACAAGATTCATCAACTAAGACATAAACTGAAAAGTTACACAGACTAACAGAAATGGAATAATGTGTCCCTGAACAAAATCAGTGGGGTCAAAATCAAAAGTACCAGTCTGTATCTGGTGTGGCCACCAGCTGCATAAAGTACTGCAGTGCATCTCCTCCTAATGGACTGCACCAGATTTTCCAGTTCTTGCTGTGAGATGTTACCCCACTCTTCCACTCAGGCACCTGCAAATTCCCGGACGTTTCTGGGGGGAATGGCCCTAGCCCTCACCCTCCGATCCAACAGATCCCAGACATGCTCAGTGGGATTGAGATCTGGGCTCTTCGCTGGCCATAGCAGAACACTGACATTCCTGTCTTGCAGGAAATCACGCACAGAACAAGCAGTAGTGTCATGTGGAGTGTCACCCTGACATGGAGTGTCATGTCAGGATGAGCCTGCAGGAAGGGTACCACATGAGGGAGGAGGATGTCTTCCCTGTAACACACAGCATTGAGATTGCCGGCAATGACAGCAAGCTCAGTCCAATGATGCTGTGACACACCGCCCCAGACCATGACGGACCCTCCACCTCCAAATCGATCCCGCTCCAGAGTTCAGTCCTCGGTGTAATGCTCATTCCTTCGACGATAAACGCATATCCGACCATCACCCCTGGTGAGACAAAACTGCGACTCGTCAGTGAAGAGCACTTTTTGCCAGTCCTGTCTGGTCCAGCGACGGTGGGTTTGTGCCCATAGGCAAAGTGGTTGCTGGTGATGTCTGGTGAGGACCTGCCTTACAACAGGCCTACAAGCCCCCAGTCCAGCCTCTCTCAGTCTATTGTGGACAGTCTGAGCACTAATGGAGGGATTGTGCATTCCTGGTGTAACTGGGCAGTTGTTGTTGCCATCCTGTACCTGTCCCGCAGGTGTGATGTTCGGATGTACCGATCCTGTGCAGGTGTTGTTACACGTGGTCTGCCACTGCAAGGACGATCAGCTGTCCATCCTGTCTCCCTGTAGCGCTGTCTTAGGCGTTTCACAGTACGGACATTGCAATTTATTGCCCCGGCCACATCTGCAGTCCTCATGCCTTCTTGCAGCATGCCTAAGGCACATTCAAGCAGATGAGCAGGGACCCTGGGCATCTTTCTTTTGGTGTTTTTCAGAGTCAGTAGAAAGGCCTCTTTAGTGTCCTAAGTTTTCAAAACTGTGACCTTAATTGCCTAACCTCTGTAAGCTATTAGTGTCTTAATGACCGTTCCACAGGTGCATGTTCATTAATTGTTTATGGTTCATTGAACAAGCATGATAAACAGTGTAGAAACCCTTTACAATGAAGATCTGTGAAGTTATTTGGATTTTTACGAATTATCTTTGAAAGACAGGGTCCTGAAAAAGGGCTGAATCTTTTTCTGCTGAGTTTAGTTACAGTAGGCCAAGGTAGGATAGTCAGACACACACACATGCAACAACATCACTCACTGTTACTTCCAGTATTGGAGTTGTTGGTTCTGTGGGTCAGGCGGATGGGGCACAAGC
This sequence comes from Oncorhynchus mykiss, assembly GCF_013265735.2. Classification (NCBI taxonomy): domain Eukaryota; kingdom Metazoa; phylum Chordata; class Actinopteri; order Salmoniformes; family Salmonidae; genus Oncorhynchus; species Oncorhynchus mykiss. Next base: position 63,255,310 of record NC_048576.1, read on the forward strand.
ATCCTCCACCTCCTGAATTCTCCTTACGATGGCTGTAGAAGCTGGGGTCCTTGGGATATGTTGCTTCCTCTGGATTTGAGGTCTTACAAATGCCTTTCCCAGCTCCTCGAGAAAGAGCCGTCTCCTCTGGTGCTTCCCTCTGTTCCAATCTGGGTTCAACGCCAGCCAGATGACAAACTCGTGGTACACCGAGGTGTCTAAGATGTTGCAGAATATTCATGAGTACCACATTTTTGCCTTTCTTTGGCACGTAGGACACTAGGTACGTGTGGGCCGTGAACACAAACTTAGAGGAATTGATAGGCCTGTTCCATGTATTTAACAGCTGAGATGGGAGCTCTGGCTTGTTTTTTTTGTACTGTTCCTACCTTCGTCAGCTTCCTCTTGAGGAGCTCCTGTCTCAGCTTGTGCAAAGTAAAAAAGTTATCGCATGTGATGTTGTGGGCACAGAGTCCCAGTGTCATGTCCAGAACCTGCATTCCTTGGTTCTTGTCAAGAACTCCTCCTTCTGTCTTCCCTGTATACACTTGCAAGTTAAACGCATATGATGAAGCGACATCACAGGCAGCCCAGATCTTGATTCCATATTTTGTGGGTTTAGACGGTATGTACTGACTGAAGGGGCAGCGGACCCTAAATGGCATAAGCTGCTCATCAACAGTAACGTTGGGCCCAGGGTTGTAAAACAGGGGAAGGCGGTCCACCCACCTGTCCCACACTATCCTGATTTCAGCTAGCTTGTCTCCCTGCTGCCGAGTTGGTCTGGTGTCTCGGTTATCGAAGAGGATAATCCTGAAAAAGTTTTCCAGAGACAATGTTGCACGGAAAAGTTCTCTGCCAGTTTCTGCATCCCACAGGGATTCTGTGGACTCTGAAAATCTGAAAACACCAGCAAGGATAAGAACCCCAAAGTATGCATGTAAATGAGTTTGGTCCATCTCCTTCCATCTCTCTCCAAAAACATGCCTTCCCTCCAAATTAGGGCAGTCCAGAATGATTGTACTTTTTTTGACATCCATGTTACTCCTCCTGCAGGCTGCCCTAGCTGATTGCTGACAGGCTGGTCCTGGGGCTGGCGGAGGGTCAATCTGATCCTCTTCTTCCAACTCACTGTCAGACTCCAAATTGACAGAGACATGATCCTCATATTTCTGGAAAGTTCTTCATCTTTCAAAATGGAAGACGCTCCTTCCACACTAGCTTCTCCTCTGCGAAAATGATTTCCAAGGCCCTATGAGCAAAGATTCCTTTGCCATACTGATTGTGGTTAGGAGCCACACATGCAAAACTATTTATTTTTTGTGTCCCTCTCCCAATTTCCACCTGACTGGGGGAGAGTGTGGATAAATACTTTTTAATTTTTTTAGTTTTTACAATATATCAAAATAACGTACGTAATAGAAATGTGTGGGGGTGCACTTAATGAAAATGTGGGATGAGTGCTGTTCCTGTTAAGAACTAGAGCTGCCTGTTAATCTTCGGACACACCGCGACAACGAATGGCTAAATGCAGCGGCTGGCCATCCTATTGCTTGCTGTTGTCGCAGTGTGTTATAGCGACCACCTGCTGGCGAACCGTGGATGTTTTTGCTAATTTCAATCATCAGAAAATGGCCAATATCCTGGCCTGGGGCACTCAACAGCACTCAACCTTCGATCGTTCAGTTGTGTTTCTTCTCTTAGTGTTATCATACACTGAGTAGTGCCAGCAATTAAAAGTGAGTCATGGTGATGTGTTTTGCTCTCTGGCCTTCAGCTGTGAAAACCAGGCCACTAGCGAGGCATCACCAGGGTGATCCTGCTTTCCCAGCTCCGTCACTGTGGCAACAAGTTAAACAAGAGGGGGATAAATAATGTCTGGTGCTCCTCTGGAACAGTGCCTGGTTAGAGAACAGTGGAGGCTGGTGTCACTTTTAAATCTCACCTCATTGTAAAGGCTCGAACGGAATGAATGGAACAGTATCAGTGTGTTTGATACCCTTCCTTTCACTCTATTCCAGACATTACTATAGCCTGTCTTTCCTTCACCAGCCCTGTACCATCTCCTGTCCCCGACCTTGTCCCTGTCCCCTCTTCCTCTACAATCTCCCCATGCCCCCACAATCTGGAGATGCCTATCAGTCTGAGGCTAAGCTGCATTTATCCTCCCTCCCGTCTCTCTCCAGTCTCTACCCCATGCTGCCTTGTGGTTTCCCCCGGAGGTCGCACAGGGCTTGGGGCACACATGGCCTAGTGGTCCCCTGGTGTGCCTGGTGGCGGTCCTGGTGGTCCGGTTGGCGGTGCCCCTTCCTGAGGAGGGCAGAGGCGGGAGGCGGCTCCGCGGCTGAGATGTGGTTAATTAGCCTGTGTAATTAGAGCCCTGTGGGTGTCTGTCTGTCTGTCTGGTGCCTTTGAGGGCTTGTTGTGCCCGCTGGCTGCCATGACAGGTGGTGGGCACCAGACAGGAACACCCATCCCGGGACACCCACCCCACCACAGGATGGTACCAGCCCAGTATTTCTGGTTCCTTTGGGGGCATTTTCCCCCTGGCAACCATGATGGTGGTGGGCACTAAGCGGACACACACACACACACCCTGGGATGCTCAACACCGATCTCACCCCAGCAGCGGGGGATGCCACCCAGTCTGTCACCCTGCATGGTGGCACTGTGACTTAAAAAAAGATGTTGGCCTAAATTCAACTTGAAGTTAGGGTGGTCCACTTCCTTAAAGATGTCTGCGAAACATGATACTGGATGGGGGTACAGTATGTCATCCCTGTTGTTGTGTGTTTAGCATTCAAGTTTGATTCTGTCATCTCTGATTTGTCACACACTGATGGGTTATCCAGCTTCTAGGTGCAGTCAATACCTCATGAAGCACATAGTTTTGTGTTGTTCAACACGTCTGTACATTGGAGCCACCAATTGTGAAGTAAGACTTGACGATCTGATAATGTACATACCAATGGGGATAAAAGAAAATAAATGTAGTTACATTCAAACACAAGGAAAAGCAGAGAAGAAGTAACGAGGGGAAAAAAACATTGGAATTTCTTCTCAGATCTTCAGGGTTTCACAGCAATTATTGTGAAGTGTTACCAGATGCTTTTATCTTATCCTTGAGCTTTGCTTTCCTTCAAGATTTCTCAGATTAAAATAAAATATATATATATACACACCACACTGCTACAAGCAATTAATCAACAATGATTTATGGTGTCATCCACTATGTCCAGCTAAACCAATACGGGACTGATCTTTTCTCTTTCTTTCTTTCTTTCTTTCTTTCTTTCTTTCTTTCTTTCTTTCTTTCTTTCTTTCTTTCTTTCTTTCTTTCTTTCTTTCTTTCTTTCTTTCTTTCTTTCTTTCTCCTCATTTTCCATTTTCTCCTTCTCCTTCTCCTTCTCTTTCTCTTCTTTTCCTTTTCCTTCTCCTTCTCTTCCTCCTCTTTCTCTCCTTCTCCTTCTCTTCCTCCTCTTTCTCTCCTTCTCCTTCTCTTCCTCCTCTTTCTCTCTTTCTCCTTCTCCTTCTCTTTCTCTCATTCATTTTCTCCTTCCTCTCCTCCTTCTTCTCCTTGGACTTTCAAGGTGCACTGAACATTTTAACATGTAACTTGTTTCATGCACCAGCTGCCTGTACTCTAGTCCTAGCCTGAAATGGATTGAACATTCTTAGACTGGGCAATTTTGGTTTGATCCCCCAATCATTGGCAGTTCATTTGGCTAGGAAGAAAAAAAAAGATAATTATATTTTTCTGACATGGGTTGCCGTTTCAGTGGCTTAACCCTGAGCGTATCCCGTTTCAGTCGTCAGATGAGCGCATATTTCAGGGAAACCAAATACCTCACGCAGCACTGCGCGGGGGATTATTGCTAGTCCAATTTTTAGTTTTTTTGAGGGGCAATTTTCTAGCCTACATGGGCGTTTGGGTTTTTATTCAGTGCAACACATAGGCTGTGACTTGTTTGGGAGCCAGGTTTGGAGCCTCTCCTGGGATCTGATAATTGCCACGGAAGCCCAGCTACTAAGCGCCAGCCGTCCATTTCGCTGATAGGGATCAGTGGGCAAGGGAGCGTGGAGCCCGAACCAGGCCCGTTCGTTACACACGCACATGCACACACACACACACACACGCACACACACACACCACACGCACACACACACAGCCATATGAAAACAAATATTCTGACAACATTACCAAAATAGTATTTAGCTAACTCGGCTACAGTTCCACCAAAGTCCTCAGTCAGTACCACTTCACACCAGAGCTAACAGAGTTCTTCTAAATGAAAGGAATATTCCTGTAAAACACATTTTCACAGCGATGGAAAGGACAAATTCACTGAAGCGTGTGGCTAGGTGCCTACGAAGTAAAAGAGGTGGGAGGTGCAATAGCCAGCAGACCTGGGTTCAAATAATATTTGAAATCCTTCAATTTTTGGGGGGAATGTGGACTTCCAGGTGGGTAATTTGGGGTGTTATCAACAGTCCAATTTTTTTTTTTACTGCAGCATACTGTAAAGTCTGAAGCATTGTGGGAAAATGTTGTGGTCGGAACAAATAATTGCTGCATTTTGAATGGTACTGTAATTCCACCCCACAGAATACAGTACCGTATCTGTGGAGCGGCAAAAACCTTATGAACACTAATGGTACAAGGTATTGTTGTTAATGGCTCATTAACAGATTTTGAGGCATGCCTTGTAAGCAAACATATTTGTTGCTCCCATGAGTGAGAAGGCTGTACCTATTGAACTTGTATGTGGTTATAGTGCCTATTCCATTTGTGCAGGGGACAGATTGGAGTGGCAGCAAGCCTTACTGTAAGTGGTTGAGCGGTTTTTGCCATGTCTTTCTGGTCCGCTTTGCCCTGTAGTTGCTTCCAATTTGGAAGCCTTTGCTTCGGCCTCATTAATCCACTCATTTGATACTGTGTTTTTATTACAGTAGGTGTCCTGTAATATGGAATACAACATTTGACTTGCCACCTGGCTGCTTGAAATGCGTATGTCAAATTCAGAGTAACCCCTTTCCAGAGCAGGTCTGGTAGCTGGTTCCCCAGTTTGAAAGTAAAGAGCCAGCAGCACGCCCAAAGTGCAATTTTTATTGAGATACAATGACATGTTTATGGTCTCGTAATGCTTCACTGAAGGTGAGTAAAAACATGGCTACTGATTCAGGTTGTGGATTCCAAAGATGCTGGTTGTGATTATGAGACGGCATGGTTGTGAAATACTATGAGGACCAGATAGCTGAAACGAGAAAGGAATAGAAGTCGTAGAATATGTTGTTGAAGTGGACATCCCAGAATTGTACTGATCGTGAGATGAGTCACGGATAATTTACTTGAAGAGACGGCGGGACGGTTGTCAGTGTGTGTTCTAGGGATTTTCCAGGTCTGTCCCTCTAAGGACTTTTAGTGTGTGTGTTTCTGTGCATGCTTGCGAGCATTTGCGTGTGTTGTCAGTGTGTGTTCGAGGGATTTTCCAGGTCTGTTCCTCTAAAGACTGTTAGTGTGTGTGTTTCTGTGCATGCTTGCGAGCGTTTGTGTTTCTTCCAGGGATGTTGATACACTTTTTCACCTTAATTAGTGAGTAACCAGCTACTCAAGGTGTGGCGTAAACAACATACCAAAATATTTGATCTGGGAATAGGGTTAAAGGTAGATGGATAGGTGGACATGTATACACACACACCAAAACCAAGGCTATCCTTTACTTACACCACGTGGAGAGCCAAAGACACCCACCACACACACACACACACACACACACACACACACACACACACACACACACACACACACACACACACACACACACACACACACACAGACAGGGATGCAGTAGAGATGGCAGGGGGCACAAGGCAGCAAGACCCCCTAGTTTGGCAGCATATGGCTGCAATTGAGCTGAGCTGGGGGTGGCAGGCAGACAGGCTCACCATCACTACCATAATTAGCGGGCGGCCTCTTCATGATGCCTTAAATAGCACCCTTGTTTAGATTAAAAATAAACAGTCATTTGGAAACGCTGACCCCTGACCCCTGGCCACAGCTCACAAAGTATGGTGGCCATCTTGACCACGGCCCTATACATAGCAACGGGAAGGGGTGGGGGGGGATTCACCCTTGAACTGTAACAGGGACCCCTTCCTTAGTTCCCCCCTCTTCAAATGGGGCCCACTTGCAAACAAACACACACACACACACACACACACACACACACACACACACACACACACACACACACACACACACACACACACACACACACACAGGGGAGAGTTAATGTAACTGGTATAAAATGTAATGACCCAGCCCCTCAGTTAGTGTACCCTCAGGTTTCCACCTGCAGCTTGACTGCACATACCCAGCTCGGTGGTAGCAGCGAGACAAGGCCCACACACTGAATTATACGGGAGAGAACAGAGAAGTGATGAACAATGTCAGAGTCTCATAAGAAAGCGATATCATAGTACACAATAATACACAGTTGAAAGATGTTAGAGAGAAAATGCAATGAAAAGGACAATATACTACAGCCATCCAAGGCTTTTGAATACGTGAAAATGTATGAATGTTGTATAGAGTCCTAGTGAAGTGTCTATAGAGTAACTGCTCTGAGTATTGTACGCCCGAAAACAAAAGCTAAAGAAGAAAAAACATGACCGTTTTTTTCGTATTACACCGTTTGGAAGCCAAGACATGAAAGAAATTAGTGTTGGAATAAAAACATAAAAACAAGTCCTCAAAACAACGAAACATTGGATCAGAAAGGCCTTCTTCAGACACTGCCTCTTAACTAACTTCCTGTCCCGTCCAGAGAGACAGTTCTTAACACCAGATTTTCAAGGTCCACAGTAATTGGGGTCACAATGACACCCTCCCTCCCTCCCTCCCTCCCACAGCTGGACTGGATGGAGGACCAGCTCCAAATCCAGAGTAGCATTACTAATAGGGCCAAAACAGCTGTCCAGCTTTAGCCAGGGGCCCAACATCAACAACACAGAGGCCCAGTTCACTTCACACCTGGCAACGCTCTCCACGGGAACCCCTTATCCTATATGCACAACCTGGCAACGCTTGGCACGATCTTTCATCCCCTCGGCCCTGTCAGTCCACCAAGGTTCCAACCTTCAACAGTTTGCCAAGCTCCTATCAGATGAAGTGCTTTCTAATGATGGCCAGAGAGATGGCCCTAGCTGGTGCCCACATGTGGTCCAGTCAGATAAGCGTAGTAAGCGGAATACTGTAGGGCTGGTTGGTGTGTGTGCGGGTGTGCACACATGTACAGTATGTGTGCTTGTGTGTGTGTGTGTGCATGCGCGTGCGTGAGGGGCTGGTTGGTTGGTGTGTAGCCGGTATGGTCTGTGGCTGGGGAAGCTCAACCTCTGACCGACACATGTGGGAGCAGAGCTGTTTGTTCCATCAGATAATTGCCAAAAGAGAGAGAGACAGACACAGACAGAGTGACGATTCATTTAATTCTACTATTCACTCAAATTACAAGCCTTGGCTTTAGTTTGGACTGTATGTAGGCTGATTGTTTGGGAGGAAGATGTAAACTCCATGTTGGTCTTGGTCTGTTATTCCTAAACATCTTGTGAGGTCTGTAAATGATAGGAACTTTTGTACAATGGTGTGGTCTGAGTTTGGCTGTAACAGGGTGGTAATGTCAAGATTAACCTTCCCACAGACGCACACGCACACACAAAAACACACAGGGACGTACTTGGGGCCATGATCCCTATCTGCACTGTTTGGGGGTCACCTTGTGGGTAGCGTGCCCCTGCAGCAGATCTGTACTAAGAGGGAGGCACGGCAGGGCAGGCACGGCTTTTAGAGACATACTTCCACCGTCCTCTGGGAGGCTGTGAGACATACATGCCCTGTGCATTTTGCCTGGCTTGGTCCCCACTTGGGAGGCTCCGAATTATAGGGACTGATTGCTCCAACATGTGCTCTGGATGTCCTGCTTGGCTATGCTAGCCCAGGCCAGGCTGAACCTTGGTCCGGCTGGCTGAAATGATGCCCCAAGGGGAGGACACCACCGGGAGGACACACGGCCAGTGGAAAGGAAAACAAGTCCTCGTTTATTTCCCTCTCCTAAACAATTACCCAACATTCAGCTAAAGGCAGTGTGTATGTGCGTGCCATGTGCATGTGTGTGGATTAATAGTTGATGAAACTAGCTAGGTCACTCGTGATACAAGTCAGTGTTTGACTTGTATACGTGTCTGAGGACGCCAGCAGACGTCGCAGAAACCGGCCACTAGGGGCAAAAGTTAAAGCTTTAACCTTCAAGTAGGTTTCAGTTTTGCAAGTCCATTATCCAAGTCATCTCTCTATCTCTTCTCTCTCTCTCTTCTCTCTCTCTTCTCTCTCTCTTCTCTCTTCTCTCCCCCTGGCTAAAACACTTGCTCGCTAGCCTAACTTCGTTTCATGGGCAGCTAGTTAACATTAGCATACCTCATCTAGTCCAAATCCCAATGGCTAATTTGGGAAAGGGTCGATTTTAGCTAGCTAGCTGGCCACAAGGGGACAACACAACAAAATGCAACAATTCAGTTTTTTTGATGTTTGACTTGTGAGGGAATTGGTCTGAAGCCAAATCCAAACTGGCTTCCCTTTGTTGTGGAAATTATTACCAGTAACAACTGAAGTCAATCTTAAATTAATCATTCTTTATTTTCAGCATGCTGGAGAGGTTTAAACAAGCTTAATGCACCAAGTAGTACACGTCTGTCAGCAGCTCCACCGTGGCAGTCCCGTTAGTTCTCTAATATACTGCTTACAAGACAAGTTATGTTTGCATGATTTAGCTTATTCATTATTCATAATCAATTCATCATTAACATTTGGTTCGTGCATGTGACCGACCAATACCTCACGAGGCTTCTTCTCTCTAAGCTGAGACCTTGAAACTGAGACACCCCTTTCGGTTCTCAAAACAATATTCTGGGCATACTGCCAAATTGCTTATACTGATAAGATGATTCCTCCCAGGCACGATCAATCAGTCACTTGCATGAACCCAGTCTTATTCATTATTAGAAAAGCACAAACATAACATTTTCCTTCACACCTTGACACTTTTTTTGGTGCACCAGGAACATTCACAACTGAGCTCACTAAGTTTAGCTCTACGCTGATTGGCTGTGATTTTGTTATTTTTTTATCAAGGGAGGCCAAATGTTTGCTGGCTTCCCTTGCATTCAATGCAATGGGTGGCAACAATGTCATGCTCTTTCTTTCCAGACAGCATCAGATAGATGCGCTACACATACTGAGACAGAGGAGCGATGTTTTGTTCGCTCGGTTGCATTCTCTGGTGAGATTCATTCAGCCTTTTGCGAATTGAAGGAAATTTACAAAACAACATTTTTTACCCCAATTGTTTTGGGGAAGCCTGGCTTCCCTTTGCTTCCATGAATACATGCCACTGCTTTACACACTCAGTGATGGCAAGTCATTCAGGCCCAACGTTTCAGGCCTCCTCACTCTGCCCTACATGGTTTGAGCCCCACCTGTTTAGCAAAAAATGACATGCCTGTTTTGCATGTTATTTTGGCATTAATACGTGCCTCATATCAGTTTGCAAACAATATTGTGTTAATAAAGCCGCATAAAACAATGTCACTTTTTTGCTTTATTGTGTAAGGCAGCTCCAAAATGCAGGTGTTTTAGCCCAGCTCTAGTTGCGCTGTGATTGGCTCAGTGTGCTGTCACTCATGGGGACACTACGTCACCACAAAATCTACGGGGAGAGAAAAACAATTCAAGCCCCTTGGGTGCTGCCATAGATTTCCATTATAAGCTCCCATCCGAGAAGGCTCAAGGTCATTGGCCACAGATAAAATGATGTCAACATCATACTTAAAAAATCTTAGCTTGCAGGCTAGATAAGCAGTCATCATCTTGAATCATCACGAATCAAGTCGACAATCTACTAGCAAATCCTTTTCAATACTTGTCATATGAAGAGAAATTATAGATAAAACGTATCGGTGCTCATTGGCCATTGGACATAAACATTACACAACAAGTTGGAAATCTCAAATTCAACAATGAGTGGTTTGGAAGGAATCAGTGGCTAGCTGCAAGCATTGCAAAGCAATCACTAGCCTGATATTCAGTGGAGAGGGTGTGTGGTCAAAGTCTGGGTTTAAGGGTCTCTTTTCCAAGCTTAAAAGGATAAACATTCACATGCCATGGACCAGAAAAGGTTGAATACATTGACCATGCTGTCAATCCATCATGACTTCTGCTGCGTTGATGACAAAGTTTGATGACAAAATTTGCCCACGAGTAGGACCGCCGCACCACCTTCCTGTTCAAGTGAGTGCAGCACAACAAGGTGAGTCCAAAAAGGTATTTATTGTATGCTGCTGCATAAATGATGTAATATGCCAGGGAGAAATGTATACTGCAACTAATAAAGTAATACTAAGTGTATGTGGTGTAGTAAGCTGTTAGTAGCCATGTGCCTCACCCTAATAATTTGATCCTTTTCCCTCTTGTAACTTAGCCTACTGTTCTGACTTGGTGGTGCACATGTAGCTCATAGCCTGTTTTAGAAAAATGTAATCATCGAATACTGTAAGAGCTTTCATTGTCTGCTTATATGCCCCCTTTTATTTATCCTACGGTTCTGACTTGGTGTACAGGGAGAATACTCAATTATTTCACTGTACATTTCAAAAGTGCTGAACAAATAGTTATATTGACTACGTCCATAAACAAATGTTTACGTCCGTCCTAGCTCGCTCAATGTCTTAATCAAAATTACGGATTGCTTCCTATCCGCTCGTCATTCCCTTTTGCCATAGTTTGTACATCTCAATTGTCAGAAGAAACCACATTTGTTTAAGCAAGTCAGCCATATCAGCTATGTTTTTTTAAATGCAGTAAATGAGGCTGAATGAACAGTTTCGTCAACTTCTACCGCTGTTTTATCCGGTGTCACAGTACCCTGGCCTCCCCCCGTCTGCTCTCACGCCTGTCCCTGTTGGAACATTAAACTTTTGTTTATTTGACGGGGTCTGCATCTGGGTCCTCCCTTCATACCTGTTAGTATACATTATATACTTTTGAGATGAGATATGTAAACATTCTTAAAATGGCATTATTAAAGTATTAAACTGTTCCATTCACAGTATTAAAGTGGCCAATGATATCAAGTATGTAGGTAGACAGCCGCCTCTCTGTACTAGTGGTGGCTGTTTGACAATCTGATGGCCTTGAGATAGAAGCTGTTTTTCAATCTCTCTGTCCCAGTTTTGATGCAGCTGTACTGACCTTGCCTTCTGGATGGAAACAGGGTGAACAGGCAGTGGCTCGGGTGGTTATTGTCCTTGATTATCTTTTTTGCCTTCCTGTGACATCTGGGATTTGTTGTGCAGACCACACCACCCTCTGGAGAGCCTTGCGGTTTTGGGCGTTGCAGTTGCCGTACCAGACGGTGGTGTGGTACGTACCAGACGGTGGTGTGGATGCACCTGTAAAAGTCAGTGAGGGTCTTCGGTGACAAGCCACATTTCTTCAGCCTCCTAAGGTTGAAGAGGAGCTGTTGCGCCTTCTTCACCACACTGTCTGTGTGTGTAGACCATTTCAGTTTGTGGGTGATATGAACACAGAGGAACTTAAAACTGTCCACCTTCTCCACTGCTGTCTCATTGCTGTGGATAGGGGGGTGCTCTCTCTGCTGTTTCCTGAAGTCCACGATCATCTCTTTTGTTTTGCTGACATTGAGTGAGAGGTTATTTTCCTGACACCACACTCCGAAGGCCCTCACCTCCTCCCTGTAGGGTGTCTCGTCATTGTTGGTAATCAAGCCTACTACTGTTGTGTTGTCTGCAAAAGTAATGATTGAGTTGGAGTTGTGCATGACCACGCAGTCATGAGTGAACAGGGAGTACAGGAGGGGACTGAGAACGCACGCTTGTGGGGCCCCAGTGTTGAGGATCAGCGGAGTGGAAATGTTGTTTCCTACCTTCACCACCTGGGGGCGGCCCGTCAGGAAGTCCAGGACCCAGTTGCACAGGGCAGGGTCGAGACCCAGGTTCTCAAGCTTAATGATGAGTTTGGAGGGTACCATGTTGTTGAATGAGGAGCTGAAGTCAATGAACAGCATTCTCACATAGGTATTCCTCTTGTCCAGATGGGATAGGGCAGTGTGCGGTGTGCAGTGTGATGGCGATCGCATCATCTGTGGACCTATTGGGGCGGTAAGCAAATTGAAGTGGGTCTAGGGTGACAGGTAGCGTGGAGGTGATATGATCCTTCACTTCATGTTGACAGAAGTGAGTGATAGTCCTTTAGTTCAGTTACCTAAGCTTTCTTGGGAACAGGAACAGTGGTGGCCATCTTGAAGCATGTGGGGACAGCAGACTGGGATAGGGATTGATTGAATATGTCCGTAAACACACCAGCCAGCGGGTCCGTGCATGCTCTGAGGACGCGGCTAGGGATGCTGTCTGGACCGGCAGACTTGCGAGGTTAACATGTTTAAATGTCTTACTCACATCGGCTACAATAAGGAGAGCTCCCAGTCCTTGGTAGCGGGCCGCGTCGGTGGCACTGTATTGTCCTCAAAGCACTCAAAGAAGTTGTTTAATTTGTCTGGAAGCAAGATGTCGATGTACACAACGGGGCTGGTTTTGCTTCTGTAATCCGTGATTGTCTGCAGACCCTGCCACATACGTCTCGTGTTTGAGCCGGTGAATTGCGACTCCACTTTGTCTCTATACTCACACTTTGCTTGTTTGATTGCCTTATAGAGGGAAGAACTGCACTGTTTGTATTTGGTCAAATTTCCAGTTGCCTTGGCATGATTAAATGCGGTGGTACGTGCTTTCAGCTTTGCGCGAATGCTGCCATCAATCCACGGTTTCTGGTTATGGAAGGTTTTAATAGTCACAGTGGGTACAACATCTCCTATACACTTCCTTATAAACTCACTCACAGAGTCAGCGAATACGTCAATGTTATTATCTCAGGCTACCTGGAACATATCCCAGTCCACGTGATCGAAGCAATCTTGAAGCGTGGAATCCGATTGGTCAGACCAGCGTTGGATTGACCTAAGCACGGGCGCTTACTGTTTTAGTTTCTGCCTATAGGAGGGGAGCAACAAGATGGAGTCATGGGCAGATTTGCCAAAAGGAGTGCAGGGGAGGGCCTTGTATGCCCTCCCCTAAGTTAGAGTAGCAATGGTCAAGCGTATTGCTCGCTCATGTACAGCAATTGATATGCTGATATAATTTAGGGAGACTTGTTCTCAAATTAGCTTTGTTAAAATCCCTAGCTACAATAAATGCAGCCTCAGGATATATGGATTCCAGTTTGCATGAAGTCCAGTGAAGTTCCTTGATGGCCGTCTTGGTGTCCGTTTGCCCGGAGGATATACACGACTGTGGCGATAACCGAGGAGAGTTCTCTTGGGAGATAATACGGTCGGCATTTGATTGTGAATTCTAGGTCAGATGAACAAAAGGACTTGAGTTCCTGTATGTTGTTATAATTACACCATGAGTCATTAATCATGAAACATACACCCCCACCCTTCTTCTTACCAGAGAGTTGTTTATTCCTGTCGGCGCGATGCACTGAATATCCCGCTGGCTTTATGGACTCTGACAGCATGTCCCCTACTAGCCATGTTTCGGTGAAACAGAGTATGTTACAATCCCGTATATCTCTTTGGAATGCAACTCTTGCCCTGTTTTTGTTGACTTTGTTAACTAGGGACTGGACATTAGTGAGTAATATACTCTGGAGTGGTGGGTGGTGTGCGCACATCTGAAGCCTCATTAGAAGACCGCTCCGGCACCCTCTCCTCCGGCGGCGTTGTTTTGGGTCGGCCTCTGGAATCAGTTCAAGTTGTAATCCTGGTCGTAGTGCTGGTTGTGCTGGTACCCTGATGAAGACAGCTTGGCTGTCGAAACGTTGGTAATAAAAATTTTGCATCTGAGCTCCTAGAGTGTGCGGCTTTCTTTTATTTTCAAGTTTTCTATTCCGCTAGCCAGCACCTCGTCTTAATAGGTGTGCGTTTCTTTTTCTTCTACATTGTGCTGGTAAATTGACATCTTTATGATATCCAATTGTTCTTCCCGGTTGTATGTAATAACACTTAAGGTTTTCTGGGCTAACAGTGTAATAAATAATACATCAAAAAACGAAATACTGCAGTTTCCTAAGGACTAGAAGCGAAGCTGTCATCTCTGTCAGTGCCATCTTGTTGAATCACTCCATGGTGCTGAAAAGAAAGCTCTGCTGTTGGGAAAACTTTATGTATGTCTTCTTACGAGTTAATATGTGGAATTTCTTTCCTTCTTAATACATTTGAGCCAAACAGTTGAGTTGTGACAAGGTAGGGGGAGTATACAGAAGATAGCCCTATTTTGTAAACGACCAAGTCCATATTATGGCAAGAACAGCTCAAGTAAGCAAAAAGAAACTACAGTCCATCATTACTTTAAGACAAGGTCAGTCAATACGGAACATTTCAAGAACTTTGAAAGTTTCTTCAAGTGCAGTCACAAAAACCATCAAGCGTTATGATGAAACTGGCTCTCTTGAGGACTACCACTGGAATAAAAGACCCAGAGTTACCTATGCTACAGAGGATCAGTTCATTAGAGGTACCAGCCTCAAAAATTGCAGCCCAAATAAATGCTTCACAGTGTTCAAGTAACAGACACATCTCAACATCAACTGTTCAGAGGAGACTGTGTGAATCAGGCCTTGCTGCAAAGAAACCACTACTAAAGGACACCAATAAGAAGAAGAGACTTGCTTGGGTCAAGAAATATGAGCAATGGACATTAGACTGGTGAAAATGTGTCCTTTGGTCTGGAGTCCAAATTGGAGATTTTTGGTTCCAACCGCAGTGTCTTTGTGAGACGCGGTGTGGGTGAACGGATGATCTCTGCATGTGTGGTTCCCACCGTAAAGCATGGAATAGGAGGTGTTATGGTGTCGGGGTTCTTTGCTGGTAACACTGTCTGTGATTTATTTTGAATTCAAGGCACACTTAACCAGCATGGTTTCCACAGCATTCTGCAGCAATACACTATCCCTTCAGGTTTGGGCTTAATGGGACTATCATTTGTTTTTCAACAGGACAATGACCCAACACACCTCCAGACGGTGTAAAGGCTATTTTACCAAGAAGCAGAGTGATGGAGTGCTGCATCAGATGATCTGGCTTCCACAGTCCCCCGACCTCAACCAAATTGAGATGGTTTGGGATGAGTCGGACTGTCGAGTTAAGGAAAAGCAGTCAACAAATGCTCAGTATATGTGGGAACTCCTTCAAGCCTGTTGGAAAAGCATTCCAGGTGAAGCTGGTTGAGAGAATGTTTGTTTAACACTTTTTTGGTTACTACATGATTCCATGATATGTGTGATTTCATAGTTTTGATGTCTTCACTGTTATTCTACAATCTAGAAAATAGTAAAAAATAAAGAAAAAAACCCATCGTTATAGTGTAATTAATGTATTGTTTAGTGTTGTGTAGCATAGTGGCTTTGCTGGCATGCATCTAAAAAAAAAATTGGGCAGTTCGCCTCACCAAGATTTACACGCTGAAATCACCACGTTACACACTACAAGAAGATGGACCACCGACACACTCTTGGCCTGCTCCTGCTGATACTGCTAGGCCTCTCACAGGCCAGCGGAAGTTAGATCCAGACTGATGAGTCGGACATTGTGAGCTTCACTTCAAAGATCCTGGAGTGGGACATTGGAACCGACAAGCTGATGATCGAAGAAGACATTATGGCCACTAGAAGCAGGAACGCATGACGTGCTGGAGCAGCAAGTGCAACTGTCTCTGGGGGAAGTCAGCTTGCTGGAGTTGCCCTACATCAGGGCTATTCAACTCGGGTTCTGGAGGACCAAGAGACTTCTGTTTTTGGCTTCTACCAGTTAATTGCACTCACCTAGTGTCGCGGGTCTGAATCGGTTCCTTATTTGAAGGAGAGGGTGAACACCAGAAGTGTCGGCCCTCCAGGAGCTAAGTTGAATAGCCTTTCCCTAAGTCATCAGAGCTAGATTCACCAGCTCTAATATACCAACCTTTGAGAAGGCCATGAAGGACGGCCCTGGGGAGTGTTGGTGATAGGCAGACATTGTCAGACATTCTGTTACTGTACATGCTGATGGTATTGTTGGAAATTAGTGTGCTGTATCATTCTAATTGCATGGGTATTAAAACAAAGCAATATAATCATACATTTTTTTGCATGAGTTTGATATTTATTAATACGAGGTTAGTGTGAACTAACGTGCTTTCACACTCTCCTTAAAAGTCGATCTTTCAAGACAACATTGTGTTGAGAGATACACACAACAGTGTATCTTCTCAGTTTCTTTACTAACTCCTTTTCCAATGTCATCTGCTATCAAGGATCCCCCTGCTACACCAGAAACCAGCTTGCTACACGCTTTCCATATCAGCAGTGTAGACTAGAGCTCTACTTGTGGCTACTGCCCTCTACTGCAAGTTCAGAGTCATGTGGTCATTCTGAATGTAAATTGATCAATTCACTTCAGAAAGAAATGTTGACCAAAGGTCATAATTATATTGTACAATTTACACATTTACCACAAAATATTGGTAAGTAGATGAAAAACGACACAAAACCCCAATGGAAGAAATACTTAGCAAGGTATGTGGTATTACCTGAGGGAGACATAACTCTTGACACACTCATTGTCAAGTAAATGTCAGTTTTGACTGCTTGATTACAAGTCAACTAACTGCATAGTTTTTACCTCAGATTTTTTATTTTTTTATTTTCTGTTTAAAAACATTTTGTTTTTAGAAATGCATTTCTGAAATCTTTTTTTTGTGCCTGTTGATTGTGAAATGTTTGGAATACTTACAGCATCTATCACTCAAAAAAAATATGTCTTTGCCATGAAAGACGTGTGCTTTTGAGTCTTCGTCATTTCGATCGCCAAAGCATTTTAAATCATTCAAACCTGTCCTGCTGTGATTGTGCACCAGACATGATCCAAGTACCTTTTTACCTTTTAGATTACATGGGCAGGAGGGACCTAATACTAGACCCAGCACGCCTACTCAGAGACGCTTTATGACTACAAGCCCTGGTCCTGAATCATATTGCCATTAACCTGGTTCCATCCACACGTTAGTCAGCAGCTGCAGGACTGGTCATGTGGTAACAATATGTGGTGGTGGGACTGACTGGAGAGGAAGTTGGAGGAGGAAGCTGTTTGGTTTGTTGCCTAGAGGAGCTGGGGGGAAGAATGTTTATCCTGTCCACTGGCTTTGATCTTATACAGTTAATAACTTCCTGCAGAGTATACAGTACGTGCACTGTGGCATTGCCCTCTGCAGTGTGTGTGTGTGTGTGTGTGTGTGTGTGTGTGTGTGTGTGTGTGTGTGTGTGTGTGTTAGTTTGAGGACTGGCGAGCCTGTCTCCTTCCTCTCTGAATTGCTCGATGTCCGAGAGAGATAAGAGAGGACCAATGACCAGATGAGGTCATCGGTTGGAAGCGTCGGTTGTCTGGGTCAGAATCTAAGAGCTGTTCCTGAATCTATTCATCCATTTGTAGATTAATGGAGGACAACCCCAATAGAAGGGGTTGATGAAGTATTCATGGCACTTGATTAAGTATTCATGGTATGGAATCAAGTAAGGGTGCCTTGGAGGGTGCCTTGGTGAGTGCCTTGGTGAACACCTCTTTATTGCCCAAGAAAATGTTCCTCGATGCTTAGAGGGGGTGAGGTGCAGACAGGTCACTAACAACGTGTGAAAACACTGAGTGTGAACAGAGACTGGCACAGACACACAAACCAACACATGCACGTGCACAGTCTCATTTCTCAGTACATATTCATTTTCCAGTAGAGGTTTTGGGATAAGTTTGAGTGGGAACACCTTATCTCAGTACACCGTGTGAAAGGACCCAACCTGAAGGTCAATAATAATACATTTTGCAGGATTTGGACAGGAGCTAATTTTATCATTTCATTCAATATTCCAAAAATATATAGTGTAGTCATTTTCACACATAAAATGTAAATCAAATGTATCATTTGAACACTTGAAATGGTGAAGCATGAATTAACATGAATTACCTAACCATACTCTCCCCCTTGCATTTCAAGCCAAAGTATACACTAAGTTATTATATATTTTTGTCATATCACTCAAGTGCTATATGCATCTCTAAGATAATAAATACTTTGTAACTTCTGGCAACCGTTGGTTTTTATTTTTTACCTACAGTACATTTATCTGCAGATTTGCTGTAATGTGAGGAGTGGTTAGATATTGCAATGGTTCATTTATGTATTTTGTAACGTGCGTTTGCCTGCGTGTGAAGTGATGCGGGTACAGCAAACTTGTGAAGTCAGATAGGTTCAAGTAGTTAAGCAGGCTGCAACTTTGAGGAGGACAGCGAAACGGTAGGAACATGCTCATTCATATCAACGGGTCTTTGTGCTACTTTTTGCTGATGGGTCCAACACTGCACCACTGCAGCAGATCGTTGTCTCCTCTTGTGTTATAGATAGTGGGATATGAAGGGATTCTCTGTGGCACTCGTCCTCCCCATGGTCCAAATGTCTGAGAGTTAGTCCGGTGTTACTGTTGAGACCTACTGCACCAGTGGGTTGTGTTACCATACTAACTTCTTGTTTTGAGATGATGTTGTTCCTTGATGTGTTTTATTTTATTTGTTTTTAGTTTAATAGAATGTCACACCATCAAAATATGTTTCGGGAACAACTAGTTAACAAATCGCACAATTTCACATATTTCCCTTTGTGCTTTTGCGTCAACAAAATATATGTAGTGGCTTTTGTGATTGTATTCACACCCCTTGACATTTTCCCACATTTTGAATGTAAAATGTCAAATTAAGTTGAGATTTGTTTTGTCATTGGCCTACACACAATACCCCATAATGTCAAAGTCGAATCATGTTTTCAAAATGTAATCAAATGTATTCAAAATGAAAAGCTGAAATGTATTGAGTCAATAACTATTATTAATAACTATATAACTATATTACTATTCAACTGCTTTGTTATGGAAAGCCTAAATAAGCTCAGGAGTAAAAGTTTGCTTAACAAGTCACATAATAAGATGCATAGACTCACTCTGTGTGCAATAATAGTGTTTAACACGATTTTTGAATGACAACCTCATCTCTGTACCCTACACATACAATTATCTGTAAAGTCCCTCAGTCGAGCAGTGAATTTTAAACACAGATTCAACCAAAATGACCAGGGAGGTTTTCCAATGTCTTGCAAAGAAAGGCACCTATTGGTAGATGGGTTAAAAAGCAGACATTGAAAATCCCTTTGAGCAAGGTGAAGTTATTAACGATACTTTGGATGGTGTATCAATACACAGTCACTACAAAGATACATGCGTCCTTCCTATCTCAGTTGCCGGAGAAGAAGGAAACAGCTCAGGGATTTCACTGAGGCCAATGGTGACTTTAAAACAGTTACAGAGTTTAATGTGTCTGATAGGAGAAAAATGAGGATGGGTCAACAACATTGTAGTTACTCCACAATACTAACCCAATTGGCAGAGTGAAAAGATGGAAGCCTGTATAGAATTTTTATTTTGTAATTTTTATTTTGTACTGGCTTTCACTCTGCATCCTATTTGCTCGAAAGTAAAACTGCAAAAAAATTGGCTAAAAACTTTGCTTCATATCCTGAATACAAAAGTGTTATGTTTGGGGAAAATCCAATACAACACATTACTGAGTAGCACTCTTCATGTTTTCAAGCATGGTGGTGGCTGCATCATGTTATGAGTATGCTTGTCATCGGCAAGGACCAGGGAGTGTTTTAGGATGAAAAGAAGCGGAATGGAGCTAAGTACAATACAGGCTAAATCCTAGAGGAAAACTTAGTTCAGTCTGCTTTCCAACAGACATTGAGAGATACATTCACCTTTCAGCAAGACAATAACCTAAAACTCAAGGCCAAAAATACACTGGAGTTGTTTAACAAGACGATAATTGAATGTTCCTGAGTGGCCTACAGTTTTGACTTAAATCGTCTTGAAAATCTAAAGACTTGAAAATGGCTGTCTAGCAATGATCAACAACAAACTTGACAGAGCTTGAATAATTTTTTAAAGAATAATGTGCAAGTATTGTACAATCCAGGTGTGCAAAGCTCTAAGACACTTACCCAGAAAGACTCACAGCTGTAATCACTGACAAATGTGATTGTAACATGTTTTGACACAGAGGTAGAATACTCTAATAAAGTGTTTTATTTTTCAGAAATGTTTTACGAATATAAAACATTTCCTTTCACTTTGACATTACAGAATATTTTGTGTAGATTGTTGACAAAAACAATGACAATTAAACCATTTGAATCCCAATTTGTACACAACAAAATGGCGAAAAAGTCAAGGGGTGTGAATACTTTCGGAAGACACTGTACAGTGCATTCGAAAAGTATTCAGACCCCTTGACTTTATCCACATTTTGTTATGTTACAGCCTTATTCTAAAATGGATTCCATTTTTTTGTTTTTCTTTATCATTCTACACGCAATACCCCATAATGACAAGGCAATTTTTAGGGGGAAATTTATAAAATAAAGTACTTTGTTGAAGCAGCTTTGGCAACGATTACAGCCTTGAGTATTCTTGGGTATGACGCTACAAGCTTGGCACAACTGTATTTGGTGAGTTTCTCCCATTCTTCTCTGCAGATCCTCTCAGGCTCTGTCAGATTGGATGGGGAGAGTCGCTGCAGAGCTATTTTCAGGTCTCTCCAGAGATGTTCGATTGGGTTCAAGACCGGGTTCTGGCTGGGCCACTCAAGGACATTCAGAGATTTTTCCCCGAAGCCACTCCTACGTTTTCGTGTGCTTAGGGTCATTGTCCTGTCGGACCAGTCTGAGGTCCTGAGCACTCTGGACCAGGTTTTCATCAAGGATCTCTCTGTATTTTGCTCCGTTCATCTTTCCCTCGATCCTGACTAGTCTCCCAGTCCCTGCCACTGAAAACCATCCCCACAGCATGATGCTACCACCACCATCCTTCATCGTAAGGCTGGTGCCTGGTTTGCTCCAGACGTGATGCTTGGCATTCAGGCCAAAGAGTTCAATCTTGGTTTCATCAGACCAGAGAATTTTGTTTCTCATGATCTGATAGTATTTAGGTGCCTTTTGGCAAACTCCAAGCGGGCTGTCATGTGTCTTTCACTGAGGAGTGGCTTCCGTCTGGCAACTCTACCATAAAGGCCTGATTGGTGGAGTGCTCCAGAGATGGTTGTCCTTCTGAAAGGTTCTCTCATCTCCACAGAGGAACTCTAGAGCTCTGTCAGAATGACCATCGGGTTCTTGGTCACCTTCCTGACCAAGGCCCTTCACCCCGATTGCTCACTTTGGCCGGGAGGCCAGCTCTAGGAAGAGTCTTGTGTGTAGATTGTGTGCAAACTGTATGTCTGAATAGTTATGTAAATAAGGTATTCCTGTTTTTTATTTTTAATAAATTTGCTAAAAACCTGTTTTCGCTTTGTTATTATGGGGTATTGTGTGTAGATTGATGAGCACATTTTTTTTATTTAATCCATTTTAGAATGAGACTTTAAAGGAACAAAATGTGGAAAAAGGGGTTCTGAATACTTTCCGAATGCACTGTATACGTGTGTGTGTGTGTGTGTGTGTGTGTGTGTGTGTGTGTGTGTGTGTATGCCAGGTCAGGCCCTGAAGTGTTACAGCTACATTGCCCAGGAAGGGAATGTGTGCAACCTATATGTCCAGAGGTGTGTCGATGAGGATGTGTGTGTGAGGGCCTGACCTATGTCTTCCTCTGGTGAGTACCACACACACACACAAACAGAACATGATTTCCGTTTTATTAAATAAATATATATTTTTCATTATTTCTTCAAACAAGCTGATCAGAAAATTATATAAGAAAGCAGACTGTGACAAACTCCTGTCTAATGACTATGTATCTTGCACCTGTTGTGAGACCAACCTCTGTAATTGAGTGATCAATCAGAAAGAGAGTTTATCTCTGTTGAATAACAGATCAACCAATGAGAGTTTAGGAATTAGGGCGATCCGAATAATAAAAAATTGTTGTATGATTTCTCCACAGATTTGCTAGACAAAAGAGCAACTGGTACTGGTACTGGTACTGGTCTAATTATTTTTTAAATTCTGTATGGGAATATAATTAACATGCCATTGACATATTTTCAAGATCTGTGTCCATAACGTGTGTGTATGTGTGTTAGCTACCACCCTAGGCTGTGTCCCAGGTGTCTGTCCCCTTCTGATGACATCAAAGAGGTCAGGTCAGTTAGACTGACGGGAACCGGACAGGTCAGAGTGGAGACAACACCCCAACAGGATTTGAATTTAAGTTCCAGTTCAAGAATGGACATACAATGGACAATGAAAATAGATGGGTTTTCAATAGGGGGGGGGTTCTGACCTCTGACCCCACAGCTTGTAACGGGGTAATGGGCCACTTGAAGAAGCAAGGGAGGTGGAGGGGAGTCAATAGTGATGCCCAGGCCCATACCAAAAACACAATATGTTTGTAATGTAGGACGGTCTACATACAAACACACACACAGACATACTGGAAGATTACAGCCGACAGATGGACAGACGAACAAATGGACAGACGGACATGTACAAAATACACCCACTCACACACATAAAGTGCACACCCATATATAAGTATATAAGTATATAAGTATATAAGCATGATGTATAAAATTTGACAACAGTTGTGACAACTTCATGAACATTATACAGTGAGACTTTTTAACTGAAAAAAACAACATATTTTGAAAAGGGAAGAAGCCAGTAACTCAACACAACAAGGATAGCTTTCTGCTGAATCCAATCCCTCACAACCACTCCTCTAGAATCTGACAATAAGTGACAATGATTAATGCTCAATTTATGTGTGGAGAATTCACAGCAACAGTGGACAATCATGTTCAATGAGAATTTGTAGAAAAAATATTATGCTGGCTCAAGAGTGACATCTAGTGGTCAATGTGTGTGTGTGTTTTTATTTATTTTTATTTCACCTTTATTTAACCAGGTGGGCCAGTTGAGAACAAGTTCTCATTTACAACTGCGACCTGGCCAAGATAAAGCAAAGCAGTGCGACACAAACATCAACACAGAGTTACACATGGGATAAACAAACGTACAGTCAATAACACAATATAAAAATATATATACAGTGTGTGCAAATGGAGTAAGATCAGGGAGGTAAGGCAATAAATAGGCCATAGTGGCAAAATAATTACAATTTAGCATTAACACTGGAGTGAAAGATGTACAGATGATGATGTGCAAGTAGAGATACTGGGATGCAAAAGAGCAAAAATAAATAACAATATGGGGATGAGGTAGTTGGGTGGGCTATTTACAGATGGGCTGTGTACAGGTGCAGTGAACTGTAAGTTGCTCTGACAGCTGATGCTTAAAGTTAGTGAGGGAGATATAAGTCTCCAGCTTCAGGGATTTTTTTCAATTCGTTCCAGTCATTGGCAGCAGAGACCTGGAAGGAAAGGCGGCCAAATAGGAGTTGACTTTGGGGATGACCAGTGAAATATACCTGCTGGAGCGCGTGCTATGGGTGGGTGTTGCTATGGTGACCAGTGAGCTGAGATAAGGCAGGGCTTTACCTAGCAAAGACTTATAGATAACCTGGAGCCAGTGGGTTTGGCAACAAATATGAAGCGAGGGCCAGCCAACGAGAGCATACAGGTCGCAGTGGTGGGTAGTATATGGGGCTTTAGTGACAAAACGGATTGCACTGTGATAGACTACATCCAATTTGCTGAGTAGAGTGTTGGAGGCTATTTTGTAAATGACATTGCCGAAGTCAAGGATTGGTAGGATAGTCAGTTTTACGAGGGTATGTTTAGCAATATGAGTGAAGGAGGCTTTGTTGTGAAATAGGAAGCTGATTCTAGATTTAATTTTGGATTGGAGATGCTTAATGTGAGTCTGGAAGGAGAGTTTACAGTCTAGCCAGACACCAAGGTATTTGTAGTTGTCCTTTGTAGTTGTCCACATATTCTAAGTCAGAACCGTTCAGAGTAGTGATGCTAGTCGGCGGGCGGGTGCGGCAGCGATCGGTTGAAGAGCATGCATAGTTTTACTAGCATTTAAGAGCAGTTGGAGGCCACAGAAGGAGTGTTGTATGGCATTGAAGCTCGTCTGGAGGTTTGTTAACACAAGTATCCAAAGAAGGGCCAGAAGTATACAGAATGGTGTCGTCTGCGTAGAGGTGGGTCATAGAATCACCAGAAGCAAGAGCGACATCATTGATCTATACAGAGAAAAGAGTCAACCCGAGAATTTAACCCTGTGGCACTCCCAAAGAAACGCACACCTATTTAGGCGAGGTACTGGTACTATATAAATGAGTGACCCTGCAGTGTTTGTAATTATACCCTGATGAAGACAGCTTGCCTGTCGAAATGTTGGACATTACATTTTTACATCTGAGCTCTTAGAGTGTGCGGCTCTCCTTAATGTTCAAGTTTTCCGCTAGAATGTTTCCCCCTTTGAAGAGGGGGATGACCGCGGCAGTTTTCCAATCTTTAGGGAGTGTGTGTGTGTGTGTGGCACTGCTGTTGTATATAAACACACCTCACACTCATTATGTGACTTGGAAAAAAACACACACTGCTAGAGACTGGTGGAATGTTCTGGATACACAGAGATAAAAGCAACACCAATAAAGGGAAAACCAATGTAACTATCACTGTGCCTTTTTTGTTTACACAAAGTCAGAGATGTGTTTTCCACAAAACAGTGATATGTCTCTTTGACAATTTGCAACATTGCGAGATAGAAAGGTATTCACCGTTTTTTTGGGTTAAGACGCTCTCTCTGCTTTTATATCTACGAAACGTTTCACTTACTGCGACTGTAATATGCGCTTGTCGTATCGAGAGCTACCTTAAGTATCTAGCTACGTACCTGAACTATAAACATCTAAGGAAAGAGCAGGAATAACTGTAAAAAGACCTGTAAACAACATGGGTTCAGGCTACATATTATATCACACTGGGTATCATAGCTGGAGAGCTCATATCAGCAGACAGGAGAAAACCCTATTCCAGTCAGCTGTCTGTGCCAGTACCACACCCCTAGCTCACCATATTAAAAGGAAAACCTAAATAAGCCCACAGAAAACACACTGTGTGTCAGTGCCGAACCCCACTCGGCAGATTGCATTGGTTCCTCCTATGAAAACTGTTCTACTACACCCAGTATTTCTCCTCAAGAGGCCTTCTCTTTGTGAAACAGGTCCAACTAAAGCAATCATATTATGGCTATGACAATGGGGTACATTGATACGTCTTCTATTCACTGCAAAGAGTTTACTTTGGATTACGGTGTTTCTGCCATACCATCTCTGTCATCCCCATAACATATGGTCTATTACTCCTCCTATAACTTTGTCAACCCCATAACATGTCTTAGTGTCTCTACCATTACCGTCTCTCTGTCACCCCAATAACATGTGTCTTAGTGTCTCTACCATTACCATCTCTCTGTGTCACCCCCATAACATGTCTCAGTGTCTCTACCATTACCGTCTCTCTGTGTCACCCCTATAACATGTGTCTTAGTGTCTCTACCATTACCGTCTCTCTGTGTCACCCCCATAACATGTGTCTTAGTGTCTCTACCATTACCATCTCTCTGTGTCACCCCCATAACATGTGTCTTAGTGTCTCTACCATTACCGTCTCTCTGTGTCACCCCTATAACATGTGTCTTAGTGTCTCTACCATTACCGTCTCTCTGTGTCACCCCCATAACATGTGTCTTAGTGTCTCTACCATTACCGTCTCTCTGTGTCACCCCCATAACATGTGTCTTAGTGTCTCTACCATTACCGTCTCTCTGTGTCACCCCCATAACATGTGTCTTAGTGTCTCTACCATTACCATCTCTCTGTGTCACCCCCATAACATGTGTCTTAAGTGTCTCTACCATTACCGTCTCTCTGTGTCACCCCCATAACACCTATCTCAGTCCCTCTCATTACGTGTCTCCCATTAGTGTATCCTGCGTAAGGTCTCTCTCAGTGTCTCCTGTGTAACGTCCCTCTCAGTGTCACCCCCATAACATCTCAGTGTCTCCTGTGTCTCTACTTATTCCACAGTTGTCAGTCTCCTCTGTCCATATCATATTGCTCAGTATCACCCCTAAAAAACATCTGTTTATGAGGCCATACTGTAAGCCCCTTTATGTCTATTCTGGTAGGAGATTTCCCCCAGACAGTCTACCACAGTAAGAGGTAGGTACTCAGTGTGTGTCGACACACGCCCTCACCCCATCATTTCCCTCCGTTGTATTTTTCTCCTAATTGCTGTAAACACCCTGCGACAGCGTGACCAAACCGTGGATGTGCTGTGCAGACTGGAAGTTGTTTGATCATCACACACCAAAGTGGAACGTGCTAGCTACCTGACAATCACGCTGACCTCACCTTGCCTTAGTGTGTGTGTGTGTTCTGAAAGGTGAACAGAGACAAACATCTGATCTGAAGTGCAGAGAGAGAGAGGAAGAAGGTGGGGGCAGAGTCTCCACTCCAACAGAAGACAGACAAGAGAAAGAAGATGTGCTGATTCATCCTAAGATGGATGTCCCTCTGGTCTTGTGAACCTCCAGGCAGACCTAGCTCCTGAGCGTCCATGGTCCCCTCTCCCCATCCCCAATCCTGTAACCTTAACCATTGGGGGATAGAAAGCCAATCTGATCCTGGATCAGATCCTGTGGGCCATCTGAAGGTCAGGAGGGGGGGACATTTATAGACAGTCATACGTGTGTGTGTGTGTGTGTGTGTGTGTGTGTGTGTGTGTGTGTGTGTGTGTGTGTGTGTGTATGTGTGTGTGTGACCTCAGTCAAGAGGGTTAGGGACGGATTCTGCTCGCATGGAGGTCATATACTAAACTACACTTTTGATCAGGCAATATTTTGGGTTTCTGAAAAGCTTATGGGAAAATACAGAAGTTACACAAATGTGAGCTACAAGTCATGAGAAAAAAAATGAACAAAACATAAATAATGGCATTTTACAGAATCAGTACTGGTCGGGATAATTTAAAAGAATGTATGTACATTTAATTTTATCTATTCATTTCTCCAAAATACTTTTCTCGAGGAAAGCTACCAATGCCAAAACCTTGATGTGAAAAAAAGTACCTTTCTATGTTCAAAAAATATAGAACTGTGGAAAAACAGGACTGTTCTACTACATTGATTATATGCTCTGGTCTGCTGTTGTTTCAGAGAAAACAAGACAAGCTTACCACAGGGAACAACAAAACAAGACACTATGATCTCACTCCTGTCAGTGCGGCCCACAGCCTAGTCATCACTATGTTCTATACAGTCAACCTTTATGCAACTGACTACACCTCCATGTCTGATTCTTTCCATTGCCTGTAGACAGCAACACAATTCAGTCAACACCCCTGACTATTGTTTACTCAGAATCCCAGACAGAATAAATCTTCAAACATAGTCAGGAAAAAAAAATCCCAAAAATGGAGGGAGGTGGGTAGCCATGGTGACTGGATTGTGCTGTTCCCACAGGCTGTCTCCTTAGTTCTCTGGTTTTTGGGTGTGGCCTGTTTTGGACGTTATCCTCACATTTAGAAGAGTTGGTATTAAGGGTTATATTATTCTCTAATCTAGAGAAGAAATACAGAGATAGAGAGAGAGAGAAACACAGAACGAGAAAATCCCAAATGCAAGAATGTAGAAGCTCCAGCTTTACTTCTGACCATAAGTAAAAGTCTCACCCAGGTAGTCATATTTTCTTAGGTTGTTGGGTTTCTACTAGACCACGAGACAGAATCTCACCAGCAGATGAGGGTCCATTTTCAGGCTGTTGGTTTTTAAAAAAAAACTTTATTGCATTTATATACTGAATTTACTGTGTGAATAAATACATAAAGTTAGTTTTGAAATTGCAAATACAGACTGCATAGCAAACACAAGGGACAAAAGTGGACTTTGATCGCGAAGCAAAACATTTGAAACGTATAAGGAAATCGGGCTTTATGAAATACATCCCACAATTGACACTCCTGAAGTGACGTATGTGCGTAAAGGCACTACTCCTTGCATCTGCGTGTCAATAGAGCTCGCCAGTTTGTAGTCTTACAACCCGGAAATTAGTCATTCAGCTATCCCTAAACGCAAAAGGAAAGAATAGTGTTTAGGAATAATCACCGAAAATGAGGTCTGAGATTAACACAGGTTTAGTAGATTTTAGCAGTCAGTTAACATGACCTTGGTATGCTTTTTTCTAACATAAAAAATATTATCTCATGGAACAAAACATAAGATCTCCTAAACCTGGGTTTACCACATACCTTATTTTTGGCGTTTTCCAAAAATCCTACAAAAACACCATTAATTTTTTCCATAGGCTTAGTCCATGGCGCGGTTTTAGTGCCTACAAAAATACGTCATTACTATGTATCACTTTCGCAACGCAAAAACACCCCTCTCCTGCGAGAAGCGCATTCGGAATTTCTGTGTTTATGTTATGAAACCGTGTGCAGGCTCCAAAATGTTGACGGCGGCGACTCGAAGTCGTTTTACGCGGGAGCAAACAAGAATATTATTGCGTGAAGTCCATGCACGGCGGTTTTCTATTTATGGTACACCGACAAAACCGTTCAGAGTTTCCAATGCTCGGTCAGCCTGGGAGCAAGTAGCAGAGCGAGTGAGCTCCACTACCGTTGGGCTTCAGAAAACAGCCAACCAGTGCAGGAAGCGAATTAATGATCTTAAACGGAGACAAGGAATAAGAATATTTGAAAACAGATTGCCAAAACCCGTCTCTAACCTTACAGACAACAACTCTACTTCCTCAATTAAAATTGAGCATGCAGGTAGAGTACATCTATGATTACATTTAGGCAAATTAGGCCTACCAATTTCTATACTAGGAATTGCAGGCTATACATAGGGAAATCATGTGTAGATATTTGTTGATTACTTACTATGTTGGCTGCATTTTCCACATTTATAAAGTAGTGTGCAAGCAAACTACTTTATTTAAATATGTGTTGATTTGAGATTGCACCATGCTGGTTGAGTGTAAATGGGTGAGCTATGTGATTGGGGGATAAAATGATACATCATGGTAAGATTTTTCTATTCCAGAGCATCAAATTGGAGATGGCCTTGATATCAAAGCAGAGACGGCTGGTCCATCCCAGGCTGGAACACCACAACATGTTCCCCAACCTGATCCAACCCAGGCCTCTTCATTCCAAGCCCCTCAGGTCAGCTCACCGCAGATGAACCAATCTCAGGGACTGGGTCAGGGACAGCTCCTCAGAGCTCACATCCCGCTGATAAACTTCCAGCCCCTCATCCACGTCCAGCCCGCTTCCCAGGATTTCACAGTCCTCTGCCAGGTGCACCAGGCGGGCTATGCCATGCTACACAAGGAGATCATGGACACTAAAAACAGTATGGAGGAAATGCTGCATCCTGTGTTGTCCTCCATCAGCCACAGTCTGGAGAGACTTGCTAGTGCTGTTGAAAGGCTGTCCGATCCTAGGGAGTCACCACTACAGACTGTCACTCCCATCACAATGCCTCTCCAACACAGACTGAATGGACCGTCATACACCGATTCCACAGGAGTACATCCTTTGTGATGTTTGCTGGTTTCTTGCAATGTTGACGACTGTTTACTTCTGTTTTAACAATACAATGTCCTACAAGTATTTCAAGTAAAAAATATAAAAAATCATTAACCAAAAAATATGAACTAGGGTATGCTATCGAATGTATGGTGTGTTCATTGTTGCATGTATTTATTAGAATGCTTTCATAAGAGTGGTAAAATGTAGTCTATATAATTCAATCAAACCTGCTGTATTCACACTAGCGTTTTCCAAATGCATTGACTGGTTTTACTGTAGCCTATAAAAACCTACAACTATTTAGCCTACTAGACAGTAGACCCCTCAAAGGGAGACTTTGCTTTCACTTTTCAGAAGGAGAAGTGTATGTGTGTGGGGTAAAGTTTGTAAATCTGTAGAGAATTGCTTATGGTTTTGGAAGGCAATGTGCAGACCATGATTTAATGATGAAATCTTTCAATCTGTTTCTAAATGTTTTTGGGGGAATAAATATGCTGTGAACCACAGTATCATAAATGTAACCTATCACCTATCTATTACGAGTTATCTATAGGTCTAATGTCAAGAATTTCAAGAATCTAATCATTCAATATTGTGGTGATTGTTACTGTTTTGAAGAAGCGTTTATTTTGGGCACATTTTCCCCAACAAAGGGAGGGCAATATACTGCGCACGGCCGGTATCAACTGCGCAAGCGTATTGTATTTTGTGGTCCTGCGAATGGTAGCCCAGATTGTTTTGGAACGCCTGAACGGTGTCCAGTCCTTATTAGTGTTTTCCGTAACCGTAATAACCGTTGCTGTTTTGTAACTGAACAAACACCCATTTTGTAATTGTGTTTTTAATACGTTGCAGCCTTGAGATGAGTAGCCTAGGCTATGTAAACATTCAGAACACTATTGTGTCTTTCCGTCATTTTTAGCGTTTGCGCTTCGTTTATGGCTTTCCCTGAGAAAATATGGATTCCGATAACGATAAGAGAGATGGGAGGCCAGAGATCGAGATGCTTCATATGGAGAGGCAACGAAAGAAGCGTTTCAATGAGGAAGAGCTCAAAATACTCGTGCGTGAAGTGCAAGCTCGACGACCTGGCCCTGGCTACACCCGTGTTGCACAGGCCGCATGGGAAGATATCGCAGCAAAGGTGAGCGCTTCTTCGTTTGGATACCTCAGAACCGGGATGCAGTGCAAGAAGCGATACAATGACCTGATGCGCAGACAACCCTGTTATATCAAGAAGGGTCCTGGGTCAAAGAGGAAGCGAGTGAACAGGCAGACAGAAGCAAAACTTCACCATCCAACAGAAGAGGAGGAGCCTTTCCTCTCAGTCCGAACAAAACGTTATAAATTTGAGTTTGTGGATGGAGAAGGACCCATTGCATTACAAGGTAAATTTTATGGTTGAATTTTTTTTAAACATTAGTTTTTGTTAGCTTTGTAATGTGTGTGTGCCTACTACGTGATGTCATGTGGTAAAACAGTATGTAAGGAACACTAAATATAGCTTATTTTTCTATATTTTTTTCTTCCCTAGCGTTTCAGAATGAAGTTGGTTCCCAATGCATTGGGGTGGAGCTGGACAGTCCCTCGACTAACCACCTGGTTGATGGTCAACAGACTCTGGACGCTGCAGCATCGTCTGAGGCAAGCAGAGTCCCTCCACCCCAGACACACACGCCTGCCACTTCACCCAGGCCCACTTTACCCCAAACCAACCTCCAACCCCGGGTGAACGTAGTCAGATTGAACCTTGAAACTGGTACCCAGGTCAGCACACCCCAAGTGACTGGAACTGTCCACATCCCTCAGTCTCAGGGCACCCTTCAACCCCAAACCAATACACACCCGGTCACTGTTCAACCCCAGGCTGATGGTTTGCTTCAAGGTTATGCTCCATTCCACGTAAACATACCCCAAGTAGTGCCACTGCCACAGCAGACTACTCTACCCCAAGCCAACATATCACAGGCCTATATACCCCAAGCGAACCAATCAAAGGCTACTCTAGCCCAAGCCAACCAATCACAGGCCTATATACCCCAAGCAAACCAATCACAGGCCTATATGCCCCAGTCCACTGTGCAGCCTCAGACGAACATACCCCAAGTGAACCAACCTACGGTCCACATTCCTTTGATTGAGGTCCAACCACACATGCAGGTCCAGCTACCTCCTCAGGACCTGGCAGCACTGGTCCAGGTGCATCGCCAAGGTTACAACATGTTACAGAGGGAGCTGGTCAGTATGAGGAGCAGCATGGAGAGAGTGCTGCAGCCCTTGCTATCATCCATCAACAACAACCTGGAAAGACTGGTTAATGCTGTTGAACACCTCTCTGGGGTTAAGAGCACACCTCAGACCAACAGTGTTGTCCATGGTCATCATGATGCTCCCTCCTGACCTTGTTAGGTTACGTTCACCATCTATCTGAGAGTAGGACAGGATGTGTTCAGGTGGACGCAGAGCTCCTGTTTAAAGACTCTTTATGCTATTTCAAATGTCTACCATCCAGGTAGAGATGGACTAAAAACATTGAGTAAAGTTCTGTGCAGTAAATGTAACTCTAGGAATCTTTGTACTGTACATGCAGGTCCATTTTGTTATCAGAGATATGTTTCTCTTGTCGATGACTGTAAATAATGTATGCTCCCTTTTCTCAGTAATCTTTTTTTGTTCAAGGTGCCTAAGCCTCTATGGACCTCCTGTTGAGTTCCGAAATAAAATGTATTTTCAAAAAAAGTGTTCAAACAGTTATAATCCTGTCATTGTTCGTTAATGCACACATTCCACGAGGTCAACTTGAGCACAGGCCATTCATTTAGTATAGAAGTGTTCTGAACCTTTTTCTTAACCTGCTTGATCATTTTCTCAGAGGCATGATACAGACGGGGGGGAGGGATACAAAAAGAGAAGGCACCTCCATCACTTTGTCCTGCGCCCACACTGGAGAGCAAGTGAGGGAATCAGGGAAGACTGCAGAACACATGACATTTCAGTCCCGGGCTGTGTTTCTTCCTTCCTCCTTTACCCCTCCCTCCCTCACTCCGTCTTTACCTCCCTCTCTCCACCCTCAAATGATTGACATGTCGTCTCCTACAACCAAAGCTGAGGTGGGACGACTCTGGTGCTGCAGTTGCCACAGACGGTCTGGAAACCACTCAACTTTGTTAGTGTGGAAATGACAGCCTTATGACGTCTTCCCAGCAACATCAAGCATGCAGAACTAAACGGTAACAACTCAAAGACATCTCAGGACATCCAACCACTCCTGGGGGTCTACTTTCCTTCATCTCAACTAACATGAGAGAACTGGACAGGTGAAAGCAATGTACCAGTAGGCAGGCACCTCCAGAATATTAATCATTTATCATCTGGTACCATTCCCATCTGATCCACAACCTGTTTGGAAAGACTAAGTACTCAGTTAAACCTAAACAACTTGGCTGGAGTTATATGAAAAACCCAGCAGCGTTGCAGTTCTTGACACACTCAAACCTGTGCGCCTGGCACCGACTACCATACCCTGTTCAAAGGCACTTCAATATTTTGTCATGACCATTCACCCTCAATGGCACACATACACAATCCATATCTCAAGGCGTAAAAATCCTTCTTTAACCTGTCTCCTCCCCCTTCATCTACAGTGATATGAAATGGATTTAACAAGTGAAATCAATAAGGGATCATAGCTTTTACCTGGTCAGTCTATGTCATCCTAATGTTCTGTACACTGTATATTCATGAATACTAATCTGTTTACTCAAGTGGTGTGGGGCGGGGGGGGGGGGGGGGGGGGGGGTTGTTATGATTAAAACATGTCCCATTATGTCATCAAGTTGTGTTTAAACAGGAGTGTGACTTCCCTGAATCGTGGTTCCTTCATGATGTTATTTTACCTGACACAGAGAGACTGACGTGCCATCCGGAAGCTCAAACCCTGGATAGAGAGGCTCAGTGAATGTGGTGTGGAATGTGTCAGATGAGACTACAGTCGTGGCCAAAACTTTTGAGAATGACACAAATATTAATTTTCACAAAGTCCGCTGCCTCAGTTTGTATGATGGCAATTTGCATATACTCCAGAATGTTATGAAGAGTGATCAGATGAATTGCAAAGTCCTCTTTTGCCATGCAAATGAACTGAATCCCCAAAAAACATTTCCACTGCATTTCAGCCCTGCCACAAAAGGACCAGCTGACGTCATGTCAGTGATTCTCTCGTTAAAACAGGTGTGAGTGTTGACGAGGACAAGCCTGGAGATCACTCTGTCATGCTGATTGAGTTCGAATAATAGACTGGAAGCTTCCAAATGAGGGTGGTGCTTAGAATCATTGTTCTTCCTCTGTCAACCATTGTTACCTGCAAGGAAACACGTGCCGCCATCATTGCTTTGCACAAAAGGGCTTCACAGGCAAGGATATTGCTGCCAGTAAGATTGCACCTAAATCACCCATTTATCGGATCATCAAGAACTTCAAGGAAAGCGGTTCAATTGTTGTGAAGAAGACTTCAGGGCACCCAAGAAAGTCCAGCAAGCGCCAGCACCGTCTCCTAAAGTTGATTTAGCTGTGGGATTGGGGCACCACCAGTACAGAGCTTGCTGCCTGCTGAGGCAGGTGTGGGTGCATCTGCACTCACAGTGAGGCAAAGACTTTTGGAGGATGGCCTGGTGTCAAGAAGGGCAGCAAAGAAGCCACTTCTCTCCAGGAAAAACATCAGGAACAGACTGATATTCTGCAAAAGGTGCAAGGATTGGACTGCTGAAGACTGGGGTAAAGTAATTTTCTCTGATGGATCCCCTTTCCGATTGTTTGGGGCATCCGGAAAAAAGCTTGTCCGGAGGAGACAAGGTGAGCGCTACCATCAGTCCTGTGTCATGCCAACAGTAAAGCATCCTGAGACCATTCATGTGTGGGGTTGCTTCTCAGCCAAGGGAGTGGGCTCACTCACAATTTTGCCTAAGAACACAGCCATGAATAAAGAATGGTACCAACACATCCTACGAGAGCAACTTCTCCCAACCATCCAGGAACAGTTTGGTGACAAACAATGCCCTTTTCCAGCATGATGGAGCACCTTGCCATAAGGCAAAAGTGATAACTAAGTGGCTCAGGGAACAAAACATCAATATTTTGGGTCCATGGCCAGGAAACTCCCCAGACCTTAATCCCATTGAGAACTTGTGGTCCATCCTCAAAAGGCTGGTGGACAAACAAAACCCACAAATTCTGACAAACTACAAGCATTGATTATGCAAGAATGGGCTGCCATCAGTCAGGATGTGGGCCAGAAGTTAATTGACAGCATGCCAGGGTGGATTGCAGATGTCTTGAAAAAGAAGGGTCAACTCTGCAAATATTGACTCTTTACATCAACTTCATTTAATTGTCAATAAAAGCCTTTGACACTTATGAAATGCTTGTAATTATACTTCAGTACTCCATAGTAACATCTGACAAAAATATCTAAATACACTGAGGCAGCAGTCTTTGTGGAAATTAATATTCATGTCATTCTCAAAACTTTTGGCCACGGCTGTACACTGTTTTAGGCCCAGCCTTTGGAACTTTAGCTTTCCTGGATATAGCCACTATATTATGGTCACTACATCCAATGGGTACGGATACAGCTTTAGAACAAAGTTCTGCAACATTGGTAACCTTTTAATCAATACATTTGGATGATGTACAGTAGTTCCTGCACTATTTGTGAACACTCTGGTAGGTTGATTGATAACCCGAGCCAGATTACAGGCACTGGTTACAGTAAGAAGCTTCCGCTTGAATGGACAGCTTGATGAAAACCAGTCTATGTTCAGGTCACCCAGAAAATAGACCTCTCTGTCAGCATCACAAACATGATCAAGCATTGCACACATATTATCCAGATACTGACTGTTGACACTTGGTAGCCTATATCAGCACCCCAAAGAAGAGGATTTTGATGAGGCAGGTGAACATGCAACCACAACACTTCCACAACATTAGACATGACGTCCTCTCTAAGCTTTAAATGAATATGGCTCTGAACAAATACAGCAACCCCACAAGCATTCACATCTCTTCTGTGGGTGTTATATCCTTGTATTTCCACTGCTGCATCATCAAATGAATTATCTGCGTTTCAGAGATGGCTAATATATGTATGTCATCCGATGTTAACAAGTAATTTATTTCATTGATCTTTTTTTCTAAAGCTACATACAGTGGGGCAAAAAAGTATTTAGTCAGCCACCAATTGTGCAAGTTCTCCCACTTAAAAAGATGAGGAGGCCTGTCATTTTCATCATAGGTACAGTTCAACTATGACAGACAAAATGAGAAGAAAAAAAATCAAGAAAATCATATTGTAGGATTTTTAATGAATTTATTTGCAAATTATGGTGGAAAATAAGTATTTGGTCACCTACAAACAAGCAAGATTTCTGGCTCTCACAGACCTGTAACTTCTTCTTTAAGAGGCTCCTCTGTCCTCCACTCGTTACCTGTATTAATGGCACCTGTTTGAACCCCAAGCCAATACACCCCCAGTCATCGTCCAACCCCAGGCTGATGGTTTGCTTCAAGGTAACGCTCCATTCCACATAAACATACCCCAAGTAGTGCCACTGCCACAGCAGGCTACTCTACCCCAAGCCAACCTATCACAGGCCTATATACCCCAAGCGAACCAATTAAAGGCTGCTCTACCCTAAGCCAACCAATCACAGGCCTATATGTCTTCAGAACCTGGCATTACTGGTCAAGGTGCATCGTCAAGGTTACGACATGTTACAGAGGGAGCTGGTCAGCTCTCTGGGGTTGAGAACACACCTCAGACCAACAGTGTTGTCCATGGTCATCATGATACTCCCTCCTGATTGACCTTGTTAGGTTACGTTCACCATCTATCTGAGAGTAGAACAGGATGTGTTCAGGATGATGCAGAGCTCC
Source organism: Oncorhynchus mykiss (assembly GCF_013265735.2). Classification (NCBI taxonomy): domain Eukaryota; kingdom Metazoa; phylum Chordata; class Actinopteri; order Salmoniformes; family Salmonidae; genus Oncorhynchus; species Oncorhynchus mykiss. The sequence goes on from NC_048576.1 coordinate 63,291,924, forward strand.
TGTTTAAAGACTCTTTATGCTATTTCATATGTCTACTATTTAGGTAGAGACAGACAAAACATTTTTTGGAACTCCTATGAGTCTTGGTACTGAACACGCAGTGGAATAAAGTTCCATTTTGTTGTCAGAGATACTGTATGTTTCTTATGACTGTACATAGTTTGTACTCATTTTTCTCAATACTCTTCTTTGGTTCAGTATGTCAAGGTGCCTAACACTCTATGGTCCTCCATTTGAGTTCCTAACAAAAGGTATTCACCCAGTAAGAAAATAAACAGTGATCATGTAACCATGGGAGAGAAAAAGAGGGGTATTCGGAAAGAGATAAGGCAACTACCTCCCTTCCTTCATCCCAGAGCAAGCCAAGGAAACAGGGTAGACCGCAGAACACATGACAGTTAACATTAGTCTCGGGCTGTGATGTGGTGTGTTCCTTGATGGACAGAAGACTTGTTGGTTTATTTTTGGCCCAGCAATTGGGGCACTTAATTGGGTTATTGAGCTATGACCAGATGGGCAGTATTTCTGCTACATGTATTTGAAATATAGAATTGAATTACTTCTGTGTATTTTGTATTACACTGGGCTGAACTACACTCTAATGTATTTTGTAACAAAATACTTTTGAAAACCGTGATTTGAAGGTGTGACAGTACCCAGGAGGTTCCTGGTGGAGAGCCAAACGAGATCACCAGGTTGGAAACCGAGAGCCTCACTGCGGTTGCGGTCCGCCTGCTCCTTCTGATGGTGGATGGCGCTCTGGAGCGTCATGTGGGCATCGTTCCAAACCTCCTCTGTGCGCCTGAACCACTCATCCACCGCAGGAGCTTCAGTCTGGCTCAGGGTCCACGGAGCTAGGGCTGGATGATAGCCTAGGACACACTGGAAGGGGGTCAGCCCGGTGGAGGAGTGACGCAGTGAATTCTAGGCGTACTCCGCCCAGGGAAGGAACCGTGCCCGCTCCCCCTGCCAGTCCTGGCAGTGACGTGAGTGAGGCTGACCGTGACTCTCAGCTTCTCCATGAAGGTTCTCCATACCCGTGATGTGAATTGGGGGCCACGGTCAGAGACGATGTCCTCCGGAAGGCCATAGTGCCGAAAGACCTGCTAGAACAGTGCCTCAGAGACCTGGATAGCGGTAGGGAGACCAGAGAGAGGGATAAAATGGCAGGATTTAGAGAATCTTTCCACAACAACCATAATAGTAGTGAAACCATCAGAAGAGGGGAGATCAATGAACTAAATCAATGGACAGATGAGACCAAGGCCACTTAGGCACGGGAAGATAAAGGAGATTCCATACTGGAGCGTGCAGGGGAGATTTAGTTTGGGCACATATGGAGCAGGAGTTTACATAACGAGCAACGTCCTGCACCAAGGTGGGCCACCCGTACTTTCCGGAGATTGAATAGTGCGGGTGATACCTGGGTGTCCAGCGATGAGAGATGTGTGCTCAGGTCAACAGCCGATCCCTTATCCCTGTGGGAACGTAGGTGCGCTCTGGAGGCCAGGTAGTAGGCGTGGGTTCCCTCTCCGGTGCCTGGTGAATGTCCACATCTACGTCCCAAAGCATGGGGGCAATGACTCAGGAGGGCTGAATGATGGGCGCACTCAGGACAGGAACCTCTCCCAAATCGTAGAGATGGGACAGGGCATCGGCTTTAATGTTCTTTGAACCTGGGCGATATGACAAGGTGAAGTCAAATCTTGTGTAGAAAAGGGCCCACCTTGCTTGGCGCGGGTTCAGCCGCCTCGCTGTCCGTATGTACTCCAGGTTTCGATGGCCGGGGAGGATGAGAAATCAGTCCTTGGCGCCCTCCAGCCAGTGACTCTACTCCTCTAATACCAACTTCACCACCAAAAGCTCCCGGTCACCGACGTCATAGTTCCTCTCTAAAGGAGACATTTTTTTTTGAGTACATGGATACAATTTCTGTGGGTTACCTTGACGTTGGGACAGAATGGCCCCCACGCCCACTTCTGAAGCGTCCACCTCCACCACAAAAGGCAACGTAGGAACTGAGTGTTTCAGCAAAGGGGCGGAGGTGAAATGCCCCTTCAGTATATGGAAGGGCTCATCGGCTCCAGGACTAAACTACAACTCACGGTGACCACCCTTGAGGTGAGAGGACAGGCTATGGAGCTGAAGGTCCTAATGAAGCAGGGGTAAAAGATGGCAAACCCCAAGAACCCTTTTATGGTGGTTGGTACTGGCCAAGACCTGACTGCATTGACCGTCCTCTCCTCCATCATCACTCCCTGTGGACTGATCTGGTATCCGAAGAAGGAGACAGCGACCTGATGAAACTGGCACTTCTCCACTTTCACGTACAAGTGATTCTCCAGGAGGCGTTCCAGGACCACTCTGACGTGGGCGATGTGATCCTCCAAGGTGGCCGAGTAGACCAGGATGTCATCGATATACACAACCACCTGCCGCCCGAGCATGTCCCGGACACCTCGTTAACGAATGTCTGGAACACCGACGGAGCATTGGCTAATCCATAAGACATCACCAAAATCTCGTAGTGTCCAGACATCATGCTGAATGCTGTTTTCCATTCGTCCCCCTCCCGGATGCGGATCAGATTGTAGGCACTCCTCAGGTCCGCGGAGCTGTTTGATCGCACCTGGCATCAGGAGAGGTTAGCGGTACTTGGTGGTGATGGAATTGAGGCCTCTGTAATCAATGCGCGGGCGTAGACCTCCATCCTTCTTGGCCACGAAAAAGAAGCCTGCCCGACGCATGGGAGGTGGACGTGCTGATGAAACCCTGTTGGAGAGCCTCCTGGATGTACTCCTCCATAGACTTGGTTTCAACCACCGACAGAGGGTAGATGCGGCTGTGTGGAGGTGCAAAGCCTGCAACAGGTCGATGGCACAGTCCCAGGGGCAATAAGGAGGGAGACAGGTGGCACGGGTCTTGGAGAAAACCTCCCGGAGATCCGTGTATACCTCTGAGATATTGGGCTGGAGGGCAACCACAGGACTCTCAACCGACGTGGAACCACAGGGTAAAGGAAAGCAGGTCCTCGGCATTCGGTGCCCAGACGGTGATTTTCATCCTCGACTATGAGATGGTAGGGTCATGACGTTGGACCCACGGGTGGCCGAGGACGACTTTGTGTATGGGTGCATTGATGATGAGGAAGAAAAGGCTTTCTTGATGCGCGGGTTCCACTGTGAGGGTGAGTGGTGTTGTGATGTGCGTTATTGTGCCGGATCCCAATGGTCGAGTATCCAGTGCTTGGACCAGAAAAGGAAAGGTGAGCGGGTATGAGGTGATGTTCAGAGAGGAGGCAAGGGCATCCTCCCAGCCAGTGAAATGGAAACCAGAAAAGGTTTGGATAGAAAGTGATGATAATGGACTACTCACACCTACCCTGGGAGACGGATGATCACAGGGCTGCCCCTCTGCCCTATTGGACACCGGGTTGGAGTGCACCAGACACCGCTGAAGCTAGTGCCCCTCCTGACCAAAATAGGAACAGAGCCCCAGCTGTCTCCAACGACACCACTCTGCCACCAATGACACCACTCTGTCTCCAACGACACCACTCTGCCACGGGGAGGTGTGTGACCCCTATCTCCATGGGTTCAGGCTCTGTTTCAGGATAGCCAAAGGAGGAAGGCGAGAGATGAGGGGGGTGCTGGCGCTCTTGAAGAGAGCCATCGCTATGAGCGCGTCCAAGGAAAGGTTGTCGTCCCGACACGCCAACTCCGCCTGGACCTCTTCGCGCAGTCCTCAACGGAATCAGGTGCGGAGCTGGGGGCTGCCACAGTCCGGAAGGTGAAGGCATACTCCGCAGCGGTCTGGGCACCCTGCCGAAGTTGGAGTAATCGCTCTCCTCCCTCTCTGCCCTCAGGTGGATGATTGAAGACTGCTCTGAACAGAGCCATGAACCTCTCATGCCATGAACCCGATGGAGTCCCTGGGAGGGACAATAGGGCATCGCTGACCTAGGCGGACTTCTGGATGGGCTTGGGGACTGGCTCTCTGGGATGACATGTGGTAGAGGATCCTCACGCTATTAGGAGATTAATCCTCTCGAGTGTTGTCGAGGTGGTGGAGAATGCGAAGGACCTTATCCATTACCGTACCCAGTTGAGTCAGCTGGTCGTGGTGTTGACGGAGTAGGTGTTCCTGTCCATCGACCATGTGGGCGATATCCTTAACTTCTGCTGCTTCCAATTCTTGAGAGGAAGTATTCTATAACGTATACGCAGGGAGTCAGGAAGCAGGTGAAGAAGGTGGCATTAATAATAAGAAACATGAAGATAATCAAAACAGGAGTAGCGTACTGAAGGTAAACAAAACCAATACTGCCTGAATACTGAGTCTACTGAGGGATAAATAAAGGGAGAGTAATCAAGGTGATGATGAAGTCCAGGTGTACTTAATGATGTGGAGCAGGTGCACGAAATGATGGTGCCTGGACCGGTGGTTGGTAGACCGGCGACATCGAGCGCCGGAGTGGGGGAGCGGGAGTAGGCGTGACACACCTTGTAGAGTCCATCCCTTTACATCAAGAGATGTGCATATCTTGTACTTTGTGTCAGTCGCACAGCACGTTGTCACGTAAGTACATAATAAATATTTCAGAGTTTAGCTGTCACAAGTCCACCTTAACAGATTGTGAGATAGTGACAGGATGTTTTCGACAGATAAATAGTCGGTGGGTGTCTCAACCTGGTCACACATACTATCCCTATAGTATTGTTATAGTACTGGGGTACGTTTAGTTCACTTCAAGTGTTTGCGTGACAGTTTGAACTGAACAACACGTTTCCCCAAAACAGTGTGCACCATTCTTCAACAGTCTTTGAGGTATGTTTGCTCCAGTTTGATTGTATAATCTATATGGGTATGATCATTTGACATTGCAAAACTTGTGTAGTACATCATACTCAATCGCACTCAAGGCCACGATAAACACAACGTTCTTCAACTCTTCAAGTGCCGTTTCAGTTGAATTAAACATTGTACTGTATTCTGTTGTACTGAACGCATCCTGGGTATTCTAAGTGGGCGTGTAGGCACTGCTCCATTGTCCCTCTGTAGAATTGAGTTCATCACAGGGATCTGACCTTGGTGTGATTCTGGAACAACAACAACAAAGGGACACCCACCATTCCCTCCAAGAATGGTTAAAGCAGGTATCATGTGACCTGTGATAGTACATAGAAACAAAGCAGCAATGCTCACGGGATGTGTGAACCACCTCCCCCATGCACTATTACTACAGTCTACTAGAAAGGTCAAACGTTATTTGGTGCAATGTCTTTGTCCCTGCTAGACTTGTCCCTGCTAGACTATGGAGCCCAAGGTAGCTATTCAAGACCAGTTAGGCCTGTACACACACAGTGAACTGTACTCTAGTGATTTGTGTTGGAACAGGGTGTCTCGTGCTCTGAGAGAAATAAAAACACCTCTGATGTTTCCTTCAAATACTCTCAGAGACAGGCAGTATTTCTGTTACACATACACTGTATTTAAAATACGCATTTTAATTACTTCTGTGTATACTTTCATTTAAATTACACTGGGTTAAACTACACTCCACTGTATTTTTTATTTTGTATTTGTATTTTGTCATTGTATTTTGTGATTTTTGCCCATGTCTGGTGATGATGCCATGGAAACTTTCACAGCATGCAACTTCGTGATCCTGATTGAATCAAGCTAAAGTAACACGCTTTGGCTAAGAAGTTGACCTAAAGCACATGTGCTTGCTCCACACAGAACAGGAATAAGAGAGGGGATCATTTGAGTTATTTTGAGTTTGTCTTCGCCTGAGGTTGAAGTCACCAAGTGAAGGCCGTCGCCCGTTGAGCACCTGAGGTGGTGACCAGCTGACATCACAGGCGATGTCAGAGGTTTGTTAAAGGTCATGACCTTTGACAATATTCTAACTGTGAAAGCTGAAAGGCCTGAGGGGGTTAAACAACAACCCTCTCAATGGCATTACCCCAACTGGGCATCTCTCCAATGCAAACTGACCTGACTTTGCATGGGGGGATTTTTTATATCTATTTTTTTTATCTAGGGCAGGGTTCATTCCATGATCACATCCATCTCGATATTCAGTGGCTTCCTTTTTCTTATCTCTTTTCCTGCACTGGTGTGAAAGACCTGGAATAGATTAAATCAAATTCACAGTGAGAAATGCCATTTTGTATTTATCTACAGTGTTCAGCTTCAGATCAGCTCATGAGAAGGGAAGGAGACGAGGAGAGGAAGACATTTTAGTCTATTGAGATACACCCCAGAGTTATTTTTTTCTAGGCTACTCTCCTCTTTGTGGGGGTCAAAGTTGAACTCTTAGGGTCATGCAAGTGCTGTCTTGTCTGTTTTTATAGGTGGGGAATATGGTTTGATATGAATTAGGAAATGTTCGTCCAATGTGTATTTGATATTTCACTCAACATTATAATGACATCATAATTTCACATTAAAGACGGTTTTAACCAATTCATCCCTCATTGACAGGTAATGACACATAAACATGTTAAAATGAGGTGATGATGATGGTTGGACCAGACAAATAATAAAGAAAACTGATGAAGTCTTTAATTGATTTAATATCAGAGAATAATATCATACCAATGCAGCATACTTATATTTACTTTAATAGGTGAAACACCACTGACAGGGTCCTCAGTAGGAGTACACTGAATCCTTGTTTACACCTTGCGCTGACATGTGAGTTTCGTGATCTTACCAATTGTATTAAAATGTGTCTCTTATCCGTCCAATGTGTCCGCATTGTGACCAGACTAGCTGGTGACTAGCTGGTGCCTCCGTGTATGCTAATTATTTGACAGTCATTCTTACAAAATAATATAACTCCATGCTGCTGAAAAGGCAGCTAGACAACATCCAGGCCACCTACAACAAAGACTACCACTATGCTGTGGGATATGACAGGTGAGAGCACGAATACAAATCCAATGGGAGGTGCATGGTAGACTGAGAACATCTGAGAAAATGTGTTTTGAGGGCAACAAAGATATTAACTAAGACATGTGTCTCTGATCTGGTGGCACTATAATCCAAAATCAATATGCCACGTATTACTGTACATGTCTTAGAATTTGCTCATTCTTATTCAGGGTTCAGTTTGTTAGGGAGGTGCCTTGCCCACCCCCCCAGACCAATAATTAGAACTCTGTACATACTGACATGTTCTAACAATGTGGGGGTGAATGTAGATGTAGACAGATATACATTTGTACTAAAGTCTGTTTGTCAAAAGGGAAGTTACTTTTCATAAACTACTACATCCAATGTTGAACATGATTTGAAACTTTGTCTGTGTTAAGTTTGTTTCCTTAAATACAGTCGTGGCCAAAAGTTTGAGAATGACACAAATATTAATTTCCACAAAGTTTGCTGCTTCAGTGTCTTTAGATAGTTTTGTCAGATATTACCATGGAATACTGAAGTATAATTACAAGCATTTCATAAGTGTCAAAGGCTTTTATTGACAATTACATGAAGTTGATGCAAAGAGTCAATATTTGCAGTGTTCACCCTTCTTTTTCAAGTCCTCTGCAATCTGCCCTGATATGCTGTCAAGTAACTTCTGGGCCACATCCTGACTGATGGCAGCCACTTCTTGCAAAATCAATGCTTGGAGTTTGTCAGAATTTGTAGGTTTTGTTTGTCCACCCGCCTCTTGAGGATTGACTACAAGTTCTCAATGGGATTAAGGTCTGGGGAGTTTCCTGGCCATGGACCCAAAATATTGATGTTTTGTTCCCCGAGCCACTTAGTTATCACTTTTGCCTTATGGCAAGGTGCTCCATCATGCTGGAAAAGGCATTGGAAAAGGAGCTGAATCAACTTTAGGAGACGGTCTTGGCGCTTGCTGGACTTTCTTGGGAGCCCTTAAGCCTTCTTCACAACAATTGAACCGCTCTCTTAGAAGTTCTTGATGATCCTATAAATGGTTGATTTAGGTGCAATCTTACTGGCAGCAATATCCTTGCCTGTGAAGCCCTTTTTGTGCAAAGCAATGTTGACGGCACGTGTTTCCTTGTGGGTAACCATGGTTGACAGATGAAGAACAATGATTCCAAGCACCACCCTCCTTTTGAAGCTTCCAGTCTGTTATTCAAACTCAATCAGCATGACAGAGTGATCTCCAGCCTTGTCCTCATCAACACTCACGCCTGTGTTAACGAGAGAATCACTGATGTGATGTCAGCTGGTCCTTTTGTGGCAGGGCTGAAATGCAGTGGAAATGTTTTTTTGGAATTCAGTCATTTGCATGGCAAATAGAGACTTTGCAATTAATTGCAATTCATCTGATCACTCTTCATAACATTCTGGACTATATGCAAATTGCCATCATACAAACTGAGGCATCAGAATTTGTGAAAATGTATATTTGTGTCATGCTCAAAACTTTTGGCCACGACTGTACAGTTGAAGTCGGAATTTACATACACTTAGGTTGGAGTCATTAAAACAAGTTTTTCAACCACTCCACAAATGTCTTGTTAACAAACTATAGTTTTGGCAAGTTGGTTAGGACATCTACTTTGTGCATGAAACAAGTCATTTTTCCAACAATTGTTTACAGACAGATTATTTCACTTGACTCACTGTATCACAATTCCAGGGGGTCAGAAGTTTACATACACTAAGTTGACTGTGCCTTTAAACAGCTTGGAAAAGTCCAGAAAATAATGTCATGGCTTTAGAAGCTTCTGATAGGCTAATTGACATAATTTGAGTCAATTGGAGGTGTACCTATGGATGTATTTCAAGGCCTACCTTCAAACTCAGTGCCTCTTTGCTTGACATCATGTGAAAATCAAAAGAAATCAGCCAAGACCTCAGAAAAAAAATTGTAGACCTCCACAAGTCTGGATCATCCTTGGGAGCAATTTCCAAATGGCTGAAGGTACCACGTTCATCTGTACAAACATATCGTCGTCATATCACTCAGAAAGGAGACGCATTCTGTCTCCTAGAGATGAACATACTTTGGTTCGAAGTGTGCAAATCAATCCCAGAACAACAGCAAAGGACCTTGTGAAGATGCTGAAGGCAACAGGTACAACAGTGTCTATATCCACAGTAAAACGAGTCCTATATCGACATAACCTGAAAGGCCGGCTCCAAAACCGCCATAAAAAAGCCAGACTACGGCTTTGAACTGCACATGGGGATAAAGATCGTACTTTTTGGAGAAATGTCCTCTGGTCTGATGAAACAAAAATAGAACTGTTTGGCCATAATTACCATCATTATGTTTGGAGGAAAAAGGGGGAGGCTTGCAAGCCGAAGAACATCATCCCATCCGTGGAGCACGGGGGTGGCAACATCATGTTGCGGGGGTGCATTGCTGCAGGATGGACTGGTGCATGTCACAAAATAGATGGCATCATGAGGCAGGAAAATTATGTGGATATATTGAAGCAACATCTCAAGACATCAGTCAGGAAGTTAAAGCTTGGTCGCAAATGGGTCCTCCAAATGGACAATGACCCCAAGCATACTTCCAAATTGTTGGCAAAATGGCTTAAGGACAACAAAGTCAAGGTATTGGAGTGGCTATCACAAAGCCCTGACCTCAGTCCTATAGAAAATCTGTGGGCAGAACTGAAAAAAGCGTCTTTGAGCAAGAAGGCCTACAAACCTGACTCAGTTACACCAGCTCTGTCAGGAGGAATGGGCCAAAATTCATCCAACTTATTGTGGGAAGCTTGTGGAAGGCTACCCGAAAAGTTTGACCCAAATTAAACAATTTAAAGGCAATGCAACCAAGTACTAATTGAGTGTATGTAAACTTCTGCCCCACTGGGAATGCGATGAAAGAAATACAAGATGAAATAAATAATTCTCTCTACTATTATTCTGACATTTCACGTTCTTAAAATAAAGTGGTGATCCTAACTGACGTAAGACAGGGAATTTTTACTCTGATTAAAATGTCAGGAATTGTGAAAAACTGAGCGCAAATGTATTTGGCTAAGGTGTATGTAAACTTCTGACTTCAACTGTATATGCCAAACAAATCCTCTCCAGCTCTTCGGTCAAACTCGAGTGGTGGTGAATACAGTATGATTATAATGAACATAAAATCTTGGGTAATTGAGTCAGATACCATATCAGGACAAAGGGTCCATGTTAGCACCAGTTATAAACAAGGCTTCTTACTCCATTCCTCACTAGTGATTGGTAAAGTCGACCCAGAAGTGCTCAGTGAACAAACTGAATACATCCAAGTGCTATTTACTTCCTCTAAACGTGGCAGCCAAGCTGTTATTGCGAAACAGACTTTCTATTTTCCAAAAAGAAATATATAACAGTCTACTACAAGTGACGGATCTCGTCACAGCCTCTTTCTCATTATCCTATGCTCTTTTTCAAAGACCCATCAAGACTGATCGTCTCGCATTATCTAACTTGGCACACACATTTATAAACCACCTGGTTTTCTCTTCAGCTGGTTAAATAATCCCATTGCACATATTTGTTGAGGCCCCCAGGCCATTCTGCAGTGAAGTGGGTGTGTCTCACAAGTTTTGGGAAGGGGTCCAGGATTTCTTTCATAACCCTCAGTTGGTATAAATAGTTTCTCTGCAAGCATTTCCCTCAGGCCAGTGGATGCATCTGAACTGAGCTGATCTAAAAGACACACATTCAGCACAATGTAAGTAGAAATGATAGTCTCATTGCTTTGATATGTTTCATTTGACTTGTGATGGTGTTAATTATTAAAGGGAGAATGATTTCTATAGAAATTGGAAGTTGTAGTATCATCATTTGGAAACTGTCTTAAAGTATTACAATATATTGCAATAGTAATCATTAATGTCTGAATAATAGATTTTTCATGTGGTGTGGTCACTGACGGTTTAAACTTCTAATAATGACACTGACTGTTTGTGTGTACTTCAGGGTTTATTTTGTAGGGTTGGTTGGCTTGCTTCTCATCTTGACTGCTGAAGCCAGAGTTGGGTAAGGAAGTTATAACGCACATCTGTTATTACTTTCCTCACATCGTAACCACACGTTTCAGAAATCACACGCATAGTGAATGTTTGAATATTCATATTGAATAATGATGTTGTGCAATATTTTCTGAATTTCTCCATGATTGATTTGTTTTCCACTGATCCCTATAGGATCTCCTCTGAGTCTAGCTTCTGCACCGAGTCAAGGGAATGTCTGCTGTATGATCTGGTGTGCAAGAATGACGATTATGAGGTGAGTTCATTGTAAAGCACAAATTAATGGCACATAAAACGGAGTCAGGGGTGTTATTTGTGACCACATTTTTTGGGGGATCGTTTCTGTCAGGGTTGCAGATAAAATACATTTTCATTTTCATCAGAATATCGTTTATCAACATGATAATAATAATGATCATTTTCCAAAAATTTTTAAAAACAGACGAATTGTACCTGCATGCGTAAAACAGGAGCTTCCCCCAATCCCCTCCCTGCTACCAAGGTGCCATCCACCTGACAAGTCCCCAAGTCCCCAAGCCCCAGAAACCAGGATTCCCACCACTTTCTACTGGACCATGACACCAAAGTTGCTCCCCCTGCATCCAACATCCGTAACTCAACACGTTCTCCAACACAGGACTCTGAGTAAAGTTTGTGTCTGTGTTACAGGTGCGCCACTATGACTCGGTGAAATGGGTGTCGACAGACGAGGAAAGCTACTTCATGGACAAGGCCACTTACACTGCCTTCCGGAGACTCTTCAAATACATCACCGGATCCAACGAGGCTGGTGTGTGTGTGTGTGTGTGTGTGTGTGTGTGTGTGTGTGTGTGTGTGTGTGTGCATATTGATCTATTTGTGTGTGTGTGGATGCACATTTTTCCTATAGGCGTCAACATTGACATGACAACTCCGGTGACTGTCAAAATTGAGGAGAAGAAGAGGTTGTGGCAGTCGTCTGTCTTCACCCTCAACTTCCTCCTGCCGTCTGACTATCAGTTGGCTCCTCCCCAACCCACTGATGGCAGTGTAAGACCCAATAGTCCCTACAGCTTATGCAGCTTTTCTAGAGTGCCAGGTGGTTGGGGTTTGCCGTTTTGGGACTATTCTATTGGTGCCATTGTGCAAGAAAAGCTTAACCGAGCGCAGTTAAAATATTAAAAATAACACAAATACCATTTGAACCCAGGTCAAGTATGTCATGTTTTTTTTTTTAAAGACCGTGGTTAACAATGTGGATGTCTTTGTGATTTCCCCGTGCAGGTGTATTTTACAGAGACGCCAGACATGAAAGTGTACGTGAGGAGCTACGGTGGATGGATGATGTCTTTGACATCCAGTGTAAACTCTATGCTGCTGAAAAGGCAGCTAGACAACGTCCAGGCCACCTACAACAAAGACTACCACTATGCTGTGGGATATGACAGGTGAGAGCACAAATCCTTCAATGTACTCATATCCAACATCCAACACAATTCCACCAAAATACTTTTTCAAACATACTTTAATATTTTGTGTATGTGTCCTACAGCCCAATGAAGATTCTGAATAGGCACAACGAGGTGTGGTACATGGTTGAGGGAGAGCCTGTGTGCCCTACCTCCTCCTAAACATCCTCCTCCATTACTGCTGAGTCTGGCATAACCACTTTGAGGAGGACCAATGGGAGGTGCATGGTAGACTGAGAACATCTGAGAAAATGTGGTTTGGGGGCAAAAAATATATTAACTAAGACATGTGTCTCTGATCTGGTGGCACTATAATCCAAAATCAATATGCCACATACTATAGAGTGTATACATATGTCTTAGAATGTGCTCATTCTTATTCAGTGTTCAGTTTGTTAGGAAGGTGCCTTGCCCACCCCCCCCCCCAGCCCCATAATTCGAACTCTGTACGTATTGACATGTTCTAACAATGTGGGGTGAATGTAGATGTAGACAGGGATACATTTGTACTAAAGTCTGTTTATGAAAAGTAACTTCCCTTTTGACAAACTACTACATTCAATGTTGAACATGATTTGGATCTTTTGTCTGTGTTGAGTTTGTTCCCTTAAATATATGCCAAACAAATCCTCTCCAGCTCTTTGGTAAAACTTGAGTGGTGGTGAATACAGTAGGATTATAATGAACATAAAATCTTGGGTCATTGTGTCAGAAACCATATTTGTTACATAGTCTGTCCATGAGAGACTATGATGAACATTACAAATGAATTTTTTTCCAGTCACTCCTTTCACAAATACAGTGAAGTCATATTTGAAAGCCATAAAAATCTCCTTTGTTTGTTATTATTCATCGGTGCCCAACATAAGACCACTATACGCCACTTTTTTGCCACTCAGGGCATGTTCTAAGAAAACATCTCAAATACAGATCACAAGTAAGTACACTCTTAGAAAAAAAGGGTTCCAAAAGGGTTCTTTACTGAGGAATGAGGTTCAACCAAGAACTAATTTGATCAGAAGAACCCTTGTTGGAAGACAACGGTTCTTTATCAGTCAAAGGGTTCTACCTAGAACCTTTAACATCCTAAGAACCATTTTTGGAAGAAAAGGTTATTGGATAATTATTTGGAAGGCAAGAAGGATTCTATATGGAACATTATATAATATTTCCCAGCATGCTCTTTTTCAGGGAGATTTTCCGAATAGATTGTTTTACTGTAATATCTGTGTTTTTGCATGTACTGTACATTGATCAGTTGATTCATGTTATGCTTCACAAAGATAAAGAACATACAGTTTTCTAAACTAATCCAATTGGTTAGTAATTGGATTTATTCCACCCGTTACTGAGATGAGTTTTTCAGTTTAAATGATTGAGGTCTCTCAATTTTCAATCTTCCCTCTGTAGAATCTTTCATAGATGGTTGTAGGACGAACCTTTAGATTATAAAATGGTTGTTGGTTGAACCCTTCACAGAGGGTTCTAGGTAAAACCATATACAGGGGGTTCTTTCATTAACCAAACATAGAGGGTACTAGATAGAAGGGTTCCCCTATGGGGAAAAACTGAAGAACCCTGTATGGTTCTACTTAACATATTTTTTCTGAGTGTACACTGCATTACACACTGCAATGGATAGGCATTCCCAGTCATGAACTCTGGCCTGCCCTGCTCTTGCAGATGTAAACCGCTTTGTGCTGCCTAACCAATGACTGTGCTGTGCATGGTGGTACCTCAGGAGGCGAGTCAATTTCAACAACAAAAAAGCCATATCTGCACGCGGACCAGGCCTACTCATGTCCTGTTCAGTTTGAGAACGAGAGCTGAATATGATATGGAGGATCAGAGGTATTTTTTTTATTTAATTTTGCTAAGGCAGCAGCTACTTTTCTTGGGTCCAAAGCTTGCTACTGATATAATTGATTTTAATACAAATTAAATGGACCTGATTATATAAAGCAATCTTATAACGAGGCTTTAGACCACAATGCTTTATGCTAGATTCCAAGAACACAGGATGAGATGTTACTATCCTTTGTGCAAGCACTTCCAAGAGTTAATGAACAGTGAGCCTGGTGAAATTTGGGGAGCGCATCATCAGTAGTGTACCTTTGGTTCCTAGGGTGTTTCGGCCTTTCACACTATACACCCTCCCCAAAGGCGGCCAGCGACAGGGTGATAAATCCTACGCTGGCGTCCCATTCCCAATTAGTCATAGGAGTTGCCTTGTTGATGATAGCCAACATCCCATGGGACTATGCATGGCAGGGGCATCCTCCTCCCTGAGTCAAGCATTGTTGACCGCATACCTCCTGGCCCTCTCACTTCGGGGCCCAGCTGGGGTCTTTCCTCTTCATCCAGAGCCACTGACTGCTGCCTTCTGCCGCCTCCGATACAGCTTTGATTGCCGAACGCTGGCTCTGGCCCTTAATTCCAAGGTCTCTAAGCAGTCTGGTTGTAGATGTTGCCACAAAACCTCTGCAGCCCACCTCCACTGGTCGGACTTCTGTGTTCCAGCCATGATGCCGTGCTTCGGCAGCTAGATCGGCATAGCGCAGATGCTTTCGCTCATAAGCCTCATCTACTGAGTCCTCCCAGGGTACTGTGAGCTCAATGATGAAGACCTTCTTGAGTGAACGGGACCAGAGCACCATGTCAGGTCTTAGGGTGGTGGTCGCGATCTCCGGAGGAAACACAAGTTGCCGGCCAATGTCAGCTAGCATTTTCCAGTCGCGGGCCAAGCGCAGCTGGTCTCGCTCTAATGGTGTCGAGCCGCGCTTCGGTGGTTTAGCCCCTTCGCGGACAAAGTTTGTCCGTAAGGGGTGTGATGCTGCTGGGGGTGGTAGGGAGTTGGTGGCAGCTCGCTTGTCCTCCAGGGCGGACGCAAGGTTTTTAAGGACTTGGTTGTGACGCCAAGTGTAGCGTCCTTGAGTGAGGCTTGTTTTACACCCTGTGAGAATGTGCCTGAGGTTGGCTGGCATGGAACAGAGGGCACAGTCCGGATCTTCACCATACCATTGGTGAAGATTAACTGGTGTTGGAAGGACGTCATATGTTGCTCTGATGGAGAAGCTCAACCGCCTCGCTTCCATGGCCCACAGATCCTTCCAGCTTATCTTCCTCTTCTCCACACTGTCCCATCGAGTCCACTGTCCCTGTTTGGAAAGAGAGACTGCCTTGGCCCACCTTGCAGCCTCCTCCTGATGGCGTACTTCCTGCACTACCATCTTCCGCCGCTCTGGTGCAGTGGCCTTACTCCAAGCAGCACGGCTAGTTAGCCCAAGGCCTCCTCTCCCTTGCTGAACATGACCCACAATGTCAGCATGTCTGAGGGCTGCTGTTGCCTCCTGGACTGCTTTTCCTGGCCTCCATTTGCGCCCAGTTGCCAAGGTCGGCGCGTTGTTGCTCACCACTGGGTCTCGAGATTCATTCAGTGTCATCTGGAGCCTGGTTTTTGAACACTTGAATTCCTCTGTTAGACTGGTGAGGGGCAGCTTGAGGACACCATCTCCATAGAGGCCTATGGTGGTAAGGCATCGTGGAACTCCGAGCCACTTCTTTAAGTAGCCTGTGACTCCTCTTTCCATCTTCTCCACTGTTGAGATTGGAACCTCATACACTGCTAAGGGCCACAACACCCGGGGTAGGAGACCAAACTGCAGACACCAGGCCTTTAACTTTCCAGGTAGCTGGGTGTTGTCGATGGACTGTAGGCTACTACTGATGTCTTTGCGCAGCTGTTGCACCTGGTCTTTGTCCTTCAGGCTTGCATCATACCACCTTCCAAGGCTTTTTACCGGCTGCTCAGACACTGTTGGGATTTGGTCATCTCCGATGAAGAATTTCAGGTCAGAGAGTACTCCCTTCACAATCGAGATGCTGCGTGACTTGGATGGTTTAATCTTCATACGGGCCCAGCTGATGTTCTCCTCGAGTTTTCTGAGCAGTCTCCTGGTGCATGGGACAGTGGTGGTCAATGTTGTAATGTCGTCCATGTAGGCTCTGAGTGGAGGGAGGCGGAAACCAGAGTCGACCCGCTGTCCACCAGCAACCCATTTTGAGGATCTGATGATAACCTCCATTGCCATTATGAATGCCAACGGAGAAATGGTACATCCCGCCATTATACCTACATTCAGGCACTGCCATGAGGTGGTGAACTCTGAGGTGGTAAAGCAGAACTGCAGATCCTGGAAGTACGACTTCACCAGGGTTGTGATGGTGTCCGGTATGTGGAAAAATCTGAAGGCAGACCACAGGAGTTCATGGGGCACAGAGCCAAATGCATTGGCGAGGTCAAGAAAGACTACATGGAGGTCCCTTTTTTCCACCTTGGCCATTTGGATCTGGTGCCAGATCATGCTGGAATGTTCCAAGCAGCCAGAGAACCCTGATATTCCTGCCTTCTGTACAAATGTATCGACGTACGCATTCCTTTGCAGGTACTCGGCCATCCTCTGGGCAATGACCCTAAAGAAGATTTTACCCTCGACATTCAGTAAGGAGATTGGGCGAAATTGGCTGATGTTCACTGCATCCTTCTCCTTAGGGATCAGGACCCCGCCTGCCCTACGCCACACTTTGGGTATTATCTTATTTTTCCAAGCTGTTCTCATAAGCCTCCAGAGGAACCTCAGGACGTCTGGTGCGTTCTTATACACTTTGTACGGGACTCCATTTGGCCCCGGGGCTGATGCTGTTCTTGCCCGTCGAACTGTGTTTTCCACCTCTTTCCATGTCGGAGGGCTGGTCTCAATATGATGTTCCGGGGGTTCAATGGGTGGGATATCTGATGGGATGGCCAGATGTTCATGTCGCTTTGAGTCAAAGTTTGTTGTTCTCAGGTGCTCCTCTAGGTCTTTCTTTGTTGTTTTTAGAGCTCCACTTTTTTCCTTCGTGAAGAGACTTTTAAGGAACTTGAAGGGATCTTTATAGAATCGAGTTCTAGTTTGTTCTTTCTTCCTTCTGCGTTTCCGTAGGTTCTCTGCTCTGCGGAGGGATGCCAACCGGGTTTTGATATCAGCCTGAAGTGCCTCTATGCCCTCCTTTTCCACTTCCGAGGCCTTCTTCCACTGTTTCTTAAGCTGTCACCTTTCTTGAACGAGGCGCTTGATTTCTTGTTGCCTCCTGGAAACTGGTGGGGTTGGAACCTTTCTCCCGCCTTTTGCCTCTTCCACTCCAAATCTTTCTGTCCCGTACTCATAGATAATGTCCCCCATCCTCTCCAACTTCTTCTCCACTGTGCCTCGAAGTTTCTCGAGGGTCAAGGTAAGGTCAGTATTCACTGTTTCCCACAACTTCTTGTCACTGGCGCCAGGCCACTTCACATACGGCCTGTGCCCTGGTAGTCTCCTCTCGACTGCAGGTCTGGGAGGCTCGTGAGTTCCACTCCTGTTGTTGGTTCCACCTCAGTTGTTACTTCGGTGCTTGAGTTTACGTCCTCCATGACAGTGGTGCTGATGCACTGCAAACTATGGTTTGCGTCCAGTTGCTGTGCTTCATTCGACTGATTTGATCGCTTTCGCAGAAAGTAATCAATGCGAGGCCTCTGTCTCTCTTTACCCAAACACCCCTTTTTCCCCTGGTGGATCCTCAACCCATGGTGTGATGTAACTTTCCTCCAACCACAGACACATACCTACATCTGTTTGTGGCCCGCTGTTGCAGCAGAACTTGTGACAGTTGCTGCTCTTGTGCTGTGCTCTCATTACTCGTAGTCGTTTCCGGTCCAGTCGTTACCATGTTGTCAGCCGATGAGTCATCTTCCGCCCCCGCTCTCGCAGACTCTAGGGGTATTCTCGTATGTTGACTTTCTGTAGCTAAAAGCGGGTGTTTCCAACATACTGCGAAGCATGGGAAACTACAGAAATGGGAAGCTACCCCATGACTGTCCCAGTGGGGTCTATTCCCTCCTGTCAGCCGTCTCTCCTTGCCGCCACAAAGACTTTCCCCTGTTGTCAGCTGATCTTTCTCAGCAGTCACTGGACAAGTCCAGATATTCAGATTCCAAGAACACAGGATGAGATGTTACTATCCTTTGTGCAAGCACTTCCAAGAGTTAATGAACAGTGAGCCTGGTGAAATTTGGGGAGCGCATCATCAGTAGTGTACCTTTGGTTCCTAGGGTGTTTCGGCCTTTCACACTATACACCCTCCCCAAAGGCGGCCAGCGACAGGGTGATCAATCCTACGCTTGCGTCCCATTCCCAATTAGTCATAGGAGTTGCCTTGTTGATGATAGCCAACAAGCTAGAAACAAGCTGTAAAATGCCAGGGAAAGATGTGACTCAGATACATATAAGAGATCTTTGGTTTGTCTCTATGACATTCAGAGGCTGCGCTACCACCTTCCATAGCCGAAGCGTAGTGGTGTACTAAATGCTCTTTTTTGAGGTGAGGGAGGGCAACAAAAAAAGTCAATGACATCATCATCCTTTCTCAATCAAAGTTTGTACTGACAGATTGAATATCGTTATAGAATAAGTGCATAAAATGCACCCTCCAATTGCAACGTATATATATATATATATGTATATGTATACGTATATGCCCCACACATCTTGTCTCAAAACCACAGTATTTGGTCCCATATTTCTTGCATGCAATGCAGAGTATGTGAGTGGAGCGGGGCTGGAGCAGAGCGAGGAGCTGAGCGTGTCCAATTTCACTGGAGCGTGGAGCGAGATTCCCAAAGGCTGTAGCGTCGGCAGTTTCGCCCGCTCCAATTTCGCTCCAGTTGTGCTTACTTCAGGAGCTCAGGGCATGCCAGCTCCAGCATTCGTTGGTAGTCTACTTGTGTGCTGCTAATAGCCAACTGCTTTGGATACTGTCATGGAGTTCGCTAAATATTTTCATAAAGAAACTAATAAAGATGAGAAAGAGCGGGAGTGCGGTGATAGTGTCCATTGTTATGTGTAAGGCTTGGATGCCACCTGCTGGTATGGTGCTAAAACTGTTAGGTTATAGACCGGATGTCAATTGTTCTACGCGCGGGACTTGGCAGTCACACACTGGTTACATGAAACATCCACAACTAAAGAATCATTGTGGAATCTGAAAAGACACTTATCCCAAAAGTATGATGGTGTACTTACAATGTGCACATGTTAAAAGAAAGGAATAAGGTGGGTAGATAACTAAGTGTGTCATTGTAGCAAAGTTTTTATCAACAGAAAATCAGGTCTCTTAAATGTTTCGTTCATTTTCGTTCTATTATCAATATAGATTTTGGCCCAATAGGCCTAGCATATTCCCACTTTCAAGGAGCTTTCCGTTTTGATTGGGTTATTTTGCCTAAAAACCTATAGGCCTACCTATAGAAAAATAAAACAATAAACAACTTTGCATCTTTGCCCAGCCTGGCAAGAGTGGCCAAAAAGGGTGTTTAGCATCCCCAGTGGCTCTGCAAGTGTGGATAGGTGAAGCCACAGACTGGCCAAACTCGTGTTTTTAAAAATGTATTCAAAGGCACTAATAAGACATTTTTCGTTTAATTTGTATTTAATTCTAAGTAAGTCACAGCCTATATGCGCAATATATAGACTATACTAATTTAATACAATGAAATAGTTGTTTAAATGCTGCACGCTTTATGTCCCTACCAGCCTATTGTGTCGCACTCGCAAATGCTTCAGAATGTATTTCTTTGTAGGCTATAGCCTTGAAATAATACCGAGGTAAAGACGGTTTCAAGTTGGATATTCGAAGGATATTTACGCTTTCAAACCACTTGAGCCACAGACTCCAAATAAGTGGCATGATGTTGGAAAATGTTTCTTATTTTCACGAATTGGACATTAATTCACTTTCCAAAGCTAATAAACATGTGGAAATGTGAGCATAATTTTGTATTCCTAGTTTAATTAGTTAGAGTGTGAACAAAGAACAAACTTTTTTTTACATTCATATTTCAATAGCTCCTTGGTCATGTGACCTACTTGACTCAACCAAGGTTCAGAATGTCCACTGACTACCCTTCTATATTGCACACCCTTTTGTTTGTCCATTTTCATCTCACTCGATTTTACATGAATATGTCAAACTTTCTCATTTCAATAGCTCCTTGGTCCTGTCAATTACACACCTAAGAAGCGTGCGGTGGTTATACACTCATATTGTATAAACTCTAGTCATGTATCTTCTATGTTGTTGTAGATTAATATTAGTTTGACAATTGGGGGGTTCAGTCCAGTGTTGTGTTTACCCTTTTCTGTCATATTTATCTATAATAAATTGGTAGTTCTAAGTACTTATTTTCCCTGTTTTTTTTTTTTTTTCCTCAGTATTTAACAGCGGTACACAAAAGGAGCGAGACAGATAATATCTCCTTTCATCGTTAATATCAACCATAAATGAAAAGGGCAAAGTTCGAGAGTCATGCTATTAATTGTCCAATGCAGGGATGGAGAGTGAGCTAGTGAGGTATGCTGCAGTGGGTTTGCTGGTCAATACGTGTACTGAACATGTAACCACAGTAATGGTAGCCAGAAAATCAATTAATACAAATTGAATATTGACAAATTAAACGGAAATTGTAGACCTTTAATCTTCCCAACATGTCAGACACTTTACTTCAAATAAATACAAAACATTTCAGTGGCTTGTTGTGAATGCACTCAAATATCAAGTCATTATCAGGTTATGTAAACTGCAGGCGAATACTCACAGTAGAAGGATTTGTGTTAATGTACACTATATGAAAGTGATGCCATGAAAAGGATTCTTTCACGTTATCAAGCTCACGCCGACTGACAAATCCCTGACTATTACTGTGAATTAAAAGAACATATGAAACATTGTTTTTCCATGAGGCCTACCTGTGTGCCTTCCTTTAAGCACCTCTGTTCAAACATCTCTCCTGTCCTTGATCCATACCACATACAGCCATTTGCAGATCTTTTCAGTGTCCATGTGAAAGATAGTTATTGCGAGCCTGGACCATTTGTTAACTTCAAAAACAATTTTGTAACACCCATGTAAAATGAAGGCCTGCAAAACTGCCTCTCTCCCTCCACCTTTATTCCACAGATCTGATTCCGAGTTTCTGTGGACTTTTTTAATACGTCCCATGTTTTTTCGATTGACGAAAACTAACCAATGACGTTTTTAAGTTTGAAAAATTCATGTAAAAAACGTGTGAGATGAAAATGGACAAACTAACGGGTGTGCAATGTGTAGGCCCACTGAGTGTACACTCTGAACTTTGTTTGAAGTCAGTAGGTCATATGACCAAAGAGCTATTGAAATTCAAAAATGTAAATTAATAAAAATAGTGTGAGATGGAAATCAACAAAAAAAGTGTGTGCAATGTGTGTCTATGCCATCGGGTTGGCTACAACCAGTTCTGAAAGTTTGAGGAGTAACGGTTAAAGAGCTATTGAAATTTGAACCATTTGATTTGTCACTATGTTGACGGCCCCTAACTGCGGTTGGTGGATTTAAGGAAAACTACAGGCGAATATCTAACCTGAAACTGTCTTTACCTCGGTTGAAATAATATAGCCTAAATAATTAATTTTTGTTCCTTCTTAGGCTTCTTGTCTGGCTCCTGACCTATTTGGAATGTTTATACGGTCACACCCTGA
Source organism: Oncorhynchus mykiss (assembly GCF_013265735.2). Lineage (NCBI taxonomy): Eukaryota > Metazoa > Chordata > Actinopteri > Salmoniformes > Salmonidae > Oncorhynchus > Oncorhynchus mykiss. The sequence continues at coordinate 63,313,926 of NC_048576.1, forward strand.
TCAGTTTCACCTGTCCTCGTTATTGTCTCCACCCCCTCCAGGTGTCACTTGTTTTCCCCAGTGGATTTATCCCTGTGTTTCCTGTCTCACTGTGCCAGTTCGTCTTGTATGTTTCCAAGTCAATCAGCGGTTTTCCCGTTCTCCTGCTTTTTGCATTCTCCTTTTTCTAGTCCTTCCGGTTTTGACCTTTGCCTGTTTCTGGACTTTGTACCCGCCTGCCTGACCATCCTGCCTGCCTTGACCACGAGTCTGTCTGCCACTCTGTACCTGCTGGACTCTGATCTGGTTTTGACCTTTTGCCTGTCCACGACCATTCTCTTGCCTACCCCTTTTGGATTAATAAACATTGTAAGACTCCAACCATCTGCCTCCTGTGTCTGCATTTGGGTCTCACCTTGATGTATACGCTGTTTGATATGACTTGTAGCCCATTTGAAATTATGCTAGCTTCTTAAATTCATCGTTTCATGTTTATTCAAATTATTTTCATTCAAGTCCATATGGTTTGGTTTCAATACTTAAAAACCGATTGGTAGGTCCAGGTAGTCAGAAAAATAGATGGGTGTTGCTTAAATTGTGATTTGAAGGAATGTAACGTATTTGGGGCGTTAGTTTTGTACTGTGAGCATGGAGCAGTTTTTAGTGGAGCTGTAGGAAAGGACATGGAGCGCCTCCATGAGCCGTTGAACTGGATTTCAAACCGCTCAACTCCGCTCAAATACTCTGACACAATGACTACGTCAATCTTGCAACACTACAAACATGTCTGTATCTATGTCAACCCTATAATACGACTTTATTGTGCAATCCCAATCACTTTTATTAATCTTTGTACTGTGTGTAAATTTGTGCATTCGGAGAGTATATGTTTTTTTGTTACCTTACAGCCTTGAAACTTCTTATGGCTAGGGGTTCCACTAGCGGCACCCCTCGACAACATTCAGCTGAAAAGGCAGCGTGCGAAATTCAAACATATTTCTTTGAAATAGGTAACTTTCACATATTAACAAGTGCAATACACCAAATGAAAGATAAACTTCTTGTTAATCTACCCATTGTGTCCGATTTCAAAAAGGCTTTACAGCGAAAGCACAACATATGATTATGTTAGGTCAGAGCCAAGTCACAAAAACACACACAGCCCTTTTTCCAGCCAAAGAGAGGAGTCACAAAAAGCAGAAATATAGATAAAATTAATCATTAACCTTTGATGAACTTCATCAGATGACACTCATAGGACATCATGTTACACAGTACATGTATGTTTTGTTCAATAAAGTGCATATTTATATCCAAAAATCTTAGTTTACATTGGCATGTTACGTTCAGTAATGTTTTGCTTCCAAAACATCCTGTGATTTTGCAGAGAGCCACATTGAAAACATTGATAAAAAAAATACAAGTGTTATTCACAGAATTAAAAATAGACTCCACCTTAATGCAACCGCTGTGTCAGATTTCAAAAAAACTTTACGGAAAAAGCACACCATGCAATAATCTGAGTACGGCGCTCAGAGACCAAACCAGCCACAGAAATATCTGCCATGTTGTGGAGTCAACATTAGTCAGAAATAGCATTATAAATATTTACTTACCTTTGATGATCTTCATCAGAATGCACTCCCAGGAATCCCAGTTCCACAATAAATGTTTGATTTGTTCGTGAAAATGTGAAAATGCTGCCCCCTATCCCAAACAGGTTTTAATCTAAAATGTATTAAATTGTTTTTCCCCCTCAATCTACACACAATACCCCACAATGACAAAGCAAAAACAGGTTTTTAGAAATGTCCACAATTTAAGGTAAGGTTTGTCCCTTGTATGATTTACATTTATATTGTTTTATGACGATTACATCTATCTTTACATATTTGTGCAAGTCTTTCTAAAACAGAAAATGGACACAATTCAATGGATATCAATCAACAAAGAGGTAAGAATATATAGGCTATAAGAATATGTTGAAGGATAGCTGGGTGCAGATGACTGAACTGCTCATTTTTGTGTCAGTGTCTGCAGTTATACAGACAAGGAGGCATACAAATGTACATCAATTGGTATTGGTATGTTATGCAGATCACATTTACCATCCTCCTCACTCCCTCATCAATGAATATCCCATAGGCCTCTACATTATGGACAAGGTACGTGTATGAAAACCCTTATCAAACATTTATTTTCATTCACATTCACCACAAAAGCCAAGGTAACAAGACTGTCGGGTGCATATTTTGGTAATCATCTGTATAATTAAATTTTGGGGGATTCACAGACTTCTCCCCTCCCTACACCTCTGACGAAAAAAACAGGAAACCTGTTCGATCAGCATGCACTGCAAATCGTTCTGGTTATGGATACGGAGAACATCAGCACGCCAGAGGATATACCCATTGGACTTGGGTTCCTGCTGGGAGTTTACCTCATATCTGGAATTTTTTATTCTGCTTTGCCACTAAAATCACAATAAACACTGAGAACAAAAATATTGTGTTGTTATTGTTATGCCTATTATTGTTATCAATAATAAAAAATAACGGGAGCGGGGATAGTTAGAAAAGAAACCCCAAAAGGTTTTTCTAGGATCCATTAAAATTGGTTCTTTGAATTTATAGGGGTTCCCCCACAGTTTCAATTTGAAAAATCCCTAAAGGATACTCCAGGAACCTTTTCTTTTTAGAGTGTAGACAGTAGCCACATTGCAATATGGCGGACTCAGCATGTCGCTCCTTATTAGGTAAGAAAGATAGCAAGCTAACTCAGCCTAATGCGATTTCAACGTGTTTTTGATGATCTCATTTATTTAAAGATTTGCCAGTGGTTATCTGTACTGGTAGACTCAGTAATTCCAGTTTAGCTATACACCTGTTTCTGATGTGATGTCATTCCTTCGGGTTTTCATCACTCAATTATCTAGCTAATGTTGCCCATATAGCTAACGTTACTGTCCCACATTGCATTCATTCTAGCTACTGTACTATTAACTGGCTTGCCATACTAGCCATCTCTAGATGCAAGGGAACATTTTATATATTTATATTATCTATAACAATTATAAAAAAGGACATTAGGTAGGTTGCTAGATAGCTAGGTTAAAACACTTGGGGAAGAGTTAGCTAGCTAGATAACTAAAATAGGGGAGGATTGTCACACTTTGTTTTTTCTTTAGGGAGGGTTGTGTGGTTGTTTAGGGGGCACATGGCAGGGTAGTGCGTTTAGAATGTAGAATAATAGTGAAGACATCAAAACTGTGTGCTGCCATCCTGTTAGAAGGTAACAGATTATTTTATTACAATGGTTAAAATGGATTTTCATTGTGTTCCATGGTGTTATTCGCCCCCTAGTGGAGCTTTCTGGTACTTGGAAATACTGTACGCAAACAGGAAGTAGAGAATTGTTCCGCACGCATAGAAGCAGCTAAAAACAACGGTGCAGGTCTTTCAGTGTAGCTATTTCTTGTCACGCTTCAGCCTCGGAAAATATTTGTTTGTAAGTTCAATTCAAGCATTTAGCTAGTGATGATAATCTTGTCATTGATTGAGTTGCTTACATATCAATGTTGGTTGGTTGCATTTACTCACACAAATTGCAATGCATTTCATGTATGCCGTCAGCTGTATTATTTTGCTTGTGCGTCATGCAAACGAATTGTAAAATATACTATACTGTAGTTTTGTTACTGTTTCTAGTGTAATATGCTTTGTTATTCTACAGAGGTTGTACATTATTAGAGTAGTTAAAGGAGTTAGCCAATTACCATATGAGTAAAAATTAGCTATATGATTTGGCGTCATGCCAGATGCATGGTACCCTGGTACGTGCTTTGTATTTTCATGCAACTTCAACTTCAAATGTATAATGTACAGCTACAGTATGTCTATGTGAATTGAATACTAAAGTATATTCTTTTATGTATTTTGCAGTTTCACAACATAAACGTTTTCAATATTCAAGAAAAGTCACGCCTTGGGAGTTTTATTGAAGACTGTTGGCTGTTAGCTATCTGTCTAGTTTTGCATGGGAACGGTACTCAAGGGCAGAATATTATGAAATAACACATATGGAATCATGTGGTAACCCCCAAAAAAGTGTTAAACAAATCAAAATATATTTTAGATTTTAGATTCTTCAAACAGCCACCCTTTGCCTTGATGACAGCTTTGCACACTCTTGGCATTCTCTCAACCAGCTTCACCTGGAATGCTTTCTCCACAGTCTTGAAGGAGTTCCCACATATGCTGAGCACTTGTTGGCTGCTTTTCCTGCACTCTGCGGGCCAACTAAACCATCTCAATTGGGTTGAGGTCGGGTGATTGTGGAGGCCAGGTCACCTGATGCAGCACTCCATCACTCTCCTTCTTGGTCAAATAGCCCTTATACAGCCTGGAGGTGTGTTGGGTCATTTTCTTGTTGAAAAACAAATGATAGTCCCACTAAGAGCAAAACAGATGGGATGGCGTATCGCTGCAGAATACTGTGGTAGCCATGCTGGTTAAGTGTGCCTTGAATTCTAAATAAATCACTGACAGTGTCACCAGCAAAGCACCCCCACACCATAACACCTCCTCCCCCATGCTTTACGGTGGGAAATACACATGCGCCACGTCTCAAAGACACAATGGTTGAAACCAAAAACATCCAATTTGGACTCCAGACCAATGGACGATTTTCCACTGGTCTAATGTCCATTGCTCATGTTTCTTGGCCAAAGCAAGAAACTCTGTACCGGTACCCACCTGTATATAGCCTCGTTACTTTGTTATTTTACTTTAGTTTATTTGGTAAATATTTTCTTAAACTCTTCTTGAACTGCACTGTTGGTTTAAGGGCTTGTAAGTAAGCATTTCACTCTAAGGTCTACAGTTGTTGTATTCGGCGCGTGTGACAAATAAAGTTTCCGTATTGACTGACCTTCATGTCTTAAAGTAATGATGGACTGTTGTTTTTCTTTGCTTATTTGAGCTGTTCTTGCCATAATATGGACTTGGTCTTTTACCAAATAGGGCTAAATAGGGCTATCTTCTTTTAAGCAGAATTTGACTCCTGAACTAATTTAAGCTTGCCTAAAACTTATGCAATGACTATATTTGAGTTATCAAACTTTTATTAATCTTAAAAATACAAATACATCTTCCATTTTGACATTATAGTATTTTGTGTACATTCTATTTTTAAGAAAGACAATTAAATACATTTTAACCTCACTTTGTAACACAATGTTAAGAAATTCAATGGGTATTGATAATTTTTGCAAGGCACTTAGTGTGCAGCATTGAAAGTCCCTAAAAAACACAGTGGCCTCCATCATTCTTAAATGGAAGAAGTTCGGAACCACCAAACTGAGCAATCCCCGATTGAATTATTCTACAATGTAGAAAATTGTAGAAATAAATAAAAACCCTTGAATGAGTAGGTGTGTCCAAACTTTTGACTGTTACTGTATGTCAGCTCAATCGTAAATGACTTTTACATTTCAGTCGTGCTATATTGCTGAACTTCAACGATACAAGTTGAATTGAAAAAGTGTCACATTCTGACCATAGTTCTTTTGTGTTTTCTTTGTTTTAGTGTGGGTCAGGACATGAGCTGAGTGGGCATTCTGATATGGTTCTCAATCAGAGGCAGGTGTTAGTCATTGTCTCTGATTGGGAACCATATTTAGGTAGCCTGTTTTGTGTTGGGTTTTGTGGGTGGGTGTCTTCTGTCTTCGTGTGTCTGCACCAGACAGAACTGTTTTGTAATGTTCACGTTTACCGTCTTTATTAAACATGATGAACACTAACCACGTTGCGCTTTGGTCCTCTCCTTCGTCCACAGAAGAAAGCCGTTACAAAAAGTTCTATAACTTCAGGCGTCCTTCCTTGTGTGCTCCTAGTCCTCATTAAGTTACATGACAACATAACCAGTTTGTGGAGTTGTTGTTCAGGCTTTGTGTTTCAGCATTATCACTTTACACCAAGAACCCGAGATCTTGTACTTTGTGTCACTTACACAGCACGTTGTCACAGAAATATATTATACAGTTTATATATCTCAAATTCACCCAAATGGATTGCGAGACAGTGACTTTGTGTAGAAACGTTGATTGCAAAAAATAAGTCACGTTTTGCAATAGTTGAGTAGTTGGTTGGTTTCTCGACTAGGTCTTCTATCCTGTTCCATATGGTATCGCAATGGGGTGTGCTCAGTTAACTTCAACATTCGCTAAGATGCATGACGGTTTGTACTGAACGACCGGCCATGCACCGTTCTTCAGCCGTTTGGTGGGTTTGGCAAGGTGTGGAATGATCACTATTTACATTTTTTATATTATTTAACTATTCAAGTCAGTTAAGAACAAATTATTATTTACAATGATGGCCTACTGGGGAACAGTTGGTTAACTGCCTTGTTCAGGGGCAGAATGCCAGATTTGGACCTTGTCAGCTGGCCCAACACTCTAATCACTAGGCTACCTGTCGCCCCATGTGGCACGATCGATTGCAAAACTTAGTTGGATTAAACGTTGCACACTGTTCTTTCATATCGAACACAGCCTGGGTATAGTACTGGGTGGGCGTGTAGACACTTCTCCATTGTTCCTCTGTAGAATGGAATCCCTCACAGGGATCTGAACTTGGTGTGATTCTGAAACACCAACAAAGGGACAATGGCACTCAGCGTTCCCTCCCAGAATGGTTAGAGCAGGTATCTTGTGACCTGTGGTAAGACATGGAAACAAAGCAGTAATACGAGGAGGATGTGTGAACCACCTCCATGCACTCCTTCTATAGTGTACTAGAAAGATTTAACGTGTCCTTTGGTGCGATGCCTTTGTCCCTGCTAGACTACAGAGAGTCGTTAAGACCAAGGTAGTTATTCAAGACCAGTTCGGCCTGTACACTAGTACATTCTTACATAAAAAGGTGCTAAGTAAAACCATAAAGGGTTCTTCGGTTTGTCCCCATATTTTATGCTGTATTTGTAATTACAGTATATAAAATATATGCAACGATTTTTCCACCCACAGGTTTCCTGTGCCAATGCACGACAACTAATAAGCAAAACATACTGACTTCGGGAGCTTCAACATCATCTGCACAGCATCTGGATGCTGGAATCAAATTTTGGACGAACGTGAGCAGGTAGCCTACAAAATACGTGTGGGTGGTTGTGTTTATGCCACACATAAAAGGTAATACGTGAAACAAATTGAATGACAAATATTTAGGCTATAGGCTCTTGATTGGAGAGGAGGCAGAGCTCGCTTGAAGCTTCCGTGAATACATTATTGTAGGATGACTTGGGAGAATGATGATCCGCAACAGGCAGCACATCTCAGTATCAGAACTTAACATACAACCAAACTGGGATGCTACTGTGCCTTTCTATATCTTAGAAACTGTCAGGAGAAGACCCACAACTGACACAAATGGAATGAATGGAAGTAAATATTCAAATCACAGGGTTTTTGTTTGCACCGTTATTCAAATTCAATTTTTACTGCAGTTGTACAATAATGCAATTATTCATTACAATTGTATTGTCCTTAAACAAGGTCACTAGGGTTTCACTGAATTTGTGTTATAAGTAGTTTTAGGAAGACGTGTAATTACACCCTGTGTCCTTTTCACCAGTTGACCGTCATCTGACAATCTGACAATAGAAGCCAGCTGAGGCATGGGAGCCCTGGGAACAGCGTCAGGACAGGGGAAAAATAACCATGTCAACGACAATAATGCTGACACAGGTAACCAACTGAGGAACAGACAGATATCGACGGGGCAATCAACAAAGGGAAGGAGTCCAGGTGAGTCCAATGAGCACTGCTGCGCGTAATGATGGTGACAGGTGTGCGTAATGAAGGGCAGCCTGGTGGACCTCGAGTGCTAGAGAGGGGGAGCAGGATCAGGTGTGACAAATAATATACATTTTTATAAACAAATCTAATAAATTTGATTTATTGCACGTTACTGAAAGGGTTGTTCCAGTTTAAATGTACTGAACAAAAATATAATCTCGACATGCAACAATTTATAGATTTTTACTGAGTTACAGTTCATATGATGAAATCAGTCAATTGAAATAAATTAATTGGGCCCTAATTTATGGATTTTGCATGACTTGGAATAAAGATCTGCATCCATTAGTCACAGATACCTTAAATGAGCCTCACAATGAGCCTCAGGATCTCGTTATGGTACCATACCATAACCCCAGAGCCAGCATGGGGAACTCTGTTCACAACATTGACATCAGCAAACCGGTTTCCCAGACAACGCCATACACGTGGTTTGCGGTTGTGAAGCCTTGTGGACGTACTGCCAAATTCTCTAAAACGACGTTGGTGGCTTATGGTAAGAGTAATGAACATGACATTTTCAGGCAACAGCTCTGGTGGACATTCCTGCAGTCAGAATGTAATTGCATGTTCCCTCAACACTTGTGACATCTGTGGCATTGTGTTAAGTGACAAAACTGCACATTTTAGAGTGGCTTATTATTGACCCCAGCACAAGGTGCACCTGTGTAATGATCATGCTGTTTAATCAGTTTATTGATATGCCACACCTGTCAGGTGGATGGATTATCTTGGCAAAGGAGAAATGCTCACTAACATGGCTGTAAACAAATTTGTGCACAAAATCTGAGAGAAATTAGGTTTTTGTGCATATTTTGTTATTAATATTGGTACCAATTTGAATAAATGTATTGTTTTTCTTACATTTAGATTTCAGTGGGAATTTCACTGTACATTTACAGCATTATCCCGGCACCAGAGTTGCCAGCTTAATACTGTAATTTTGCTTTACAGCAGAGATGCTGTAATATATTTCACAGTACTGTTTGCCTTACTGTAATACATTACAGCATCCCTGTAAATTTACAGCAGGGATACTGTAAAAAAAAGTTATATTTGGAAAATAGAGCCCATGCCTTAATTTTAAGTTGTTTGGCAAATGTACGTGTTTTAGAAACCATAGAACCTGCTCTTAACAATGGGTTATTCAATTAAAACGTCGTACTTGCATGAAGGATGATTTGAAAAAGTTTATTTTTGAATGCGGGTTGTGGATGAATAATATTTCCAGCTGTTGGATATCCTAACTCTGTCTGGATTCCGATAGGAATTACACATCACTTTGCAAAGCAGAATAAAGTGACTTGCGGGCCTGATGTGGCCTGTAAACCAGGAGTTTCCTAACACCACTGAGTTAGGGTAAAACTAGGCCATCAAAATAAGGTCTTATGATGTATGTATTTTGTCAGATCATTTTAATGATAACATTCGCCTAGGAACTCCCTTGGTGAAAGCCACAGGCCTTTAAAAGGAAATAATTCAACAACCATGTCTGTGTCAGTAACAAATACAGTCATGGGTGGTAACTCTACAATTCACTCAAAAAGAAAAGGCACCCTGGGAAACATGAAAATGTGACTTTAAACTATACACCATTTCATTACATTTCACTCCACTGTAAAGTGGATTAAAAAAGAAACCTGCACACTGCTCTTGCTGGTATCACTGCTCTTTATTAAGCTTTACTTATCAAGGCCTTAGTCAGAGCTTTTGAGCAGTGTGCGGGTTTCTTATGTTTTTCTCATCTTATTCAACTGTTACCATGCACCTGCAACAAAGATAGCTCAGATGTGTGAGTGCCTTTTGAATTTTACTCCACTGTAAAGTGAAATTGTGTGATTATCACCACAGTAGAGTGAGTGCATTTTATATTTTACTCCAGAATAGATGCCTATTCATTCATTCAGTTAAATGCCTATTCATTCCCTGCAGTGTATTGTGAATTTGACACAGCTAGTGTGTTTTTCCCTACTCTGTGTAGGTTACAGAAACACTGTCTAAATGTTAACATTTTAACACTTTTGAAAGTGTGAAATTCACTCTGTTGAGAGTGGATGAATATACACACTGCAAAAGTGTTAAAATTAACATAACAGCGAGTTACTTTCACACTTCTGCGTTTGCTCTGTAATAATAGATGTAGCCTATAGACACGACTAAATTGACAATAGTCTGATGGGTGACAATATTAATTGCCCTGTGAATGAAGATACTGCAGTGCAGCGTGGGTAATTGACAAAGTAGGGAACAGAGCTTATCAAAAATAAACTTTTTCAAATCATCCTTCATGCAAGTAAGACGTTTTAATCGAATAACCCATTGTTAAGAGCAGGTTCTATGGTTTCTAAAACACGTACATTTGCCAAACAACTTAAAATTAAGGCATGGGCTCTATTCTCAAAATAGAACTTTTTTTTACAGTATCCCTGCTGTAAATTTACAGGGATGCTGTAATGTTTTACAGTAAGGAAAACAGTACTGTGAAATATATTACAGCATCTCTGCTGTAAAGCAAAATTACAGTATTAAGCTGGCAACTCTGGTGCCGAGATAATGCTGTAAATGTACAGTGAAATTCCCACTGAAATCTAAATGTAAGAAAAACAATACATTTCTTCAAATTGGTACCAACATTAATAACAAATTAACAACCATATTTGACAATAGAAGAAACAACAGTTAACACATACTGTATGTAACCAAGGAAGAGCGTAACGACAACACAAACATAAAAACTATAATGTGTGCCTGTGTGGTGGTGTGTGTGGGGGAGAGAGTGACAAAGAGATAAGAGTTCAAATTGAGATTGAGTACAATCTTAGATCTGTGATCAGGGGCAACTAGTTGCTTAAGGGGGTTCAGAGGTGGTGAAACACAACGGGACAGTTTGGGCAGGAGAGCATCCAGGAGAGAGAAGTCAGCGCAGATTCAGGTATTCCTCATGGGGCTCCGTAACAATCCTCCTCAGTTCTGATTTTGTCAGCTCTACTCACCCCTAGGACAAGCATAGAAAAAGAAAGATGAAAAGGAGAGACAGAGAGCACTAGGACTGTTACTCTGAGTAGAAAGACAGGGGGAAAATGACATATCAAGCTGGTGCCGTGTGTGTGTGTGTGTGTACTTACCTTCATTTGTGTGTGTACTTACCTTCATTCAAATTCAGTGAGCTCAGTGAGATCTTGGAAGAATGGGGCACTGTAGGGTTTGAGAACAGTTGGCTTCATCTGGGCCACTTTTTCATGCCTTTTTGTCCCATCTTCAGGGTTCATCATCTTGGGTTGATTCGAACCTACAGCATACATCCAATATAGTTTATGAAATCAATGGAAGCATTGAACAAAGACATATAAGAAAGCGAGTTAGATACACCTACTTCAAACCCTAGCTAACTAATAAAACATTGCTTTAGCCAACAAAATACCACATGTTATTTTACCAGACTCACACGTTCCTTTATTTCTTTGACACCAAATGTTTGCATAAAACTGGTAAAAAAAAAAAATGACTGAAGACTCCAGCCACCCAAAGTCATACACTTGACACTTACATGCGACTTCTACTATCAGAATACAAAGATCGCATTGAAAAAGACAGTTTAAATGTTTAAATGCACAAAAGGGGTTTGATTGTGTTCAGACCTGGCTGACCGCTTCAGGAGGGGGATCAGGGATGCTTCAAGTTTGGATTTCTCCATTCTGGATGCAATCAGGCTACCGAAAGCGCATATAGTGGGCAACGCCATCAGCACTCCTCCCACAAGTCTCCAGAAAACATTTGTTTTGGGACCGATGCACCTTTTCAGTTTTAACTGGAGGAAATGCGTTCCCAGCGTGTGAGGAATGTGTTTACTGGCCTCAAATGCTGGCCAGCTAGTTAATATTTAGATTTTTTTTTAAACTAGTTTTACTAGAGTTATTCTAACCCGTTTGCAATTCCTTTACTTGCTAGATTGCTGGCTAGCTACAGAGGTTAGCTACTGGCATCGGTTTTTGTGTTATAATCATATTTTGCATATTTCCCTGTTTGTAGAATGGATACTGGAATTTGAATATGGCACGGGAAAAGGGAATCCGGACACACTGTGAACACAGTAGACACATTTAAATGTAGGTGTAGATGCATGACCCATTCAGAATTCCTTGATCCGAACTCCATGATCAGAATACTAAAGCTGCACGAACAGTCAAGTCTAGACACGGACATATACTGTCTTGGACCAAAAGGCCCCTGAACAGCTTATACCCCAAGCCATAAGACAAATAGATACCCAGAGTATCTACATTGACCCTTTTTGCACTAACTCCTTTTGACTCTATGCACACACAATGGACTTTACCCACACATTCACACATACTGACACTCCAACACACACACACACACACTCGCACATAACATGTACGTACAGGAACACATTTGCCACACACACACACTTATATAAGAGTGAACTTTTTGGCCTGAATGCCAAGCGTCACATCTGGAGGAATCCTGGCACCATCCCTACGGTGAAGCATGGTGGTGGCAGCATGGATGTTTTTCAGCAGCATGGACTGGGAGACTAGTCAGGATCGAGGAAAAGATGAACGGAGCAAAGTACATAGCATAGCATAGATGCTTGATGAATACCTGCTCCAGAGTGCTCAGGACCTCAGACTGGGGTGAAGGTTCACCTTCCAACAGGACAACGACCCTAAGCACACAGCCAAGACTACACAAAAGTGGCTTCAGGTCAAGTCTCTGAATGTCCTTGAGTGGCCCAGTCAGAGCCCGGACTTGAACCCGATCTAACATCTCTGGAGAGACCTGAAAATAGCTGTGCAGCAATGCTCCCCATCCAACCTGACAGAGCTTGAGAGGATCTGCAGAGAAGAATGGGAGAAACTCCCCAAATACAGGTGTGCCAAGCTTGTAGCGTCATACCCAAGAAGATTTAAGGCTGTAATTGCTGCCAAAGGTGCTTCAATAAAGTACTGAGTAAAGGGTCTGAAAACTTATGTAAATGTAATATTTTTGTAATACTTTCTTTTACAAGTTTGAAAACATTTCTAAACCCTGTTTTTAATTTGTCATTGTGGGGTATTATGTGTAGATTGATGAGGGCTAACAACTATTTAATCCATTTTAGAATACGGTTGTGATGAAAGAAAATGTGGAGGAGTATGCTGTTTGAGGAGCATGCTCTCGCTGCGCGACAGGTGATATTCTGCCCAAACTCTGTATGTCATGGGCTCTCCAACCCTGTTCCTGCAGCTACCCAGTGCTTAATTTAGGAAACTAAGTGAAATCTGTTCAGGAACATCGATAGTAACACGTTTTTCCAACAAAACATAGGAGGAGATGAAAATGCATGATGGTGAGATATTCTGTATAGCTAAAGGTAATGTGTTACCCAAATAATTATGAAAAAATAAGAAATTCCCTATTACTGGGTTATTCAAAATCAAATACAAAGTCACTATAATTGTAGGCTTTCTGTAAGCCGCCCCGAACAATCAATGAACCAACAGCATCGCCTGGGGCTATACATTCTTTCCCAGGGTATACATTTTGGAGCGTAGCATAAGGTAACCAGTCCATCCAGTATGCATAATAATATAGTCCACACTCAAAGGTGTTTACTCAAATTTGTTTAATTTTGGAGTACTTGCTAGATCAATTATGTACCAAATCAAATCAAATCAAATGTATTTATATAGCCCTTCGTACATCAGCTGATATCTCAAAGTGCTGTACAGAAACCCAACCTAAAACCCCAAACAGCAAGCAATGCAGGTGTAGAAGCACGGTGGCTAGGAAAAACTCCCTAGAAAGGCCAAAACCTAGGAAGAAACCTAGAGAGGAACCAGGCTATGTGGGGTGGCCAGTCCTCTTCTGGCTGTGCCGGGTGGAGATTATAGCAGAACATGGCCAAGATGTTCAAATGTTCATAAATGACCAGCATGGTCGAATAATAATAAGGCAGAACAGTTGAAACTGGAGCAGCAGCACGGTCAGGTGGACTGGGGACAGCAAGGAGTCATCATGTCAGGTAGTCCTGGGGCATGGTCCTAGGGCTCAGGTCCTCCGAGAGAGAGAAAGAAAGAGAGAATTAGAGAGAGCATATGTGGGGTGGCCAGTCCTCTTCTGGCTGTGCAGGGTGGAGATTATAACAGAACATGGCCAAGATGTTCAAATGTTCATAAATGACCAGCATGATCGAATAATAATAAGGCAGAACAGTTGAAACTGGACCAAAGATTAAATTAAATCAGTCTTATGTTTTTCTGCCATTTGTAATTCGCTCTGTACCCACACAATACACTGCTAGTTCACCCATACTCACTTATATTCTCTTACTCTCTGCTCATTGTTAAAATCACAGAAAAACCTTCTCACACCTATCTTGTTAAACATATCATATTACTCAAACTCCTGATGTTAACGTTTATACACTGATGTAAACACGCAGGCACTATTTCAAAGAAAGGGAAGAAAATCTATACAAAAGCTTATTCAGATTAATGAGGGTTCTTTGAAGAACCCTTCTTGCCTTCCGAACAATCTTCAAAGAACCCTTTCTTCCCGAAAACGTTTTTTTTTAGGATGAAAAAGGTTCTATGTAGAACTCTTTGCCTTACAAATAACTTTAGTCTTCCAAAAAGGTTCATCAGATAAAAACAGTTCTTGGCAGAACCCTATCCCTCTGCAAAGAACCCTTTTGGAACCCTTTTTTCTGAGAGTGTAAATGAACTGTACTCTAGTGCTTTGTGTTGGAACAGGGCGTCTCATGCTCAGAGAGAAACAAACACACCTCTGATGTTTTGTTCAATCACTCTCACAAGCTCATTTTATCTACAAATGTAAAGTTTTTGAACAGCAGCAGCAACAACAACAACAAATACAACAACAATCAGCTCTGCAGTCAGTGTGACAACATTTGTTCCATGATGCCATGGAAATGTCCACAACATACATTGATGGTCCTGATCAAATCAGGCTAAAGCAACGTGTTGGCTAAGAATTTGACCTAAAGCACATACTTCTCCACATAGAATGGACATAAGAGAGGGGATCATATGAGTTATTTTGAGTTTTTCTTCATCTGAGGCTGAAGTCCCCAAGTGAAGACTGTCACCCGTTGAGCCCCTGAGGTGGTGACCAGCTGACATCACAGGGGACGTCAGAGGTTTGTTAAAGGTCATTTAAACTGAAATTGACTTTGACTTTCTAAATCTAGGGCAGGGTTCATTCCATGACTGCATCCATCTTGGTATTCCGTGGCTTCCTATTCTTGTTTCCTTGTCTCCTTTCCTACACTGATGTAAAAGAACAGGGGACAGTTGAAATCAGATTCAAAGTGAGGAGCGCCGTTTTGTATTCACCACCTATCCTTTGTCTCTTCGGGTCAGTCCATGTGAAGAGGAGAGGAGGTGGCCATGTGGTAGGGAGCGTTGGGCAAGTAACTGAAAGGTTGCTGGTTCAAATGCCCGAGCCGACTCGGCAGAAAAATCTGTAACCCTAAATGCTCCTGGATAAGGGTGTCTGCTAAATATTTTTTTAAATGAAGCCCTTCCAGACTACTGAGATACACCCCAGAGTTCTGTTTTCTTGGCTACTCGTGGGGTCAAAGCTGAGCTCTTTAGGTCATCCAAGTGCTGTCTTATCTGCTTTTATAGGTGGGGAATATGGTTTGATATGAATTGGAAAATGTTTGCCCAATGTACATCGGATTTTTTCATTTTAATTTCACTCTACTTTATAACAACTTAATATCATAAGAAACGTGGATTACAAAGGGTCCATGTTAGCACCAGTTATAAACAGGGCTACTCCATTGTCCACTAGTGATTGGTAATGTCGACCCAGCAGTGCTCAGTGAACAAACTACATGCAAGTGCTATTTCTTTAGTCTAAACGTGACAGCCAGGCTGTTATTGCGAAGCAGCAAAGGCTTTAATTACGAAACAGAAATACATAATAGTCTGCTACACGTGACGGATCTAGTCACAGCCTCTTTCTCAATAATCCTATACTTGCTTTTCAAAGACGGATCAAGATCGATCTTCTCACGTTATCTAACTTGGCACACACTTATTTATAAACCACCTTTTCTTCTCTTCCGCATGTGAAGTCCATTGTACATTCTGTGGTGAAGTGGGTGTGTTTTGGGGGGGGGGGGGCGATGCAAATATCCCTCAGTTGGTATAAATAGTTTCTCTGCAAGCATTTCCCTCAGGCCAGTGGATGCATCTGAACTGAGCTGATCTAAAAGACACACATTCAGCACAATGTAAGTAGAAATGATAGTTTATCATTGCATTGACTAGGTTTGTTTGAGTTGTTATGGTGTTAAGTAATTTTAATTAAGATTTTTCTAGAAATAGAAATGTGTAATAACACAGTTTACTGTCTTTTAAAGTATTACAATATTGCAATCTTAGTCAGTTATGTCTGTATAACATATTTGTTATATGATTATGTCACTGACTGTTTGTGTGTACTTCAGGTTTTTCATGTGATGACACACTGTTTTGTGTACTTCAGGTTTTTCATGTGATGACACTGTTTGTGTTCTTCAGGTTTTTCATGTGATGACACACTGTTTTGTGTACTTCAGGTTTTTCATGTGATGACACACTGTTTGTGTGTACTTCAGGTTTTTCATGTGATGACACTGTTTTGTGTACTTTAGGTTTTCAAATGAAATGTGTTTGTCACATGCGCTGAATACAACATGTGTAGTAGACTTTACAGTGAAATGCTTACTTCCGAGCCCTTTCCCAACCATGCAGAGTTAAAAATGAAGAATAATTTGCAAAATACAAAAGGAAATAGTAACACAGTAAAATAACAATAACGAGGCTAAATACAAGGAGTACCAGTACCGAGGCATTGTGCAGGGGTAGAATGTTGTTGAGGTAGAATGTTGTTGAGGTAATATGTACAGGTAGGTAGGGGTAAAAGTGACTAGGCAATCAGGATAGATAATGAACAGAGTAGCAGCACCATATGTGAAGAGTGTCAAAGAGTATTACATTGTGTCTATGTGATGGCACTGACTGTTTGTGTGTACTTTAGGTTTTTAATGTGATGACACTGACTGTTTGTGTGTACTTCAGGTTTTTAATGTGATGACACTGACTGTTTGTGTGTACTTCAGGTTTTTAATGTGATGACACTGACTGTTTGTGTGTACTTTAGGTTTTTAATGTGATGGCACTGACTGTTTGTGTGTACTTCAGGTTTTTAATGTGATGGCACTGACTGTTTGTGTGTACTTCAGGATTTTAATGTGATGACACTGACTGTTTGTGTGTACTTCAGGGTTTATTTTGTAGGGTTGGTTGGCTTGCTTCTCATCTTGACTGCTGAAGCCAGAGTTGGGTAAGGATGTTATAACACACATCTGTTATTACTTCTCTCGCATCGTAACCGCACGTTTCAGAATGAATACTCTGTTTGTGTAGTGAGTGAACGGTCTCCGTGCTAAATCGTATGCTGTTGTCCGTTTATTGATTTGTTTTCCACCGATCCCTTTAGGAACTCCTCTGAGTCTCGCTTCTGCACCGAGTCAAAGGAATGTCTGCTGTATGATCTGGTGTGCAAGAATGACGATTATGAGGTGAGTCTTGTGCAGCACAAATTAATGGCACATTGGGGCTACAACATAGGAGTTTGTTTCACCACCTTTTTGGTGACAGATTTTTTTGTGTTTCGTTGTTGTTCAGGGTGGCAGATACAAAACAATAGCATTTGCATATATCAAATTGACAACATGATGATCCCCCCCCCACCCCCCATTTTGGTTATCGCATCGGGTTTCGGTAATTGGAAACATGTTGTAGATCAAGTTATGCAGGGTTGTAGATCAAGTTATGCAGGGTTGTAGATCACCCTAATCCCGTTCTCAACATCTGTAACTCAAATACACTCTCCAGCAGAGGACTCGTGAGTGAAGGTTTGTGTCTGTGTTACAGGTGCGCCACTATGACTCGGTGAAATGGGTGTCGACAGACGAGGAATGCTACTTCATGGACAAGGCCACTTACACTGCCTTCCGGAGACTCTTCAAATACATCACCGGATCCAACAAGGCTGGTGTGTGTGTGTGTGTGTGTGTGTGCGTGCGTGCGTGCGTGCGGATGCACATGCATGAGTCTGTTTCCGTGCGCGTGTGTCTACCTGGTAACAAGTGCTTACACACATGTTTTTTCTATAGGCGTCAACATTGACATGACAGCTCCGGTGACTGTCAAAATTGAAGAGAAGAAGAAGATGTGGGCGTCATCTGTCTTCACCATCAGCTTCCTCCTGCCGTCTGACTATCAGATGATTCATCCCCAACCCACTGATGACAAGGTAAAGCCAAATCACAAATAGACTCTACGCCCTATGCACTTGTGAAGATCTGAGAGGATTTGATTGGTTTAAGCAATATGGTGAAACTTCCACTCAGCCTATCAGAGGGCAAAGTGGAGCTATTACCATATTGCTGACACCTGTCAAAACCCTGTAAACCTGACACAATGACATCCACATCGTTATCCAGGGGTCTGTAATATTTGTGTGGTTTATTGTGTGGTTTTTCAAATACTTAAGTTGAGCTTGCCTGGCTCAATGGCACCAATGGAATAGTCCCAACAGTGCAAACCCCGCCCACCTGGCACTCTAGAAAAACTGAATCTAAGTTGGACATAATATGATTGTCTATCAGACCTGGGTTCAATAAGTATTTTTCAAATACTTCGATTTAGCTTTTATAGAGTGCCAGGTGGGTGGGGATTGCACTTTTGGGACTATTCCATGGTGCCATTGAGTCAGGCAAGCTCAATCGAGCAAAGCTTAAGTATTTGAAAAAACACAAATACCATTTGAACCCAGGTCAAGTATGTCATGGCTTTTTTTAAAGACTGTGGTTAACAATGTGGATGTCTTTGTGATTTCCCCGTGCAGGTGTATTTTACAGAGACGCCAGACATGAAAGTGTACGTGAGGAGCTACGGTGGATGGATGATGTCTTTGACATCCAGTGTAAACTCTATGCTGCTGAAAAGGCAGCTAGACAACGTCCAGGCCACCTACAACAAAGACTACCACTATGCTGTGGGATATGACAGGTGAGAGCACAGATACAAATCCTTCAATGTACTCATATCCAACATCCAACACAATTCCACCAAAATACTTTTTCAAACATACTTTAATATTTTATGTGTGTGTATGTGTCCTACAGCCCAATGAAGATTCTGAATAGGCACAACGAGGTGTGGTACATGGTTGAGGGAGAGCCTGTGTGCCCTACCTCCTAAACATCCTCCTCCATTACTGCTGAGTCTGGCATAACCACTTTGAGGAGGACCAATGGGAGGTGCATGGTAGACTGAGAACATCTGAGAAAGTGTGGTTTGGGGGCAACAAAGATGTTAACTAAGATATGTGTCTCTGATCTGGTGGCACTATAATCCAAAATCAATATGCCACATACTATAGAGTGTATACAAACTGTATGTCTTAGAATTTGCTCATACTTATTCAGGGTTCAGTTTGTTAGGGAGGTGACTAGCACCCCCGAGACCTGTGATTCGAACTCTATACATAGAGGTTCTAACAATGTGGGGTGAATGTAGACAGGGATATGTTTGTACTAAATAACTGGTTTCATTTGTCAAAAAGGAAGTTACTTTTCACTAACTACAACATTCAATGTTGGACATGATTTGGATCTTTTTCTCATTAAAATATGAATAATGTCTGTGTTGAGTTGGTTTCTTCTTAAAAATATGCCAAACAAATCCTCTCCAGCTCTTTGGTCGTACTCGAGTGGTGGTGAATACTGTAGGATTATAATGAACATAAAATCTTGGCTAAATGTGTCGGATACCATATTTGTTATATAGTCTGTCCATGAGAGATTACAATGAACAATACAAATGAAAAGTTAAATTTGACGTTTGAGTAATTTAGCAGACCTTCCAATCCAGAGCGACTTTGTCACTCTTTTCAAAAACACCGCGAAGTCGTATACAGTGAACACTGTACACCTTTCGCCAGTCAGTGCCGCCGCTACGAACGAGGGCATGTTCTATAGAAGGAAGCTCAAATACTCACTTCAGAGTAGCAAGAAAACAGATCACAAGTACACTCTTTGAAAAAAAGAGTTCCAAAAGGGTTCTTTGCAGAGGGATAAGGTTCTACCAAGAACTGCTTGGATCAGAATAACCATTTTTGGAAGACAAGGGTTCTTTGTAAGTCAAAGGGTTTTTACCTAGAACCTTAAACGTTCGAAGAACCGTTTTTGGAAGAAAGGGTTCTTTGATGATTCTTTGGAAGGCAAGAAGGGTTCTACATAGAACCATACATAATATTTCCCAGCATGAGCTATTGGAGATTTTCAGAATAATTTGTTTTACTGTAATATCTGTTTTTGCATGTAAATTGATTGGATGATTAATTTTATGCTACACAAAGATAAAGAACATACAGTTTTCTAAACTAATCCAATTTGTTAGTAATTGGATTTATTGCATACATTACTGAGGTAGTTGTTCCAGTTTAGATGATTGAGGTTGTCTCAGTATTCAATCTTCCCTACCCTGGCAGTCATTCTGAATGCAGATTGTGGGTGATTAAGGTTACCCTCAGAACATCCTCAATTTGTCTGGTCATGGACTCTACAAGGTGTCGAAAGCGTTCCACAGGGATGCTGGCCCATGTTGACTCCAATGCTTCCCACAAGTGAGTCTTGTTGGCTGAATGTCCTTTGTCCATTCTTGATACACACGAGAAACAGTTGAGCATGAAAAACCCAGCAGCGTGGCAGTTCTTGACACAAACCAACACATGCAATTGTCTCATGGACAAGGCCACTTACACTGCCTTCCGGAGACTCTTCAAATACATCACCGGCTCCAACGAGGCTGGTGTGTGTGTGTGTGTGTGTGTGTGTGTGTATGTGTGTGTGTGTGTGTGTGTGTGTGTCTTCTGTAACCCTTCTCCTCCCCTTCATCTGCAATGATTGAAGTGGATTTAACAAGTGACATCAATAAGAGATCATAGCTTTTACCTGGTCAGTCTGTCATGGAAAAAGCAGGTGATCTTAAAGTTTTTTATACTCAGTGTATCAAATCAAATCAAATTGTATTTGTCACACATGCCAAATACAACCTTACCGTTAAAATGCTTACTTACAAGCCCTTAACCAACAATCTAGTTTTAAGAAAATAGAGTTAAGAAAATATTTACTAAATAAAATGTAAATAAAAAAAGTAACACAATAAAATAACAACAATGAGGCTATATACTGCATAGAAAATGTTGTTTCCCCTTTACATTTTTCTTCTCTATTCTTTTTACTTATTGCCATTTAGTGGGTGTTAACGAGTACTGTTAGTTATATGCTATGGTTAAATAAGCGTAAGAAAGTCTGCACGCTGCCCATATTGATTGTTTTGTTCTATGTTCATTTATTTCTTAAATACACTCCCTGAACATGCTTCCCGACTCCCAGCGTACACGTTACATGACCAAAAAATAGTTAAACAAATCAAAATATATTTTATATTTTTCGATTCTTCAAAGCCACCCTTTGCCTTGATGACAGCTTTGCACACTCTTGGCATTCTCTCAACCAGCTTCATGAGGTAGTCACCTGGAATGCATTTCAATTAACAGGTATGCCTTGTTAAAAGTTCATCTGTGGAATTTCTTTCCTTCTTAATGCGTTTGATCCAATCTGTTGTGTTGTGACAAGGTAGGGGTGGTGTACAGAAGATAGCCCTATTTTGTAAAAGACCAAGTCCATATTATGGCAAGAACAGCTCAAATAAGCAAAGAAAAATGACAGTCCATTATTCCTTTAACACATGAAGGTCAGTCAATGCAGAACATTTCAAGAACTTTGAAAGTTTCTTCAAGTACTGTCGCAAAAAACAAAAAAGAGGACCGCCACAGGAAAGTAAGACCCAGAGTTACCTCTCCTGTAGAGGATAAGTTCATTAGAGTTAACTGCACCTCAGATTGCAGCCCAAATAAACGCTTCAAAGAGTTCAAGTAGCAGACACATCTCAACATCAACTGTTCAGATGAGACTGAGTGAATAAGGGCTTCATGGTCAAACTGCTGCAAAGAAACCACTACTAAAGGACACCATCAACAAGAAGAGACTTGCTTGGGCCAAGAAACATGAGCAATGGACCTTACACCAGTGGAAATCTGTCCTTTGGTCTGATGAGTCCAAATCTGAGATTTTTGGTTCCAACCTTCGTGCCTTTGTGAGACGCAGAGTAGGTGAACAGATGATCTCCGCATGTGTGGTTCCCACCATGAAGCATGGAAGAGGGGGTGTGATGGTGTGGTGATGCTTTGCTGGTGACACTGTCAGTGATTTATTTAGATTTCAAGGCACACTTAACCAGCATGGCTACCAAAGCATTCTGCAGCGAAATGCCATCCCATCTGGTTTGCGCTTAGTGGGACTATAATTTGTTTTTCAACAGGACAATGACTCAAAACACACCTCCAGGCTGTGTAAGGGATATTTGACCAAGAAAGAGAGTGATGGAGTGCTGCATCAGATGACCTGGCCTCCACAATCACCCGACCTCAACCCAATTGAGATGGTTTGGGATGAGTTAGACCACAGAGTGCAGGAAAAGCAGCCAACAAGTGTTCAGCATATGTGGGAACACCTTCAAGACTTGAGGAAAAGCATTCCAGGTGAAGCTGGTTGAGAGAACGCCAAGAGTGTGCAAAGCTGTAAAGGCAAAGGGGGACTACTTTTTAACACTTTTTTGGTTAGTACATGATTCCGTATGTTTTATTTAATAGTTTTGACGTCTTCACTATAGTAAAAATAAAGAAAAACCCTTGAATGAGTAGGTGTCCAAACTTTTGACTGGTACTGTATGTGTCATGGGTGTTTTTTTGTATTGTATTACTTTTTTTATAATATTTTTCTTAAAATATATTTGCTGATTAATATTCCAACCAATGATATATGATTGAAAGTTGCTGTCTTGTTTGCTGTCTTGTTGGGTGTTATGTTTTTGTTGTTATTTGTGTTGTGTAATGTCATATTGATTTAAAAAAATGTATACAAAAACTTTATTGACAAGAAAAATGTGTGCAGGTACAGGTTAGACGAGGTAATTTGTACATGTAGAGAGGGGTAAAGGGACTATGCATAGATAATAAACAGCGAGTAGCAGAAGTGTAAAAACAAAAGGTGGGGGGTGGGGTGTCAATGCAAATAGTCTAGGTGGCCATTTGATTAATTGTTCAGCCATTTGAACCTAGACTTGGCACTCCAGTACCACATTGCAGTGTGATAGCAGAGAGAACAGTCGATGACTTGGGTGACTGGAGTCTTTGACATTTTTGGGGCCTTCGTCTGACAGCGCCTAGTATATAGGCCCCGGATGGCAGGAAGCTTGGCCCCAGTAATGTACTGAGCCATACGCCTGACAGTCGGATGCCGAGCCGTTGCCATACCTGCCGTTGACGCAACAGGTCAGGATGCTCTCGATGGTGCAGCTGTAGAACTTTGATCTGGGGACCCATGCCAAATCTTTTCAGTCTCCTGAGGGGGAAAAGGTGTTGTCGTGCCCTCTTCACAACTGTCATGGTGTGTTTGGACCATGATAGTTTGTTGGTGATGTTGACACAAAGGAACTTGAAACTCTCAACCCGCTCCACTACAGCCCCGTCGATGTGAATGGGGGGGGGGGGGGGGGGGGGGGGTGTTCAGCCCTCCTTTTCCTGTAATCCACGATCATCTCCTTTGTCTTGCTCACGTTGAGGGAGGGGTTGTTGTCCTGGCACCACACTGCCAGGTCTCTGACCTCCTCCCTATAGACTGTCTCATCGTTGTCGGTGATCAGGCCTACCACCTTTGTGTCGTCAGCAAACTTACTGATGGTGTTGATAGAACCCTTCATAGGTTAATATTTTATCTGTCCTATTTCTATAGAGGAAGAATCTAATTATCCCATGTTGTGATATATTTTAACACTGTAACATGATTTGTTCGTTAGGAAATATTTGAATATTAAAGATTTAATAGTGTCTTAGTTTTGTAGTTTCATTGGTTTGGTTCAACTAGTGTAACATTGTTTTGTTCAACTACTACCAAACAATTTTGAACCACCATCAACCATTTCCTGAACAGAAGCATAACCTAGATAACGTATCTTTTCCAGAACATATAAGGTTTCAATAGAAACACAACCTGGATATGATAGGTCCGCAATCCCAGGGGACAAATAGATTGCATCCCAAATGGCACCCAATTCCCTATAAAGTGCACCCTGGTCAAAAGTAGTGCACTATATTGGGAATAGGGTGCAATTTGGGACTCATGCCACGTCCATGAATGTCATAATTCATATCCCGACAGAGGGGAAAGTTAGATAAGCGATCACCCTTGGACTGCAGTCTTATCTCTGACGTCAGTCAGCACATCATTAAGATTACCATGTTGTGCTCCAGCCCAGTGATTGGCATGTTGTTATCTGCACCCACCTGGTAAGTGATCTGGAATGTTGCCTATTGAGAAACAAATAAATCCTTGAAATTGCACCCCTGGAGGTCAGTGCCCCAGGGACTCAAATGCGGGTTTTCACTGTTTGAAGTTACTTTGGGTTGTAATCTTCTTAGTAATGTTCCTCACTATTAACCTACCTGCCTGCCTTCCTACTTGCCTGCCTTCCCACCTACCCGCCTACTGATCTGCCTCCCTGCCTGCTGACCTACTAACCTACCTGTCTGCCTACCAACCTATCTACCTGCCTACCCATCTGTCTACACTGTAAAAAAAGGTCCTGTCATTTTTACAGTACATTACTGGCAGCACACTAGCCAGTAGTCTACTGTAAATTTACAGTAAAATACTGGCAGCACAGATCTTTACAAATGTACAGCATATTAAGTTAACAGCTGACTACAGCAACATGGTGTATTTCTAGATGTTACAGTGCATTACTGGAAGTATAGTGGTTAGTAAACTGTTGTAGATTTACAGTGCAGGCAGCTTAGTGTCAACAATGGCCAGTATTTCTGTTACGTGTATTTCATATAGGTATTTCAATAGTGTCAATACCTATTTTGTCATTTGTAATTCACTGGCTTTGAAGTACAATTCAACAGTTTAATTAGAATACATGTATTTTGTCATACAAAAATACATGTGAAAGTAGCCCGCTTAAATTATTACCGGGTGGCGCAGTGGTTAAGGGCGCTGTACTGCAGCGCCAGCTGTGCCAGCAAGAGTCCCTGGGTTCGTGCCCAGGCTCTGTTGTAACTGGCTGCGACCGGGAGGTCTGTGGGGCGACGCACAATTGGCCTAGCATCGTCAGGGTTAGGGAGGGATTGGTTGGTAGGGATCTCCTTGTCTCATCGCGCACCAGCGACTCCTGTGGCGGGCCGAGCAGTACTACTAATACTACATTCAATGTAGAATCAGTTTGGAAGGTGACAAACACCAGTGGTGAGAATTATATTGTCCCCGTCAAGAGCCCAGGCTTTTGCCAAATAGATGGTATGGAGTATGAGTTCTCGGCTCTGGACCGCACAAGCTTTATATTGCATCCTGCTTAGGCACTTTGCAAGTGTTAAAATCTCAGTGTTAAGGTAAAAAGTGTTGTGAATGTTAAATCTGAGTGTTGATTCCATTGGGATTAACATCAGTGGGATTGAAATTGACACCACATGCGGTGAATAAATGAAATGTTATTTGAATCACAACTGTGTGGTGGTGTTACTCGACTGTGTTGAGTTCATTTCCGTTCATTTGAGTTAATTTCCAAAATGAAAAAGACGTGGGAGGGGCCTCATCCCACAATGCTTTGTTGCTGGTAGATTAAAAAAAAATAATAATTAAAAAGTTTGTTTTAATATCTATGTTTCTGCATACACATTTATTGATGAATTGATCTTATACTA
Source organism: Oncorhynchus mykiss (assembly GCF_013265735.2). NCBI lineage: Eukaryota > Metazoa > Chordata > Actinopteri > Salmoniformes > Salmonidae > Oncorhynchus > Oncorhynchus mykiss. Next base: position 63,339,676 of record NC_048576.1, read on the forward strand.
TACAAAGATAAATATATTTTTCAAAACTAATCCAATCTATAAGGGGATGGATTTATTGCACCCGTTACTGAGATAGTTGTTTCAGTTTAGATGCTTTAGTTAGTCTTGTTTTCTGAGTCTGTCACCAAAGCAGTTATTCTGAATGCAGGTGGTAAAATTTTCCACAGCTGGATTCCAGTAGGAATTACTAATCATGTCATAAACCAGTTTATTGTGACTTGCAGGTCTGATGTTGCTCATGAGTCAAGATTTCCAGAAGACAATGTAAGGTCATACAGGTTTTATGTTTAATCCAAACACATTTACTTTACTTTCTGGATCCATAGGCTCAACACACTGTCTCCTCTTGACCTTAACCAAGAGTTTGACTTGAAACTGCTTTTAGTTTCATAATGTCAAAATTGTTTTTTTTTATTATCCTAATTTAATATTTTATATGTATATTATTGTAAATATTGATCACATTACTTGGGTATGATCTTATATTTTGATACATTGAATGTTAATATTGTGAAACTAAGGTAATATATTTTTACCTCCTGTTTCAGGAAGTGATGTCACTGAGTTCTGCCCCTATATTTAAGCACCTCCATCCTCACCTGGGATATGGATGCCTGAGGAAGACAGAAGGGTCGAAACGTTGTTACAATAAAATCACCCGGGAGAATGAGCAGCAAGTGTGCAGCGTTTTCCTTTCTGTTTTATATCTTTGACATCACCATCAATTGTTATCTCCAAAGTTGTGGCATCTTCCATAAATTGCAGCTGCGAATCCGCCATAGAAATAGTTAGAATAAGATGAAGCTCGGGTAAAATCGATAACTACTGAAAGATAGCTGACATGCGTTTCTCTACATTATAGTGATCACGGTCCAACTTTTGCTGCAGTAAAGCAAAGCCAAGTCAGCCCGTGCTCATGGTTCTCACATGGGAATTGAAATGATAGACTACAATGACTTTGCTCGTGATCATGCACGCCGCAAATGACATGTACTGTAACTATAAGTTACTTGGATGTTCTTTTGCGGGTGCATTTGCCTTATCTGGATAGACACTTGTGGTTTCTAGCTAACGTTACACACGCGTGTAGTGAAGCAAACCTTTAGTGGTCAAAACCATTCATCTTGGGGCGTCAAGGGGAGCGGGTTTGCAAAATGTGATCACATCACACAGTTATACCATTTATAAAATGGTCATATATACATATTTTTAAGACTAGTTAAAAGACAAGTGAACATTTATAAATTATCCAATTGTTTATAATCATTTTTTGGAGAAAAAACAAACAAGTCAAGATGCAAAAACGTAAGTTTGTAACCCCTATTTCTATTTGCTCCATGGCTCAGGCGGCTAAGTGGACTCAAGGCTCATCTCAGTCACGAAGAGGAATAAATATACAGCTGTTTCTGATTAATAAATAATGCCGTGCTGGTTGGTGGGTGGTAACGTTCAAATAAAAACCAGCCCTGAAACGAAACGTAGGCTGAAAAAAAATGGTATGTCATATCAAATAAAGAGACCGCATTCACACGGCTTCCCACGGAATTGGAGGTTCGGATGTGTCACTTCATGCCCAAATATGTCATACATTGGTTAAAACGAGGAATTATTGACGTAATCCGTTGTGCAACATCAAGGGTAAGCTCTGGCCATCATCTTTTAGCTCGAAAAAGTGGATTTCTACTGCTGTGTGGCTTTTTAAAATAAGATTAATTAAAAAAAAATGTAATAAATCACAGTCATGGGAAGTAAAACGTTTTTGGAACCTTTACTGAGAATGTTGTTGTAGTTGAGGATACATTGGGGTCGTCAAGGTATTTTGTATATTTATAACAGACCAAAAGGACTTGGCAAAACGCTCAACCAGTAAAGGTTTAAGAGTTGTTACCGCTCTAATCTGTTCCCTGTACACATTAAATTGGTAGAGCACTACTCCCACATATCTGTTCAATTGGTAGGCATTCTCACTAACCGGTGCAAAAAAATATAGCCACTTACAAGGTACGCATCGAAATATGTTAATGACCCAACAATTCTTTGCCATCCCACAACATTGATAGAAGGCTGCAGTAAATGTATAGCAAAATAGGAATACAGTACTTTTACTTGATGTAATACAATTCAAGCAATTGCTGTTGAATAAGTAATTATATATTACAGCATACCAATTAAAATGGTGTGTTTTTATATCACTTGCACTTGAAGAGGCCCTAACAAAGGCTTCTAAACTGGCAAGGACTAACGGGCGAAACAGATCAAAAGGACTTGGCTAAACCACTGTCGTGGATGCAAGGACCGATACCACTTCTGACACCAATGTACTGAAACAGCAGGGAGCAGGTCTCGAACCCTCGACCTTCTAGCGCGCCGGACCTCGGGCTATCGACTGTGCCGCAAAAGCATGCTCGTGCGGCAGAGTCGATTTCCGCGCTTTTAAACCCAGGGTCGTTACACAATGTTAATGAGCCAGAAACAACAATACCATGCACCCACTGGTGTTCAAAAGATTTTTGGCGCTCCAAAAATACCGCATGGTACTCTTCTGTGGGGTGGTACTTAATTGCACTACATTACTGGCAGTGCAGTAGCCAGTAAATTACTTTCAATTTACAGGAAAAATGTTTTTAGATGTTTTAAAACACAGTACTGTCGTCTGTGGCACGTAGCTTAGTGGTTAAAGAGCGTTAGGCCAGGAACCGAAAGGTCACTGGTTCTAATCCCGAGCCGACAAGGGGAAAATGTCTGTGCCCTTGAGCAAGGCACTTAACCCTAATTGCTACTGTATGTTACTCTGGATAAGAGCGTCTGCTAAATAAGGCATGTAATATAGAATTATGTAGTTAAATTTACAGCAATCTGTTGGTCTACCTTCCAACCTACCTGCTTACCCACAGTATCAGTCAAAAGTTTGGACACACCTACTCATTCCAGGGTTTTGCATTATTTTGACTATTTTCTACATTGTAGAATAATAGTGAAGACTTCAAAACCTATGGAATCATTTGGTAACCAAAAAAGTGTTAAACAAATAAAAATATATTTGAGATTCTTCAAAGCTCCCTTTGCCTTTGACATCTTTGCACACTCTTGGCATTCTCTCAACCAACTTCATTAGGTAGTCACCTGGAATGCATTTCAATTAACAGGTGTACCTTGTTAAAAGTTAATTTGAGGAATATCTTTCCTTAATGCGTTTGAGCCCATCCGTTGTGTTGTTACAAGGATGTGGTGGTATATATAAGATAGGCTTGACAATCAACTGGGCTTGACAATCTGGACCCTCTATTTCTGAAACTATCAGCCGCCATTGTCGCAACCCATATCACCAGCCTGTTCAACCTCTCTTTCATATTGTCTGAGATCCCCAAGGATTGGAAAGCTGCCGCAGTCATCCCCCTCTTCAAAGGGGGAGACACCCTGGACCCAAACTGTTACAGACCTATATCTATCCTGCCCTGCCTATCTAAGGTCTTCGAAAGCCAAGGTCACTGACCATCTCGAATCCCACCGCACCTTCTCCGCTGTGCAATCTGGTTTCCGAGCCGGTCACGGCTGTACCTCAGCCACGCTCAAGGTACTAAACGATATCATAACCGCCATCGATAAAAGACAGTACTGTGCAGCCATCTTCATCGACCTGGCCAAGGCTTTCGACTCTGTCAATCACCATATTCTTATCGGCAGACTCAGTAGCCTCGGATTTTCGAATGACTGCCTTGCCTGGTTCACCAACTACTTTGCAGACAGAGTTCAGTGTGTCAAATCGGAGGGCATGCTGTCCGGTCCTCTGGCAGTCTCTATGGGGGTGCCACAGGGTTCAATTCTCGGGCAGACTCTTTTCTCTGTATATATGAATGATGTTGCTCTTCCCTGATCCATCTCTACGCAGACGACACCATTCTGTATACTTCCGGCCCGTCCTTGGACAGTGCTATCTGTGCTATCTAACCTCCAAACGAGCTTCAATGCCATACAACACTCCTTCCGTGGCCTCCAACTGCTCTTAAACGCTAGTAAAACCAAATGCATGCTTTTCAACCGTTCGCTGCCTGCACCCGCACGCCCGACTAGCATCACCACCCTGGATGGTTCCGACCTAGAATATGTGGACATCTATAAGTACCTAGGTGTCTGGCTAGACTGTAAAGTCTCCTTCCAGACTCATATCAAACATCTCCAATCTAAAATCAAATCTAGAGTCGGCTTTCTATTCCGCAACAAAGCCTCCTTCACTCACGCCGCCAAACTTACCCTCATAAAACTGACTATCCTACCGATCCTCGACTTCGGCGATGTCATCTACAAAATAGCTTCCAATACTCTACTCAGCAAACTGGACGCAGTTTATCACAGTGCCATCCGTTTTGTTACTAAAGCACCTTATACCACCCACCACTGCGACCTGTATGCTCTAGTCGGCTGGCTCTCGCTACATATTCGTCACCAGACCCACTGGCTCCAGGTCATCTACAAGTCCATGCTAGGTAAAGCTCCGCCTTATCTCAGTTCACTGGTCACGATGGCAACACCCACCCGTAGCACGCGCTCCAGCAGGTGTATCTCACTGATCATCCCTAAAGCCAACACCTCATTTGGCCGCCTTTCGTTCCAGATGTACATAGTCTATCAGTAAATAGCCCACCCAATTTTACCTACCTCATCCCCATACTGTTTATATTTATTTACTTTTCTGCTCTTTTGCACACCAACATCTCCACCTGTACATGACCATCTGATCATTTATCACTCCAGTGTTAATCTGCAAAATTGTAATTATTCGCCTACCTCCTCATGCCTTTTGCACACAATGTATATAGACTCTCTTTTTTTTTCTACTGTGTTATTGACTTGTTAATTGTTTACTCCATGTGTAACTCTGTGTTGTCTGTTCACACTGCTATGCTTTATCTTGGCCAGGTCGCAGTTGCAAATGAGAACTTGTTCTCAACTAGCCTACCTGGTTAAATAAAGGTGAAATAAAAAAATAATTAAAAAGAATAGCCATATTATGGCAAGAAAAAGCTCAAATAAGCAAAGAGAAACGACAGTCCATCATTACTTTAAGACATGAAGATCAGTCAATACAGACGTTTTCAAGAACTTTTAAAGTTTCTTCAATTGCAGTCACAAAAACCACAAAGCACTATGATGAAACTGGCTCTCATGAGGACCGCTACAGGAAAGGAAGACCCAGAGTTACCTCTGCTGTAGAGGATAAGTTCATTAGAGTTAACTGCACCTCGGATTGCAGCCCAAATAAATGCTTCACAAAGTTCAAGTCAGACACATCTCAACATCAACGATTCAGAGGAGACTGTGTGAATCAGGCCTTCATGGTCAAATTTCTGCAAAGAAACCACTACTAAAGGACACCAATAAGAGACTTACTTGGGCAAAGAAACACAAGCAATGGACATTAGACTGGTGGAAATCTGTCCTTTGGTCTGATGAATCCAAATTTGAGATTTTTGGTTCCAACCTTTGTCTTTGTGAGACACAGAGTAGGTGAACGGATGATCTCCGGATGTGTGGTTCCCACAGTGAAGCATGGGGAGGAGGTGTAATGGTGTGGGGGTGCTTTGCTGGTGACACCGTCAGTGATTTTATTTAGAAAGCATGGCTACCACAGCATTTTGCATCCCATCTGGTTTGTGCTTGGTGGGACTATCATTTGTTTTTCAAAAAGGACAATGTGTGGGGTGTGGGGGCTGTGCTTTGGCAAAGCATATCACTCCTGTTTGGCCCTGTCCGGGGGTGTCCTCGGATGGGGCCACAGTGTCTCCTGACCCCTCCTGTCTCAGCCTCCAGTATTTATGCTGCAGTAGTTTATGTGTCGGGGGGCTAGGGTCAGTTTGGTATATCTGGAGTACTTCTCCTGTCCTATCCGGTGTCCTGTGTGAATTTAAGTATGCTCTCTCTAATTCTCTCTTTCTCTCTTTCTTTCACTCTCTCGGAGGACCTGAGCCCTAGGACCATGCCTCAGGACTACCTGACATGATGACTCCTTGCTGTCCCCAGTCCACCTGGCCGTGCTGCTGCTCCAGTTTCAACTGTTCTGCCTTATTATTATTGGACCATGCTGGTCATTTATGAACATTTGAACATCTTGGCCATGTTCTGTTATAATCTCCACCCGGCACAGCCAGAAGAGGACTGGCCACCCCACATAGCCTGGTTCCTCTCTAGGTTTCTTCCTAGGTGTTGGCCTTTCTAGGGAGTTTTTCCTAGCCACCGTGCTTCTACACCTGCATTGCTTGCTGTTTGGGGTTTTAGGCTGGGTTTCTTTCCCCACTTTGAGATATCAGCTGATGTACGAAGGGCTATATAAATACATTTGATTTGATTTGAATGACCCAACATTGGGCTATTTGACCAAGAAGGAGAGTGATGGAGTGCTGCATCAGATGACCTGGCCTCCACAATCACCCGACCTCAACCCAATTGAGATGGTTTGGGATGAGTTGGACCTCAGAGTGAAGGAAAAGCAGCCAACAAGTGTTCAGCATATGTGGAAACTCCTTCAAGACTTTTGGAAAGCATTCCAGGTGAAGCTGGTTGAGAGAATTCCAAGAGTGTTCAACTCTTTCATCAAGGCAAAGGGTGGCTACTTTGAAGAATGTAAAACATAATTGATTACTACATGATTCGAAGTGTGTTATTTCATAGTTTTAATGTCTTCACTATTATTCTACAATGTAAAAATAACAAAAAAAAATTAAAGTAGGTGTCCAAACTTTTGACTGGTTCTGTACCTACTTACTTATCTGTCTACCTACCTGCCTACATGCCTTCCTACCTACAGCACTTACTTACTGCACAGGAATTCCTCCAAGAAGGTCTTCACTCACCAGGCTGTGATAGGAGTTCCAGTAAGTTAGGACAGGATTTTATTGCACCGCCACAATGGAGTAAAGTCCAAAGTCCACTATGGAGCACAGTCCAATAGTGGGTCCTTAGACAGACAGCAGAGGTCCTGCTGTGGCTGCCTGCCTCTCTGTCTGTCTGTCTGGGCTCCTGCTCGCTCCGGCTATGAGGAACTAGTTAGGGTGATTTAGGCTATCCCCTCTTTCAAAATGTACGTACCCCAGGGCCACTTCCGTGCGGACCAGGGCCAGGCCCAGCCTCTGGATCTGTTGTCTTCGGAGGGATCGTTGACATGTGAGTACTGCTACTGACCTGGACTGGTAATCTTGCTTGTACTGTTATTACGGTTGCTGTTACCGACCTGGACTATAACTGCTTCTGTTACTGTTCTAGCTGCCTCTCAAGCTACTAGGCGCCTCTCAGAATGTTTTGTTTGTGACACGAAAGGTGTGATCATATAGCCTGATGGTCCAGTTCAGCGTTTTCCAAACTCGGTCCTGGGGACGCCAAGGGGGTGCATGTTTAGTATTTTTGAAATTGTGCACCCCATTGGGTCTCCGGGACTGGGTTTGGGAAATGCTGGTCCAGCCAATTTGTGCTTTGGCCAACTCCTCTCTGTTCGTTCATTGTCAAGCCAAACATGTATGGCATTACAAGGAAAGAAGAGTTGGATACAGCTATACAGTGTGGAACCAGGCTAGTGGTCACAGTACTTTGATTTATCAGTTGAATGAAGGGTGTGAAGACAGCTTCAGGGAGAGGGAACTTTCTTTTAAATCGCTCACTATTTATCAAATATGGACATTGGTGAATTTCCTCTTAATATCGTCATTTCCATTGCCAAACGTACTTTCCTATTACCCTAATCTGTTCATTCACTAAAAACATGGTCAATATGAATTACGTAAGTGTCACAATAAGGCAGTTCAGTTTATAGTTTTAGCCTATCAATCTGAGTGATAAGAATATAGCACGATGGCTGTTCAGAGGCCGCCGCCTCTCATTTACGGAAGAATAAACCAGGGCCGTGTTCATTAAGCGTCTCATAGTAGGAGTGCTGTTCTAGGATCAGTTTGGTTTCACCTTTTAAATCACAATGAATAACGAGGGACCAGCACTCCTACTCTGATATGCTTTGTGAATTCGGACTCAGATCGAGTTAACAAGTATAAGTACAAGAACTTGACTTGACGACTAACTTAGGCCTAGATTCAATCCGGACCGCAGAAGGTCCGCGTTATAGCGTGATTGACGTTTAAAGGTCATTTCTGATTGAGCCAACCGACTTATGCAGTGTTAACCGTGATGCGGTCTCCATGAAACACTGACGCATTGCCTTTAAAATCGAATTGAATCTAGCCCGTAGTCAGACGTTGGTCAGCCACTTAATAACAGGCAGACACATAGAGGTCTCTTTAATCCCTGCCATTAGCCAATGCATGACACCCCCAACACCTTGTGGACCCCAGGAAGAGTAGCTAATTCACATGCAGCAGCTAATGGGGATCCTAAACAGCTAAACCTTCCCCACTCCCCAGCTCAGGAGCTGAAGACCGAGCCAGGGACCAGGCCAGATCAGGCGGAGGTCTGTCCAGTCTGTGGAGACAAAGTGTCTGGCTACCACTATGGACTGCTCACCTGCGAGAGCTGCAAGGTAATGTAGGCCCAGCGTGATCGGCGACACACTTCTTTTCAGTGACACACTTGTTTCAAATAGTATTGGGATGATTTTGTTGACTGTTACATTGAGCCTGCCTGGAGTGGCAGATTGAGAGTGTTTTTTCCTTACTTTTGGGACTATTTAATTTGCTCTATTACACCAGGCCAGCTCAGTCAAGAGCAGCTACATGAAACCAAGAGTGTTTTTATTTAACGTCTCTATCGTAGATCCAAGTGATTTCATTGTTTCCTTTGAGACATAACAAGGCACACAAACAGCATCCTAGCAGCAGCTTGAATGAGCTCTCTGGCTATCTCTCCACCCCCTTTCTCTCTGGCTCTCTCTCCACCCCCTTTCTCTCTGGCTCTCTCTCCACCCCCTTTCTCTCTGGCTCTCTCTCCACCCCCTTTCTCTCTGGCTCTCTCTCCACCCCCTTTCTCTCTGGCTCTCTCTCCACCCCCTTTCTCTCTGGCTCTCTCTCCACCCCCTTTCTCTCTGGCTCTCTCTCCACCCCCTTTCTCTCTGGCTCTCTCTCCACCCCCTTTCTCTCTGGCTCCCTGTCTCTCTCCTCTCCCTTTCTCTCTGGCTCCCTGTCTCTCTCCTCTCCCTTTCTCTCTGGCTCCCTGTCTCTCTCCTCTCCCTTTCTCTCTGGCTCCCTGTCTCTCTCCTCTCCCTCTCTATCTGGCTCCCGGTCTCTCTCCTCTCTCCTCTCCCTCTCTATCTGCAGGGTTTCTTCAAGCGTTCGGTGCAGAACAACAAGCGTTACACCTGTGCAGAGAGACAGAGCTGTCCCATGAACCCCTCCCAGAGGAAACGCTGCCCCTACTGCCGTTTCCAGAAGTGCCTGGCCGTGGGCATGAAGAGAGAGGGTACGGCACTCCTCACTCACTCACTCGCACGTGCACACACACATTTAAACCAAATGCATACACCCACACTTAAACACATGCATACACACACCTCTGTGCACACAAAACAATCAATGTGGGTCCTCAAAACAATCCTTGAGACCCAGCACAGGACAGACATGTGGGACTCAGAACCATTTAAAGCAGGGATGGGCAACTAGTTGGCCCCTTTTGAAGGCCCTTTGATCAATCCAGAGCTCCCGAGTGGCGCAGCGGTCTAAGGCACTGCATCTCAGTGCTAGAGGCATCATCACAGACCCCCTGGTATGAATCCAGGCTGTATCACAACCGGCCGTGATTGGGAGTCCCATAGGGCGGCGCACAAATGGCCCAGCGTCATCTGGGTTTGGCCGGGGTAGGCCATCATTGTAAATAAGAATTTGTTCTTAACTGACTTTCCTTAGTTAAATAAAGATTACATTTACAACAAAAATATCCTGCGAGCAACTGCCGGCCCCCACCCCCGGATGAGTTCAAATGTTTTGAGGCCCCCACCCCCATCAAAGTTGCCCATCCCTTATATACAGTATACAGGTAACTGCCAGCATAAAGGACACCAACATAATGTGTCTTAATAGGCTGTTGGGGCCACCACAATCCAGAAAAGCTTCAATGCACCTTGGCATAGATTCTATAAGTGTCTGGAATTATATTGGAGGGATGTGAGACTTCTTCCACGAGAAATTCCATCATTTGGTGTTTTGTTGATGGTGGTGGAAAACGCTGTCTCAGGCACCGCTCCAGAATCTCCCATAAGTGTTCAACTGGGTTGGAATCTGGTCACTGAGACGGCCATGGCATATGGCTTACATTGTTTTCATGCTCATCAAACCATTCAGTGACCACTAGTGCCCTTATGGATTGTCATCCTAACCATGGTAGCCAAAGTAATGGCATGCCCAGAATTATTATATATGACCGTAAGCATGATGGGATGTTAATTGCTTTATTCGTTCATTCAGGAAACACACCTATGTGAAAGCCCCGGCTTTCAATATACTTTATCACTCATGTACTGAAGTGTTCCCATTATGTGTACCTGTGGAAATCTCCTCTGTGCTAGTTTGCATAATGCCTTACCTTTACTTCCACTGATACCCTTCCATGTTCTGCTCCCTCATATGACTTATCTGTGGACTCATAAACCAGAACTGACCCAGATAGTGTACACTAAAACATGCTGACATCAGACCTGGGTTTAAGTAGTATTGGTTTGTCTTTTCAAATACATTTGCTGAGTTTGTTTGAGCTTACTCGGCAGTGCTGGCACAATGGGAGTTGGAACCATTCAAATGTTCCCCGAACATATGCATACCCTGCCCAATGAGCCCTCCTGGCAGGATTGTTACTCCTGTTACTCTCTCCATTTGTTAGTGTCAATACACTCACATGTAACCTTTATTAAATATAGTTTTAATGTGCTCATGTTACTCTCTTCATTATAGTGTCAGTATACTCATACCTCTACTGTATGTTACTCTCTGGTCCTACAGCGGTAAGGGCAGACCGAATGAGAGGTGGCCGGAACAAGTTTGGCCCTCTGTATCGACGAGACAGGCAGATGAAACAGCAGAGAGGGGTCTTCCGCCACCAGCAGCACAACACCACCCCCTACAGGATCAAACTGGAAAGTGCACAAACGCATCAGCCTTCCGTTTCAAACAACATTCACCTGATGTCCAGTCACACATCGGCACCCCTTCCCTCTGACAATTTCCACCAATCGCAGGCCTACCCCTCTAATCTGGGCCATTCAGAGCTCCACCCCATGCTTCTGGACTGCACCTTGAACCGGGACAGGAGGGCTCTAGCTCCTCCCCCATCCCTGGCTTACCCTGAAGTGTACCACCGTTCCTCCCATGGAGGGGGATCAGGATACCACCAGGGGAAAAGTGAGATGATGCCTTACAGCTACGGCCCGGCACCTCCATCCCCGCCCACACCTAAAGGGTTACTCACCACGCCCACAACCACACCGAGCTCCACCCCAACCCCGACCTTAACCTCCATGTTGACTGCTCCCATACCTAGCTTCCTGGCCCAGCTTCTGGAGGGTGAGCCGGATGAGCGCCAGCTGTGTGCCAAGGTGCTGGCCAGCCTGCAGAGAGAGCAAGCAAGCCGTGGGAAACACGACCGCCTCAACACCTTCAGTATCATGTGTAAAATGGCCGACCAGACTCTGTTTGGGCTTGTGGAATGGGCCAGGAACAGTGCTCTCTTCAAGGAGCTTAAGGTCATACAGACACACACACACACAAACATTATCCTCATAGAAAACAATGGGACACTTTCAATTCACTTCCTGAATCGACTGCATTGAGAGGTGAACTGACCAGTGTGTGGTCCTGGTGGTTACTCCTTTAGGTGGAGGACCAGATGGTGCTGCTGCAGAGCTGTTGGAGTGAGCTGCTGGTGCTGGATCACCTGTGTCGACAGGTGGCCTACAGCAGAGAAGGCTGCATCTATCTGGTCACAGGACAACAGGTCTGTTTGGGCACCAAACACCGGTACCAACTCCAATCACTGTCCTCCTTCCCTTCCTCCTCCTTGTGGTTGTCCTTGTACTTGTTCTCATGCACGTCCTCATCCTCTTCCTCACCCTTTCCATCTCCTCCTCCTCCTCCTCTATTAGCTCATACTATAATGTATTGCCTGAATAATACTATAGGGCCGAAAGTCCCAACTAGTTTGAACGTCCTGTGTAGTCTGAATGGCATGAGAGGAAGGCTCCACAACACTCACTTGAGTATCTTACCTAGTTATTTTCAGGTGATCTCGTTTTGCTCTTTTGTAGCTTTGGCAACTGTGTGTGTTCTATCCCAGCTCGCTCCTCTCCCTGTAGGCTTTACAGACGCTCTACAGCCCTTGGCTGAAACCCTTCTAATTTAGTGTACCCTGCACACACAACTCATGTGGAATTCCTGGTCTCTGGCAACATTTGGAACTGCTGATCTGCGGTTCAGTACGCCGAGTTCATCTCATTCTATGCTGCCGTTCAGTCCTTTTACTTTTGGGCCCTGATGGAGACATGGATCACCCCAGAGAACACTGCTACTCCAGCTGCTCTCTTTTCTTCTCATTTGAATTCCATGCTGTCACTTGTCCACTCAAGCTTAACATTGTTGTTGTCTATTGCCCACTAGGTGCCCTTAAGAGTTCCTCAATGAGCTTGGCACCTTGATAAACTAATTTCCTGACGATGGCTCACCGCTGTTCGTATTTGCCGACTTCAACCTCGCAACATCTACCTTTGACTCATTTCTTTACAACTCTATCTTTCCCCTCCTTGCCCCTTTTGACCTCACCCTTTCTCAGTCCCCTCCCACTCACAAAGCAGGCAATACGCTTGGCCTCATCTTTAGTATCTTAGAGTCTTTTCTGACTCCCTTTCCTCCAGCCCTAGCCACTCAGCCCCTACTAGATGGTCACTAGACTTCCAGAGGACCTATCATCCTTCCACTCCCTCCTCTCCACCTTCTCTTCCTCTCTATCTGCTGCTAAAGCCACTTTCTGTCACTCAAAATGTCAAGCTTCTGCCTCTAACCCTAGAAAATAGTTTCCACCTTCTGCTCCCTACTTAATCCTCCATTCTCCTTCTCTGCAGACAACTCTGTCAACCTCTTTGAAAAGAAGGTTGAAGGCAATCACTCCTCATCCCCATCACACAGAACTACCCTACACCTTGACCTCTTTCTCCCCTCTCTCTCCAGATGAAATCTTGCGACTAGTCAGGTCCGGCCGCCCGACAACCCGCCCGCCCGCTCGACCCCATCCCCTCCTCCAGACCATCTCTGGACACCTTCTCTCATTCCTCACTTCCCTCATCAACTCATCCCTGACCAAAAGCTGCTTCCCCTCTGACTTCAAAATGGCCCGTGTCACTCCCTTCCTCAAGAAACCAACACTTGACTCCTGACGTCAAACTACAGACCGGTATCCCTTCTTTCTTTTGAGGTTGCCATCTCTGAACAACTCTCAAGCGATCTCTCTCAGAACAATCTTCTTGAACATAACTAGTCACAGAGGCTCTCCCCACTGTCAACGTTAAATATCTATCCTATGTTCTCATCCTCCTATCCACTACCTTTGACATCGTGAACCATCATATCCTCCCCTCCACCCTCTCAGCTCCTACCAGGTGATCTGGAGAGGATCTGTGTCTGCAACACTTACTCTCATGACTGGTGTCCCACAGGGCTCGGTTCTAGAACCTCTTCTCTATATACACCAAGTCACTCTGCCCAGTCATATCCTCACATGGTCTCTCCTATCAATGCCAGGCAGATGACACTCAACTACTTTTCTCCTTCCCCTGTCTGACACCCAGGTGGCAACAACCATCTCTGTGTGCCTGGCAGATATCTCAGTTTGGATGTTGGCCCACCACCTCAAGCTCAACCTCGACAAGACGGAACTGATCTACCTCCCGGGGAAGGCCTGCCCGCTAAAAGATCTCTCCATCATGCTTGACAAGTCCACGGTGTCCCCCTTCTAGAGTGCAAAGAACCTTGGCGTGACCCTGAAACTCCTTGTTCTCTGGAAACATCAAAGCAGTGACTTGCTCCTACAGGTTCATGCTCTACACCATCTGTAGAGTACGACCCTACCTCACACAGGAAGCGGTGCATGTCCTAATCCAGGCACTTGGCATCTCCCGTCTGGACTACTGCAACTCACTGTTGGCTGGGCTCATCAAACCCCTGCAACTTCTCCAGAACACTGCAGTCAGCCTGGTGTTCAACCTTCCCAAGTACTCCCATGTCACCCCGCTCTTTCTGCACAATCCAATGTCTTCCAGTCGAAGCTCACATAGGCCTTTCTTGAACTAACACTTGGACCTTACTTACATTTTCTTTCTTACTAGCTCGGACTTTTCTGACAGCTACTTTATTGAGGAAAATGTACTTACTATGACTGTGATATGTGGTTGTCCTACATCTTAAGATGAATGCACAAAATGTAAGTCACTCTGGATAAGAGCATCTGCTACGTTACTAAAATGTACACTGAAAAAAAAATTACGTAACATGTGAAGGTCTCATGTTTCATGAACTGAAATAAAAGATCCCAGAGATGTTCCATATACACAAAAAGCTCTTCTCTAAAATGTTGTTTACAAATTTGTTTACATCCCTGTTAGTGAGCATTTCTCCTTTGCCAAGATAATCCATCCACCTGACAGGTGTGGCATATCAAGAAGCTGATTAAACAGCATGATCATTACACAGGTGCACCTTGTGCTGGGGACAAACAGTCACTCTAAAATGTGCAATTTTGTCACACAACACAATGCCACAGATGTCTCATGTTTTGAGCGTTCAATTGGCATGCTGACTACAGGAAATTCCACCTGAACTGTTGCCTGGGAATTGAATGTTAATTTCTCTACCATAACCCGCCTCCAACGTCGTTTCAGAGAATTTGTCAATATGTCCAACCAGCCTCACAACCGCAGAACACGTGTCTGGCATTGTGTAGGTGAGCGGTTTGCTGATGTCAAGGTTGTGAACACAGTGCCCCATGGTGGCAGTGGGGTTATAGTATGGGCAGGCATAAGCTACGGACAACGAACACAATTACATTTTATTGATGGCAATTTGAATGCATAGAGATACCGCGATGAGATCCTGAGACCCATTGTCGTGCCATTCATCTGCCGCCATCACCTCCTGTTTCAGCATGATAACGGACGGCCCCATGTAGCAAGGATCTGTACACAGTTCCTGGAATCTGAAAATGTCACAGTTCTTACAGGGCCTGCATTCTAACCAGACAGGTCACCCATTGAGCATGTTTGGGATGCTCTGGCTCGACGTATACGACAGCGTGTTCCAGTTCACGCCAATATCCAGCAACTTCGCACAGCAATTGAAGAGTGGGACAACATTCCACAGGCCACAATCAACAGCCTGATCAACTATATGTGAAGCTGTCGTGCAGCATGAGGCAAATGGTAGAAATTGTTGTAGGTTGCGTTTTTATATTATTTTGTTCCGTTTAAATGTGGAGCGAAAAAAAGTCTCACACACAAAATATCTGGATAGTCTTAGTTTAATAATCTGAAAGTCCTAAATTGTTTTGAATGAATTGTCTGGAAGGTGTCAAGTCTGGAGGTCCTAAATAGTCCTGTCTCTCTGATGCAGATTGAGGTGTCGAACATCCTGACCCAGGCAGGGGTCACTCTGACCAGTCTGGTGTCAAGGACTCAGGACCTGGTGGTTAAACTCAAGGCCCTCCACCTGGACACACAGGAGTTTGTGTGCCTCAAATACCTGGTCCTCTTCAACCCTGGTGAGTCCTCTGGTCCTACTGAATGTTACTTTGCTCAGATGTACCTCTGCTGTAGGTCTCTGGTTTAGATCCCTGGTTGGCTGATTCTCAGCCAAGGAATCTCCACTGGAAACCCCAACTTGATGGGGTTTTTGTATTAGACAATCTCATAGTAGACATTTCCCAATTGTTCAAACTGTCTCTGCCAGTCTTTTCCACACTGCAGACGTGAAGTCTGTTTGGATAGTCCCCCACAGATGGTTTATAGATGTTCAACTAACTTTCTCTACCTGTCCTTCTCGACCCTGCAGATGTGAAGTCGGTGCAGGACCGCGGGCAGGTGGAGCGGACCCAGGAAAGGGTGAACCACACCCTGATGGACCACACCCTCTACACCCACCCGGGTCACACCGACAAGTTTGGCCAACTGCTGCTACGGCTTCCTGAGGTTCGCAGCATCAGCCTGCAGGTGGAGGAGTATCTGTACCAGCGCCACCTACAGGGTGATCTGCCCTGCAACTCATTGCTCACAGAGATGCTGCACGCTAAACACAGCTGAATACCGCCTTGCCCTGCTAACAGAGAATGCTTTACGCAGTTGAACAACACCCTTTTTATTTTATTTTTATTTCACCTTTATTTAACCAGGTAGGCTAGTTGAGAACAAGTTCTCATTTGCAACTGCGACCTGGCCAAGATAAAGCATAGCAGTATGAGCAGACAACACAGTTACACATGGAGTAAACAATTAACAAGTCAATAACACAGTAGAAAAAAGGGGAGTCTATATACATTGTGTGCAAAAGGCATGAGAAGGTAGGCGAATAATTACAATTTTGCAGATTAACACTGGAGTGATAAATGATCAGATGGTCATGTACAGGTAGAGATATTGGTGTGCAAAAGAGCAGAAAAATAAATAAATAAATAAAAACAGTATGGGGATGAGGTAGGTGAAAATGGGTGGGCTATTTACCAATAGACTATGTACAGCTGCAGCGATCGGTTAGCTGCTCAGATAGCTGATGTTTGAAGTTGGTGAGGGAGATAAAAGTCTCCAACTTCAGCGATTTTTGCAATTCGTTCCAGTCACAGGCAGCAGAGTACTGGAACGAAAGGCGGCCAAATGAGGTGTTGGCTTTAGGGATGATCAGTGAGATACACCTGCTGGAGCGCGTGCTACGGATGGGTGTTGCCATCGTGACCAGTGAGCTGAGATAAGGCGGAGCTTTACCTAGCATGGACTTGTAGATGACCTGGAGCCAGTGGGTCTGGCGACGAATATGTAGCGAGGGCCAGCCGACTAGAGCATACAAGTCGCAGTGGTGGGTGGTATAAGGTGCTTTAGTGACAAAACGGATGGCACTGTGATAGACTGCATCCAGTTTGCTGAGTAGAGTGTTGGAAGCCATTTTGTAGATGACATCGCCGAAGTCGAGGATCGGTAGGATAGTCAGTTTTACTAGGGTAAGCTTGGCGGCGTGAGTGAACGAGGCTTTGTTGCGGAATAGAAAGCCGACTCTTGATTTGATTTTCGATTGGAGATGTTTGATATGAGTCTGGAAGGAGAGTTTGCAGTCTAGCCAGACACCTAGGTACTTATAGATGTCCACATATTCTAGGTCGGAACCATCCAGGGTGGTGATGCTAGGCGGGGATGCGGGTGCAGGCAGCGATCGGTTGAAAAGCATGCATTTGGTTTTACTAGCGTTTAAGAGCAGTCGGAGGCCACGGAAGGAGTGTTGTATGGTATTGAAGCTTGTTCGGAGGTTAGATAGCACAGTGTCCAATGACGGGCCGAAAGTATATAGAATGGTGTCGTCTGCGTAGAGGTGGATCAGGGAATCGCCCGCAGCATGAGCAACATCATTGATGTATACAGAGAAAAGAGTCGGCCCGAGAATTGAACCCTGTGGCACCCCCATAGAGACTGCCAGAGGACCGGACAGCATGCCCTCCGATTTGACACACTGAACTCTGTCTGCAAAGTAATTGGTGAACCAGGCAAGGCAGTCATCCGAAAAACCGAGGCTACTGAGTCTGCCGATAAGAATATATATGGTGATTGACAGAGTCGAAAGCCTTGGCAAGGTCGATGAAGACGGCTGCACAGTACTGTCTTTTATCAATGGCGGTTATGATATCGTTTAGTACCTTGAGTGTGGCTGAGGTGCACCCGTGACCGGCTCGGAAACCAGATTGCACAGCGGAGAAGGTACAGTGGGATTCGAGATGGTCAGTGACCTGTTTGTTGACTTGGCTTTCGAAGACCTTAGATAGGCAGGGCAGGATGGATATAGGTCTGTAACAGTTTGGGTCCAGGGTGTCTCCCCCTTTGAAGAGGGGGATAACTGCGGCAGCTTTCCAATCCTTGGGGATCTCAGACGATATGAAAGAGAGGTTGAACAGGCTGGTAATAGGGGTTGCGACAATGGTGGCGGATAGTTTCAGAAATAGAGGGTCCTGGGACTGTCCCAAATGGCAACCTATTCCGTACATGGTGTACGGAATAGGGCCCCCCCATAGAGCTCTGGTCAAAAGTAGTGCACTATATACTGCAGTGCATAGGGTGTCATTTGGGACGTTTAACCCTGTTCCACTCAGAGATGCTGATTGCTATGCACTTCTGAACAACTACCTGCTGGACTTGGCTGGTGGGCTCCCTCTCCTGACCTGGGTTGTGTTAATTTGTCATAAGGAGAGATTACCTGGACTTGTCCAATAAAAAAAAACTGTTTTTGTATTCCATTGTAAAACATTTTTGCCAAGGTGTAGCATGGTGAACACAACCCAGGGGTCTGTTCAATAGGGCACATCGTAGCAAAACATTTTGCAAAGGAACGCAAACAGAACAAAATGTAGGTATTACCTCCCTGTTTCACTGCATTTCAAAACATTTTCTCCATACTGATCAAGTCCTGGGCATCAGGGTGATGTTCAACTGCCAATGAGCCTGTTATCAGTCCACCAAGATTGTAATCTTTGCTCAAAGGTAGACATTGTCCCAAAGCACAGATCTGAGATCAGGGCCCAATTTTTAAAAAGTTACCTATCTGCATAAAATTAATAAAATGGAAGAATGGGGACTTGAATGTGGACTCTGGTTCTATATATTCTTTCTATGCATTTACTCCTATCCGATAGCTGAAATCCATTTTTCCAAAGCTGGACCCAATGACCCTAATGCCAATCCTAACCATTAAGGGGATAAGGCATCAACATCTGTTCCAGGGCCTGTGGTTAGTAACAACAACAACAACAATCTACTTTGTGTGCTTCCTCCCAAGTAATACTCATCTCCAATTGTTCATTTGTTTGAAACCCCGAGTTAACTAGTCAGTATTCAGTCAGATGGGAGTAGGAACCAAAACACTGCTATATGCTTTCTCCTCTTCCCCTGTATACACATTATGCAGATGGCATATCATTTGACAAGACAATGTTGTGTATCGGTTATATCTGTCAGACAAATCATGTCATCCCTTTACCACAAGACCTGTTTGAAATAAACAAGCAGAGGCGTCACTTCCCCCTCAGATTTGTCCTGTACATTTTAGTTTTTGTTCCTTCACTGTAATACTACTCACCCTTTAGCAAGCCCAGATAGGTTCCCAATCTCATAAATGGTTTCTTGGTAGCTAGTTCAGGTTATCAATCAAGTCAGACAAGCTAGCTACTCTATCTTAGCTGGCATGCCTGTTGGCAGGCTTCAGAAAAGTAATTACTGAATAAGATTCACATTCCTTTAATCTTGTACCCAGATTTGAGCATATTTAGTTTCGTTAAAAGAACCACTCAACCACTTTTTTCTGTTGACATGGGCCATAGAGGGTCCGCGTTTCAGTTACACACATACCATTTAGCCAACAGTCTTAGCTAGCCCCAGTGCAAGGCTGACAGTATGGACTTCAACTAAAAATCTAAATGAAGCGAGAGGAAAAAGAGCCTATGAAAAGGAAAGAAATTCCCTCAAACTTTAAACGGGGAACCGACAGGCAACGTAACAAACACCTTTTTTAAAAGTTTAAAGGCCCCCCCATACGATAGATGCTTTAGAAATCATTTAAGCACAGGTGGGTCCAGAAACACTAAGAATGAGCATGACATAAATGAAAGGGGTAAAGGTGATTTTTAAAATGATTTTATTAGCCTGGTCCAGTTACCTGGGATAGATCTGCAATCATGAACAATTTTGCGAGAGGAACACAAGCACTCTGCCCACATCGACACGGTGGCAACAGAGCTAAATAAAAGAGACAACATACAGGACATGTCTTCTATGAAATGAACATCAACCACCACTTTAATGGGGAAAAAAATAAAATCATAATAATCATTAAAAAAATCCTTATCATTACCCAATAAACACACCATGGGGTTACATGACAATTTTACTGTCTACAGGAGAATTGCACAGAATCCAGTTATAGTTCAACTATCGCATACGTACTCTCCTTTACAAACAGATATACACATTACACCAGTCACACACGTCCATTCATCTCACACTCCTTGCCATACACACTGAACACACAAACCCATTGTCGAGCTTTTTAGAGAGACCAAAAAAAAATCTATCAGATCTCCATTGGAAATCTCAGTCAAAACGACAGGAACGTGATGTTGTTGTTGGGAGGCAGTTTGTGATGTGAAACAAGACAGGAGAGATGCCAGCTGATTATCAGCTGATGTAGGCCTGCCAGCCAGAGTGCTAAATGAAGACAAGAGGAGATCAGAACCCACTAGGACCTACAGGTTAGACCAGAAACACGGTTTGTGTTCCAAATGGTACCCTATGGGGTCATGGCTTACCCAAAACCCCAAATACTGTAGTACCACACCATACCCTGCAGCGGGACCGAATTAGGGCTGATACAGTCCTGATTATCTTTCATTCACAGGTAACGTGTGTGTGTGTGTGTGTGTGTGTGTGTGTGTGTGTGTGATCTCAAATGACACAGCTTGTTCATCTTTGTCCTTCTGGGTTTATTTCTCAGATTGTGGAGAGTTCGCTAAGTCTCTGTAGTCAGTTTTTCTACTCATTCGCTCGCTCTTTCACTCACTGGCGCGCTCTTCTCTCAGACACACGCACACCTCGCTAATGGTAAAGCAGCAGGCTAGCTTATTCATAGTTCAACTAGTTTGTACAAATCATTGTCAAAACTGAAAGTAATTAGCAATAAACAGCATTCATATATATTAAGTTGTCATTCATTTTTGTTTCTTTTTCTCTCTCCACACAATGTGAATCCTGGGTAATGCTAAACAGAGTATAAAGTCCTCCTTCATTTTTTCCAGTTTCATTCATCAAGATAATAATGTACAACGGTATAACGCTATTTTCATTCCACCTCTCGTACTGAAATAGGAAATAAAGCAAGGGGGGGGGATTAGTTCTCATTTCTGCTCACGAAGGCCGAAGCGATTCACTCAGCACAACATGTCAAAAGTAGTGGTGTAAAAAAAAAACATCCAGATGTCTACAGCTGAAGTAGCGTTGGAGCTGGGCGGAGTCCTTCATACCGCTCTGACTGACAGGCACGGCAGCCAGCCAAGAGTGCTAGAGCCCTCGGTGGACCCGCGCAATAATACAGTACCTCCCAGTCCTCGACTGGCCAACAAAAACACACCCGGGGGAGCCGAGTGGTTCGGGTGCGCCCTACATTCATGAGAGAGCAGTTTGCTAAGTCGGATTTCTTTCAGGGTGGGTTCTTCTGTCCCGTCTGCAGGGAGAGGCAGCAGACGGGAGGAGAAAGAGTCCTGGAATTAAAGAAGAAAGAAGGTCAGATTAAAGAAAGAGAAAAGAGAGAGAGAGAGAGAGGGAGATTGCGGGTCTGACCCCCATGTTCTGTTCAGAGAGCTGCGGCAGTATGTGCGAGATGTTCCCTCTCGCGCTCACCACCAAGTGCTTAAGGTCACAATGGATGACTGTGGACGGGGTTAGTCAAGGGGAGGCAGTGGGAAAGCAGTAGGAGGCTGGGTGATGCAGGCCCTGGGGGTAAGAGGCCCAGTACGGTGGGAAGAAGCCCTGTTCATTCTTGTCCTATCAAAACAGTATTATTTTACAATCTAGGTATATCAGGCCGTGGGGGGCAATCAGAAAGACAGGGCCCTATGAATGGCTTTAGTAGTAGTGATTATCTGTAGCTGGCCCCCTTGACACATGACATGTACAAATGTCCCCCATACACAGAGCTGTTGAAGGTCATATTCATTGGTGCACACCGTAGCAAAACATATTGCAACGAAAAACAAGCGTTTGTTATTGGAGACATTCAGGTAGTCCCTCCCTGTTTTGGTCCGTTTGCCTCCTAGTGAATTCGACCCAGGTTGGTCTTAAAGGGGCAGAGACCATCCGGTTGGACAGGCTTAAAGGGGCAGGCGGTTTATACATGTCTGACACCAGTGTAATGTATTCCTTTCAGATGCTTCCGGCAGTCTACCTGACCAGCCGACTGAACCAAAGCAGTCCCCAAATCAATAGCCAACACTGGACCAAACCAATATAAGAGAAAGGAGGGGGGAGGAGGGGGAGGGGGAGGGGGTGGGGGTGGGGGGGGGGGGGGGGTTGACTGGGGGAAGAGGGGCCCCTGATTTACATATGTCCACCTCCTTCCTCCCCCCGCCTATCACCTCCTCCATCAGTGAGATGTTCTCGTTATTATTTGGGGGTGCCCAGCTTCTTGGGGGTGCCTGGGCGCTTGCTCTGCCACAGGTGCCCGGGGATGGTGAAGGCATCGACGCTCATGGACATGGTCTTGGACGGGATGGTGGTGAACTGTTTGCGGTCCGAACTATACTTGTAGATGGACTCCACCATGGCGGGGCTGATGACGCGAGGCCCGATGCCCGTTAGGCGCACCATCTCCTCGGTCTCTGGGTTCATGGTGTAGACGGCCCGGAACTGACAGCTGGAGTCACGGAAGAGGATGAGGAAGTGGTTGGCCTGGCATTTCTCCATCTCCTGAACCACAGAAGGAGATGGGGGAGATAAAAATGTTAAAAACGCTTTAACAATGACACAATTCAATACATTCAACACAAATCCACATTAGAAAGAGTGAGAGAGCTTTGCCAATGTAAACATATGTTTCCCATCCAAAAAAGCCCTTTGAGCTGAACTGAGAGAGAGAGAGAGGAGGTGAACGGGATTATAAACAGTGGCAGTGTGGATGCTCCAACCAGGTAGACTGACGGGCAATCCAGCCTAGCCAGCGGAGCGGAGGATAGCAAGGTTGTTGATTTAAAGGGCTCTAACAGGGGTTGTCGCTGTTCGCATCCCAAATGGCACCCCTATTCCCTTTGTAGTGCCCTATAGAACCTGGTCAAAAGTAGTGCACTATAATGGAATATGGTGGTGCCATTTGGGATGCACACATTTGTTTAAAGTGGAGTTGTTGATTCATAGAGTTCTGACCTCTACAATCTTGTTTTTCTGCGGTTCGTTGACCTTGCCAGCAAGGCAGCAGCGGGAGATGGCGTTGTGGATGATGAACTTGTTGGACTTGAAGCTGGGCTCCTTGTACAGCTTGGGCCCTGGAAGTCAACACAAATATCACAAACAAAAAAAATCAAACACAAAAACAACACATCTACACAAATCAACAAAATCAGTACAAATAGCATGCCATAGATGAAAGAACAAGTACGTTCCCATATGAGCTTTCTGTTAATGTGTGACGGATTAGTTCAAACAGATACAGTTGAAGTTGGAAGTTTACATACACCCTAGCCAAATACATTTAAACTCAGTTTCTCACAATTCCTGACATTTAATCCTAGTAAAAATGTCCCATCTTAGGTCAGTGAGGATCACCACTTTTTTTTTCTTTCATATTTTATTTCTTTCTTTCTTTCTTTCTTTCTTTCTTTCATCACATTCCCAGTGGGTCAGAAGTTTACATATACACTCAATTAGTATTTGGTAGCATTGCCTTTAAATTATTTAACTTGGGTCAAACCTTTTGAGTAGCCTTCCACAACCTTCCCACAATAAGTGAATTTTGGCCCATTTCTCCTAACAGAGCTGGTGTAACTGAGTCAGGTTTGTAGGCCTCGTTGCTTGCACACGCTTTTTCAGTTCTGCCTACAGATTTTCTATAGGATTGAGGTCAGGGCTTTGTGATGGCCACTCCAATACCTTGACTTAGTTGTCCTGAAGCCGTTTTGCCAGAACTTTGGAAGTATGCTTGGGGTCATTGTTCATTTGGAAGACCCATTTGCGACCAAGCTTTAACTTCCTGACTGATGTCTTGAGATGCTGCTTCAATATATCCACATAAACTATTCTCCCTCATGATGACATCTATTTTGTGAAGTGCACCAGTCCCACCTTCAGCAATGCAACCCCACAACATGATGCTGCCACCCGCGTGCTTCACTGTTGGGATGGTGTTCTCCAGCTTGCAAGCTTCCACCTTTTTCCTCTAAACATAACGATGGTCATTATGGCCAAACAGTTCTATTTTTGTTTCATCAGACCAGAGGACATTTCTCCAAAAAGTACGATCTTTGTTCCCATGTGAAGTTGCAAACCGTAGTCTGGCTTTTGTATGCCGGTTTTGGAGCAGTGGCTTCTTCCTTGTTGAGCAGCCTTTCAGGTTATGTCGATATAGGACTCGTTTCACTGTGGATATAGATACTTTTGTACCCATTTCCTCCAGCATCTTCACAAGGTCCTTTGCTGTTGTTCTGGGATTGATTTGCACTTTTCGCACCAAAGTACGTTCATCTCTAGGAGACAGAACGCGTCTTCTTCCTGACTGGTATGACGGCTGCATGGTCCCATGGTGTTTATACTTCATACTATTGTTTGCACAGATGAACGTGGTACCTTCAGGCGTTTGGAAATTGCTCCCAAGGATGAACCAGACTTGTGGAGGTCTACAATTTCTTTGAGGTCTTGGCTGATTCTTTTGATTTTCCCATGATGTCAAGCAAAGAAGCACTGAGTTTGAAGGTAGGCCTTGAAATACATCCACAGGTACACCTCCAATTGACTCATGTCAATTGGAGGTGTCAATTAGTTATGTCAATTAGCCTATCAGAAGCTTCTAAAGCCATGACATGATTTTCTGGAATTTTCCAAGCTGTTTAAAGGCACAGACAACTTAGTGTGTGCAAACTTCTGACCCACTGGAATTGTGATACAGTGAATTATAAGTGAAATAATCTGTCTGTAAGCAATTGTTGGACAAATATCTTGTGTCATGCACAAAGTAGATGTCCTAACCGACTTGCCAAAACTCTAGTTTGTTAACAAGAAATTTGTGGAGTGGTCGAAAAACAAGTTTTAATGACTCCAACCTAAGTGTATGTAAACTTCTGACTTCAACTGTACTTATGACATCGTATTCTCAGTATAGGCTCTGTTCCCATATCCATACTAGCATTCCACTCATGATAAAGTTCTCTCTCGTAAACATAAATGGTAGCGTCGATCTGTCATGATACAAAGGGATGAGTGAGATAACGAGGTCTTAGCATCTTTCAAAATTCGGACGGGGAGGGGACACTCGGTCTGTAACTTGCAAAGAGAGAGCTCTTCGTTCCAGTTCCCGTATGAACCTAGAACTTAAATCGAGCATCTGGCCAATTACACAAGACTTTAGTTCTGGGTTAAGTAATATTATTGATGAATGCTAGTGTGGATATTATTGGAACAGGAATATTGGAAGAGGGAACTAGAGATTATGTCACAGTCATGGACCCCGAGTGATGGTTAACAGTGAGCTGTAAAGGTTAAAGGTAAACGTACCGGTGTACTCTGGGATGGAGGCTGGAGACGAGGCTGTGGAGGCATTCTCCCAGTCCTTCTCGCCGTTCTGATTGGCCATTCGTCCCGGTGACATCAGCCTTGAGGGGGAGTGAGATCGGCTGTATGGAGAGGAAAGGAAATTTGTTGTGAAGCATAACAAAACAATCTACATACCGGTACATAAACAGACATGCATTGAATTACACATTTGGGTTAAAAATGGGCCAATAATGAGGATGGGAGGAGGGGATAGTCAGGCAGCTACAGATCCCTGTGGGGGGGTAACAACTAGTTATGGTTAACCATAGCTACATGTGCGGTGGAAATACAGCTTGTTACAGTTACCATAGCTACCAGTACGGTAAAATACAGCTTGTTGACAGTTAGTTACCTGGGAGATTTCCTGACGGTCAGTGTCCCGCTGTTGCCAGTGTCGTTAGCCATCGAGGACAGGTTCATGGTAGAGTGGGAATAGACCTTGTTGAGTTTGGAGCCTAGTGTGAGTGAGAGAGAGAGACCAACAGAGAAAACCCCATTAAAATGTGACATCGCAGTCTTCTGAGATGCGCAGCACGACTGCAAACAACAACAAGGAACGCCCCCAGACTGACTCAGCAATGGGAGAGATGGGAGTGGAGTTTATATTTACCCATGAACCCCTTGGCGGGGCTGCGGGAAAGCACCGAGTCGTCCCGGAACATGGTCTTGGGTCTCTGCTTCTTCACGCCGCGCACCGTGGTGGGCTTCTGCCGCAACACCTTGTCTAGATCCTCCATGATCTTCAGCTGCTGCCTCCGCTCATACTCCTGCCTGGTGAAGGTGTCTCTCCGCTGGGTCGTGCTCTCCGATGGGGGAGTACCGGGGGTCCGGGGCCGGTCCTCACCACTGCCACCACACTTGTCTCCCCAGCCCTCAATGTTAAACCACTCAGGTCGGCTAGAGGTATAGAGGGGAGGAGAACCAACAAATCAATCAATCAAATCAATGAATTATTAAAATAAAAATCACATTATTTATACAACATTTGTCACAAAGTGCTGGGCAGTAACCCGGGCAAAAAAACATTAGCAGCGCCATCTAGTGGATTTAGAGTCGACTGTTGGACAGTGCAGTATTGTAAGTGGCTTGAAAACGCAACGCACATCGCATGCTCTTTCTCTCGCTTCTCCTCCTGCTCCAGTCTGCGTCTCTTCATCTCCTCCGCCCTCTTCCGCTGTTTCTCCATCAGGGCTGCTTTCCTCTGGGCCATCTCGTCCTCCGGCCGCACCTTATCATCCTGATGGTGGACACACACAGGTACAGGATTAGTTAGGCTTACAACACATACACGGGCAAACAGACACAGACAAACACACACAGAGTCCGGCTAACCTTAAAGAAGAAGCCGACCCCTCCCTTCATCTCGGGTTCGGTCACGTCGCTCATTGAGTCGTCCATGACACTCAGGTCATCCTCGTCCCCGCACAAGGCCGATAGAGAAATCTCGATCAGGCTGCTGCGCTTGCCATTAAACACCCCCGCAGCTGGAACGTCACTCTCAAACGAGCACTCAGAGGGCGCCCCCGAGCTCCCACCACCCCCATGCTCCTTTCTCCCCGAGGCCTGAGATGTGGCGGTATCCAGGTCGATGCTGAAGATGCTCTGGTCCTCGTTCGAGCCGGCGTCCGACATGTTGTCATCCAGGGCCAGCGACAGGGCCCGGGGGGTGGGGGTTGGTGCAGGGGAGGGGATTGGGGTTGAGGCAGGGCTGGGGGCAGAGCTGATGTTGAAGGTGGAGGAGTTCTGGTCCCGGCACTGCCAGGGGGAGGCGCGGCGCAAGTGGGGGATAGTGTCCACATTCTGTGGGGGGGTGAGGACGCGCGACAGGCCCGGCACTTTGAGGTCCTGGGGGCGGGCGTGGTGGTAGTGGGTGGCCTGGTGCTTGGGGCTCTTGGGAGGCACCGACTGGGCCCGGCGCTGGACCTGGGGTGACTTGGATGTTCTGGCGGGACTGGCTGCGTTGCGGCGGGACGACGAGGGGGAAGATGAGGCAGAGGCGAGGTCGCGGGGGGTGGACGCGCGGGACATGCGAGTCGGGGGAGGGGCCGAGGATTTGAGACTGGGCGGGATCACCCAGGACTTGTTGCCGGCGGGAGCGGCAGGCTTCTTCCTGATGAGTTGGTTCTGTTGTTCGGAGAGGCGCTGCATGTCGCTCTGCAGGGAGCTTAGCGCCGCGTTCAGCTTTGAGACAGCATTGTTGTAGTCCCCCAAGGGCGCTGGCTGACGCGCTACCACCCCGACCTGCTCTCCTCCTGGCCCTGCCGCCCCTGCACCCTTCTCCCTTCTGGGTAAGGAGGCCTGCTTGTTGTCCAGGTGTGATGAAGGTTTTATATTCCCCTCCTGCTCCAGTGAGAGGCGCCGTTTCTCCTGCTGCTGCACCTCCTGCTGCTCCTCGTCCTCCATGCGAGCCAGCCTTTCCTCTAGCGTCAGCCCCCTGAGGTCCTCCTCTGTGGAGGAGGCGCTAACCTGGCCCCCCTCCTCCTCCTCCTCCTCCTCTCTCTCCCCCACTCCCTGCTCTTTCTTCAGCTGCAGGAAGGCGCTCTTGCCCAGTCTCTGGCGGTGCTTGGCGAAGATGGCCTCAATCCGTTTCTTCTGGGCCTCGATGGCCTTCCTCTTCTCGTCCAGCCGGGCTCCCAGCTCGGACATCTCGGAGGTTAATCCAGGACTCTTACTGGGGCTCTCCTCTGTCGACTTCTGGGGCTGGACCACCCAGCTGGTCATCGGAGCTGTCGCTGGCGGGGCGACCGGTTCGCTGCTGCTGGCGCCGCCGCTATTAGGAGATACACCCACTGTCGACGGTTTCTTCTTGCGCTCGGCGAAGCTGGTCATCCTCACGCCACTGTCCGGCGCGTCCGTTCCCCCTCCACAGCTTCTGGTGTGGACAGCAGGCGTGGCAGGGGTGGACTGGGCATTAGGGAGGAGAAGGAGATCCTCAGAGGCGTCAGAGTCCACGCTCCCGTCCCTCAGCACCGAGTCGTCGTCCCGCGAGCCCTCCGAGGTGTGTCGGGTACGGGAGAAGGGGGTGGAGGAGGCCTGCTCCCTGGGTGCCTGCGTCTTGCCCCCCATGGGGAGGTGGGGGTGGTACATCATCCCAGATCGGGACGGGGCAGAGCAGCTGAGGGGTATGGGGTTAGGCGGGTGGGAGGAGTGAGCGGCGCGGCCGTTGCGTCTGGTGCTGGCCGGGTCGTCGGGAGAGTGCAGGAAGAATCCGTCGGCCGCCCCGTCAGGGTGGAGCCGGGGCTCCATCTTGTCCTCGTTGTGTATGATCTGCAGGGCCTCCTCGATGGTGGGCAGCTCCCCATCCCCGTCCCCCTCTCCCAGGCCATTCTCCTTCAGCAGCATGGGCACCACGGAGGAGCTCTGGGTGGCCCAGGAACCTCTGTGGGAGCCGGGGGGGGCGGGGGGCTTGCTGAGCAGGTGACTAAGGTCCTCTGGGGGGGTGTAGGGCATGCGGGTTATGGTCTGGCCGGGGGCCACGTTATCAGAGCTGACCGAGCGGGTGATGGCTCCGCCCATCACGACGTCCACGTCGCTGTCCAGGCCAAATGGAATGCTGAAGGACACGGCCGAGGACAGGGGACGACTGGACGGAGAGAGACGGGAAGAGAGAGAGAGCGTTTACTTCCTGAAATGACTTCATTGAAATAGAATTGACCCCAACACTTTGTACTGAGATACAACTGAAATATGGAGCTAACAGAGAGAGAGAGAGACAAAGAGATGGGGTCCTACCTGAAAGGCTTCTTGGTCCATGTTCTCCCAGCTCTCTCTACATGAGACATGGAGGCAGACTGAGTCAGAGACGCTGCACACATTCACACACAGTCACCAACACAGACACACAAAGACACCACAAAGACACACAGGCACTAGTCAGGGCATGCAAAGATAAACACCAAAAATAAATACATAAAAAGGCAGAAAAACCTTCACATGGACCCACTGATAAACAAACGCAGACAACACAGTTATAAAAGACTCACCAGAGTGTGAACCTAAGTACCTGTTCTCCCTCAAATACCTTGAGGAGCGTTTGATTGAGCATGCCTGCCTGCGGTCACAGATGAACGGAGTTTGCACTTTCGGGACTATTCCATTGCTTCCATTGGGCCAGGCTAGCTCGTCAAGCAATGCGTTTTCATTGCATTACACGTATTGTGTTGTTTGAGTGTAAATAAAACAAACACTATTTGAACCCGGGTGTTCTGCAGAGGACAGACGTGTGACAGACCTAAATGATGGGATGGGCGTTGCCCCGCACTCACCTGGCGCAGGCCCTGGCGACACTGGTGAGGAGATGGGCAGGAATGGCTTCTTGAAGATGGAAGGAGAGCCGCTGAAATACGGACAAAAACTTGTTTCAAGATCAAGTGTCAAGATGAAGCTTCAAGTTGATTCGCCGTAGGTAATAAATACATCGGAAATCTACTCACTCACCCGAGCGCTCACAATAAACGTTCACGCTAAAGATATCATTCCTGAGACAGATTACTACTGACATAGAAATATAAAGTCATGTTTGTGATTATGACTGTGCGAGAGCTGCTGTACCTGCTATTGCTCAAACTGGTTGGCTTGAGCGGTGCAGAAGCATCTGGAACAAAACAAACAGTCTCATTAGTCAAATGTCGACACTGCCATTCAGGCCGACGCAGGAATCGCACACACAAGACTTGGGCTTGAATGTATCAAGCATCTCAAAAGTAGAAGGGCTGATTTAGGATCAGTTTAGCCTTTTAGAATCACAATTATTTTGGACAGGGAGGACCTGATCTTAGAACAGCACTCCTACTCAGAGTTGCTTTATGCAAATAGGCCCTGTTGGGGGGGGTTTCAGTGAGGCGAAACGCTCCGAATAATGCAGAATAGAAATGTAACAACTAGAGCTGACATAATTCCCTATTCTACTTGACAGACCACCACACCTGTTCGATAGAAATGTGTCCTATGTGCACGTTTTGTAACATTGCATCCTCCTGAACGTTGGGCCCAGCCCAACACTTACCAGTGGTGTTCAGTGGCTGAACAAACTCCGGCCTCCGTACCTCGAACCAACCCAGCAGCTCCGCTAGAAAACTCATCACGTTGACCTGAACATACCAGAGAAACAGTTAAAGGAGCCCTGTAATGCCCGTTTCGATCTCCGTAACAATTCATTCCTGGATATGAATAAAGTTACATGCTTTAATAGTTGTACTACATGTATGGCATCCAGCGGCAGTTGGCCAAACACTCCCTGTATAAGACTGTCTTTTTATATTTTTTTATTTAACTTGGCAAGTCAGTTGAGAACAAATTCTTATTCACAATGACGGTCAACTGGAAAACAGAGGGTTAACTGCCTTGTTCAGGGGCAGAATGACAGATTTTTACCTTGTCGGCTCGGGTATTCGATCTAGCAACCTTTTGGTTACTGGCCGAACGTTCTAACCACTAGGCTACCTGCTGCCACTGGGCTACCTGCCGCTCCAGTCTAGGCAGAGACATACATTTAGCCACACATTTCTAAATGCATGGCTCTGGGGGAAAGACAATGTGTAGATCAGAGCTCGCAAAACCTGTTTCTGGAGCGCTACCACCCTGTAGGTTTGTACTCCAACCCTAGTCTAGCGCGCCTAATAATAAGCTAAATTAAATCTGGTTAGTTACAACTGGGGTTGGAGAAAAGTGGTAGTGGTACCTGGAGCTCCTGTGGGGAGTAGAGCAGGTCCTCCAACACTAGGGGGCAGCAGCTCTTCAGACAGCTGTCGCAGAACTCTCGGATCAGCTGCAGGTTGTACAGGCTGTCTTCCACCGCCATGGACTCCTTCATACACACATCTGAAGGACAAAACGAGGATCACTTTATTGTCCAACTATACGCAGAGGACCGACGGGAATTCGACTTTATCCCAACCCCTCTGAAAAAGTCACACGTACAGTTTGGAGAGGCTAGAGCACAGGGAAGCCATATTACAACTCCCATTTAACACAGGAACGGTACAACGAGCAGGTAGTCAGGCCATGGAGTCTAAACATCTAACACAGGACAGGTAGTACAGTATGTGGTAGTACAGTATGTGTAATGATACACTGCACACAGTAATACAGTAGGTTACTGTAATGATACACTGCACACAGTAGGTTACTGTAATGACACACTGCACACAGTAGGTTACTCTAATGATATATTGCACACAGTAGGTTATTGTAATGATACACTGCACACAGTAATACAGCAGGTTACTGTAATGAAACACTGCACACAGTAGGTTACTGTAAGGATACACTGCACATACAGTAGGTTACTGTAATGATATACTGCACACAGTAATACAGTAGGCTACTGTATTGATACACTGCACACAGTAGGTTACTGTAATGATACACTGCACACAGTAATACAGTAGGTTACTGTAATGATACACTGCACAGTAATACAGTAGGTTACTGTAATGATACACTGCACACAGTAGGTTACTGTAATGATATACTGCACACAGTAATACAGTAGGCTACTGTAATGATACACTGCACACAGTAGGTTACTGTAATGATACACTGCACACAGTAATACAGTAGGTTACTGTAATGATACACTGCACACAGTAGGTTACTGTAATGATACACTGCACACAGTAATACAGTAGGTTACTGTATTAAAGGTAGTGTGGTTTAAACCTAGATGGAACCTGTAACATAGTAAGCTAGGCTTTTTAGTCAAACCCTCAGGCATGTCCTATATTGCATTGTATTGGACAACTAACTATACGCAAGTCCTGTGTTTTACTTTTGTATTTGCATATCAAATACTGCCATGCTAATTTGTATCATGTGGTTTTATGTACGTACCCTCTAGCTGCAACAGGCCGGGGCAGTAGTAGTGTACAACAGCAGCGATGGCGCAACCGTTGGAGAGGTCTTTGACTTCAGTCACCACCGGAAATGTAGGCTTCTGTTTAGACAGCATCTTGTCCTTTCTGTAGCGGATCTTAGATGGGGTGAGAGAGAGAGAGAGAGAGAGAGAGAGAGAGAGAGAGAGAGAGGCGTCATTGAGTGAGTACGGGAGAGTTGGGGAGATGTCCAGGCTTTACTGTTCAATGCGAGTTCAAGGTCAATGTTCTTTAAAATAAACACACAGGTGGACATACAGCACAAATGGTACATACACACGTGCACACAAACACCCATCAGGCTCGCGGATAACGTGACCAACAACATGCTCCTAGAGGAGAGAGAGAATAAAGGGGTGGAAGTGGAGAGAGAACAGATAACATGCCATGGAAGTGGAGAAGAGAAAGGTGCAGCCAACCAGGCAGCAGAAGCCATGGGGAGAGAGCGAATGGCTTGCGTCCCAATTGGCACCCTACTCCCTGTATAGTGCACTACTATTGACTATGTAGTGCAGTAGTCTTGACTAGTAGGGCTCTGTTCAAAAGGGAATAGGGTGGCATTTTGGACGTGACCATAGAAAGAGTCCAGAGACAGCGAGGGCTTTGTCAGTGGAAAGTAGGCCAGGAGAGAGAGTCTCGTCGGAGGAAGATATTTAACCCAACCTGACGCAGGTAAACTATTCAGGTTGAGACTTCTCAGGTTTTAGTCAACGACTGAACACAGCCAGCACAGTGTCAACACTGTCAGCAGACTGTAATACCTGGGGTCTGTTCAGGAGAGTGTAATGTTACACAACCTTCCCAATCAGATAGAAAACGTATATAGTGTGAAACAGCTATGACTATCGGCCATGTTAGAATGGTTGTATTGGCACAGTTCATAAATGTTTCACCGCACATTAAAAGGCCTACACCACGAGCTCATTACTTCTTACTCTATGGGCCCTGGCTAAAAGTAATCCAACAAATAGGGAATAGGGTGCCATTTGGGACTCATAACAATGACTGGCTAGTGGCTAGAAACAAACAAACAAAAAACGTCACATGGTCCGTTTTAAGACGGAGCCGACCAGACGGACTGGTTTCTAGCAGGAACGTTTTTTCTCTCTCACATTTCCAGAGCCCTGAGTGGATTACATGTGATTTATGTCCAATAACAACAATACCCTGCCCATCCCTACCCCTCCCTGTGACATCAGCCCAAGGAAATGTACAGTGGATAGGCCTAGTGCAGAGCAGTGAAGCAGTATGCCTGCATTCTTATATTGTACCAACAGGGGGAGAGGCAGGGAGAGAAAAACAGAACAGACCTCTCATTCAAAAATCTAATAAGAGAGAATATAGAGAATATGAAGACAGAGAGAAAGATAAGGAATGATGCAACAGAGGAGGAGAAGAAAGAGGAGGAACTTACAGGGACAAGTTTCCAGTACCAGCGAGTGGGACACTGTCAGAGAGGAGGAAAGAGGACAGAGAAAGAGGAAAACAGGGAAGGAGAAGACAGGTGGAGAGGAGAAAAGAGGACAGAGAAAGAGGAAAACAGGGAAGGAGAAGACAGGTGGAGAGGAGAGGATACTATATGTATTAAGGCTACTTTAATAGGACAGTTAAGAGGAAAAATACAGTTTTGAAGAGGATATATATATATATATATATATATATATATATATATATATATATATATATTAACAATTATACAACCAGTAAGCATTATGTTGAGATACTGGTAACTGCAAAATTAAATGAAACACTTGTGTAAATGAGGGACACGAAAGCAGGTGCTTCCACACAGGTGTGGTTCCTGAGTTAATTAAGCCACTAAAACATCCCATCATGCTTAGGGTCATGTAGAAAAATGCCCAGTTGCCCATTATTTTGGCTACCATGGCTACAAGACATCTCAGTGAATTTGAAAGAGGAGTCTCAAAAGGAGACTAGGGCGTTTAAAGGGTTGTGTGTGTGTGTCAGTCACCAGATCTCAACCCAGCTGAACACTTATGGGAGATTCTGGAGCGGTGCCTGAGACAGTGTTTTCCACCACCATCAACAAAAAAACAAATGATGGAATTTCTCATGGAAGAAGTCTCGCATCCCTCCAGACTTCTAGGATCTATGCTAAGGCCCATTGAAGCCGTTTCAGCGGCTCGTGGTTTCCTTTATTTTGGTAGTTACCTGAACAAGCACCAGATTACTAGGGAGATTGCATGTAAAGTGTGTGCGTAGGAGACTATAAACTGTCACGATAAAGTAGAAATATCTTACATGCACACGCTGTATAAAACATGCTTGTTCACAGGAAATGTTTACGTCAGAGTGTTTTAATAGCATGTAATCCATGAGATTAATGTATGTGTGTTACACAATGTGTTTCATAATGTGAGTGCTGTTGACATAAATACTGCATGCTTCCTCAATGGCACCTTATTCCATACATAGCAGACTACTTTTGACCAGGGCCCATAGGGCTCTATACAGATGCACTATATAAGGAATAGGATGCCATTTTGGACACAGTCCCTGTGTAGTACAGGTGTAGTGGAATACTTACAGAAGGCTGGACAGGCTGTGGCTCTGTGCTGTCCTGAGACGGGTCACCCTGTGCACCCTCTGTTTGCTCTCTCAGCCTCTGATTCAACTGTGCGTGTGGGGGGGGAAGCCACACGTTATAAGTCTGTATATTTTGTACTCCGATATAAATTGGGTTATGAAATCATGACTCGGCAACGCAGAGAGAGACAGAGAGAGAGAGAGACGCCCCTGTCGTTGTCCTCACCCCATTCACCCAGTGGAGCAGGGTGTTCTCCCAGCTGGCTCCTCCCACTCCACCCAGAAGCTCTTCCCCTGTCGCCGCACCGGACATCCTCACTGCGCTCACCGTCTCCATGGCGCCCACCGACATCAGGGCATCCATCACCGCCAGGTGGGCACTCTGCACCAATCACAGCAAAGAGAACAGGGAACTGTCAGCATTGGAACAGTCAGGGGAGGTAGCTGTGGGATTGGCTGTCCGCCCACCAAACCCAGACGACATTTAATACAGCATCCATCAATTATGGCTAATGCAATAATGGTGGGTAGGAGCACTACCATTTAGGCTGTGTCCCAAACGGCACCCTATCCCCTGTATCACGCGCTACGTTTGACCAGAGCCCATAGGGTTGTATCAAAGGCCCTGTTCAATGTAGTGCACTATTTAGGGAAGCAGGTGCCATTTGGGCCACAGCCTCAGACTGCTCTGAAAGAGCATGGTCCATGTTAATGTGGCAGAGCTGGCGAGATGAGATCACACCAGGCTGCAGTATGTAGTATGTATGGCAGGTTCTGAGGTCAGTACCACAACCAGCCACTAGGGGACTCCAAGCTCTGAGTCAGCAGAAAGCGAGAGGAGAGAGAGCAGGAGAGCAAAAAGAGAGCTGAGAGAGAGAGAAAAAAAGAGAGCTTGTCTGAGTGAACTTTGGAACATCTGTGCTATCACGATAACAGCCCTTTTTTACTCTGTGTACTCCCTCTCTGCCCCTTCACGGTAATACTTTCTCTTTCCTCCTCCTAGTCATTCCCTCTTCTCCCTTCTAATCGTTGTGTGTGCGTGTTCTCCCTCCTCTCTGCTAGGAGATATGGCAGCATGACTCATGAATGACAGGTTACAGGATAACGTTGTGTACAGTGCCTCTAGGGCTGCGCAGGGTACAGTTTGGTTCTGTACAGCATTGTTCTGTAATCAACCCACTAGGGATGGCTCAGTGAGAGAGATGCACAAACCCCAGGAATCCTGTGGCGCAGTGTGCGTGTGCACACACACTAGAATGTGAGTAAAACTACACACACACACAAAACCCCTTCTTTCACAACAACACAACCATAAAACATACAGTATCAATTTACACAACATAAAAAAGGGCACAACAATAGCTTCCCCAGTCACATCCCAAACCGAAACTGACGTATTTCCAGCCAACCCCCAATGCAGGGTCCATTGCTTCTGTTCCTCTCCTTGCCCAAAATCATGTCAGTGCCTTTCTCCAAGCTAGTTAGTACCTTTTCTCATAGCCAAACCTATTAGTGCCTTTAGTTCTCATGGCCAAACCCATTACATTGCGCTCTCATGGCCCAAGCCCATTAAAACACACCAAAAACATGATCAGCTCACTCAGGGGAGAGCTCCTTAGCTCCCATAAGAGGGTTAGCTCGTTATCGGTCGACTGCTGCTTCCCATGGGGTTAGGTCAAGGATGGGCAACTGATGGGGTTAGGGCCCCAACAAAAATCGTAACTCATCATGAGGGGTCTGCGTAGACAAGAACAGCCTTTGACCCAGTTAGAGACAGTCAAAGATTTGTATAACTAAACCCAGATAGACGACAGACTGTCGTTTCCAATGGGAACAAATGAGTCATAGTTGCCAGAACAAGCAAGGAGGGCAGAGCCAAGCACGAGCTAGCGAGATCCTATTGGCGCATTCTAGCATGTATCTGCATATTTCCGTTAGGGAACGCCTCCTCTGTGAAGTGCGCGTGAGCAATAACTCAATTCGCTTTTGCACTCCTGATTTTTTTTGTTGCAAAGGGTAAAGTCCACAAAAAAACTTTGTCCACTCTGGACATAACAGATTAGTTTTGGGAACAGAAAACTGTATTGAAATCAAACGTTTCAGGGATCAGAAAATGTGCAGAATGTCACCCAAAATCCATCTTGTTTCATTTTCTCTCACTGCCGGCCAGTGGGCTTCCTCTCACTCCTATTTTTGGCAGTGAGTGGAAACGCCAAGGGGAAGCTTCACATGTATACATCCAGTGAAATATCTCTCTCATTGTTCCCATCTGTGGTAAAGTCTAGAACTGTTCATAGAAACACAATGCTCTGACCTAATCAAACCAGGGCCAGTGAAGGAGAGTGCCAGTTAGAGAGTCTGGAGGGTTGGATTTAGATAAGTGCTCTTAGGGTTATCAGTAGGTCTGTAGGACAGATATAGACAGACAGAAAGACAGACGCAGAAAGAAACAGATAGCTCAGTGTGCAGACAGCCAGGCAGGCAAGCAGTGTTAGTCAAGCCTGGAAAGCACAGCATTTAGTCAAATTAAATACAATTTTATTTGGCACATGTTGCCGAATACAACAGAGCACAACCTTACAGTGAAATGCTTACTTACAAGCTCTTAACTGACAATGAAGTTAAGAAAAATACCTACAAATAAATTAAAAAGTAACAATTAAAAGAGAAGCAGTAAAATAACAATAGCGAGGCTATATACAGGGGGGTACCGGCACAGAGTCAATGTGCGGGGGCACCGGTTAGTCGAGATAATAACTCTACCTACATGTACATATTAAAGTAACTATGCATAGAAAATAAACAGAGTAGCAGCAGTGTAAAATAGGGGGGGGGGGGGTGCAAATGGTCTGTTTATAAGCCTTTTGGACCTAGACTTGGCGCTCTTATACCACTTGCCGTGCGGTAGCATAGAGAACAGTCTATGACTAGGGTGGCTGGAGTCTGATCATTTTAGGGCCTTCCTGACACCGCCTGGTATAGAGGCCCTGGCTGGCAGGAAGCTTGGCCCCAATGATGTACTGGGCCGTACACACTACCCTCTGTAGGGCCTTGCGGTCGGAGGCTGAGCAGTTGCCATGCCAGGCAGTGATGCTACCCGTCAGGATGCTCTCGATGGTGCAGCTGTAGAACTTTTGAAGATCTGAGGACCCATGCCAAATCTTTTCAGTCTCCTGAGGGGGAATAGGTTTTGTCGTGCCCTCTTCACGACTGTCATGGTATGCTTAGACCATGTTAGTTTGTTGGTTATGTGGACACCAAGGAACTTGAAGCTCTCAACCTGTTACACTACAGCCCCGTCAATGAGAATGGGGGAGCGCTCGATCCTCCTTTTCCTGTAGTCCCACAATCATCTCCTTTGTCTTGATCACGTTGAGGGAGAGGTTGTTGTCCTGGCACCACACTGCCAGGTCTCTGACCTCCTCCCTATATGCGGTCTCGTCGTTGTAGGTGTTCAGGCCTACCACTGTTGTGTCATCGGCAAACTTAATGATGGTGTTGTAGTCGTGCCTGGCCGTGCAGTCATACAGACTCAGTCAAGGACAGGTTGACAATGTCAGTGAAGACACTTGCCAGTTGGTCAGCGCATGCTTGGAGTACAAGTCCTGGTAATCCGTCTAGGTCCTGCGGCCTAATGAATGTTGACCCGTTTAAAGCTCTTACTCACATCGGCTATGGAGAGTGTGATCACACAGTCGTCCCGAAAAGCTGATGCTCTCATGCATGTTTCAGTGTTACTTGCCTCAGATCGAGTAATAAGTAATTTAGCTCGTCCGGTAGGCTCGTGTCACTGGGTAGCTCGCGGCTGTGCTTCCCTTTGTAGTCTGTAATAGTGTGCAGGCCCTGCCACATCCGACGAGCCCGGGCCGGTCTAGTACGTTTCGATCTTAGTCCTGTATTGACGCTTTGCCTGTTTGATGGTTCGTCGGAGGGCATAGCGGGATTTATTATAATCTTCCGGGTTAGAGTCCCGCTCCTTGAAAGCGGCAGCTCTACCCTTTAGCTCAGTGCGGATGTTGCCTGTAATCCATGACTTCTGGTTGGGGTATGTACGTACAGTCACAGTGGGGACGACGTCATCGATGCACTTATTTATGAAGCCAGTGACTGATGTGGTGTACTCCTCAATGCCATCGGGATATGTGTATGTAAACTTCCGACTTCAACTGTACAGGAGTGTTTTGCTAGCACAAACTGGAATATGTAATGCACAAAGTTTATGTCCTAACCGACTTGCCAAAACTATTGTTAATTAACAAGAAATTTGTGGAGTGGTTGAAAAACTAGTTTTAGGCCTCCCGGGTGGCACAGTGGTTAAGGGCGCTGTCCTGCAGCTCCAGCTGTGCCACTAGAGACTCTGGGTTCGCGCCCAGGCGCTGTCATAACCGGCCGCGACCGGGAGGTCCGTGGGGCGACGCACAATTGGCCTAGCGTCGCCCGGGTTAGGGAGGGTTTGGCCGGTAGGGAAATCCTTGTCTCATCGCGCACCAGCGACTCCTGTGGCGGGCTGGGCGCAGTGCGCGCTAACCAAGGTTGCCAGGTGCACGGTGTTTCCTCCGACACATTGGTGGGGCTGGCTTCCGGGTTGGATGGCGCTGTGTTAAGAAGCTAGATAGTAGCTACTAAAAACAATTGGATACCACGAAATTGGGGAGAAAAAAGGGTAAAAAATAATTTAAAAAAAATAAAAATAAAACGAGTTTTAATGACTCCAACCTAAGTGTATGTAAACTTCTGACTTCAACTGTATGTGAGGTGAAAATGATGAATCAGGCACCTTATCGATAGCAACAGCTCATGGTCCTCTTCTTTTTAAAACATTTTATTGAACCTTCATTTAACTAGGCAAGTCAGTTAAGAACCAATTCTTATTTTCAAATGAGGGCCTAGGAACAGTGGGTTAACTCCCTGTTCAGGGGCAGAACGACAGATTTGTACCTTGTCAGGTCGGGATTTGAACTTGAACGCTCTAACCACTAGGCTACCCTGCCGCCCCAAAATAAGTTATTTTGACTCAATGGAGGAACTAAGTCAGAGAAATGCTGATGAATGTCTTGCTCGAGCTGTGTATGCAACTGGTTCACCTCTGATACTCACAGGCAATGTGGATTGGAAGACATTTCTGAATGTTCTTTTCCCAGCATACACCCCTCCAACCAGACATGCTTTATCTACTCATTTGTTGGATGCAGAGTTCAAGTGAAGGTCAAGCAAATCATAGAGAAAGCAGACTATTGCAATCATCTCTGATGGGTGGTCGAATGTTCGTGGGCAAGGAATAACGAACTACATCATCTCCACCGCTCAACCAGTATTCTACAAGAGCACAGACACAAGGGACATCAGACACACCGGTCTCTTCATTGCAGATGAGCTGAAGGCAGCCATCAATGATCTTGTACCACAGAAGGTATTTGCACTGGTGACCGACAATGCTGCGAAAATTAAGGCTGATTGGTCTAAAGTGGAGGAGTCCTACCCTCACATCCCACCCATTGGCGGTGCTGCTCATGCATCGAATCTGCTCCTCAAGGACTTCATGGCACTGAAAACAATGGATACACTCTACAAGAGAGTCAAGGAAATGGTTAGGTATGTGAAGGGTCATCAAGTTATAGCAGCAATCTACCTCACCAAGCAAAGTGAAGAATAAGAGTACCACATTGAAGCTGCCCAGCATCACCCGTTGGGGTGGTGTTGTCATCATGTGACAGTCTCCTGGAGGAGAAGGAGTCTCTCCAAATGGCCATAGCAGTAGCCATTGCACGGATTGAGGGGGACAATGCCATCCTGTCTGATGTTCAGACTCTGCTTGCAGATGTAAGAGAAGAAATCCATACTGCCCTGCCCATTTGTTTAGCTTTGTTATCTTTATTTATACAGGTTTTTCTCATTGAGATAACATCTCTTTTCTAAGAGAGACCTGGTCCAATAGCAGCAGGGGGAACAACGTTTCAGACAAAACAACTTACATTCACTAACACAACATTAAACAAAACTATAAAAACACACATACAATACAACAAAAACATGTTACATTAAAAACACGAAAGTCTTGACTAAAAACAGCTGTCCTAAAGACAATTACACTCT
Organism: Oncorhynchus mykiss; assembly: GCF_013265735.2. Taxonomy (NCBI): domain Eukaryota; kingdom Metazoa; phylum Chordata; class Actinopteri; order Salmoniformes; family Salmonidae; genus Oncorhynchus; species Oncorhynchus mykiss. Next base: position 63,380,686 of record NC_048576.1, read on the forward strand.
TCTATGATATATACATCGATCAAGTGTTTAAACTCCACCAATGAAACTAGATCAAATTTTTAAATGTTCAGGAGAGAATTCCAGAACCACGGAGCTAAGTAACTAAAACTATTTCTACCATGACCTCTTCTAATTTTAGATACTGTTAGAAGCAAATGAGAATGGGACCGTAATTGATATTTATCTACCGACCTGACTAAAAAAGAACAGAGATAAAATGGCATTTGACCCAATATGGCCTTATAAAATCAGTGAATACCAGTGTTTAAGCCTACGCAAGGTCAATGACGACCAGCCAACAGCGCTGTAGAGATCAATGTTTTTGATTTGTAATGAACCCGAGGGCTCCATGATACACTGAATCAAGTGCTCTCAGGGTAGTGGCTGAGGCCTACATATACAGTGCCTTGCGAAAGTATTCGGCCCCCTTGAACTTTGCGACCTTTTGCCACATTTCAGGCTTCAAACAAAGATATAAAACTGTATTTTTTTGTGAAGAATCAACAACAAGTGGGACACAATCATGAAGTGGAACGACATTTATTGGATATTTCAAACTTTTTTAACAAATCAAAAAATGAAAAATTGGGCGTGCAAAATTATTCAGCCCCCTTAAGTTAATACTTTGTAGCGCCACCTTTTGCTGCGATTACAGCTGTAAGTCGCTTGGGGTATATCTCTATCAGTTTTGCACATCGAGAGACTGACATTTTTTCCCATTCCTCCTTGCAAAACAGCTCGAGCTCAGTGAGGTTGGATGGAGAGCATTTGTGAACAGCAGTTTTCAGTTCTTTCCACAGATTCTCGAATGGATTCAGGTCTGGACTTTGACTTGGCCATTCTAACACCTGGATATGTTTATTTTTGAACCATTCCATTGTAGATTTTGCTTTATGTTTTGGATCATTGTCTTGTTGGAAGACAAATCTCCGTCCCAGTCTCAGGTCTTTTGCAGACTCCATCAGGTTTTCTTCCAGAATGGTCCTGTATTTGGCTCCATCCATCTTCCCATCAATTTTAACCATCTTCCCTGTCCCTGCTGAAGAAAAGCAGGCCCAAACCATGATGCTGCCACCACCATGTTTGACAGTGGGGATGGTGTGTTCAGAGTGATGAGCTGTGTTGCTTTTACGCCAAACATAACGTTTTGCATTGTTGCCAAAAAGTTCAATTTTGGTTTCATCTGACCAGAGCACCTTCTTCCACATGTTTGGTGTGTCTCCCAGGTGGCTTGTGGCAAACTTTAAACAACACTTTTTATGGATATCTTTAAGAAATGGCTTTCTTCTTGCCACTCTTCCATAAAGGCCAGATTTGTGCAATATACAACTGATTGTTGTCCTATGGACAGAGTCTCCCACCTCAGCTGTAGATCTCTGCAGTTCATCCAGAGTGATCATGGGCCTCTTGGCTGCATCTCTGATCAGTCTTCTCCTTGTATGAGCTGAAAGTTTAGAGGGACGGCCAGGTCTTGGTAGATTTGCAGTGGTCTGATACTCCTTCCATTTCAATATTATCGCTTGCACAGTGCTCCTTGGGATGTTTAAAGCTTGGGAAATATTTTTGTATCCAAATCCGGCTTTAAACTTCTTCACAACAGTATCTCGGACCTGCCTGGTGTGTTCCTTGTTCTTCATGATGCTCTCTGCGCTTTTAACGGACCTCTGAGACTATCACAGTGCAGGTGCATTTATACGGAGACTTGATTACACACAGGTGGATTGTATTTATCATCATTAGTCATTTAGGTCAACATTGGATCATTCAGAGATCCTCACTGAACTTCTGGAGAGAGTTTGCTGCACTGAAAGTAAAGGGGCTGAATAATTTTGCACGCCCAATTTTTCATTTTTTGATTTGTTAAGAAAGTTTGAAATATCCAATAAATGTCGTTCCACTTCATGATTGTGTCCCACTTGTGGTTGATTCTTCACAAAAAAATACAGTTTTATATCTTTATGTTTGAAGCCTGAAATGTGGCAAAAGGTCGCAAAGTTCAAGGGGGCCGAATACTTTCGCAAGGCATTGTATATAACATCGCTAAAATCTAAAACCACCAGTAATGTACATCGTACCAGCTCCTTCCTGGCCTCAAAAGAAAAACAAGCCAAGATGCCGGTAATAAAAACCTATTTTCAGCTTGAGTTTCCCCATCAAGTTCTCTACATGAACAGTGAAGCTCAGCTTATCATCAACCCACACACCCAAATATTTGTACACTTTAACTTGCTCTATAGTATGTCCAGCCAATGTAGCAATGATATGATTAGTAACATACCCGGCATTTGAAAATACCCGGCATTTTGTTTTACCCGAAATTAGAACCAGTTTTAAAATCATACAGATTCTGTTATATGATATTAAAATGCTCTTTGGGCATTTTCAAAAGCTAAAGATAAACTACTACCACTTGAATAAAGAGCATCATCTGCATAAAAATGAACATCCCCTGTTTCAATAAGATCTCTAATGTTGCTGATATACAAAATGAACAACAGTGGGCCCAAAATAGAACTCTGCGGAACACCTGAGCACATCTCTACGGACTCAGATTTACAACCATCCGCCATTACACATTGGTTTCTAAAATTACCTATCAAATCGTACACAATCTAGAGCATGACCAGTAATTCCACAACATTTGAACCTTTGCACTAACACAGCATGGTCCACGGTGTCAAAAGCCTGTGACAAATCAATAAAGACAGACACACAATGTAATTTCTTATCAAGAGCACAGTGGATGTCATTTAAAACCTTCAATGTTGCTGAAACAGTGCTGATTGCATTCCATTTAAGATGTTGTTTTCTTGGAAGTAGGCCTTTAGCTGCCTGCTAACTATAGGACTCCAGTACCTTTGACAGTACAGACAATTTTGGTATGGGTCGATAGTTGTCAAGCAGCGAAGGATCTCCACCTTTCAGGAGAGGCATTTCCAGAACTTGGGGATTTCCTTTATATCAAGCATGAGGTTAAAAATACATGTTAAGGGGGAGCAATGATGTATGCAGCTAGGTGTAGGAAGCAGAGGTCTAGTTCATCAGGGACAGGGGATTTTTTCCCCCAGCAATTTCTTTCAGGGCTTTACACACTTCTGAAACAGAGAAGGATGAAAAGGAGAACTTGGTAAAGGAGTGCACAGGGGTGTCAGGTAAATTCATAGGGGGCTCAATTATACCTTTGACCTTCTCAAATAAACTGCCTGCATCAAAAAAAAAATGCTGGTTCAAGGCTTTCTGAATGGAGGTTCTCTCAGTTACAATCTGTGTGTACCGCTTCCAGTTTCTTTTCGTAAACCACGTAGAGATTTCTTAGGAATTTTACCATCTCTCTCACAGGCAACAGCACAGTGATCACGTATGTCATTTGCAAAAATACCAGAAGCATTAAAACGATGAGGAGTTGCTCCAAGCAGAGTAAACTGCAGTTCTAAAATACATCAAAAAGCGTAAAGACTTCTGCCTGAAGCCCATACACGCCGCAGTGTACATATTGGACCCCAAGTATGCTGGTAAGAGCATCCTGCCTGGTGCAGAGATCAACAAGGCCTATGATGTCTCGCCACCTTGGCCTGGATGAGGGCAAGGTTCTTGGCAGTCTGGCGAAGTAGACTTCCAAGCAAGGGCTTTGGGATGAAGATGCAATATGGCAGTCGTGCCAACATATCTTTTCAGCCACCTGGTGGAAGGGACTTTGTGGATCTGAGGCTCTTTCCCCTGTTGCCTCAATCATCCGCCAAATCCCACCACCATCAGCCGCCTCAGAGCGCAACAGGTCCTTGTTTGGGAACACACACGCCAAAGCACACAACAGGCTGACCAATACAACGGCTGAAAGACTGGTGGCCACCCGGGAAAACGTAAGGCTTTTTGAGCCTGATAGGCGAGCCGTCCTCAACAAGGTTGGAAAGTGACAGTGAATATGAGGTCTTAGAGTCTGATGTTGAAGAGGTAGACATTGAGGAGGTCCAGGGAGAAGACATGGAAGTCTGAGAGGAAGACAACCAAGGATTTAGTTTCTGGACTATCATTTTACAGATGTATGTTGAAAACGTTTTTTGGGAGATGCGATGGATCATTGGGGATCATTCAATATTCCCTTTTGTTGTTCAGTGAAATCATCCCATGTGAAGAGTCAACTCATTTAATTACAGTTCAATTCGTAAGTAAATGTATTTTTTTATTCCTATTGGAAGGATTTGATCATTTGCAATTATGTCTACTTGTGATAAGGTTTAAAAAGGTTTATGTTTCTGTCTCCATATGATATGTAAATATATCCAATGCAATAAACATCTACATTTAATTGCTATTAATATTAATTTGCATATATTCCTGTTAATTCCCATTTACTCTACCTAATTCCCACGGAAAGTTTCCACCTCTGAATATTCCCCAAAATGTGCAACCCTAGTGGCACCCACGCACGAACACACACCAGGTTCTGAGAAGTGGGCCTACAGGTACATGTAACCTCCACTGCTCCCCACCGGAGACGAGAACAGCCTTTGACTCAGTAAAGCGTAGAACTGTTTATGAAACACACAACACTCTGACCTTCCAATCAAATCAAGGCCATGCAGTGAAGGACAATGAGTCTGGAGGGTTGTGTGTCTGGAGGGTTGTTTTAAATAAGTGCTCTTAGTGTTTTCAGTAGGTTTCAAGGACAAAGACAGAAAAACAAAACAGACAGCTAGCAGGGCAAACAGATAGCAGGGCAAACAGATAGCAGGGCAAACAGATAGCAGGGCAAACAGATAGCAGGGCAAACAGACAGTTCAGTGTGCAGGCAGGCAGGCAGGCAGGCAATGTTCATCTAGCCTGGTAAACACAGCGTTCAGTCTGGTTTTAACCAGGCTAGGTTTCCTTTAGACTAGCTGTTCAACTGAATGACACCAGGGGCTCCTGTCCTGAAGGCCTGTATTCATTAATTTTTTAAGAGCAGGAGTGCTGATCTAGGATCAGTTTAGTCTTTTTTACCTGTTATATGCTCATTCTAAGGATCCACATCACTGCAGAGACAGAGACCGGGGCTGAGGACAGAGAGCAGCTGAGGACAGAGATGGGGGATGAGACAGGCTAAGGGGAAAAATGGAGATGGGCTGAGGACAGAGACGGGGGCACATACAGGGGCTGAGGGGAGAGATGGGCTGAGGGCAGTAACGGGATGGGGAGAAATGGAGACGGGCTGAGGACAGAGACGGGGTCACAGACAGGGGCTGAGGGGAGAGATGGGCTGAGGACAGAGACGGGGTCACAGACAGGGGCTGAGGGGAGAGATGGGCTGAGGACAGAGACGGGGTCACAGACAGGGGCTGAGGGGAGAGATGGGCTGAGGACAGAGATGGGGTCACAGACAGGGGCTGAGGGGAGAGATGGGCTGAGGACAGAGACGGGGTCACAGACAGGGGCTGAGGGGAGAGATGGGCTGAGGACAGAGACGGGGTCACAGACAGGGGCTGAGGGGAGAGATGGGCTGAGGGCAGAAACGGGATGGGGAGAAATGGAGACGGGCTAATGACAGAGACAGGGGCAGAGATGGGCGGAGGGGAGAGAAAGGGGCTGAGGACTGATGTGTAGCTAAGACAGGGGAGAGTAATTTGGGCAACACTAGCTGGGGATATAATAGATACAGAGGACACAGAAAATATAGAAATGTACCCATTGGTATAATGGTACTGCGGTCGTTTACTCGACTATGCTTGTTCTACACTAACAGTTGCTTCTTGTCTGCCCCTTGTACATGAATCTACCACTCAGAGCAATAATGATTCCATCTTTCTCTCCCCCTCTATCAGTGTTGTTTCACATAATGCACAACAAAGTAGTCCCCAAATGGTACCCTATTCCCTAAAAGGTGCACTGCTTTTGACCTAGGGCTGGGCGATATGGCCAACGTATCACATCACAATATTTTCACATTTGTGAAGATATTTTATGTTTTTGAACAGTAAAACTTCCAAATATGCTTTATGAGTAGTTCATGACCCCCAAGTGTGGCAACACATACATTCTAAGTGATTTCAAACGGGTCTTTCTCCATCCAAATTGTTTTATAACTGTTCAATCAAACTTAAAAATAAAAAATAAACATTTTGTACAAGTTATGCACTTTTGATATTACGTATTCATGCTTTACCTATTCCTCTCTGATTTTGAAGATACCGTTGCACAAATAACATGCTGGGCCTGCACCAGAACGGGTCCCAGGCTGCATTAGTCATCTACGTCTTAGTTCATTTAGAAGCTAACGTTAGCCAGCTAACAAGCAATTAGCATTAGGGGACAACAATTTATTTTAGCCACAGCTTGCTAAGAAAAGAAACTAGCAGACAGTAGTTTGCAGACAGTAAGATAAACAAACTAATGTTGTTATAGAACGCTAGACTGCAGTGTGAACGGCAAGAAAGTGACTCATAAAAACGAGCCGGTTTTTGTAAAAAAAAAATAAAAATATCAATACCGTTATATAGTAAAATACGGTATACAGCCCAGCTCTATTTTGACCCTATGGCTTACCAGCAGCAGGCCTCCTCCCTTCTCTCTATTGGCTAACCAGAGCCCCACCTCTTTGTTATAATCATTAACCCTGTCTGAGTCCCAAATGGCACACTATTCCCTACCTAGTCCACTACTTTTGACCAGAGACCAATGGGGCCTGGTCTAAAGTAGAGCAATGGAGAGGACTGACAGGTCATAACAACAGATTCCCTTGTCAGGGGGGGGCCTTTCTTCCACCTCAATCCGTCTTTAGGCTGAGCCTAATCTGCACTAACCAGCCCCTTCTACTGTACTTGTTGTTTTACTTTTTCTGAACTCAAATTCTCCCTGACTGGTAGTCATCATAGCATGCACACACACTGCTGCTGCTACAAGGCTGCGGCCTGAATCTCTCCGTCTGCCTGCCTGCCTGCCTGCCTCTCCGTGCTGGGTGTAAAGTGCTGACGTCGGCACAGTGCTGTGTGTGTGTGTGTGTGTGTGTGTGTGTGTGTGTGTGTGTGTGTGTGTGTGTGTGTGTGTGTGTGTGTGTGTGTGTGAGAGAATGAGAGTGCGAGAGAGAAAGAGGGAGAGAGAGAGAGACTACATGGCAGTGCCAGCCCAGCCACCGTTGCCCTGCTGTCACATACCATTCTACCTAGGGAAGGGATGGAGGGTGCTGGGCACTGGGAGAGACGACTGGGCTCTCCCCTCCTCACTCTAGGGGTGTGTTGTGCTCAACAGAGGCAAGGTCACACTACTAGCTTATCTGTGAGCCAAGACTTGTCTGTTCAATGTATACGTATTGTCTGCAGTGTAGTGCAAGGGGAGAGATGGAGACTGGGGCAAGACAGAGACTGGGGCAAGACAGAGACGGAGACAAGACAGAGACGGGGGCTGAGGGCAGAGACAGGGGCTGGGGGCAGAGACAGCGGCTGGGGGCAGAGACAGCGGCTGGGGGCAGAGACAGCGGCTGGGGGCAGAGACAGCGGCTGGGGGCAGAGACAGCGGCTGAGGCAAAATACGGGGGTTTGGGGGACAACCTGGCTAGCACAGTCAGTGCAGGGCCAGGGAGAGGGAGGAAAGACAAGGGCTGAGAGCACTCAGGGTAGCATGGGTATAAAGCTGTCATGATGTCTGCATGGTCTGGGTTGAGCTGGGCTGTCTGAGGAGGGGAGGGGGGTGGAGATGCCATTTCCAACCAGCCCAGTAGCTCTCTCTAATGGGGAGAGAGAGATTCAGTCACACTTAGTCAGAACACCACTCCCTGACACCGATTACCCACAACAGAGCGACTGGAATGGATGTGGAGCCTAGCCATTTGTCATCATTGGCTGCCTTTTCAAGTGTTCAATTTAGAAGACAAAAAGTAGAGGGAAATGCAGTAAAGCATCCAAACAGAGACTCAGACACAGAGGGAGCCATTACCTTCATGTTCATGTTAAAATGAGAGGAACTAGACAGTCAGAGTGTGGAATTTTGGACAAAGAATAATGCAAAAACACAGTGTTGGAGAAGAAATTAAAAGTGCAATATGTGCCATGTAAAAAAAGCTAACGTTAAGTTCCTTGCTCAGAACATGAACATATGTAAGCTGGTGGTTCCTTTTAACAGGAGTCTTCAATATTCCCAGGTATGTAGTTTTAGGTTGTAGTGATTATAGGAATCTCTCTCTCTCTCTATACCAATTGAAATACCATTTACTATTGGATGTTCTTATAGGCACTATAATATTGCCAGCCTAATCTCAGGAGTTGATAGGCTTGAAGTCATAAACAGCGCAATGCTTGAAGCACAGCGAAGAGCTGCTGGCAAATGCAGGAAAGTGCTGTTTGAATGAATGCTTACGAGCCTGCTGCTGCTTACCACCGCTCAGTCAGACTGCTCTATCTAATCATAAACTTAATTATAACACACAGAAATACAAGCCGTAGGTCATTAATATGGTCAAATCCGTAAACTATCATTTCGAAAACAAAAAGTTTATTCTTTCAGTGAAATACGGAACCATTCCGTATTTTATCGAACGGGTAGCATCCCTAAGTCTAAATATTGCTGTTACATTGCACAACCTTCAATGTATGTCATAGTTATGTACAATTGTGGCAAATTAATTACAGTCTTTGTTAGGAAGAAATGGTCTTCACACAGTTTGCAACGAGCCAGGTGGCCCAAACTGCTGCATATACCCTGACTCTGCTTGCACTGAATGCAAGAGAAGTGACAATTTCCCTAGTTAAAATAAATTCATCTTAGCAGGCAATATTAGCTCAAGTATAAAAATATATACTTGTGTATTGATTTGAATAAAGGCATTGATGGTTAGGTACACATTGGTGCAACGACAGTGCTTTTTTCGTGAATGCGCGTTAAATCATCACCCGTTTGGCGAAGTAGGCTGTGATTGATAAATTAACAGGCACTGCATCGATTATATGCAATGCAGGACAAGCTAGATAAACTAGTAATATCATCAACCATGTGTAGTTAACAAGTGATTATGATTGATTGATTGTTTTTTATAAGATACGTTTAATGCTAGCTAGCAACTTACCTTGGCTCCTTGCTGCACTCGCATAACAAGTAGTCAGCCTGCCACGCAGTCTCCTCGTGCAGTGCAATGTAATCAGCCATAATCGGTGTCCAAAAATGAAGACTACCGATTGTTATGAAAACTTCAAAATCGGCTCTAATTAAAAATCGGCCATCCTCTAGTCTCGTGCGCTACCTCCGAAGGTTGCGCCCGACAGTCTCTCCCCCCCCCCTCCCTCCCTCCCTCCGAGCAGGGCAGTGTAAACAGAACGGTCTCGTTGAGCTCAACACTCTTACAGTATAAATGGTAATAGCAGAGCAATGTTTTTGAAACAGCTGAAATGTAGACATTTTCCTTGAGTGTTTACCTTAAATTGCCCGTTACATTCTGAAATTGGTCGCAGTAGCTGCCACCTCTGCTGAGCCACGCAAAACTATGGAAGTCTATGTCTACAAAATACTATGTCTACAAAATGTTGAGATATGTAAGTAAAACGACATAAGTCAACATGTTTTAGATAGATAATGAAAAAAAAAAAAAAAAAATTCATTTGTAACATTGTGTGTTGATTTCAGAGGTGGCACCATAGGTCCCAGAGTGGTGGGGGGGGGGGGTTCCTGGGGCCCAGAGTTGTTCTTGGTCTGGTAGGCTGACCTAACCAGGTAAAACTCTGGTTATGACATAGTAATAAAATCAGCTGTAAAAAAAACAGTGTTATATGGGCTATGACGGGACCAGATTTGTTTATAATCTGATCATATGGTTTAAAAAAATAAAAAAACTCCTGGAAAAACTCCTGGCCCTAGAGAGAATGAAAACATTCAAATCCTGTCAAACAAATCATGAGGCGAATCAATTTATTTATTTTTTAATAAAAAACCATTACTTTGTCCCTCTTTTAAAACGCTTGAGTGTCAACATTTTGTATTAAACAAAATTAAAAGTGCTGGGGCAAATGCCAGGTTGCCACACATTTGCCAGCAGCCCTGCTATGCAGATCTTTCCAACGTGGATAGATGGAAATCGCCACACAATGCTACAAATAAAAGAAACAGAACCTATATGTACGATCTACATGCATTTCTTTTACCACACGAAAACCCTTTAATTGTCTGCACATGCTTGGGAATTGTTGCATAAGCAAGAACGTCAACCAAACCCTCTCTCGGCTCGTACATCAACATTTTGTCCAGATAACTCTTATTCAGTGAGAATAAGCTCTTTACTGGTGGGGCTGGGACTGTTTCACTGTGGTGTAATACCGTGATCATTCTGGAGGGAGTAGACTACAGGGTCATTCACAACTAGAGCGTGGAATGAAAGCAGAGTAGGGAGGAAGAGGAGGGGTTGGGACAAGAGGGGGGGGGGGGTCACAGATTTCCTGTCCCGACCCTGCGGAGCTTGCTAAGCCAAATCACAAGTTCTCACTAATGAGAAGGGAGAGGGGGGTAGAGAGAGGTGCAAACCTGGAACACAGGGCACACAGTCCGCCAGCCAAATCGCCATAACAACCAACAATCTGACCCACAATGCACCTCACCACCCACAATCCTGAGCGTGGCAGTGGTGCTCTACCCCCCCGCCCCGCCGGCTTAACACCGGGGCGCTCTGCTCAGAATCCTCCTGTGCTGACCGGACATAACATATCCTCCAATATATTAAATAATATAATAAAGCTATATAGAATAAGCTGTCCATAAGGAAATCACTCATCTCTGCTTTGGAAATACTGCGACTATCATCCATGTCAATAATAACAATAACAGGGAAACAAACACTAAATTCATCTCGCAGATCGTTAAGAGCGATTATGACGGATAAAAGGTGAAATCTGATTATGTTCGAAATATGACTTAACCCTCTGAACCCCCCCCCCCCCCCGGCCACAGCCCCGTACTCATGAAATCCAGGGTTAGACAGAGGGACAAAGCGAAGGATCAGACAGCCAGCCAGGTCTGGGGGATCAGTGGGAGTTCGGGGGGGGGGGGCAGCGCGGTGGGGTTTGGTGGGGCTGGTGCGCTTCCCCGGCACCCCATGCTCCACTGACAAGAACAGCACATGGTATTGGACATGTCTAGCTAGACACTAAATACTGAAGCAGCAGCAAAACCACACCAATCTGTGCTGCGCCAGCTTTTTGCAACCCTCCCAATGTCCCCCCCAAACCAACCTCCAAGATCAATGTTGTAATCCCTGCAGCTTTCCTTTGTTGACTCTTCTCTGCAACAAACAAAAGAAAATACAACTAAATGTTATTTCCCCCCTTGGCAGGCCTGGGAGGTCCCGTGATGGGCCAAATGTTTTGAGACGATGTTCAGCAGCATTCCTGATCCAGGGGATAAAGTGAGTCTGAGTACCAAATGGCAACCTCTGTCCTATATAGTGCACTCCTTTTGACCAGAGCCCTATGGGTGCACTACTGGGACCTGGTCAAAAGTAGTGCACTACATAGGGAATGGGGTGCCACTTGGGACGCAGCCTGTGCCACTTCTAATTCCTACTGAGCTCTAGACGGATGCTAACTTGAGCGAAAACTTGCGTACACAGCAGTATGAGTTAGGTCAACGTTGTCAGCGACTCACTAACAAAAAACAACCATAGACACAGGCAGGGACTTCTGAAACAGGGCGATCCTCTGACCAGCCCCACTGCTCCCCTCATGCCTTTGTCATATGTAGGCTATATAACATTTGAATGAACTTCACTGACTGAGTTGCTCTGGATAAGAGTGCTAAATGGCCAAAACCTAAATCTGACAACATAAACGGATTCCATTCAAAAACAATTGTTTAATTATTTTTTTTAACTAGTTTTGATGTCCAGAGTTGAGTTTGAGGGACATGGGGAAATAGGGTGCCATTTGGGGGACAGCCCAAGACTGGCTGAGTGATCTCGATGGCTCAGTGACAGTGTCATTCTAGGGTGGGGCACTAGAGAAAGTATCCTATTTAGAATATCTATACTGCAGATGGCAGGCATTTCATTTAGCGTGTTTTGCCCCAGCCTCATTTGGAGCTGATGATGTAAGCTGTGAGGTTATTGATAACAGCGGTAACCTCCAAAATGACACCCTATTCCCGCCATAGTGCACTACTTTTGACCAGGGTCCATAGGAAATAGGGTTCTTGGTATTTGGGACACAACCAGAGAGAAGACTGGTCAATATCATACAGTGTAACAGCTTTAAAGGCAATATAGATGTTAGCTGTTTGCAAACAATAATATATTCTGTTTACCCTCACTGTGTGTCCGGTGTGAAATGGCTAGCTAGTTAGCGGTGCGCGCTACTAGCGTTTCAATCGGTGACGTCACTTGTTCTGAGACCTTGAAGTGTTTCCCTTGCAGAGCGATAGGCTTTTGTGGAGCGATAGGCAGTGGTGTAAAGTACTTAAGCAAAAATACTTTAAAGTACTCATTTAGTTTTTTGGGGATATCTGTACTTTACTATTTATATTTTTGACAACTTTTACTTCACCACATTCCTAAAGAAGTTTTTACTCCATACATTTTCCCTGACACCCAAAAGTACTGGTTACATTTTGAATGCTTAGCAGGACAGAAAATGGTCCAACTCACACACGTATCAAGAGAACATCCCTGGTCATCCCCACTGCCTCTGATCTGGCGGACTCACTAAACACACATGCTTCATTTGTAAATTATGTCTGCGTGTTGGAGTGTGACCCTGGCTATACGTAAATAAATGTACAAATTTTAAAAAGTGTGCCGTGTGGTTTGCTTAATATAAGGAATTCGAAATCATTCATACTTTTGATACTTAAGTATATTTTAGCAATTACATTTACACTTCATACTTGAGTAAAAGTATAAACATATTTGGTTTTAAATATACTTAAGTAGTATTTTACTACTTTGGTTGGTGTGTGTGTGTGTGTGTGTGCATTCATGCGTGTATGACACAGATGAGCTTTCATATAAAGCCGCACACTACAGCAGCAGATTGCTGTTGCTCTAAAGCCGTTTACTGGCCGAGGCCCACATTGATGCACTGTTCCATCCTCCTAACGCTGTGCGTAAGTGTTGCATGACCCACTTTCCTCCCCTGACAGAGCCAGGCAGCGGCCCAGCTCAGACAGCAGCACTGTCTACAGCTCAAGCTCAGAGAGCACTACAAGTGCAAGTTGAGTAGCAGCAGCAGTAGCCTAACAGTGGTGAGTCTCACTACCAGCTGAGGCTGAGGGAGCCTCCCAGGCCTGGTGGCATGGCAGCAACACCATCACCACCATGGAGCTGAGACAGCACCAGCTGAACACAGAACAGCACAGACAGCACTAGCGGGAACACAGAACAGCACTAGCGGGAACACAGAACAGCACTAGCGGGAACACAGAACAGCACTAGCTGAGCACAGCGTAGCGCAACTCTCACCTCCACTATTCCATTGTTTCCATTGCGCCAGCCAGGCAAGCTCAATCGAGTGTTTGAAAGAACGTCAATACTATTTGAACCCAGGTCTGGATGAGACAGCACACCTCTCCCCTCACACACCACTGGTCCAATCGGTAGAAGGACCTGCAGACAGTGAATACACCACCTGGTACCCTGGACGACAGGTGGAGAGCTCCAGGCAGTTTCACGAGAGGCGTGCGCTGCTCAGCGTAACATTACACACTAGTTTTATTTGCAATAATTGCTCACAGCCGAGAACACTTGATAAAGCGGCTCGCCGGCCCAGTGTAGCTCCCCTGTTAGAGGCACCAGGCAGAGAAGCAGAGAGGCAGAGACAGAGAGAGGTGGAGGCAGGGGTAATGGAGCGTTCTACTTTCACCTGACCGACTATGAGGGAAACACGCCTGACTACAGCTACACAGGTTCTCCAGAGACTGACTTCGAGGCATTCAAATCACAGAGCCGGTGTCTGTTGGGCCGGTGTCTGCTAGGGGAGCTGCGCTGGATGGGGGTGAGAACATAGATGTTGTAGTGAATATTATACAGTATTAGATGGGGGGGGGGGGGGGTAATATGGTTAAAGTCACACTGTAAAAATTAGGAGAAGGTCAAAGTATGCTCATGCAGTCAAACTGTAGCCTTTGAATACAGCACTTTCATGATGTATAATGAGAATTCTGTGATGTCTATTGTGCTCCAGTTGGAATTCCATGAATTGTTTACAAAAGTCCTCCACATCTCATATTGATATGTCGAAGTCACATTTCAAAATAAAATCTAGGGCGTATAATATTGAATTAGTTAGAGACTAACATTACAGACGGTGGTTAAATTGGGTATAGTGAAAGAAGAGACATGAAGCTGTAATGTTACACAGTTCCTATTTGAACTGGCTCAGCCCTCCAGAATAATGACAAGGTGAAGACATGGGTACAGAGATGAGGTAGACATTACATTTAAAAAAAATAATGTTTAATACTATTATTGCACACAGAGTGAGTACATGCAACTTATGTGACTTGTTAAGCACATGTTTACTCCTTAAATGATTTAGGCTTGCCATAACAAAGGGATTGAATACTAATTGACATTTCAGCTGTTCATGTGTAATTAAATTGGTCAAAAACAATTTAATTTCTAAAAACCTATTTCCACTTTGACATTATGGCCAGTGACACCAAATCTCAATTTAATCTATTTTAAATGCAGGCTGTAACACAGCAAAATGTAGATAAAGTCAAGGGGTGTGAATACTTTCTGAAGGTACTGTCTTTAATCTTTAGTCTAATAAACTGCATGGATTATGGATGGTCTATTGGATGGTCTATTTCTCACATAACACACTTAAGACACTTTAACGGTACAAAAAGATCCCACCGTGTCAAACGAACAAATTATCGGATTGCCATTTATCAAATTGTACCGAAACTCCCTTTTTCCGTCACAGCGGTTGTGATTCGCATAAAAACTGTGGATGGAAATGTGGTTAGAGAGAGAGAAACACACACACAAAGAAAGAAGAGAAGAGAGAGAGCCAGCTACCAGCTCGTAACAGAGCCCAACGTGTTCTCTTAACAAAGGGAGCTCTGGTTTCACTGGTGCTGAGCAGTTTACCCATTGCTCTATTCTACAGTTGTGGCCAAAAGTTTTGAGAATGACACAAATATTATTTTCACAAAGTCTGCTGCCTCAGTTTGTATGATGGCAATTTGCATATACTCCAAAATGTTATGAAGAGTGACCAGATGAATTGCAATTAATTGCAAAGGCCCTCTTTGCCAGGCAAATGAACTGAATTCCAAAAAAAACATTTCCACTGACATGTCAGCCCTGCCACAAAAGGACCAGCTGACATGTCAGTGATTCTCTCGTTAACACAGGTGTGAGCGGTTCAATTGTTGTGAAGAAGGCTTCAGGGCGGCCCAAAAAGTCAAGCAAGCGCCAGGACCGTCTCCTAAAGTTGATTCAGCTGCGGGATCAGGGCACCACCAATACAGAGCTTGCACAGGAATGGCAGCAGGCAGGTGTGAATACATCTGCACGCACAGTGAGGAGAAGACTTTTGGAGGATGGCCTGGTGTCAGGAAGGGCAGCAAAGAAGTCACTTCTCTCCAGGAAAAACATCAGGGACAGACTGATATTCTGCAAACGGTACAGGACTGCTGAGGACTGGGGTAAAGTCATTTTCTCTGACGAATCCCCATTCTGAATGTTTGGGGCATCCGGTAAAAAGCTTTTCCGGAGGAAACAAGGTGAGCGCTACCATCAGTCCTGTGTCATGCCAACAGTAAAGCATCATGAGACCATTCATGTGTGGGGTTGCTTCTCAGCCAAGGGAGTGGGCTCACTCACAATTTTGCCTAAGAACACAGCCATGAATAAAGAATGGTACCTACACATCCTCCGAGAGCAACTTCTCCCAACCATCCAGGAACAGTTTGGTGACGAACAATGCCTTTCCAGCATGATGGAGCACCTTGCCATAAGGCAAAAGTGATAACTAAGTGGCTTAATCCCATTGGGAACTTGTGGTCAATCCTCAAGAGGCGGGTGGACAAACAAAAACCCACAAAAACCCACAAATTCTGACAAACTCCAAGCATTGATTATGCAAGAATGAGCTGCCAGTCAGGATGTGGCCAAGAAGTTAATTGACAGCATGCCAGGGCAGATTGCAGAGGTCTTGAAAAAGAAGGGTGAACACTGCAAATATTGACTCTTTGCATCAACTTCATGTAATTGTCAATAAAAGCCTTTGACACTTATGAAATGCTTGTAATTATACTTCAGTATTCCATAGTAACATCTGACAAAAATATCTAAAGACACTAAAGCAGCAAACATTGTGGAAATTAATATTTGTGTAATTCTCAAAACTTTTGGCCACGACTGTAAGGCCTAGTCAGAGCCACCTATTGTCTCGGAAACACTACCTTCTCCAGGCCTCCCAGGCCTCCCTCCCAGTCCCACCCCTACCATGCTACACCCAGAATTAAGACTGAATCCCCCCTGACGTACCCCTGGTCCTCACAGCTGGATCCACTCATCTTCAGGGGCCCGGAAAGGGGGTATTTTTTTTTATGTTGTCTAATCCGTGGAATCAAAGCATAAACAAGTCCCTTCCTGTGCGACCCAACCCTAACCCACGCACCCCCTCCCCATACATGCCCACCCTACACACCCCAATCCCCCTCCATTGCTTTAACATCCCCGCTCCCCCTGGACCAGCAGTCTGAGGGTGACCAGACAATGCCTGTGTGTGTCCCTATTAGGCAGACCATATGCCCAGGCGACCAGATCGATCACAGCCGAATGGATTATTGTGACATCAGGACCGGTCCAGTGGCAGTTTCCAGCGCAGCTTCGATCTTCCCTCAATTGAACCTGTGTGTTGTGGCAGTCATCCCAATCCCATCCCAGGGGCATTACCATTAGAGACAAAGACTGGTGGCGAAACAGAAATCTTCCTCTATTTCCCATAACTCGAACCAGTCTCTCGTGTCAGACGAAACCTAACATAACACGAGACTTGGCTCTTGGCGCCAAGATTACCATGTCAACACGCCATATGCCACACCCATCTCTTACCATTTTGATTGGTTTATGCCGGAGGTCCGCGTCAGTCACGGGGACGTCTTGATCTTTGGGGGTCACGCCCCTGTTGGCGAGGAGCTGCAGCAGGGTTGCGTTGTCTTTTGGGGCCCCTGACCCCCCCTGGTCCGCCTGCAGCAGACCGTAGGTGCGGCAGTAGAGTTCAGAGGAGAGCAGGAGGCGTGTGACGGGGGGCTTCAGGTGCTCCTGCTCATACTGGTCACAGTAGAAGGGCTCCCGCAACTCCACTGGAACATGCTCTACGGACGGAGAAGAGGGACAAAAACAGTGAGGGAAATAATCATGTGGGAGCAGAGTACACTATTAATAGGGAAAACAAGGTCACTCTGAGGGAGAAAATACAGAAAAGACACCCGGACTGCATCCAATATACCAGATAGGGATGGACTGCATCCAATATACCAGATAGGGATGGACTGCATCCAATATACCAGATAGGGATGGACTGCATCCAATATACCAGATAGGGATGGACTGCATCCAATATACCAGATAGGGATGAACTGCATCCAATATACCAGATAGGGATGGACTGCATCCAATATACCAGATAGGGATGTGAGAAATTAAACATTTTTCTTAACGTTTAAAGCCCCAATGTTTTATCGGTGTTCCATTTAAAACAATAACAACAATAAGAAAGCTTTGCTGCTGCAAGAAACGGTTTGGGTCCCTGTCAGATGGTTAAGTATCGCACCTGTACTACCATTACCGTACCTCAATTCCAACTCGGAAAGTTTGCATTTCGTTCTCATTTCACTTCTCAAAGTATTGCCATACAGGCCTTCGCTGCTGTCATTTGCCTTTCTCTGCCATTTTTCCAACTGTTAACGACAATGACTTAGTGGTGGAGAGACGACTCCTTGCACGTTGACTCCCCTTTCGGACTGTCAAGATTCGATTCCGGTAGGATTCCGTATTTTTGGAACGGAAGAGACTGTTCTCGGAAGTACTGGAACTAATCAAACACTCGCATCTTTCATAGCGAGCTAGCGAGGGACGGAGAGAGAACGGAGGTGCACAGTATAGGCAGTAGGGCGCTGGGAACGATACCAGTATCGTGATACACTACATGACCAAAAGTATGTGGACACCTGCTCGTCGAACATCTCATTCCAAAATCAAGGGCATTAATATGGAGTTGGTCCCTCATTTTGCTGCTATAACAGTCTCCACTCAGCCGTAATGTTGGAAACATCATTATGTTGTCATACAGAGTCACATTTAGTTTTTAAAGGACCGACTAGTTTGACCTGCTTCGTGTTTACATTTTTGAAATTGAAAAAATTCCTTCGATACTGGTATCGTCACGGCCCTAATAGGCATGTCGGCTACCAGACAGACAGACAATATATCAGCAATTAAAAGCTGTATCTCACAATGCCATGCTGTATCTCGCAGATTTCTTGGCTTGCCATGTCTCGCAACTTCAGTAATCACCAATGAATAGGATATTGAGGTTGAGCGCGATTCAACACTTCCGCTCTCACAATCACACAAAGTATCTGCCCATGTGCGCAGGTTCCCTTCACGTGTTGACAGCGTGGCAGCTAGGGAACCAATGCTCTTAGTTGTCATGAAAATTGACCCACTATGCTGTTTACTTTCTGCATCTACAAAAACGTTATTACATTTTTGTATTATTTTTGTATTTTTTATAATTAGGTTTGGGATTTTTCTTAACATTAATCCCAATTTCATTTTAACGTTTAAACTTTCACACCCTTAATACCAGAGGTCTTTAAAAGGAATAGGGTGCCATCTCAGACACAATCTCTCAGCTGTTTGTTCTGGATATGGGACAGGAACACGAAGTTCAAAGTCCTAACAATATCATTGGCAAAACACAGTTTAAAGTCCTGTTGTCAGATAAACACATATTCTGTTTGTCACTTAGTATCTAATAAAAACAAACTTAAAGTGGATGTTTCCTCATCAATTATACACTGAGTATACAAAACACTAGGAAAACCTGCACTTTCCATGACAGGCTGATCAGGTGACACCAGCTGAAAACTATGATCCTTTATTGATGTCACTTGTTAAATCCACTTCAAACCAGTGTAGATGAAGGGGAGGAGACAGGTTAAAGAAGGATTTTAAACATTGAGCCATGGGTTGCGTATACGTGTGCCATTCAGAGGGTGAATGGGCAAAACAAAAGATTTAAGTGCCTTTGAACGAGGTATGTTAGTAGGTGCCAGCCGCACTGGTTTGAGTGCGTCAAGAACTCCAACGCTGCTGGGTTTTCACACTCAACAGTTTCCTGTGTGTATCAAGAATTGTCCACCACCCAAAGGACATCCAGCCAACTTGACACAAATGTGGGAATCATTGAAATTAACATAGGCCAGCATCCCTGTGGAACGCTTTCGAAACCTTGTAGAGTCCGTGCCCTGACGAATGGAGTATGTTCTGAGGGCAAAAGGGGATGCAATTCAAAATTAGGAAGGTGTTCCTAATGTTTTGTACACTCAGTGTATAATGAAGGTATAGAGTATGGATAGACAAAGCTAGACTGCCTTGTAACTACAATCTGAGTGAAGGGCCGAGTAGGGGTTAAACGAAGGTGTGTGCGAGCGTATGTGTGTTTGTGTGTGCGCGTGGCGTGCATTTGTGTGTGCATATGGCATGCGTCTCGGTGTTGTGTTTCCCACAGCAAATCCAGCCAGCCAATCATAGGGCCTGCAGGAGACAGACAAGGTTACAGAGACAGGCATGATACACTGGTTACAATTTGATCCTTCCTGGGGGCTAGTACCAACTCCTCCCTCCATTTCCCTGTCTGTAAGTGTTTGATCAGCAGTTCAGGTCTGATGGTGTCGTTCCCGTGGGGGAAGAATGACACTGTGGTGCATTCCATTTCCAACCCCACATCAGTCAGTCAGTGTTTGCATCCCAAATGGCACCCCATTCCCTGTATAGTGCACTACCCTGGCCATTTGGGATGCGGTCAGTATGGAACCACATTATCAGTCTGGGTCAAGAGGAGTGAAATGACATGACATCCAGGCCCAGAGGTTAGCGTCAGCATCGGAGAATTACCAGACAGAGCCCTGTGGTATTGGTAGATAATGCCTAATGAACAAGGCCCTGGTTAACAGAAGAGAACAGACTACCTTGGCCTAGCCATGAAGAAAAGCTAATGTTCATTTTTTCTTATGTGCCCCGTTGAACACGACCCTGGTGTTTTATTTTCAGCTGAGGGCAGTCTTTGTGGGAAATGATCTTTAAGGCGAGTTCTATAAAGAGTTGACAGGAACCTATGCTTTGTGGCACATTTCTCACAGTACAGCTAGGACAAGAAAGTCACCTGAACCTTGCGAAAGGGCAAACCAAAAGAGTGTCTCTGCCCCAAATGGCACCATATTCCCTTTATAGTGCACTACTTTTGACTAGCTCAGGTCAGTGCATTATAAGGGGAATAGGGTACCATTTGAGACAGGCACGCGGTTTCCACCTCAATGGAGCACACAGCACCATGTAGGAAACAAGTCCCTTTAGCGCAGCACATGATGTGAAGCACAGTCCAGGAAGATGTTGAAGAGCACAAAGTAAACACGACTTGGACTGGTTTTCAGTAAACACAGCCACACACACACCACACAAAACCCAATACAAACATGAACCTGAAAATCCACATCTGACACACGCTCTTAAACTGGTTTGGCGGTATTCAGAGTGGATGAGACTGGGGCTGTTATGGTGGATGAGACTAGGGCCGTTACGGTGTGACCGTATTACCGCCACACCAGCGGTAATCAAGGTAATTAGGCTTCTCCAAGCTCTGATGCTGCTGATGGTCATTAGTATCCTACCAAACTTGCTAACTGCCTGGTACTCAGCACTCTTATTGTCCCTTTAAAATCACTCTGACATCAATGCAAATGTAATCGAAAATCTAATCAAACACTTCATGAGAGCCCACAAGCTCCTGTTGCGCAACATTTCTGTAGGCTACGATATTTATTTCTCAACTTTCCTAATATTAAGCACATTGCTTCTCTTTACAACAGGGGTATAGCCTACCTGGCTGGCATGAAAATGAACCACGGGGAAAAGCGTTCTCCATTCACTATGTAAGTGCATAGAGACGTATTTTATTTCAGCTGACCCTGTTTAGAGACAGGTGCATGATAATGGTCCATTCTGAATCCAAAACAAATTTCATACACATTATTTATTATATGTAAAGACAAGATTAAATCAGGAACAGCCTCATGGGTGACAATATTAGCGTATCACTTGTGAATTATATATTACCATTCGTGAATGATGCCCAGCTTGTGTGCAGTAAGGCAAGAAACAGCCACTTTTTCAAAATCATAGTCGCACACCTCATGTAGCCTAGCCCATAGGCCTATATGTTTTGATAAGGTTTGTATCACAACTAAAGTGGCCAAATAATTTAAAAGAAGTTAAGCACATTCATCAGCTTTACAACAGGTAGCGTTAACTGGCATACATACGCAGCACGTGAGTTTCAATGCGCTTATGAACAGTTCATCAACATTTTTAAGCTAAACGTTCTGATCTGTTGCATCAGCCACATTGCATAAAAACGATTGTTTGATGCTAGTGGTTGTATTAATTTGGGATTGATCGCATCCCACAACTGTCCCTGACTATGTTTGGAATATTTCTTTCTTGCACAGAATAGGTCAACTGTTGTACTATGGGTGATAGTACAACAGTTTACCTATTCTGTTGACCTATTTATCCCCCATAGTACAAAAGTTGATAGGCCTACTCATCTTGTTGGCTAACGAAAAGTCAAATGTGGACAGTTCATCCAATATCTTAAATGTGCACCCTCGAATTGGATAAGTATGCATGCAAGATTTGTCTCCCCAATTTCGTGGTATCCAATTGTTATGTAGCTACTATCTTGTCTCATCGCTACAACTCCCGTGCGGGCTCGGGAGACACAAAGGTTGAAAGTCATGCGTCCTCCGATACACAACCCAACCAAGCTGCACTGCTTCTTAACACAGCGCCATCCAACCCGGAAGCCAGCCGCACCAATGTGTCGGAGGAAACACCGTGCACCTGGCAACCTTGGTTAGCACGCACTGAGCCCGGCCCGCCAAAGGAGTCGCTGGTGCGCGATGAGAAAAGGATTTCCCTACCGGCCAAACCCTCCCTAACCCGGACGACGCTAGGCCAATTGTGCGTCGCCCCATGGACCTCCCGGTCGCGGCCGGTTACGACACAGCCTGGGCGCAAACCCAGAGTCTCTGGTGGCACAGCTGGCGCTGCAGTACAGCGCCCTTAACCACTGCGCCACCCGGGAGGCCTCACACAAGATTTTTTTGAGGTGGCATTACAGCCACACAAAGGGGATGCAGCTGGGAAATTCAAGGAATTATCAAGTGCTTATCAAAATTGTGAATGAGAGACTGATGAAGTGTGTACAGCCTGCGCAAATAAAGTAGAGCTCATGCCTTTTATGCAACTTTTTTCAATTCATCATTAGAGTCGCATCATAAAGCCTTAGAATGTATTAAAAATCAAAGCATATAGCCCAACCTTTGTATCACAACTAAAGTTACATAAATAATTAAGCAGAGGGGCTGTTAACTGCTCAACACAAAATAGCTGCATGTGTGCACTCCCTCAAATCGTTTGGAAAAAATATTCAGCTATGTTCAATTGTATTCTTCCTATATTCTTATATAAAATAATATAGCAAAGTGTATATAAAATAATGCCCAGGAATTCTAAGCAAATCTTGTCTGCTAAATGAACTAGTGTAGCCCACAGCCATATGGCATAGCCAGACCAGGACCTAACATAAGGACAACTCAGAGTATGCTATTCTGTTCTTCTGAAACAGACTACATTTTCTTCATATAATGTTTCTTTAGACCTGTCTAAAATAAATTATGGATTTATTGTGATGGTGTAGGCTTTATTAAATGGATTTATTAGAGACCTTTTAAAATGTAGATGTTCCAAATGTCTGCATCAGTGGCTTGTAGGCTATGCGTGGAAGCCAGGAGATGCTAAATGTGTTTGTTAATTAACGGTCAATTACCGTGAGACTGGCAGTTATTTTCTTGACAGTCACCGGCTGACAACATTTCGTGACCGCCACAGCCCTAGATGAGACCGACGTGGCCTATTCGATGGACAGTAAATGTAGCCTACACACAGACTAATTTTCAAACCCTACGGTAAACAGTTGGAAGGCTGAAAACAATGAGAAAGGAACAGTTAGGTTAGTATCTGAAAGGAGACTTAAAAAAGGGACATCACATGGTGAACTCTGACTCATCAGATCAGAGGAGATTGAAGGATAAAGGCAGTCGCCCGACCATGTTGTCGTTTTGTCATTAGGGTTCCTTTAATTAAGTTAATGGTTTTATTTAGGGCACACAATAGCATGGGTAGCTTTTCCCAAAAACAACATTCCATTTACCTCCCTCCGGCTTTCTGTACTTTCACAGACTTCCCCACTACAACTTTTCGCAACAGAAAACAAAACAATAATCTGTGTTCTTACAGGACAAGTTCATGAAGTACCACTCCGTTTCTCAAAGGTTTGTGCCTCCAACTGAACACAACCCAGGTGTAGAATACTAGTATGTCAAATAAAGAAAGATTACATTGGGGTGTGTGAATGTTCCTTTGTGGTTAAACCACAGGACATTGTTAGCAGTATAAACGTTTCATGCAAACTGACTGACCAAGTGAGGGAGGTTAAACTACGGGTGCATCTTAATAGTCTAAAGCAGTTGACCTTTTCTCATCTCCTTTCCCTCCTCCACTCTGATTCAAAAGAACTGGACTGATGGAAGGAAGCACATTGGCCCGCCAAGTTGCTAGACTATTGAAATGCAACATAAGATACCGCATTGATCACACAAGGCGTTTTCAGACACTGCACGTGGAATAATAATAATGTTTTCAGGATTTTCAGTGCAGTTCCACCACACACCACCAGGACGTCACTATACAACGTGGATAATTTGTTTTTTTTTTAAATTGCATAATGCAAAGTAAGATGCAAAGCAAGATGGATACAGTCGATACAAGCATAATTTCCCTGTGGGACGGTCCAGAAGGATGAACGACCAGTCTGTGTCACACACGTCATCAGGTTGAAACAGACAGACAGGGAAGCAGCAGCAGCTGGAAATAGACGTTTTGCAAATGGGATTTCAGGTATTGGGAACCGCAGTTTTAAAAAAGGCCTGCAGCACACCTGCTCTCTTTCAAGTAAAACAACAGCCGTTCACACTTTGTTTGACAAAAAAATACTTAGGACACAAAGGAAATTGAATAAGAGTTAGAAAATAAGAGTGAGTGGAAAGCAGGAAAAGGGTAACGAGTCAGCAGTAAATGGAGGATAACAATGTCACCAGGACATTGATATCCATACCCCCTCAAGAGGATAGTATTTTGAGAGCAAACACTAACCTGTCCGACTTGTGTAAACTGAGTGAGTGAGTGTATTAACCGGGCAACTGGTTCCAGGAAAGCAGCCGCTCAACTATCACTGTAACAGGTCAGGGGTCAGGGCATATCTTTTGGTCTAGGTGAGGGGTCAAAGGTCATACATGAGCTGGGTTGTAATAAAACATCATACAAATTTGGTGAGTAATACACAAATGGCTCAAACAACTTACACAAGCACTATAAGTGAATAGTCTAAGGTAAATTGGGGTAAAAGGTAGTGATGGAGTAGAATATAAAAGAGCTCTGCTCTGTGTGTGGTCTACTACACCCCAACCCCACTACTGACAGGACAAGGCAGGGGGATGCACCAGAGAAGAGGTCCATGTAGTCCTATTTATAATTGATCGATTGAATTAGCCCGACCGGTCAGTCTTGTCATAAACATCAGACATGTGGCCGTCAACAAGTGGACAGTCACAAACTAAAAACACTGAAATAGGACTACACACAGAGGCTGGCCCTAGTTTCAATCGAAGCGTCATTATGGGTAAGATTCTGTAAGGATCGATTCTGTCCCTCTCCATTCCAGTGAACTGTACACCAGGTAGAGCACTGACTGACTGGCTGGCTGACTGGCTGGCAGACTGACGGACAAACTGACTGGTTTACTGGCTGGCTGACCAGCGTTACATTTCAGAAGGGTTGTCATGGGAACAGTGAACACATTAAGACCACTTAGTTTTAATTAAGGGCCGAACAAAGCAGCTGCCAGAAGCAGACAGAGGCCCACACATTTCCTGATTAGAGGCCGGGGTCCAGTGTACTCAGACTGGCCTGCGAAGATCGTTCATGAACATGTCTACACCTTAAATAATTCAGAAAGAACCTCTGACACGCTCAACTGTGCAAGGTAAGTGCTAAGAGGGAGGGAGGGAGAAAACAGTCTCAAAATGTCTGCTTTAAGTGAGAACACCCAAATTAGTATCTACGATCAAATAAGATGTACTTCAAATGATTATCCTAGAAAATATCAAAAATAATTTATAGAACATCAATCACAATGTTGTTGTGGACAATTGTTGATCCGTTGTTGTCGCTGTGGTGATATGCCTCCAAAGCATGTTCACAGGAATATCAAAACCTTCATTATACGGTGGGAGAGGCTGAGTGCCTTTAGGACAAAGACAGGCCTCGTTTTAAGACTGGCAACTAATGGTGAACATGTTATTATCCCGTGGATTAATGTTCCACATGACCCCCCCCCCCCCCTCTGGTTCAAGTTGATTTGCCGATTGCCTGAAACACCCCTCGAAATAACTACAGGCCTCAGGGTTTTGGTGTCTACAGGTTGAGGTTAACTACACACACACTTCAGACATCATGGGTTACCAGCATTCTTGTCTATTGTTAAAACTAGGGCGTACTGAAAAAGATAATAATATGCCATTTAACAGACGCTTTTATCAAAAAGGGACTTACAGTCATGATTGTAGTCATCTTACGCACAGGTGGTCACAGGAATCGAACCCACTATCCTGGCATTGCAACTGCCATGCTCTTTCAAATTCAATGTGACATCTTTGGTTAAATAAGGAATAAATTAAATGAAAAATGTTACATTTAAAAACTATTACTGGTTTGTGTATAACAATTTTGATATAAATCCCCCAAGACTTGAATGCCTCAATTATGAGACATACATACAGTGCATTCAGAAAGTATTCAGACCCCTTGAATTTTTCCACATTTTGTTATGTTACAGCCTTATTCTATTCTAAAGATTTTTTTAGATCATCAATCGACACACAATACCCCATAATGACAAAGCAAAAACTGTTTATTTGAAATGTTTGCAAATGTATTCAAAATCTAAAACAGAAATACCTTATTTAAACACAGTTGAAGTCGGAAGTTAACATACACTTAGGTTGAAGTCATTAAAACTCGTTTTTCAACCACTCCACAAATTTCTTGTTAATAAACTACAGTTTTGGCAAGTCGGTTAGGACATCTACTTTGTGCATGACACAAGATATTTTTCCAACAATTGTTTACAGACAGATTATTTCACTGTATCACAATTCCAGTGGTTCAGAAGTTTACATACACTAAGTTGGCTGTGCCTTTGAAACAGCTTGGAAAATTCCAGAAAAGTATGTCATGGCTTTAGAAGCTTCTGACAAGCTAATTGACATAATTTGAGTCAATTGGAAGTGTACCTGTGGATGTATTTCAAGGCCTACCTTCAACGCAGTGCCTCTTTGCTTTACATCATGGGAAAATCAAAAGAAATCAGCCAAGACTTCAGAAAGAAATTGTAGACATCCACAAGTCTGTTCATCCTTGGGAGCAATTTCCAAATGCCTGAAGGTACCACGTTCATATGTACAAACAATAGTACGCAAGTATAAACACCATGGGACCACGCAGCCGTCATACTGCTCAGGAAGGAGATGCAATCTATCTCCTAGAGATGAACGTACTTTGGTGTGAAAAGTGCAAATCAATCCCAGAACAGCAGCAAAGGACCTTGTGAAGATGCTGGAGGAAACAGGTACAAAAGTATCTATATCCACAGTAAAACGAGTCCTATATCGACATAACCTGGAAGGCCGCTCAGCAAGGAAGAAGTCACTGCTCCAAAACCACCATAAAAAAGCCAGACTACAGTTTGAAACTGCACATGGGGATAAAGATTGTACTTTTTGGAGAAATGTCCTCTGGTCTGATGAAACAAAAATATAACTGTTTGGCCATAATGACCATCGTTATGTTTGGAGGCCGAAGAACACCATCCTAACCGTGAAGCATGAGGGTGGCAGCATCATGTTGTGGGGGTGCTTTGTAACTGGAGGGACTGGTGCACTTCATGAAATAGATGGCATCATGAGAAAGAAAAATTATGTGGATATATTGAAACAACATCTCAAGACATCAGTCAGGAAGTTAAAGCTTGGTCGCAAATGGGTCTTCCAAATGGACGATGACCCCAAGCATACTTCCAAAGTTGTGGCAAAATCGCTTAAGGACAACAAAGTCAAGGTATTGGAGTGGCCATCATAAAGCCCTGACCTCAATCCTATAGAAAATGTGTGGGCAGAACTGAAAAAGTGTGTGCAAGCAAGGAGGTAGAGTGGCCAGACAGAAGCCACTCCTCAGTAAAAATACACATGACAGCCCACTTGGAGCTTGCCAAAAGGCACCTAAAGACTCTCACAGACCATGAGAAAGAAGACTCTCTGGTCTGATGAAACCAAGATTGAACTTTTTGGGCTGAATGCCAAGCGTCACGTCTGGAGGAAACCTGGCATCATCCCTACAGTGAAGCATGGAGGTGGCAGCATCATACTGTGGGGAGGTTTTTCAACGGCAGGGACTGGGAGACTAGTCAGGATCAAGGCAAAGATATAAGGAGCAAAGTACAGAGAGATCATTCATGAAAACCTGATCCAGTGTGCTCAGGACCTCAGACTGGGGCAAAGGTTCACCTTCCACCAGGACAAGAACCCTAAGCACACAGCCAAGACAACACAGGAGTGGCTTCTGGACAAGTCTCTAAATGTCCTTGAGTACCCCAGCGAGAGCCTAGACTTGAACCCGGTCTAACATCTCTGGAGAGACCTGAAAATAGCTGTACAGTGATGCTCCCCATCCAATCTGTCAAAGCTTGAGAGGATCTGCAGAGAAGAATGGGAGAAACTCCCCAAATACAGGTGTGCCAAGCTTGTAGGGTCACACCCAAGTAGACTCAATGCAGTAATCGCTGCCAAAGGTACTTCAAGTACTGAGTAAAGGGTTAAAATAAATACTTATGGAAACGTCGTATTTAAGTTTATTATTTTAAAAAAGAAGGGTTTTGCTTTGTCATTATGGGGTATTGTGTGTAGGTTGATGAGGGGGTGAAAAACTATTTCAGAATAAGGCCATTTTAGAATAAGGCTGTACCATAAAGCGTGGAAAAAGTCCAAGGGTCTGAATACTTCACGATTGCACTGTATAGTGTGAATGTCAGCAGTTCAGTAAGTCGCTTTAGATCATTTGGATAATTAAAGCCTCTGCTATGACCCGATTTTGTATAGCTCATGAAGGATCTGTAAAACAGGTAGGTAGGTGGTCCTGATCCTACCATCTGTGTACAACAGTTACCTCAGACAGACACAGACACTATGGTGGACCAGGGGCCATCCCAGAACAGAGCATAGCAGGGATCCCCTACTGACCTATAAATTCCCACAGAGCCACAGCATAATGACATCCTAGGGCTTCAACATGAATACCCTTCCCATCATAGACCAGGGTTAGGTTCAGTAGGGCACACCGTAGCAAAACGTTCTGCAACTAATTTCCTTTTAAATCCACAAAGGGAGATGAACAAGTAAACACTTAGGGCAGAAGGGTAGAGAGTCGGGATGCAGCACTAGATCCTCCTTAGGTCCTCCTCACTTATTGACTCAGTCTCACACCCAACCCAAGACACACTGATGATCAGAACATGAGTCATAATTATGAACAGGACACAGCTCTAGCAAGGTGGAGCTACAAAGCAGCGACAGGTTTCAGGCGCAGTGAACAAACAAGAGATGTTTTTATAACCTTTGTTCACTGGGAACTCTGTTTTATCACAGACAGACAGACAGACAGACAAATCAAGTAGGCTAATCAATATTGTCATTCATTCCTTATTTAACCAGGGAAGTCAGATTGAGTTTGACATAGCATCTTTCATATCTATCTGTTCACCCATTCCATGAGTTGCTCTCTCTCTCTCGTATGCTCTGACCCCCGTGTAAACAAACTAATTTAGCTATTTTGTTTTATTATTAGATTTTTACAGAGATAACAGATATCAATTAGTCTGCTTGATGTCTGACAAAACTAGAGACATCTTAGTGTGTGCGGGTGGGTGTGTGTGGGTGTGTGTGGGTGTTTATTGTCATGAATTCAGTCAGGGTACTCCCAAGCTCTTTTCATTATCCCTGGCTAGCCAGGGAAATCAGGGACCTTTGTTAACATTTCAGGAATGTGAAGGAAGGTTATCGTTACAGGACTTCTAAATGAAGCCCTTTTTAACCAAGATCGGCATGGTTCTTCACTGTTTACTATGTGTAGTAGCATGTCTTATGTGCAGTAGGACTATGCATTAATCAAGAGTTCTGGACTGTGGCTAGGGTTGACCAATAAGAGAGCTTATGTATAGTAAGAGAGCACTTGATAAGAGTACTCCATATCCTCATATTATAAGTAATACAAACATACATAGATGCTGGTGTATGGTGGTTGGTTATTGGTTCTGTCCTTTCCCATCTATACTGAACAAAAATATAAAACGCAACAAGTGTTGGTCCCATGTTTCATGAGCTGAAATAATATATTCCAAAAATGTTCCAAGCACAAAAAGCTTACTTCTCTCAAATTGTGTGCACAAATTTGTTTACATCCCTGTTAGTAAGCTCTTACCCTTTGGCAATATAATCCATCAATCTGACAGGTGTGGCATATCAAGAAGCTGATTAAACTGTATGATCATTACACAGGTGCACCTTGTGCGGGGGACAATAAAAGGCCACTAAAATGTGCAGTTTTGTCACAACACAATGCCACTGATGTCTCAAGTTGAGGGAGCATGCAATTGGCATGCTGACTGCAGGAATATCCCCCAGAGCTGTTGCCAGATGATTGAATGTTCATTTCTCTACCATAAGCCGGCGTTTTAGAGAATTTGTCAGTACTTCCAACCGGCCTCATAAATGCCGACCATTTGTAACCACGCCAGCCCAGGACCTCCACATCGGGCTTCTTTACTTGCGGGATCGTCTGAGACCAGCCACCTGGACAGCTGATGAAACTGAGGAGTATTTCTGTATGTAATAAAGCCCTCTTGTGTGGAAAAACTCATTCTGATTGTCTGGGCCTGGCTCCCAAGTGGGTGGGCCTATGCCCTCCTAGGCCCACCCATGACTGCGCCCCTGCCCAGCCATGTGAAATCCATAGATTAGGGCCTATTGAATTCATTTCAATTGACTGATTTCCTTATATGAACTGTAATCATTGAAATTGTTGCGTTTATATTTTTGTTCAGTATAGATGTTCATTCAACTGGGGAGGGTAGGCGGCTTATATGAAACTAGAACGAGTTTCGTTTAAATAGTGTAGTAACGTTAAGCATATATCCAACAAACCGATTATCTTTAAGTGGGTGTGTATGCGCGTCATCGAAAGAGAACGGGTGGTTTCAGTAGGCTCCTACCATTGGCATTATTATAGAGAAATATACCATTATCGATACCTCCTGTTATATTATATTTAGATACATTATTAAAATCTTACTCTATTTGTGCAGCAGCTGACCTGACAATAGCCTATGTGTTTTTCAGTGGTGAACACTCGGTTCAGGTCAGGATATTTTATAGTCCCGGAGTTACTCGCCAGCCAAAATTAAATTAGTTCGATCCATTATTGGTGATTGAAATTAGACAAGCTGTCAAAACCGATGCCTCGTCACCATTTGCTAGGGGGGCCTCAATGCACCAGTCGAAATTGGCAAGCAAGCGAGCTGGATCTTAAATCAACTACTGTAGATCAAATAGGCTGCTGTGATCCAAACAAGGATGTTGTAAGGATATGTTTTTTCGACGTTATACAATATTCGGGCACAACACCTGGGAATCTGAGGAAGGACCGCTATTCGGGTTGAAATGGGGGTGCCGAGAAGGGCTACATCCCACACACGCTCTCTGTCCCACCTCTAACGTACTGTAGGCGACTCTTTGTGTGCCCAAAATCGCTGAGTTTACACAACCACAACGCGCAGTCAGTTCACCTTCATGCACGCGCTTTTCATTACACTGACAGTCGGGGAACAATGCTGGATTACATGGGAGAGAGGGGAATGTAGGAAAAACACAGAACAAAACATTATAAACGTTCGGCTACAATAGCCTAGGCCACATACCTGCATTGGCGTAAGATTTGGCCAAGACCCATCCCACACTTGCGCATATTTTTGCCCTGGTACAATCATACAGATCCAAAGGTTTTATGTCCGGGACTACAAAAGTCTTCCTCATCGCGTTGGAGTCCACCATAGCAAGTCCGCAGACGGGCCGTGGTAACCGGAGGGAGGTATAGACCTAGAAAATAGTTGGTGGCGAAAGAAAAAGCTTCAAATCAAGCATTCATTCTTTTATTTTTCGTATTCCATAACACTGTGGCTGAGGAACACGGATGTGTGTAATCGTTTTCTCGGGAAATATCCAGACACTATGGGCCCCAGCTCAGGATATATCCCGTTTCTCTCCTGATTACAGACCCCCCCCCCAAAAAAATGGTCATAAGATGAAGGCGCGCGGTCTTAAAGCCCTACTGAAGCCCCAACACATCGGGTTATAACAAATAAATAAATAAAGGCGTATTATTTCCCGTTTCGCCGTCCGCATTGCTAACGTTTGGTTAGCGCTGTACAGTAGGCTGGAGCCCCGTCGATGACTGATTTCCAGGTGCTCCACAATGGCATCACTCACTCAGCCAACTGGCCAATCGCGTTTGAGGAAGAGTGAAGGGGCGGGTTCTCAATCTTGTGAACGCAACCAGCAGGTAGCGAGCGGTATGATGACAGGTGCATTAGGTATGGCATAATATGAATTAGGTGGGTGAAACCTGCCGTGTTGAATTGAGCAAATAGCCCAAAGGAGGTTTCCATACACTTGTCTCCAAATATTGTCCTCTGACCATGAAACCTACCATACAGGTAAAAGAAAACGCCAACAATGATGCATTTTGAGATTTATATGCATTGTAGGCCTATACGTTTTAATTAAACAGGTGCATAAATGGCCTAGGTGCCATAAATGATTATGCAATGTAGGCATTTTTATCACAGGTCTCAAGTAGGCCTACTCTGTGTGGTTTTGAACAAAAAGCAGCCCACCAAATGATAAGCAACTTCTATCAAAATAAAACACATGGACTGCCACAAACCCCCAAATTGTACTAAAATAAACATGTGAAATGAGAGCCTAGGCCTTGATTTATTTTCTTTCCACTTTCCAGTCAACGCTCAAGCTTTGCAAACCACACAGAAAACACAGAATTCTCAGCAGGCACACAGATCTCCCAATCACATCACATGATGGCCTTGAAAGTTCCAAGAGCTCTCTCAGCAGTAACATTGTGACTATGTCCCAAATGGATCTCTATTCCTTATATAGTGCACTACTTTCGACCAGGGCCCATAAGGCTCTGATCAAAAGTAATACACTATGTAGGGAAAAGGGTGTCATTAGGGACGCAACCTGTGAGAGGATTACCTCTCAACTATTTTCATCTAATTATGGAAGAGAAGAACGCTAAGGCCTATTTCTTTTCCGTTCCAGGGTGATTCCTTTCTCTGAATAACTAACCGATCACTTAAAACAGGAGATGGAAGCAGTGGTGAAAAAAGTACAAAATGTTCATACTTGAGTAAAAGTAGAGATACCTTAAAAGACAATAACTAAAGTAAAAGTAAAAGTCACACAGTAAAATATTAATTGAGTAAGTCTAAAAGTATTTGGTTTTAAATGTACTTAAGGATCAAAGGTAAAAGTATACATCTTTTAAATTTCTTATATTAAGAAACCAGACGACACAATTTTATTTTTTGTATTTTTATTGACGGCTAGCCAGGGTCACAATTCAACAGACATAATTTACAAAGGAAGCATTGGTGTTTTGTGAGTCTGCCAGATCAGAGGCAGTAAGGATGACCAGGGATGTTCTCTTGATAAGTGTGTGAATTAGACCATTCTCCTGTCCTGCTAAGCATTAAAAATGTACGAGTACTTTTGGGTGTCAGGGCACATGTAAGGAGTAAAAAGTACAATATTTTCTTTAGGAATGTAGTGGAGTAAAAGTAAAGTACAGATACCCCCAAAAACTACTTAAGTAGTACTTTAAAGTATTTTTACTTTAAGTACTTTACACCACTGGATAGAAGAGAATGCTAGGCCTATTTATTTTCCTGTTCTAGGGTTATTAATTTCCCTTCATAACAATACAAACAAATCAGTAAAAAACTGGTTTACGGGTTAGTTAAAGTGGAAGTGTAAATTATATAACTTTAGGCTATAATACACAACATACTGCTCAGATCCAATATAGGATGCCACGTTCCTAATTCCTAAGAATTGTTGAATTCCAGCTAGTGTGAGTGCTAGTTTTTAAAATCGAAAACAATAAGCCTGGGAGCATGACAAGGCTGTAAAATGCGTCTCTTGTTACTTACAACTCCCAGCTCCAGTATCAATGAAATATTCCCTATTCACCCAGCATAACTACTCCCTCTGTTTTTCTAGGGCAGGAAACTCCCCTTTGTCTTTCTGAAGCAAAGCACTGCAGCACAGACCCGGTCAGTCATGGTGTTGGACTTACAGTAAGAGTTATGTCACCAGTTTACACATCAAATTCATAGAACCATTGTGAACAGGCTCAATGTCATGCAGGTTGAAATAATTGCAATGCCAAGACATACAATACTGTAGCAAACAGTGATTTCAACTGTAGGAAAAGTGCCACAGTGCTACCAATGCTAGTTTTGCTTTAATGCATCACTACATCAAGGAGCATTTGTAGAAAGAATTATTAAAAAGTACTGCTAGGATACACTACTAGTAGATCTTTGTAGGTTGAAGGTGCTCTTTGGTTAAAGGTATCATTTGAGGACCAAGGCACTCTTTATTATGATACTGTAGCATGTTCAATAGAACAAAATCATAAAAACTACCTGACAAAAGTCATGCCAAAACATGTCAGAGGTTTTAACAATTTTGTTCTATTGAACATGCCATCGTAATTTAAACATGT
Organism: Oncorhynchus mykiss; assembly: GCF_013265735.2. Lineage (NCBI taxonomy): Eukaryota > Metazoa > Chordata > Actinopteri > Salmoniformes > Salmonidae > Oncorhynchus > Oncorhynchus mykiss. Next base: position 63,414,959 of record NC_048576.1, read on the forward strand.
TATCTTTGAAGTGTGCCTTGGTCCTCATGTTTAGAAGGAAAATTAGCATTTATATTGTTTTTAGAAAGGAGCATTTCAATTGTTTTTAATAAGGAACATTTACATTCTATTCATAAATCTGATTTTTATTCACAGATCTGGTGCAGACTTGACAATCTATGAATGTAGAGCAAGAACCCTTACAGTCAACAACAAAGAAAAGATCAATGACAAAGTTCACATTCCATACGATCTATTCTCATCATACATTTTACAGGGGTTGAAAAGGCTCCAGTCGTGGACCAGGGAGCTCGTCAGTGATGTCATATCTGTATTCAATCTTCTCCTTCTTTCAGACCTCCAAAGACAGCGGTGGGGACGCTCTTCTGTTCCAGCTGCACCTCTGGAGGGAGAGACAAACATAAGGAAAACACACATTTACATAATCACCATGCAGTGTCACCAGCAAAGCCCCATGACACCACCTCCTCCATGCTTCACTGTGGGAACCACACATGCAAAGATAATCCGTTCATCGACTCTGCGGTTGGAACCAAAAATCTAAATTTTGGACTCATCAGACCAAAAGGAGAGATTTCCACTGGTCTAATGTCCATTGCTCGTGTTTCTTGGCCCAAGCAAGTCTCTTTTTCTTATTTGTGTCCTTTAGTAGTGGTTTCTTTGCAACAATTCAACCATGAAGGCCTGATTCACAGTCTGCTCTGAACAGTTGATGTTGAGATGTGTCTGTTACTTGAACTCTGTGAAGCATTTATTTAGGCTGCAATTTCTGAGGCTGGTAACGCTAACTAACTTATCCTCTGCAAGCAAAGGTAATTATGGGTCTTCCTTTCCTGTGGCGGTCCTCATGAGAGCCAGTTTCATCATTACGCTTGATGGTTTTTACAACTGCACTTGAAGAAACTTTAAAAGTTCTTGAACTTTTCCGGATTGACTGACCTTCATGTCTTAAAGTAATGATGGACTGTCGTTTCTCTTTGCTTATTTGAGCTGTTCTTGCCATAATATGGACTTGTTCTTTTCCCAAATAGGGCTATCTTCTGTATACCATCCCTACATTGTCACAACACAACTGATTGGTTTAAATGCATTAAGGAAAGATATTCCACAAAATAACTTTTAACAAGGCACACTGTTAATTGAAATGCATTCCAGGTGACTACCTCATGAAGCTGGTTGAGAGAATGCGAAGAGTGTGCAAAGCTGTCATCGAGGAAAAGTGTGGCTACTTTGAAGAATCTCAAATATAAATTCACTTTTTGGCTTACTACATGATTCCATATGTGTTATTCTACAATGTAGAAAATAGTACAAATAAAGAAAAACCTTTGAATGAGTAGGTGTGTCCAAACTTTTGACTGGTACTGTGTGTGTGTGTGTGTGTGTGTGTGTGTGTGTATATGATTTATTTGTTTAAATATTATTATTAGGGTTTTCAAGAAAACAGCTGAAACATTCAATCATGTGAAACATTCAAAACATTGCAGATAGAAATGTAAGGTATAAGGTTGGCATGGTTCTATATTCTATGACAGAATCATTTTCTGTATCTACACAATCCACTTCTATGTGAATGTTCTGTAGCATTGCTCATTGCTCACTGCTCAACAGCCCCCCCCCCCCCAGTGGTGTTGTAACTTACCCTCAGGGCCCTGGTCTTCATCACCATCCTCATCCTCATCATCAATATCAATCTCATCAGGGTTGGCTTGTTTGGCCAGTTCAGCCAGCTCGCTGTGTGACGTGTCACTCCTAAACAAACAGATTCACAATGACACACAGTGGTTAAGACCAGTATTGAACCACTTCTACATTGTTGTATTTATATTAAATGACTGGCCTCTTCCTGGGCACGTATCCACAAAACATCTCAAAGTAGGATTACTGATCTAGGATCTGTCCATATTATCTTATTCATTATGATATTACATTTTAGATCAGCACTCCTATTCTGATACGGGCCCTGGTCTGCAGTTGGCGGTTTCAGAGGTCAACGGAAAGGATGCTAAATGGGTGGGGGGGGTGACAGACCTGACGAAGAGGATCTTCTCTTTGAGTTTGGGTTTGTCCTGTTCAGCCTCGGCGGCCAGCAGTTGGGCCTGCTGCTCCAACAGCTTCATATCATCCAGCCCCATCTGGCCCGGGGCAAGATCTGAGACTGCACACACATAGAATAACAGAGTTAGATACAAAGGTACATCCTAACCCTAACTCTAACCTAGCCCCAACTGGCCTGTGTTTTTCATGAAAAACCATCTACAGATGTGAGAATGACACTTCAAAATCAACATATGAGATTAATCGATTAATCAATCTCTTATAGGGAAAACATCTAATGCTTGATAAGGTTGTGCCATCATTGGAGACCAAAGGTGTGTGTGTGTGTGTGTGTGTGTGTGCGTTCTTACTGGTGCCGGTGGCGTTGGTGGTGGCCTTCATCATCTGTGAGGACATGAAGTTGACCTGTGTGTTGTACGTGGCCTGGACGCTACGCTTGATCCTCAGCATTTCCCGGATAGTGTCTTCGTTCCCATGGCGGATCTCAAACTCCTTCCATGTCTGCCAGAACGTGGCCGTCATCTGAAACAAACACACACAGGGAGTGAAACATTTTATCGCTACTCAACGCGAACCTGTGTTTCCACCAAAATGAGGAAAGGACTGAAACAGAGAAGGACTACCTGGATTGTCCAATAAGAACAGCTTGCTTTCCGTTCAACAATGTTGCGTTACAGCTGGGACGATAAACCAAAAATCATTGCGATAAGTAGCCTACACTAGAGAAATGTGAAGTTTGAAATTAAATGTGTTTGCTGAGTGATTGTTAATGGCACAATTGATGGCTACAACTATCAAACTAGTTGTAGTGGTAGCACACTAATGTTCTAGGCGTATTGCAAAATGTATTGTTATCGCATCAATTCAGGCAATTTATCGTGATACGGATTTTTGTCCATATTGCCCAGTTCTAGTGTGCACTAATGAACAGGACCCTGGGTCAGTGTGAGAGCTCACCCTTGGGTCACAGATCTGAGAGCAGTAGGAGTATATGGCTCGTCCCCGGTCGATCTCGCCCAGTTTGCTCTCCATGTCAGCGAAGCGCAGACACATGTCCCTGGAGTGTTCGTCTGGAAGCACCTGGAAGAAAAACAACATATGATATTATATATTGGAATATATAAGCTGCATAACCATATACGGCATAACAATGGATAAAAATCACGTGATTAATTTAGGTGTGTCTAACTCATTTTGCCATGGGGGCTGCTTTCGTTCTTCAACGAGGTCCGGAGGGCCGCACTGAAAATGTGTTATCATTTTCGCTGTCAGAATTAGCAAAACATTTTCCAATATCCATCTTTTGGAAAATGTTTAATGCTCACTGACTGTCTAGCTTTCATTTCAGTGATTATTAGCATGCTGGAGACAGTCAAGAAACAGTATGAATGTAGGTCCCTTATAATTTTACAACATTTCTATTTGGTTTTAGTCATTTGACAGTATATTGAGTTTGCCCCCCCCCCCGCCCAAAATGGAATATATATAAGTTTGGACACACCTACTCATCCAAGGGTTTTTCTTTATTTGTACTATTTTCTACATTGTAAAATATCAGTCAAAACATCAAAACTATGAAATAACGCATATGGAATCATGTAGTAACCAAAAAAGTGTTAAACAAAACAAAATATTTTATATTTGAGATACTTCAAAGTTGCCACAGCTTTGCAAACTCTTGGCATTCTCTCAACCAGCTTCATGAGGAATGCTTTTCCAACACTTGAAGGAATTCCCACATATGCTGAGCACTCTTTGGCTGCTTTTCCTTCACTCTGCAGTCCTACTCATCCCAAACCATCTCAATTAGGTTGAGGTCGGGTGAATTTGGAGGCGTATCACAGTGGGATGGCGTATCACTGCAGAAAGCTGTGGTTGCCATGCTGGTTAAGTGTGCCTTGAATTCTAAATAAATCACAGACAGTGTCACCAGCAAAGCAACCCCACACCATCACACCTCCATGCTTCATGGTGGGAACCACACATGCGGAGATCATCCGTTCACCTACTCTGCGTCTCACAAAGACACGGTGGTTGGTACCAAAAATCTCAAATTTGGACTCATCAGACAAAAGGACGGATTTCCACCGGTCTAATGTCCATTGCACGTGTTTCTTGGCCCAAGCAAGTCTCTTCTTATTATTGGTGTCTGTTAGTAGTGGTTTCTTTGCAGAAATTTGACCATGAAGGCCTGATTCACGCAGTCTCCTCTGCACAGTTGATGTTGAGATGCGTCTGTTACTTGAACTCTGTGAAGCATTTATATGGGATGCAATCTGAGGTGCAGTTAACTCTCATTCACTTATCCTCTGCGGCAGAGGTAACTCTGGGTCTTCCTTTTCTGTGGCGGTCCTCATGAGAGCCAGTTTCATCATAGCGCTTGGTTTTTACAACTGAACTTGAAGAAACTTTCAAAGTTCTTCAAATTTTCTGAATTGACTGACCTTCATGTCTTCAAGTAATGATGGACGGTTGTTTCTCTTTGCTTATTTGAGCTGTTCTTGCCATAATATGGACTTGGTCTTTTACCAAATAGGGTTATCTTCTGTATACCACCCCTACCTTGTCACAACACAACTGATTGGCTTAAACGCATTAAGGAAAGAAATTCAAAATTAACTTAACAAGGCACACCTGTTAATTGAAATACATTCCAGGTGACTACCTCATGAAGCTGGTTGAGAGAATGCCAGGAGAGCGCAAAACTATCAAGGTGGCTACTTTGAAGAATCTCTTTTTTTTAAACTCAAAACCACCCGCAGGCCCTGATTTAGACTATTGAGATGTACCTGTGTGTGCGCCACTACACTCTTACCTCAATGGCTTTCTGGTAGATAGCTCTGGTGTAGGTGACGCCGTAGATCTCTGCAGCCCTCTTGATGTAGATGTTGAACATGTGATGCCTCTCCGTGTTGTCCACTGCCTGTGTGGCTCTTTCATACACCGCCATGGCATGACGCGCCAACCCAAACTCCTCCTCCAGTTTGGCGTACAGCAGGTAGATGGCTGTCAATCAGAACAGTAAATATTTCACTCGTCATTCTTGTAGCTGGGGGGGGGATAGTCCCACATAAATAAGAGGCCACTATTACAAATGGATACCAGCAGCAAACTGAAAGATACATGGAACAACCTTTTCATACTATCATGCCAACCTGAACCGTACGGAGCTGGCTCGGTCATGGTCTTTTAACATCTGTCATTCCCAGCACGGTTTCTGCAAATGTGGTGGATGTGTAACCAGGCCAGCACAGTACAGCTTGTCTTGGTAGTGTGAAAAGGACAGTACTTTCCTAGGTGCTTCTCAGTAGCTAAAAAGCAACTGTGATGATGACTTTGTTTTATCAGTCAGGAAATTATTTTTGCATCATACTTCAACAGACATGCAACACGTCACAAACATGCGTTAGACATAAATAGGTACAGAAGTGACAGAAAGACAACAAAGTCCCTTACTCTTGGCGAACTTTGCTGGACAGCCATCCAGCGCTTGCTCAAACAGGTCCCGGGCCCTCTCCAGCTTCTTGCCCCCGTAGCGGTCGATGAACTTGGTGAGGTAGGTGTTCCAGATGTCATAGACGTTGGGCCACCTGAAGAGGGCGATGCCGCGCTCGTACGCCTGTAGAGAGCGCATGGAGACCGTCAGCAACAGGGGATTTAACAACTGATCGAAATGCTGTAGTTTTAAGGGTGGAGGCACGGTCAGGGTCTTGTTCAGTAGGGTACTCTGCCCTGAACACGACCCAGTTTGAATGCAGTATAAGTTAGTGTTGATATGATAAGCTGTGAAACGTTAGACTGGTCCCAGTTCAGACATCGTGATAATGACCATAAGAGTTGTCAAGACAGCACAACTGAACTGGGATCAGGCTAGTGAGATGTGTGCAGCAGGGCAGGTGGGCACTGTCACCTTGAAGCTCTCCTCAAAGTAGTTGTGCTCCTCCAGGAACATGGCGTAGTTGATGATTATCTGGGGCGTGGCTATGCGCAGGTCAATGATGCGGTCGTACACCGCCTTGGTGGACTGACGGGGAGAAACGACCAAGACAAAAGGCAGGGTTGTT